>NC_069713.1:27388928-28078928 GCF_027358585.1 Pangasianodon hypophthalmus
GCCATCAGTGTAGCACTGTGTATGTGTGTTGTGCTTAGAGAAGAAGAACCTGAAGGACAGAAGAGGAGGAAGTGGGAGAGAGAAGAATGGTTCTGATCACGACTCTCCCAAACACAAAGCACAGAAGAACAGGTACGGACACATGGACATGGGTTAGCAGTACTCAGAGCTAGCTCGCTAGTTATCAGGTATTAGCTACACGGTGATGCTAGCTTGAGTATATGAGACAGGGGGCCTCTGAATGGGACACACCTTCTTACACACCCTGAGATGGGGGGGTGTGTCTGTTTAGAAATGGTTTGTTCCAGTTTTACATGTACAGACAGATGTACTGATTGATCTACTGAGCGATTGATTCTCTGGTTTAAATGGTTTGGTCTAGTTTTTCCACCTTTTACATTAACAGTTTGGTCTTGTTGGTTGTTTGAGTTTATTTTTTGATTGATACTCATATTTCCCCCATTGTTGATGAATGGTTTGGTCCATCTACAGTAGATACAGTAATTAATTACTTGTTTAATAAGAATTTAATTACTTGATTAATAAGCATTTACCCTGAAATGGTGCAGTCCAGTTTCAGTCCAATTAGTGGATGGCTCAGTTTACTGATTCACAATCAGATCTCCCCTGTTGTTCAGGAATGGTTTATTCCATCTACATTAATTGATTGATTAACTAAAGTTGACTGATTCATTAATAGATAATCAGATGTTCATCCTCAGTTCAGGTCTGGACAGAATGATGAAAAAATTCACATCACAATACTTAAAGATGATATTTCTACAGTACATATTTACGTGTCAGGAAATATTTTGCTAACTGTCAGTGAAACAACAGTGTTGCATTAAAAAACAATTTAAATGGTGCTTTTGTTCAATGTCTACAAAAAATTTATTATTCTAAAAGATTTGTTAAAAACTGTCAAATCAGCTGCTTCCAAATTCCATTCAGTCAGTATTTATTAAAAAAAATTACAAATGTTATAAATAATGATCAGGATCCCCACAATATGTGTGTAATGTGTGTGTTTATTGTTGTGAGGTTGATCAGCACTGTCTCTCTGTTCTTTTCCTCCGTCAGTGATGTCCTGCTGGACGTTCACTCGTCTGACGTCCTGGACATGCCTGTGGACCCCAACGAGCCCACCTACTGTCTGTGTGCTCAGGTCTCATACGGAGAGATGATCGGCTGTGACAATGCTGATGTAAGCACATGTACAGGGTCTCATTAATAACACACTTTACACACTTTTACACGTTTTTTCACGTTACACACACTTTACACCAACTTTACACACACACTTTACACATACATATTTACACACTTTACACGCACCTTTACATACAATTTATACACAGTTTACAGATGCTTTACACATTCTTTACACACGCTTGAGATATCTATCTATCTATCTTGTGTGTGTGTGTGTGTGTGTGTGTATATTATTTTTATATATTACACATACAGTCAGGTCCAGAAGTATTTAGACTATGACAGAGCTTTTGTGATTTTGCCTTTATACACCACCACAATGGATTTGAAATAAAACAATCAAGATGTGGTCGAAGTATAGACTTTCAGCTTTATTTTAAGAGGTTCCACAAAAATATAGCATTTACCCTTTAGGAATTACAGCCTTTTTCAACAAAGTACCTCCATTTTCAGGGTCTTAAATGTTATTTTGGACAAAGTGACATAATTGTAAATATAACCATAATTTTAATACTTGGATGAAAATCCTTTGCAATCAATGACTGCATGGAGATGCTTTGCCAGGCCTTCACTGCAGCCACCTTCAGTTGCTGCTTGTTTGTGAGTCTTTCTGCCTTCAGTCTTGTATTCAGTAAGTGAAAAGCATGCTCTATTGGATTGAGATCAGGCGACTGACTTGGCCATTGAAGAATATTTCATTTCTTTGCCTTCAAAAAGTCTTGAGTTGCTTTCGCGGTATGTTTAGGGTCATTATTCACTTGCATATGAAGCAGTGTCCTATCCGTTTTGTAGCATTTGGCTGAATGTGTGCAGAAAGTATAGCCCTATACACCTCAGAATTCATCTTGCTACTTCTCACAGCAGTCACATCATCAATAAACACCAGTGAGCCCGTTCCATTGCCAGCCATACATGCCCATGCTATAACACTGCCTCCACCATCTTTGACACATGATGTGGTATACTTTGGATCATGAGCTGTTCCTTTCTTTCACCATATTTTTCTCTTCCCATCATTCTGGTACAAGTTACTCTTGGTTTCATCAGTCCAAAGAATCTTATTCCAGAACATGGGAGGCTTTTTTTTAGATGTTTTCTGGCAAAGTCTAATCTGGCTTTCCTGTTCTTGAATGTTACCAGTGGTTTGCACCTTGTTGTAAACCGTCTGTATTTACATTCATGAAGGCATATCGTGATTGTAGATTTCGTCAATGATACGCCTACCTTCTCCAGATTATTCTTGACTTCTGTTAATGTTGTGAAGGGGTTTTTCTTCACCAAGGAAAGGATTCTGCGATCATCCACTTTAGCTGTCTTCCATGGTCTTCCAGGCCTTTTGATGTTGTTGAGCTCACCAGTGCTTTTTTCCTTTTAAAGAATGTACCCAACTGTTGATTTGGCCACACCTAAGGTTTTTGCTCTCTCTTATAGATTTATATTGTTTTTTTTCAGCCTAATGATGGCCTCCTTCAACTTGCATTGAGATTGGACTTCATATTGGTAGTTCCAGTTGAACAGCTGCCAAATGCCAACTCAATACCTGATATCAACTCCAGACCTTTTATCTGCTTCATTTGTCTTGAAGTAAAGAGGGAATGGACCGCACCTGGTCAATTAACTTCTTGTCAGTCAATTCTTAAAATAAAGCTGAAAGTCTACACTTCATTCACATCTTGACTGTTTTATTTCAAATCCATTGTGGTGGTGTATAAAGGCAAAATAGATTTTTATTTTATGACTTCTACATTATTGATTCAGTACAAAAACATTTTAGATTTCCAAACATTAGTTTTCCAGCACAAAATTAAATGTTAGAGAAAAATGTTTGTATGTCAGTAAAGAAAGCAGCATATTACCTAAGAGACACTTTTCAGACAAAAAATCATAGTGAAGGCTGCTGGGTTTCGCTGCAGAAATAAGAAGCAACTGTGACAGTCAAAGTCTCCAGCAGAACTTTGGCTGGTTCTGCAAGATGCTCAGTAACACTTACAGCTAAGTTCTTTATAAAACTTTACTAATTGTACCTGAGACTACTATTTTTTTTTTAATGCGAAGAATCGTCACACCAGATATTGACTTTGTTTCATTTATTACTGTTTACTGCTCTTTATACTATTTTTTTTAAAGCAGAAACATTTAATTTCATTATTTTTGAAGGCATCTTTGCTCTACAGCATTTCTTTGCATGTGTCTAAGACTTTGCACAGTACACATGCTTTATACAGTTTACACACTACACACAGTTTAGAAAGTATACACATTTTATACACTGAAATCAGCTTACAGAGCACGTGCACCCTCTTCCACTTTCCCTTGGTTGAGTTCGCTTGGTGGCCATCTTAGGCACTGTTCACTTTCACTTAAGTGAAGTTGACTTTTACAAACAGCAGAATAAACCTATCAGCTGTGGCTCACCTCAACCCTGTGTTCCGTATGTAGTGACTTTCTTCTCCCAGAACGGGTGAGTGACTATACGGGCTGTGTTCCAATCCTTTCTTTGACAATCCCTCATCCCCACTTGCCCTTGATTGGCATCAGTTACCATGATAGCAAGATAGAAGTTGAGTTAATAATTATTCCAGCTAGGCAACAAAGCAGGTAATTAGCATCTGAGTTAGCTAGTGTGTTTGTAACTTATTTTTTATTATTGAATTTTGCTCGTTTTCTAACAGTGTCCCATCGAGTGGTTTCACTTCGCTTGTGTTGGTCTCACGACTAAACCCAAAGGAAAATGGTAAGTCATGCAACACTGTCCGCTTGGAGAACAATAAAATATCCACATCACTTTGCTGTGTTTCTGTTCATTAGTATTAATATTCATATTCATAATATAAAAGTAATAAAAGGCAGTTGTAGTGGTTGCTCAATTGATCAAATTTCACTAACATTAACATATACGTAGCTGTGTTCATGTTAAACATTGGCGTATCTTTCCCTAGCCATTAGCTGAATTAAGCTCAAATTTATCCTAAACGATGCTATTTTATATTGACAGCTTGTAATGATCGCCTTATGATGACGTCATGTGTGCTCCCTCTCTCTCGTGCACCTTGCTGTGTGTGTGGATGTGTCGTACCACTGCTATATATTATAAGTGTAATATTTGATCTTTCATTCATTGACAACGGAATAATCTGTCAACCCTATGTGAGTATATAATAACCTACTGAAATAAACGAGAGACGGCATTATCTCTTCGAGTCCGGCTGAGTTATATCCACGTTTGTTCCTGAGGAAACTGTGAGAATCTATAACCTGATTCTTACAAGCTGTACTGTAATCCAGTAGTGGAGAAATCCGTTGGTGCCACTGTAAGTGCTGGAGTAGCAGAGCTACCGTAAATACTCTAATATGGAAACCATGTCGCACACTGTTTCGTGTTAGGAATCAGCGAGGTGTGTTTTATAGTCTGGGAAATGTGTTTTCTTGCTAAAACTTTGATGTTAAACGTTTGATTGTTTTCTGTCTACAGGTTTTGTCCTCGCTGCACACAAGACATGAAGAAGAAATGAGGCCTGCATTCCTGCACTTTAATCAGAGCTTATATTTCTGTGAGACGTTGTGATTATTCAGTACAGACTTGATGTGATTTTTGTTTGTTTTTCTTTTATTAATGCATATTATGCACTGTCCTGTTTGTACCAGGAAACAATTCATAGTCAGAAATTTTCTCTTTAAATGTGTATTTTATGAATAAAGTTTCTTTAACATGACATTTTCATGTGATTGATTTCATCATGCTGCGATCAGGTGTGAGTAGATGTTAACAGTCTCACACTGTCCTCAGCAGCCATGTTGGATCTGCTATAAGCCCCGCCCCTTCCACATTCTGTAATGCATTTCTCACACAAACACTTGAACATCATCTAGTGTAAAATATCGTGATGTGCACTACATGACCCTGATGACTGATGAACCCAACCGTTTGCTCGGTTTTTACGTGACGCAGGGTTCAGTGCGCTTGATGGCTCCGGTTGGCAGCAGAAATGAGATGAGTGATATCGACTACATCTCCTGACTGACACGCTGCAGTGTGACGCACAATCCCAGTCCTCTCGTTAGAGTGGACTGCAGACACACACACTGATGCATGAAAACATTGTTAAATGTGTAAATATGTGGAACCCGTGTGCAATCTTTCCCTCTTCACTGTGCAACAGTTAGCTGTGATGTGTGATATTTATAGTGAACTGTTTTATATTAGCACGTTTATAGTCGTGTCTAGATGTATAGTGAATATCAGGCACGTTCATGATATCCCACAATGCACTGTGATAGGTTTGCGTACAAATGATGTACCTTTATCAGGTGCAGAATACCGATAATTCACATATTATGCATTTATACTGTCGAGATTTGGGTCTGAGATATTATTTTAGTTTCTCACAATAGAAAAATTACATTTTGTTTATAAATTTTGTTTAACTTTGTTAAAAGTTTGTGAAAATTGCGATTATTGCACGACCCCTCGACAATTCCAACCCGTTTCAAGAGTTTCCTTGACGTGAACGCTGTGTGGAAGCAAAAACGTTGAGCCTCCTTTATGGGAATTGTAGTTCTTTAGCGCGTTGTGATCACACTTCCGGGTTAGGGAAAGGACTACATTTCCCATCATGCATCGAGGCTCCGACGAGCCGATGGACGGAACCCGTTTGCAGCGGAGCTTTGGTGGCTGTTCGAGTTTGAGGGAAACTTTTAGCAGGAGCTCGCGTGAAGGTTTTTAAGTTTATATTTATTTGTGTTTTTATGTATACTTATATTTTACAAAATGCTAAACACGTTAAAGTAAGCGATTAAATCTTTTCACGAGTTTACATTAGGGTAGGGCCGGCAGTTCCGCTTCAGCTCCGCCATCTCACACACACACACACACACACACAAACACACACTGAGGTAAAGCTAGTTTAAAACTTGTCTCTTAGACCGAATTATAAGTGTGTTGGGGTGTATGATCTTCTCCTGCAGCTCGTTTGTAGTGTGTGTGTGTGTGTGTGTGTGTGTGTGTGAGTGAGAGAGAGAACTTTACCTGGAATCCCACAGGAGTCTGGTGAGTTTACAGGGCTAGCCATGCAAATGCTACATCAGTTATTACACTAATCACCACATAGCTGCAGTCAGTCAGTGACTGATGGATTGATTGATCGATTAAGTGATTGATTGATTGAGTGATTGAGAGTGAGCGATTGAGCCAGTGAGTGAATGAGAGAGCAAGTGATTGAGCCAGTGAGTGATTGAGTGAGAGAGCAAGTGATTGAGTGAGTGAGTGATTGAGCCAGTGAGCAAGTGATTGAGTGAGTGAGTGATTGAGTGAGTGATTGAGTGAGTGAGTGAGTGATTGATTGAGTGAGTGAGTGATTGAGCGAGTGATTGATTGATTGAGATTGAGCGATTGAGCCAGTGAGTGAATGAGCGAGTGATTGCGTGAGTGAGCAAGTGATTGAGCGAGCGAGTGATTGAGCAGGTGAGTGTTTGAGCGACTGATTGAGTGTTTGAGCGAGTGATTGAGCAGGTGAGTGTTTGAGCGACTGATTGAGTGTTTGAGCGACTGATTGAGTGTTTGAGCGAGTGTTTGAGCGATTGATTGAGTGTTTGAGCGAGTGTTTGAGCGAGTGATTGAGCGAGTGTTTGAGCGATTGATTGAGTGTTTGAGCGAGTGTTTGAGCGACTGATTGAGCAGGTGAGTGTTTGAGCGACTGATTGAGTGTTTGAGCGACTGATTGAGTGTTTGAGCGAGTGTTTGAGCGATTGATTGAGTGTTTGAGCGAGTGTTTGAGCGAGTGATTGAGCGAGTGTTTGAGCGATTGATTGAGTGTTTGAGCGAGTGTTTGAGCGACTGATTGAGTGTTTGAGCGAGTGTTTGAGCGACTGATTGAGTGTTTGAGCGAGTGTTTGAGCGAGTGTTTGAGCGATTGATTGAGCGACTGAGTGAGCGATTGACTGAGTGAGTGAGTGAGTGAGTGAGTGAGTGAGTGACTGACTGAGTGACTGACTGAGTGAGTGAGTGACTGACTGAGTGAGTGAGTGAGTGAGTGAGTGACTGAGTGAGTGAGTGAGTGAGTGACTGAGTGAGTGAGTGAGTGACTGACTGAGTGACTGACTGAGTGAGTGAGTGACTGACTGAGTGAGTGAGTGACTGAGTGACTGAGTGACTGACTGAGTGACTGACTGAGTGAGTGAGTGACTGAGTGAGTGACTGAGTGAGTGACTGAGTGAGTGACTGAGTGAGTGAGTGATTGACTGAGTGACTGAGTGAGTGAGTGACTGAGTGAGTGAGTGACTGAGTGAGTGATTGACTGAGTGAGTGACTGAGTGAGTGAGTGATTGACTGAGTGAGTGAGTGATTGACTGAGTGAGCGAGTGATTGTTCATTTTGGGGCTCTTTTTTCATTTATATTAGTGTCATCAACATGTACAATTATCACTAGCTATCATCAGGTACAAGTTAATAATCAGAATTATTAATTAATAATTTTTTTAAATTATTTTATTTTCTCTTCCAATTTTAGGCCTTTTTTAAACCGTACATCATTTTTTTAAAAAACTTTGTTTACTTGTACAAGAATCACCTTAGCTTATGTATAAGATGATAATAATAATTCTTATAAAACTTCTTCTTCTTATTATTATTATATGCATTTGTATCAGAATATTTTCTCAGTAAAACACTAAACCACTATATTTTCCAGTAAATTACTAATTATGACTAGTAGCTTATTTATTTTATATATTATATATTAGTTAATTGTTAAATTTCTACACTGCTACTATGCTGAGCTTACTTAGCTTTTTTTAAACTCATGGATTAATTTTTCACTTATTTTATTTGTTTAGTGTCTTGCATATCACAGGTAATAATCACACTTGAGTAATATTAATACTCATGCTCATGTATTTTGTATATTCTGTATCTCATTGTCGTGGGTTTTTGTACACTACTCTGCTTCATTAGATAATTAACACTTAGATAAGCAGTAATAATATTTGTGGTCAGTAAACATGAATGCAGTGTTTATGTGTAGGTCATGAACATGAATCTAAATGAACTCATTAATGTATACTGATAGGGATAAAACCATTATCTCTAGTTAATTGGTTTCATCTGCTTACATTCATATAAACCTCATTACTGTTAATTACAGTGTGTCTTCTGGATTCTTAAGTGTGTGTCTGTGTGAGTGTGTGTGAGTGTGTGTGTGTCTGTGTGTGTGTGTGGGGTTGTCATTAACCCATGGTGTTCAGGGTGTCTCAGTGCCCTAGTGCGCACTTGTATCATTCGTACCTTACACATTAATATGTAAACCCCTCCCCTTTTGTAATTAAGTGCTTCTTCATGCAGCTCGTTAATAAAACGCTGAGGTTTGAGTTGCTCTGAGCACGAGGAGAAATGTCTCACCCCCCGGCACAGGAAGTTCAATTCACAAATTTCCTTTTATAGAAGCCGAGAACACAAAAGCTGTGACTCTCTTCCTGTAAACAGTTCCTCTATATGCCTGAGAGAGAGACAAGGGGAAGAGAGAGAGACAGGGGGAAAGAGAGAGACACAGGGAGAGAGACAGACAAGGAGAAGAGAGAGAGAGAGACAAGAAAGAGAGAGAGATTGACAGAGAAACAGACAGATGGACAGACACAGAGAGAAAGAGAGAGAGAGAGAGAGAGAGAGAGAGAGAGAGAGACGGCCAGCTCGTGTCTGACCTGCAGTAAAACAGGAAGGGGACATGTTTCTTTTGTTCTCTACCAATCAGAGCAGGACAGGAAATGAGTGATGGGGAAACTCCGTCTCTCTCTCTCTCTCTCTCTCTCTCTCTCTCTCTCACTCTCTCTCACACACACACAGGTTTTTCCCTTTAATGGTATGTGTAAGATTCACATCTCACCTCAGTATTAAAGAGCCACAGCATGCAGCAGAGAGAGAGTGAAAGAGAGAGAGAGACAGAATTTAATGTTAGTGATGTAAATTAATTAGTAATAAATGTGTCTTCAGCACAGTCACAGTAAGATAAAACTCTGTGTGTGCGCGCACATGTATACTCAACACTCTCTTTACTCAACACTCTCTTTACTCAACACGCTGTGTATACTCAACACTCTCTTTACTCAACACTCTCTTTACTCAACACGCTGTGTATACTCAACACTCTCTTTACTCAACACTCTCTTTACTCAACACGCTGTGTATACTCAACACTCTCTTTACTCAACACTCTCTTTACTCAACACGCTGTGTATACTCAACACTCTCTTTACTCAACACTCTCTTTACTCAACACTCTCTTTACTCAACACGCTGTGTATACTCAACACTCTCTTTAGTCAACACGCTGTGTATACTCAACACTCTCTTTACTCAACACTCTCTTTACTCAACACGCTGTGTATACTCAACACTCTCTTTAGTCAACACGCTGTGTATACTCAACACTCTCTTTACTCAACACGCTGTGTATACTCAACACTCTCTTTACTCAACATGCTGTGTATACTCAACACTCTCTTTACTCAACACTCTCTTTACTCAACACGCTGTGTATACTCAACACTCTCTTTACTCAACATGCTGTGTATACTCAACACTCTCTTTACTCAACACGCTGTGTATACTCAACACTCTCTTTACTCAACACGCTGTGTATACTCAACACTCTCTTTACTCAACACGCTGTGTATACTCAACACTCTCTTTACTCAACACGCTGTGTATACTCAACACTCTCTTTACTCAACACGCTGTGTATACTCAACACTCTCTTTACTCAACACGCTGTGTATACTCAACACTCTCTTTACTCAACACGCTGTGTATACTCAACACTCTCTTTACTCAACACTCTCTTTACTCAACACTCTCTTTACTCAACACGCTGTGTATACTCAACACTCTCTTTACTCAACACGCTGTGTATACTCAACACTCTCTTTACTCAACACGCTGTGTATACTCAACACTCTCTTTACTCAACACGCTGTGTATACTCAACACTCTCTTTACTCAACACTCTCTTTACTCAACACGCTGTGTATACTCAACACTCTCTTTACTCAACATGCTGTGTATACTCAACACTCTCTTTACTCAACACGCTGTGTATACTCAACACTCTCTTTACTCAACATGCTGTGTATACTCAACACTCTCTTTACTCAACACGCTGTGTATACTCAACACTCTCTTTACTCAACACGCTGTGTATACTCAACACTCTCTTTACTCAACACTCTCTTTACTCAACACTCTCTTTACTCAACACGCTGTGTATACTCAACACTCTCTTTACTCAACACGCTGTGTATACTCAACACTCTCTTTACTCAACACGCTGTGTATACTCAACACTCTCTTTACTCAACACGCTGTGTATACTCAACACTCTCTTTACTCAACACGCTGTGTATACTCAACACTCTCTTTACTCAACACGCTGTGTATACTCAACACTCTCTTTACTCAACACGCTGTGTATACTCAACACTCTCTTTACTCAACACGCTGTGTATACTCAACACTCTCTTTACTCAACACGCTGTGTATACTCAACACTCTCTTTACTCAACACGCTGTGTATACTCAACACTCTCTTTACTCAACACTCTCTTTACTCAACACGCTGTGTATACTCAACACTCTCTTTACTCAACACGCTGTGTATACTCAACACTCTCTTTACTCAACACTCTCTTTACTCAACATGCTGTCTATACTCAACACTCTCTTTACTCAACACGCTGTCTATACTCAACACTCTCTTTACTCAACACTCTCTTTACTCAACACTCTCTTTACTCAACATGCTGTGTATACTCAACACACTCTTTACTCAACATGCTGTGCATACTCAACACTCTTTACTCAACACTCTCTTTACTCAACATGCTGTGTATACTCAACACTCTCTTTACTCAACACGCTGTGTATACTCAACACACTCTTTACTCAACATGCTGTCTATACTCAACACTCTTTACTCAACACTCTCTTTACTCAACACGCTGTGTATACTCAACACGCTCTTTACTCAACACGCTCTTTGCTCAACACTCTCTTTACTCAACACGCTCTTTACTCAACACGCTCTTTACTCAACACGCTCTTTACTCAACACACTCTCTTTACTCAACACACTCTTTACTCAACACTCTCTTTACTCAACATGCTGTGTATACTCAACACTCTCTTTACTCAACACGCTGTCTATACTCAACACGCTGTCTTTACTCAACACTCTCTTTACTCAACATGCTGTGTATACTCAACACTCTCTTTACTCAACACTCTCTTTACTCAACACTCTCTTTACTCAACACGCTCTTTACTCAACACACTCTTTACTCAACACGCTGTGTATACTCAGCGCACTCTCTTTACACAACACACTCTTTACTCAACACACTGTGTATACTCAACACACTCTTTACACTCAACACACTCTTTACTCAACACGCTCTCTTTACTCAACACGCTCTCTATACTCAACACGCTCTCTATACTCAACACGTTCTTTTTACTCAACACACTCTTTACTCAACACACTGTCTATGCTCAACACGCACTCTTTACTCAACACGCTGTCTATACTCAACACACACTCTACTCAACACTCTGTCTATACTCAACACAACACTCTGTCTATACTCAACGCTCTTTACTCAACACACTCTCTTTACTCAACACACTCTTTACTCAACACTCTCTTTACTCAACACGCTGTGTATACTCAACACTCTCTTTACTCAACACGCTGTCTATACTCAACACGCTGTCTTTACTCAACACTCTCTTTACTCAACACTCTCTTTACTCAACATGCTGTGTATACTCAACACTCTCTTTACTCAACACTCTCTTTACTCAACACGCTCTTTACTCAACACGCTGTGTATACTCAGCGCACTCTCTTTACACAACACACTCTTTACACAACACACTCTTTACTCAACACACTGTGTATACTCAACACACTCTTTACACTCAACACGCTCTCTTTACTCAACACGCTCTCTATACTCAACACGCTCTCTATACTCAACACGCTCTCTATACTCAACACGCTCTCTATACTCAACACGCTCTTTTTACTCAACACACTCTTTACTCAACACACACTCTTTACTCAACACACTGTCTATGCTCAACACGCACTCTTTACTCAACACGCTGTCTATACTCAACACACTCTTTACTCTACACGCTGTCTATGCTCAACACGCACTCTTTACTCAACACTCTGTATACTCAACACTCTCTTTACTCAGCACGCTGTCTATGCTGAACACACACTCTACTCAACACGCTGTCTATGCTCAACACTCAACACTCTGTGTATACTCAACATGCTCTCTTTACTCAACACTCTGTGTATACTCAACACACTCTTTACTCAACACGCTGTCTATGCTCAACACACACTCTACTCAACACGCTGTCTATACTCAACACACACTCTTTACTCAACACGCTCTCTTTACTCAATACACACTCTTTACTCAACACGCTGTCTATGCTCAACACGCACTCTACTCAACATGCTGTCTATGCTCAACACGCTCTCTTTACTCAACACTCTGTGTATACTCAACACACTCTTTACTCAACACTCTGTCTATGCTGAACACACACTCTACTCAACACTGTCTATACTCAACACGCTCTTTACGCTCAACACACTCTTTACGCTCAACACACTCGCTTTACTCAGCACTCTGTCTATGCTCAACACACACGCTGAGGAGTGAAGAGTGTATGCTCAACACGCTCTCTGTGCTCAACACGCTCTTTACGCTCAACACACACTCTTTACTCAGCACGCTGTCTATGCTCAACTCGCTCTCTGTGCTCAACACGCTCTTTACGCTCAACACACACTCTTTACTCAGCACGCTGTCTATGCTCAACACGTTCGCTATGCTCAAAACGCTGTCATCAAACACAGGTTCAGTCATTTACACAAGTTCACTCTTTAAATGAGCATAGTCATGAGTCTATCTTGTAATTAGCATATTTTGTTGAGGAATGAGAGTAAAGCCTGTATGTGAGATGTGTTCAGCTCCTTTTTCACCTGTGTGAGTAAATGTGAAATGGCAGTGGGGGTGTGTGTTTGTGTGTGTGTGAGTGAGTGACTGAGTGAGGGAGAGAGAGAGAGATTTTGGCGCTCAGAGCTATGAAATGTGAACCCGAAGGTGTAAAAAGTTGATGTTTCTCAGGCGTGTCCTTTATGTGCAGTGTAATAATGTGAGCAACAAACACACACACAGTGAATATGATATAGAAGACAGAAGTGTGTGTGTGGCTGTAGTGCAAGTTAAGACTTGAACAGAAAAAATGTTCCTCGCTGTAAAACTCACCCGCTGGCTGTGTGTGTAGTGTGTAGTGTAGTGTAGTGTTACTACATTGGGTTCTTTTTAGAAGAAAAGTTTGAATGATGTACAGAAGAGAAATAAGGGATAAAGAGAAATAAAAGGGGAGATTGAGAGAGATAGAAAGGGAAGCAGTGAGACAGACAGAAAGAGGAAAAAAGAGGGAGAGAGATGGACACAGAGAGAGAGAGAGGGAGAGAGAGAGAGTCGTAGCGTGAATGTACTCTTGCTCTGGAATGAATGCTGCTTGCTCTGACTTGCCCTTGTGGAGAGTGCGCACTCTGTAGTGTACTGAAGACCCTACACACACTCTCACTGCCTGCACACACAAACACACACACACACAGGTTGGCTGGAGCACTGCAGTGAGGGTAAGCTCTCTCTCAGTATGTGTTCATTTTTTTTCTCTTATTTACTGTTTCTGAGTCGTGTTAATGGTCTGAAATGGACGTTTAACATTTAACATTGAGGAATGCTAATTTTTGTGGGGTTTTTTTTTCTCTTTTTTTTTTTGTTCTCTGACTGTAGAAGGATTAGGATTCTGTATAGTGTAGAACCTCAGTGTGATCAGGAAGAATGTGTAGAATTTGTGTAAGATGTGATACAGATGATATTAATGATTATGATGTTATCATTAATATAAGGTTTATCAGGTTATAGAGCTGTACAGTTCATATTAACTTTTAACCCTACAAGACTCGACCCTGAGCTTAAACATGGCTGCTTGGGCATGTCATTATTAGGGGAGGGGCTCAGCAGAGACTCCTCCCAGATAGATATAACATTGAGAATATCAGATATTTCTATTTGTGCTGAATGCAGCTGATGTGTGTTGACTCAAGGTTTTTTTGGGGGGAGTTCTGTATTCTGATTGGTCAGAATTTTCTATAACAGCAGCTCTGACAGTAGTGCAGCTGCAAAGCACAGGTTTATATTAATGCGCTTGTTCTAATATTGTTATTGTTTCACAGGGACATGTACACGCCACATAAATGTGTGTAATCACTGATGTGGTGAGGTTGTCTGTCATTTATTTAACATTTATAGGAGGAGTCACTAGTGTCAGTGCTTTGTAACAGTCAGAGGTAAAGCTGTGACTTTAAGTTTTCTGACATTTCCAGGACTTCAAGAGAGAGAAAAAGAGAGGCTGGTGAGGGAGTGACTGTTTATAGCTGCTATAACATAAGAGACAACAGAAACTTCTTTCACAGACATTAAATGTAACTTCAGATTTTTTTATTTCTATCTCAGGTAATTGAAGTGTGTTAGTTCAAGTCGACTTCACTGTGGCATTGCTGCTCTGTTTATGTGTGTGTGTGTGTGTGGTATGTGCACGCATATGAAATCAGTGACAGTGCAGAAACAGGAAGCTGTGTGTGGTTGTGGTGTGTTTGATTTGTTGGAATGCTCTTCATGAAGTGAGACAGGATTTGACCATATATGGGTGTGTTGATGGAGAATGAGCATGTGATAGACGAGAGCGACACACCCATCAGTTATTCTGTCCATCATCTCACTCCATTAGCTACACGTTTATACATGCTGATCTGCTGATACCTGATAATCATGGACACACACACACGCGCGTTGCTGTGTACAGCATCAACATTGTGTAATAACTGCATATTTAGGGGTCCACATACCAAGGATCCCTATTACTTTAGTTGTAATTAGGGGTCCAAGCACCAAGAGTTTCTTTGTGTGAGTAGTGATATTGTAATAAACGCTTTTGATGATAAACTCTCTCTGCTGTCCCCTGCAGGTTACTGTGTGAAGCTCTGTGACTGTGTGAGTGAGTGTGTGTGTGTGTGAGAGAGTGAGTGTGTGTGTGTGTGATGTGTGATAACGGAGAGTTGGAGGACAAACCCCCCGCCCCCCCAGTCAGGATGAGCAGCAGTAGTAAAGACGGCGTCCCCAAACCGCTGCCTTCTGTCCCCGAGGAGAAAAAAACACGCAAAGGGATCTACTCCATCTTCTCTGCTGAGAAAGGTCAGAGAGACCATGTTACCCAGCATGCACTGGGGCTAAGACCTCCTTTACATTTTAAGGCTCTGTCCCAAACACCAGAGTTCATGTCTCGTTAGTTTATACTGTTATATCCCCGAGTTCATACTGTGACAATAACCATTTAAAGGCTCTGTTCTAAATCACATTTTCTCACTGACTTGTTAGAATGAATTCTAGTCTAAACTCTGCTAGTGTTTGGGACACAGCTCATGTGTGACGTCCACGCTCTCTCTCTCTCTCTCTCTTCATCCTGACAGCAGGGAAGCGTAAAGATAAGGATAAGGAGAGGCCGGAGATTTCGCATCCCTCAGACTTTGAGCACACGATTCACGTCGGGTTTGATGCCGTGACGGGCGAGTTCACTGTGAGTCTCTCACACACACACACACACACACACACACACACACACACACACACACACACACACACACACACACCTGTGAGACATGATGTGTTCACACTGCAGGTGCAGGTGAAAGTACTTTAAATCTATTTTATTGGCAGTGTAAACAGAGAAAATCACTTTGAATCTGACTTGTCAAATCCAGTTTCATTTGTCTTGCTGACTTGACTCTGTCTGTCTGTCTGTGTGTCTGTCTGTGGGTGGTTAGGGAATGCCAGAGCAATGGGCGCGGCTCCTCCAGACCTCCAACATCACCAAGTCGGAGCAGAAGAAGAACCCACAGGCCGTCCTCGATGTGCTCAAGTTCTACGACTCAACCGGAAATGGGAAGCAGAAATACCTCAGCTTCACAGGTCAGCTGTCTCACTGTCTCACTCAGCTTCACAGGTCAGCTGTCTCACTGTCTCACTCAGCTTCACAAGTCAGCTGTCTCACTGTCTCACTCAGCTTCACAAGTCAGCTGTCTCACTGACTCACGCAGCTTTACAAGTCAGCTGTCTCACTGTCTCACTCAGCTTCACAAGTCAGCTGTCTCACTGTCTCACTCAGCTTCACAGGTCAGCTGTCTCACTGTCTCACTCAGCTTCACAAGTCAGCTGTCTCACTGTCTCACTCAGCTTCACAAGTCAGCTGTCTCACTGTCTCACTCAGCTTCACAAGTCAGCTGTCTCACTGTCTCACTCAGCTTCACAAGTCAGCTGTCTCACTGTCTCACTCAGCTTCACAAGTCAGCTGTCTCACTGTCTCACTCAGCTTTACAAGTCAGCTGTCTCACTGTCTCACTCAGCTTCACAAGTCAGCTGTCTCACTGTCTCACTCAGCTTCACAGGTCAGCTGTCTCACTGTCTCACTCAGCTTCACAAGTCAGCTGTCTCACTGTCTCACTCAGCTTCACAAGTCAGCTGTCTCACTGTCTCACTCAGCTTCACAAGTCAGCTGTCTCACTGTCTCACTCAGCTTCACAAGTCAGCTGTCTCACTGTCTCACTCAGCTTCACAAGTCAGCTGTCTCACTGTCTCACTCAGCTTCACAAGTCAGCTGTCTCATTGACTCACGCAGCTTCACAGGTCAGCTGTCTCACTGTCTCACTCAGCTTCACAAGTCAGCTGTCTCACTGACTCACGCAGCTTCACAAGTCAGCTGTCTCACTGACTCACGCAGCTTCACAGGTCAGCTGTCTGACTGACTCACGCAGCTTCACAAGTCAGCTGTCTCTATCTCTCTGTCTCACTCAGCTTCCCAGGTCAGCTGTCTCAATCTCTCTGTCTCACTCAGCTTCCCAGGTCAGCTGTCTCACTCTCACTGACTCATTCAGCTTCTCAGGTCAGCTGTCTCACTCTCACTGACTGACAGAGCTTCAGAAGTCAGCTGTCTCAATCTCACTGTCTCACTCAGCTTCCCAGGTCAGCTGTCTCACTCTCACTGACTCACTCAGCTTCCCAGGTCAGCTGTCTCACTCTCACTGACTCATTCAGCTTCTCAGGTCAGCTGTCTCACTCTCACTGACTGACAGAGCTTCAGAAGTCAGCTGTCTCAATCTCACTGTCTCACTCAGCTTCCCAGGTCAGCTGTCTCACTCTCACTGACTCACTCAGCTTCTCAGGTCAGCTGTCTCACTCTCTGTCTGTCTCTCTCAGATAAAGATGTTCCCCAGGTGAAGAAGGGGTCAGAGCCGGTACCTGGTGGTGTTAAAGATGATTTAGATGATGATGATGATGAAGCCCCACCCCCTGTGGTGGCTCCTCGACCTGAACACACCAAATCAGTGAGTGTCACGTGTTCATGTGCGTGTCTCACAGCCTCAACACTGTGTGGGTGTGTGAAAACATTTATAGATCAGCATTTTCTTTTTTTTTGTGTTCTCTTATTTTAAAGTTCCGTCCTAACCCTAGAAATTATGTCTAACTGCTGTCCTTATTAGTGCACTAGCTGTTTTGTTTGAGTTTGTGCCGAACGTTAGATCGTAAGCTTAGTTAGAGTTCTTAGTAGAACGTCAGTCATTTCGGCTCCATCTCAGATGGTAGAGTTTTTCCTTAGGTAGCGTTTTTAGAATATCGGCTGTTTTGGTTCTGTCATAAACACCAGAAATAAGAATTAGTGATTTTCATTTTTAGAACATGAGCAGTGATTGTGATTTGAGAATGTTTTGGCTCTGTCCCAAATGTAGAATTTATTTTTAGTTAGTGTTCTTAATAGAGCTTCAGCCACTTGTCCCACACAGTACACTTTTCCCTAGTTGGCGTTCTTACTAGATTGTCAGCCATAGTTTTGGCTCCGTCCCAAACAGTAGAATTTATACCTAGTTAATAGTATTATTAGAACTTCAGCCATTTTGGCTCCATCCCGAATGATAGAATTTATTTTCCTGGTTATTGTTCTTAGTAGAACTTTTTTATTTTTTTTTTTATGTGTTGTGACATTAAATACACGACAAAGCCCTGAATAAATGATTTATAAAGGACGTTATTGTATACTTTATTTGTAATTATTTTCCTGAAAGTCCGGGTCTAACCCTCGGTATGGTTATGTGTGTGGTGGTAACCACTCGTTCTCATTCAGGTTCTCACTCGTCCGTCGATGATTGACCCTCTTCCTCCTCCAGACGCCAAATCTGCAGATAAACAGAAGAAAGGAAAAGGAAAGATGACGGATGAGGAGATCATGGAGAAACTAAGTATGATAGTGTGATGAGGATGTGATTGTGTGTGTGGTGATGATGTAAGTGGGCGTGTCCTCTGCTCTGATTTCACACTCCTCCGTCTGCTTTCAGGGACAATAGTGAGCATCGGAGACCCGAAGAAGAAATATACACGATATGAGAAAATTGGACAGGGGTGAGTGTTAGTTAGTTTAATTCTGTGTTCTGTTTATTTTACTGTACTGCCTCTAGACACACACTCTAGCACCCCTTGCTAGTGTCATCTACTTTACTCTCTCACGCTTGTTCACACTACAGTGTGACAGGTGAGCATTTATTTTGTTGTGTACAAGCTGCAATTTCAGCGACAAAGCAACAGTTTTTAATTTCTATGCATATTAGGCACGAGGTGCTAAAGCGTCAAATCCACACGATTAGACATTAGCATTTTCTTCAGCTGGAAATGTCGTGTGGAAATAGAACCAGACACACACTGATAAGAACCATAAAAGAACCGTGTTTTCATGACTATAGATTGTACATAAGTGTCATATTACACTGAGTTATGCTAACCGAGTCAGTATTAGCAATGCTAGCACACACGTTAAACACACAGCTCTATCTGGAATAGTGATGAGGTAAAATATAAAATCAGTGCAGTGTTTAATATGTGTGTGTGTGTGTGTGTGTGTGTGTGTGTGTCTGTATCCTCAGTGCATCCGGTACTGTGTTTACTGCTATTGATGTTGCTACAGGACAGGAGGTGAGTTAGCATTTAACTAAATGTTCTGAATAATCCACCTGTGCTTTATTTGACAGGTACATAATATTTCAGCTGTGTGTGTGTGTGTGTGTGTGTGTGTGTGTACAGGTGGCTATAAAGCAGATTAACTTGCAGAAGCAGCCGAAGAAGGAGCTTATCATTAATGAGATCCTGGTGATGAAAGAGCTGAAGAACCCTAACATCGTCAACTTCTTAGACAGGTAAGTTTACTACTGTGTACTGCACCTGTACTACACCTGTAAATACAACTGTACTACACCTGTACTACACCTGTAAATACAACTGTACTACACCTGTACTACACCTGTAAATACAACTGTACTACACCTGTAAATACAACTGTACTACACCTGTAAATACACCTGTACTACACCTGTAAATACACCTGTACTACACCTGTAAATACAACTGTACTACACCTGTAAATACAACTGTACTACACCTGTAATAAATGCTTATTTACACACAGCTACTGTTCTTCAGTGTTCACTTACTACACATATGAGTGTGTTTCTCTACATCAGTATACTGTATATTTTTGTCTCTGTGTGTGTGTGTGTGTGTGTGTGTAGTTTCCTGGTGGGGGAGGAGTTGTTTGTGGTAATGGAGTATTTAGCTGGTGGTTCTCTGACTGACGTCGTTACAGAGACATGTATGGATGAAGCGCAGATCGCTGCTGTGTGCCGAGAGGTACTGACTGTTCTCCCCTAACACACACACACACACACACACACACACCTGTAATTAACGAGTAATCGAGTAATAAACTGTAATTAACGCTCTGTTTTCTATGTACAGTGTCTGCAGGCGCTCGAATTCCTGCATGCTAATCAGGTGATTCACCGAGACATAAAGAGTGACAACGTGCTGCTGGGCATGGACGGCTCTGTTAAACTCAGTGAGTACACCATATTCCCTACACCCTACACCCTATATCCTACACCCTACACCTTATAATTTACACACTATTCCCTATACCCCTAAACAACATGCTGCTCTGCATGGATGGCTCTGTGAAACTCAGTGAGTACACCCTACACCCTATATCCTACACCCTATATCTTATAATTTACACACTATTCCCTATACCCTACACCCTATATCCTATATCCTATATCCTACAGTCTATATCCCCATACCCTACACTCTACTCCCTAATCCCTGTTTCCCTAAATGACATGCTGCATGGACAGCTCTGTTAAACTCAGTGAGTATACCCTATACCCTACACCCTATATTCTATATCCTACACCCTATACCCTGCACCCTATACCCTGCACCCTGTATTTCCATACCCTACACTCTACACCTTAATCCTTATTTCTCTAAAATGACATGCTGCGTGGATGGCTCTGTTAAACTCGGTGATTGATCTATACTCTGTATCCTATGCCCTAATCCCTACATCCTAAATGCTCCACCCAAACCCTAACCCCTGTTTCCTATACCCTAATCTCACCTAAACATGTCTCCTGATCATTGTTAATCCCTAAGCACTAAACAATGCTACTGGGCATAGATGGCTCTGTGAGTAATCGAATCCCTACACCTACACCCTAACCCCTAATCCGTACACCCTACACACTATGCCCATAAAGAGTATAGTGCTGGACATGTAGAAGTGTTAATTCATTCACCCTAAACCTCCAAACACTTAACTCCTGACCTCCTAATCTCAAGACACATAAAAACTTGTGATGTCATAAGAAGAATGTGCTGTTTTTCTAACTGTGTATGCATGTTCGTGCACAGCGGATTTCGGGTTCTGCGCTCAGATCACCCCGGAGCAGAGTAAGCGCAGTACGATGGTGGGAACGCCGTATTGGATGGCCCCTGAGGTGGTGACCCGTAAAGCGTACGGACCCAAAGTGGACATCTGGTCTCTGGGCATCATGGCTATAGAGATGGTGGAGGGAGAACCACCATACCTCAACGAGAACCCACTGAGGGTACACACACCCACATGCACACACCATACCTCAGTGAGAACGCACTGAGGGTACACACACCCACATGCACACACCATACCTCAACGAGAACCCACTGAGGGTACACACACCCACATGCACACACCATACCTCAATGAGAACGCACTGAGGGTACACACACCCACATGCACACACCATACCTCAGTGAGAACGCACTGAGGGTACACACACCCACATGCACACACCATACCTCAATGAGAACGCACTGAGGGTACACATACCCACAGCACACACCATACCTCAGTGAGAACGCACTGAGGGTACACACACCCACATGCACACACCATACCTCAGTGAGAACGCACTGAGGGTACACATACCCACAGCACACACCATATCTCAGTGAGAACGCACTGAGGGTACACACACCCACATGCACACACCATACCTCAGTGAGAACCCACTGAGGGTACACACACCCACATGCACACACCATACCTCAATGAGAACCCACTGAGGGTACACACACCCACATGCACACACCATACCTCAATGAGAACGCACTGAGGGTACACATACCCACAGCACACACCATATCTCAGTGAGAACGCACTGAGGGTACACATACCCACATGCACACACCATACCTCAGTGAGAACGCACTGAGGGTACACACACCCACATGCACACACCATACCTCAATGAGAACGCACTGAGGGTACACACACCCACATGCACACACCATACCTCAATGAGAACCCACTGAGGGTACACATACCCACAGCACACACCATACCTCAACGAGAACGCACTGAGGGTACACATACCCACAGCACACACCATACCTCAATGAGAACGCACTGAGGGTACACACACCCACAGCACACACCATACCTCAATGAGAACGCACTGAGGGTACACACACCCACAGCACACACCATACCTCAATGAGAACGCACTGAGGGTACACACACCCACAGCACACACCATACCTCAACGAGAACGCACTGAGGGTACACACACCCACAGCACACACCATACCTCAACGAGAACCTCAATGCAATTCAATTTTATTTGTACAGCACTTTTAACAATGGACAATGTCAGAAAGCAGCTTTACAGAAATAAATACATTCAGGATATAAATTGTAAATGTATGAATTTGTCCCTAACGAGCAAGCCAGAGGCGACAGTGGCAAGGAAAAACTCCCTGAGACGATATGAGGAAAAAACCTTGAGAGGAACCAGACTCAAAACGGAATATATCCTCATCTGGGTGACACCGGATAGTGCAATTATAAATAAATCCCTTCTATAACTGTGCACTACGTGGACAAATAGTGCAATTGTGTAACCAGGAAATTGATTACAGTTTTGACATGAAGTTTGTTTTGTTGAACCTATCCATTGTCCACCTGAGTGCAAAGCTGCTCACGGCAACCACAGCCCCAAAGCCAAAAGAACACAAAGAACACTAATTGGAATGCTGCTCCATAACTGTGGGACTTTGTAAGAGAAAGCTGTACCCCTTGCTGTAGCCTTCACTATTTGAGGTACCAAAAAATAGCCTGCACCTTTTGATCAAAGTAGGCATGACGGATCATAAAGACCAAAAGTTCGCTCTGGTACTGCAGCATGAGATCATTCAGTGCTTTATAGGTCAATAGAAGTATTTTATAATCAATGCGAAATTTGATTGGGAGCCAATGCAGTGTGGATAAGATAGGGGTGATGTGGTCATATCTTCTGATTCTAGTAAGGACTGTTGTAGGTGCATTCTGGACTGACTAGAGCTTGTTTATTCACCTATTGGTACATCCAGGCAGTAAGGCATTACAATAATCCAACCTAGAGGTAACAAAAGCATGATCTAATTTTTCCGCATTGTGTAGTGAGATTATATTTCTTATCTTATTAATATTTCTGGAGATGAAAGAAGGCTATCCTAGTAATATTATCTATATGATCTTCAGTTGAAAGACTGGAGTCAATAATCACACCAAGGTCCTTTTTGGTCCTGCTTGACTTGATGAAACAAAAAGTCATCCAGAGTTACTATGTAGTCAGAAAGCTTACTTCTATCTGTATGTGGTCCTAGTATAAGTACTTCTGTCTTGTCAGAAATAAGTAGAAGGAATGTGTCTAATGTCCTTTACACATTCCTCAACTTTATTAAGCTGGTGTCTGTCATCTGACTTTGCTGAAACATGCAACTGTGTGTCATCAGCATAACAGTGGAAGCTAATACCATGTTTATGAATAACTTTACCCAGAGGTGGCATATATAAAGAAAAAATCAGTGGGCCTAAAACAGAATCTTGCGGAACACCAGACTTTACCTTAGTGAGTGTGTAGAGAAGTCATCGTTTACATCTACAAACCGATAACCATCAGTCAAATAAGACCTGAGAGGGCCGTTCCCTTAATGCCAACAACATTTTCTAATCTATCAGGAAGAATAGCCTGATCGATAGTATCAAAAGCTGCACAGCAGCTGACGTGAACGTACGTTTGATGCAGTAGTGTGGCAAGGTGCATATATTATGATTAAGACAAATTTTAAATGAGATGATGATCTGAGATATATTAATCTGAGTGTTCGTATTATAAGAAGAGTGTAACCACCACTATGAGTGGGTCCTTTTACTTTCTGATGAACCCCTACTGAATCTAGAATCATAGGCAACCGCTGTTCTCAGAGAGTCTTCTGGCTTATCAAAATGAATATTAAAGTCTCCAGCAATTAAGGCTTTGTCTAATGAATTTGCCAAATTCATAAAGGAGAACCCACTGAGGGTACAGACACACACGCACAAACCATACCTCAACGAGAACTCACTGAGGGCACACACACACACACACACACACACACACACACACACACACACACACACAGTTATATTATGTGATTATAGCTGGTGTTTAATTGTGAGATGAAGAAGACTTATTGGGTCACATGATCAGTTTTCTGATTGGCTGATCCAGTTCCACTGAAACTGCGCCCTTTTTGTCACAGAGACGTTAAAATGAACACGAGTGTGTGATATAAACATTATCAGATTGCTAAAGCTAGCTGGTGTTCCTCCTCCAGGCTCTGTATCTCATCGCCACTAACGGAACTCCGGAGCTGCAGAACCCTGAGAAACTGTCTCCCATCTTCAGAGATTTCCTCAACCACTGTCTGGAGATGGACGTGGAGAAGAGATGGAGCGGCAAAGAGCTGCTGCAGGTCACTACACACACAAACACACACACAAACACAAAAACACACTACACAAGCAGGGGGTGAGTAAGAGCTGCTGCAGGTCACTACATACACACACTTACACACACACACACACACACAAAAACACACTACACAAGCAGGGGGTGAGTAAGAGCTGCTGCAGGTAACTACATACACACACTTACACACACACACACACACACACACACAAATACACACTACTTAACCAGGGGGTGAGAAAGAGCTGCTGCAGGTCACTACGTACACACACTTACACACACACACACACACACACACACAAAAACACACTACACAAGCAGGGGGTGAGTAAGAGCTGCTGCAGGTCACTACATACACATACTTACACACACACACACACACACACACAAAAACACACTACACAAGCAGGGGGTGAGTAAGAGCTGCTGCAGGTAACTACATACACACACACACACTTACACACACACACACAAATACACACTACTCAACCAGGGTGTGAGAAAGGGGTGCTCCAGGTCATATACACACACTCATCATCTACACACACTGTGCACACAGAACAAAATGCAATAATACTTTGAGTATGTTATTTATTTATTTATTTTAATAAATTAATTTAATTTTAATTACTGGACTATGAGACAAGGTTTTATTTTCGCAGGTGGTACCACATGACAATACAGTAATGTTATGTTTTCTAATATTTAAAAAAATATTTCAATATAAATAATAATATAATTTTTATTTAATATTAATTATTTTAATTATTATTTTTTTTAATTATGGGGGAAACAAGGCCCAGTGTTAGCAGTGTTATCATTAGCATTATGTTTAGTGTGTGTGTGTGTGTGTGTGTGTGTGAGAATTAATGAGCGTCTGATCGTATTCCTCCTCAGCACTCGTTCCTGAAGCTAGCGAAGCCTCTGTCCAGTCTCACCCCCCTCATCCTTGCCGCCAAGGAGGCCATGAAGAGTAGCCGCTAACCCCGGACATGCCCCGCCCGCCTACTGGGTGTGGGTTTGTGTGTGTGTGTGTGTGTGTGTGTGTGTGTGTTTTATCGTATATATGCAATCAACCAAACCGCTGCATGGTCAGATGTGGACGTGTCCTCGCACAAATCTGATTATTTTATTATTATTAAAGTTATTAGACAGACACAGCAGTGTGTGTGTGTGAGTGTGGAGCTGCAGGGCCTCTGAGTTACTTTGGCAACTTTACGCTACCAGCAGAGGAAGAGGGGAGAAATGCAGTAAATTTTCTGACAGTGAACCACGCTAATGGCTAAATACCACCGGATAATCACTAATAAACACAACGGTCACCGCGACAAGCACATGAGGCTAGAAATGAGGTTTTAACTTGTAGAGCAGCTGCAGCCAAACAGGGGGCGCTTTCCTGAAGAGTCACTTTATAGTGATATTACTGAACATGTGAACGAGTGCAAAACTGCGAACACGGTTAAGTCTGAATAAAAATAAAACATTCTGAAGGGAAATCATTCATTGAACTCTTCAGTTCTGCTCCATTGAGCTCTTCAGTTCTTCTCAGGAGGGGTGGTGAGAAAGTCAAACACCGTCCCTCACTCCTATTGGTTGGCATAAATTTTTCCTAAAGTAAAACATCTCGAAACTTTTTGCTGGCCCCATTTCGTATAACATTTGCGTAAAGGTAAACTCTCTTATCTTTACACCTTTTTTCCTGGTTTGCCGGCCCCACCCACTTTACATCACCAGCATTGGCTCCGCATCCTGTCACTGTAAACATCCCAGGGTTAATAGAACAGCATTACTGCGCTGAAGTGCCAGCTGATGTTGGGTGCGGTTGCCATAGAAACGTACCAGGATGAGACCTAGGGGTGTAAACTTTACTGGAAATGAAAGTCTGTCAGTGTGAGCGGTTCTTTAAGGTTCTAGAATCTTCTGATCAGAACCAGAAGTGCAGCCAGGACTGTGTGTGTGTGTGTGTGTGTGTGTGTGTGCGTGCGTGTGTGTGCGTGTGTGATTGTGTGAGCGCGCGTGTGCGTGTTTGTGTGTGCTAGTGTCTTTCCAATTTCCAAACAAAAAGATTTTTCTTTCAGTATTCCACAAACTGTAAGATTTATAAATCTACACAGTAATAAATCTTGTATTTTATCATAATTTTTTTGTTTTTCATCATCATCGTTGTTGCCTTGGTTACATCAGACACCACCTGAGTGTCTGTGTCATCCTTAATAATTCTCTTTGTTTTTTTAATCTTTCTTTTTTCCCTATTTCTATGGAAGTGCTTATTATTATTATTATTATTGTTATTATTATTATTATTGAGAACATTCTAGAGCTTCACCTTTCACATGTCCCATGTGGGCTTCCATAGCACGATGTCTTCTTTAACACTGCTGTATCTCTGCGGAGGAGGTTTTGGATTTTTGTTTTCCTTTTTTTTTATTTTAATTTCTTTTCCTGTAATGTCTGTGTGATCATGTGTTAGGAATCTAATAAATGTAAGAAATGGTTTTGTATATGATGTATTTCCATTAGCACAACAGGAATCAGGAAGTTTTTGTCTCTGACTTTGTTTATTTTTTTTTTATATTTATGTACATGTATAACAATATTTTATATTGTACATGTATAACTATATTTTATATTTTTCAACTAACAATCTGATAACTGCAAATTAAACCTCTTTAACTGTTGCCTTAAAAATGAATAAATTTTGTGAAATCTAACTTTTTTTTTTTCCCCACTTCAAGCAAACTACATTTCAGTGAGCCTGTTCTGGTGATGAGACATTCCACATGAGTATTAGTGTTTTTAAATTATTATTAAACAAGGCCTGGGTCAGGGTGATGTGTGTGTTTTGTTTTTTTTTTTTTCTTTGTTTTTTCCCCATAGAGTGCTTTGTATGTGTGTTTTTGGTCAGGGTGAGTGTGTGTGTGTGTGTGTTTTTGGTCAGCAGAAATGTGTGTGTGTGTTTGTTTGGTCAGGGTGCTTGCTACCGCAGCACATATACTAAAATTGGAACAATACTGAGAAGATTAGCATGGCCCCTTGCGCAAGAACGACATGCAAAATCATCAGTGAGTGTGTGTGTGTTTTTGGTCAGGGTGTGTGTGGGTGTGTCAGTGTTTCCACTGAGCAGAAGAAGCGAGTCGTATTTGTGCCGCGCTGTTATAGTAATAGGAATGCGGCAGACCTGCTGTGATGATGACATCATGATGCACCTGGAGGCGGAGTCTGAAGGTGATGCTGTACATCTTTATTGTCCAGTCACAGAGACAGTATGATAAGCGCCGCCCTCTGTCCTGAGCATGTTGCAAAACTTAGTTACAGCTTTACCTCTGACTGTTACAAAGCGGTGACACTGGAGACTCCTTCCATAAATGTTAGAAAAATTACAGAAAACTTCAACATAGTAACGATTACACACGTTTTTAATTCGTTTATGTGGCGTGTTTGAGGCCCTGTGAATGAGCTGTTTCTATAGAAACGATAACGTATTAGAAAGAGCACATTAATATAAACCTGTGATTTGCAGCTGCACTACTGTCAGAGCTGCTGTTATGGAAATTAATCAACACCTTCTGACCAGTCACAATCCAGTATTCAGTAGCATCACACTGTATTTTGAAGCCTCTGCAGTAATGAATGTGATTATTCTAACATACAGTCAATATTATACAGGCAATGTTTCTACACTTTTTTTTTAAATAAATGAGCACATTTCTTCATCATTCTTATCACATAAACATTAACGATTAAAGATGAATCTTTAATGTCAGTTTTTTTATTTGTATTTATTATCATATACACCGATCAGCCATAACTTATGACCACCTGCCTAATATTGTGTTGGTCCCCTTTTTGCTGCCAAAACAGCCCTGACCCGTCGAGGCATGGACTCCACTAGATCCCTGAAGGTGTGCTGTGGTATCTGGCACAAAGACGTTAACAGCAGATCCTTTATGTCCTGTAAGTTGCGAGGTGGGGCCTCCATGGATCGGACACCCCACAAATGTTCGATTGGATTGAGATCTGGGGAATATGGAGGCCAAGTCAACACCTTGAACTCTTTGTCATGTTCCTCAAATCATTCCTGAACAATACGCAGCAAGCTGCGATGCACTGTGTGTTCTGACACCTCTCTATCATAGCCAGCTTTAACTTTTCAGCAAGTTGTGCTACAATAGCTCTTCTGTGGGATCAGACCAGACGGACTAGCCTTCACTCCCCACGCGCATCAGTGAGCCTTGGGCGCTCATGACCCTGTCGCTAGTTCACCGGTTGTCCTTCCTTGGACCACTTTTGGTAGGTAATAACCACTGCGTACCGGGAACACCCCACAACACCTGCCGTTTTAAAGATGATCTGACCCAGTCATCTAGCCATCACAGTTTGGCCGTTGTCAAAGTCTCTCTAATTCTTACGCTTGCCCATTTTTCCTGTTTCCAACACATCAACTTTGAGAACCGACTGGTCACTTGCTGCCTAATATATCTCAACCCTTGACAGGCGCTATTGTAACGAGATAATATTATTCACTTCACCTGTCAGTGGTCATAATGTTATGGCTGATCGGTGTATGTGTTAGTTTAATAATGCTAAATTTCTCTCTTCTCAAACCTCAGATATGCTAATTATTAGAGGATGACCTACAGGACCACCTTCTCAAGCTAACTTGATAGCTAACTCAGCTAATAGTGATGAACAGATGGTGGTTGTCATGGTAATGCTGCAATGAGAACAGCTGTGATATTGATATCCAACAGTCTAATGTGAGATAGTTTATGTTAGCTAATGTTAGTGATATGGGGTTAAAAGGGGTGGCAGGAGCGCATGGGGTCGTTTCCAAATTTGCATATTCATGCATATTTATAGCTCCTGGTAATGAGGCTGAAGGTGTAGAGATAACTAGGGTTTATTCTTGTGTATTAAAAGCATAATAAAGATTTATTTCTACACAGATTAACCTGACACCTTCAGGTGGATTTTAAAACTACAATCATAATGCTAACATCACATGCTAATTTGCAGAAGCTATTTTTCACCAATGGAAACCATGTGTCCGAATTCAACCATTGCACAGACATGTTGCATAAACAGTGACAGTTTTAAGGGAGCTTCCCAGCAGACGGCTGTGAATAAAGAACAGCGTGTGTGTGTGTGTGTGTGTGTGGTTTGTGTCAGATTTGAGAAGTTTCAAAACTTCCTGTTTTTGCACCTGATCTCTAAAATGAGAACAGGAAGCAGAGCAGGAGCTGAAAACATCAGCACTCGTAACACGCTGTAACTCTCGTTGCACTTAATCACACTTCTTGGTGTTCCTCTCAGCACCAAGTGAAGAAACGATGAGTGACTCTGTGGAGAAAAGTTCAGACTCTCCTGCGCAGATGGAAAGTTCTGGAGCTGGTGGACTGTTGAACCTCTCTCTTCACAAGAAGCTGGATGACGAGAGTGTGATCTTTAATGACTCAAGTCTCTCAGAGCAGATCCACGCTGAGCTCCAGGGTCTGCGTCTGGACCACTGCCTCACCGACGTTGTCCTCTGCGTCCAGGATGAGAAGTTCTCTTGCCACAGAGCCATCCTTGCTGCTGCCAGCTTGTATTTCAGGTATGAATTGCCCAATGACCAATGAATCAGTGACTCATTTAGATCACCTTGGACCAGCATAGAGAGACAAAACACTTCTAATGAGATAAATATGATTTTCCATAATCTTCTAAACACAATTAACACAAAAACAAAATGCTAACATTTAGTGTATAGCTAAGTATACTTAACTACACACATTTCAGTTTGTGAACATGTAAGAAAAAAAAAACAATATTAAGAAAATACTTCTAGTTTTCTGTTTTTTTTTTTTTTTGCTTACCTGCCACAGTTTTTTTTTAAATATCTGGAAATAGTGGACAAACCCCACTGTTTCTGCACTTCTTTACATGTATGTAATGAAGTCACGGTTACATGTGTGGAATTAGAGGGAAGTGTGTTACATGGTGAGTCTACCCACTTTCCTATCACCATACTGATATATTATCACTGATCAGTCTAATATCAGATCTAAATTTAATCATTAAAAGAACTGATGCGTGTGAGTTATGGATGTTTTCTGATTTTCAGAGCAATGTTCTGTACGGACCTGCGAGAGAAATATGAACAGTGCGTGAACATTCAGGGAATCGATGCAGAGGACATGAAGATGCTGCTGGACTACACATACACTAGTAAAGTACACATCACCAAAGACAACGTCCAGAAAACTCTGGAGGCAGCCAGTCTCTTCCAGGTGTGTGATAGCGTGTGTGTGATTATTATAGCGAGTATGTGATTATTATAGTGAGTGTGTGATAATTACAGCGAGCGTGTTATTAATACAGTGAGTGTGTGATTATTATAGCAAGTGTGTGATTATTATAGAGTATTATTATTATAGCGAATGTGTGATTATTAGAGCGAGTGTGTGATTGTAGTGAGTGTGTGATTTATAAAGAGTGTGTGATTATTATAGTTTACGCGTAATTGGAGAGGGTCTGTGATTGTAGCAAGTGTGTGATTGTAGTGAGTGTGTGGTTATAGTGAGTATGATTATAATAGTGTGTGATTATAGCAAATGTGTGATTATTATAGTGAGTGTGTGATTATTATAGAGAGCATGTGATTATTATAGCGGGCGTGTGATTATTATAGTGTGTGTATGATGTTTAAGGCGTGCATGTGATTGTTACAGCGAGCGTGTGATTATTGCAGCGAGCATGTTATTATTATAGCGAGTGTGTGATTATTATAGTGTGTGTGATTGTAGTGAGTGTGTTATTATATTGAGCGTGTGATAGTACTGAGTGTGTGATTATAGTGAGTAGGTGATTATTATAGTGAGTGTATGATTGAAGTGAGTGTGTGATTGTAGTGAGTGTGTCATTGTAGTGAGTGTGTGATTATAGTGAGTGTGTGATTATAGTGAGTATGTGATTATAACAGTGAGTATGATTATAATAGTGTGTATAGCAAGTGTGTGATTATTATAGTGTGTGTATGATTTTTAAGGCGTGCATGTGATTATTACAGCAAGCGTGTGATTATTGCAGCGAGCATGTTATTATTACAGCGAGTGTGTGATTATTATAGTGTGTGTGATTGTAGTGAGTGTGTTATTATATTGAGCGTGTGATTGTAATGAGTGTGTGATTATAGTGAGTAGGTGATTATTATAGTGAGCGTATGATTGTAGTGAGTGTGTGATTATAGTGAGTATGTGATTATAACAGTGAGTGTGATTATAATAGTGTGTGTATAGCAAGTGTGTGATTATTATAGTGTTATTATTATAGCAAATGTGATTATTAAAGGATGTGTATGATTAATAGAGTGAATGTGTGATTATAATGAGTGTGTGTGATTATTATAGTGTATGCATGATTGTAGTGTGTGTATGATTGTAGTGAGTGTGTGATTGTAATGAGTGTGTGATTATAGCAAGTGTGTGATTATAGTGTTTGATTGAAGTGAGTGTTTGATTATAGTGAGTGTGATTATAATGAGTGTGTGATTACAGTGAGTGAGTGATTATAGCGATTGTGTGATTATAGCGAGTGAGTGATTATTATGAGTATGTGATTATAGCCAGTGTGTGTGATTATAATGAGATTATTATAGATAGCATATGATTATGTATGTGGGATTATTATAGCGAGTGCAGGATTATAGTGAGTGTGTGATTGTAGCGGGTCTGTGATTATAACGAGATTATTATACATAGTGTGTGATTATGTGAGTATGTGGGATTATTATAGCGTGTGCAGAATTATATGTGACTGTAATGAGTGTGATTATAGCGAGTGTGATTATAATGAGTGTGTGACACCAGCATTGTGGATGACCCCACACATTCCTCACACAAACTCTTTACCCTCTTGCTATTTGGAGCATTCGGGCCCTCATGGTCAGACTGTGCAACAGTTTCTTCCCCCAAGCCATCCTCAATACCCTGAGACTGGATTGACAATACACACACATACTCAACTGAATACATCTCACATTTCTTTTTTTACTACCTGCATTTTTTGCTACTACTGTATTTATAAAAATAATATATATAATATTATTTTTGTCACTACTCTACCTGGCTGCTACCCCAGTAACTGCTATGTCTATATATGGTATAAGCTTATCTGCTGAATACTATGTCATAGTATGTTATGTTTACATTCACAGAATTTTTATTATATTGTTATTCTTTTGCACTACTGTTATGTCTGACACTTCCACACTAGAACTGTGTACTGGTCAGTGCTGTACTGTCCCTTACTGTGCCTATTGTCCTGTTTTAGTAGTTATCATACTGTCCTGTGCTGTTTACCCATGCACTTTATGTAGTAATGTGAGGTCTGATGGTGTGTTTACGTAGCACCATCATCCTGGAGGAACGTTGTTTCGTTTTTTTCGTGTACTGTACTAGCTGTATATGGATGAAATGACAATAAAGCCAGTTGACTTGACTACAGTGAGTATGTGATTATAGTGTGTGATTATATTTAATGTGATTATAGCGAGTGTGTGATAATAGCGAGTGTGTGATGGTAGCAAGTATGTGATTGTAATAAGTGTGTGATTAACGAGAGTGTGATTATAGTGTGTGTGTGATTATAATGAATGTGATTACAGGGAGTGTGTGATGATAGCGAGTGTGTGATTATAATGTGTGATATTAGTGAGAGTGTGATTGTAGTGAGTGAGTGATTATAGTGTGTGATTATAGTAAGTGTGTGAGTGATTATAGCAAGTGTGTAATTATAGCGAGTGTGTGATTGCTCAGCAGCTGTAATACCGTTTATGACACATCAGCTTTTTTGTTTCACAAATGCCCAATAATACTAAATTGATATTCTCTGTGTCCATTTCCCCTCAATTCTGGTTTTGTTTTATTTATTTTCTAATTATTTTTTCCCTCCATTTCACTTTTCCCTCCATTCATTTTCTTTTTTCCTTCCTTTTTCTTCTTATCCATTCTTTCGTTCCTTCCCTTTTCACCTATTGTTTCTTTCCTCCCTCTGTATCATTTCTTGTTACATTTTGTCTTTCATTTTCATTCTTTCTTTCTCTTTCCTAGATTAATTTCTTTCTTTCTCTTTTACCTCTGTTCAATATTTTTCAATATTCATTATCTCGATTAATCATTTTTTTTCCTTTTGTTCACACCGTCAATTTCTTTTTTCCTCTTCTTCTCTATTGATTACATATATATATATAATATTAATTAAAACCTGCTCTGGTGGGTTGCAGTTCCCGCGGGTGATGGAGGCATGCGCTCATTTCCTGGCTGAGTCACTCCACCCAGAGAACTGTGTTGGGATTCTGCGTCTGGCTGACACACATTCGCTGGTGGAGCTGAAGGCTCGTGTGCATGAGTACATCATGCAGAACTTCGGGCGTGTGGTGGAGCATGATGAGGTTCTGGAGCTGCCGCTGGACGTGCTGGTGGAGCTGTTGCGGAGAGATGAGCTGGCCGTGAGCAATGAGGAGTGTGTGTACGAGGCGGCCATGCACTGGGTGAAGGCGCGTCAAGCCGAGCGCCTGCCCTCGCTGGCCCGGGTTCTCACACACGTGAGACTCCCACTGCTAGAACCCTGCTACTTCCTGGAGAAGGTGGAGAGTGACGCCATGATCCGCTCCTGCACCGAGGTATTCCCACTTTTACAGGAGGCTCGAGCTTATCACCTGTCTGGCAGCGAGGTGGGGTTTCAACACACACACACAACACTGTAATCACATACACACAATATACTGGCTGTGTCCCAAACACTAATGTCTGATAGAAAAGTCATTACAGCATGTGGTTTGGATCCTTGTGTGTAAAGGTGATTTTGGCACACACTAAGCCCCTCCTCCATCGATATAAGTCTGAGGTGTGTGTGTGTACAGGTGATTTCAGAGCGCACTAAGCCCCGCCTCCATCAGTACCAGTCGGAGGTGTTTGTGATCATCGGTGGCTGCACTAAAGATGAGAAGTTTGTTTCGGAAGTGACATGTCTGGACCCCCTACGCCGGAGTCGCCTGGAGGTGGCCAAACTGCCCGGCACTGACACCGAGTCTGAGAGTGACACCAGGAAGTGGGTGGAGTTCGCCTGCGTCACCTTCAGAAATGAAGTGTATCTCTCAGGTGAGAGAACAGAAAGGAAGTACTGTGATCCAATAAAAACCCACTCAGTGTTTATAAATGTAACACAGCCAGAGGTCACTAAATGCGTATCGTTGCCCTGTGTGTCAGGTGGTAAAGAGACGCAGCATGATGTGTGGAAGTACAACGCTTCGCTGAATAAGTGGATCCAGGTGGAGTACCTGAGCATGGGACGCTGGAGGCACAAGATGGCAGTGTCGGGGGGGAAGGTTTACGTGATGGGGGGATTTGATGGTGTTCAGAGACTCAGCAGTGTGGAGGCATATGACCCCTTCCACAACAGCTGGACAGAGGTGATTTAGAACTCTGTTTTTACAGTGTAACCTTAGAACCTCTTGGAACTCACACTATTACGCTCAGTGTCGTTACAGAGATGAGGTTAAGGTCATTTAGAGGTCAGTGTGTGAATAAAAGTGTTTATTAATAAACATATGTAATTCTCATGCTGATATTTTGGTTCTTCTCTCCCCTCAGGCTGCTCCTCTGCTAATCGCCGTCAGCTCGTTTTCTGCTGCTAGTTATGGCAATTGCGTCTTTGTCATTGGAGGTGGACCAAATGGAAAACTGGCCACCAACAGCTTGCAGTGTTTTGAAGCAGCAGTGAATAAATGGACATTAAAAAGCCCGATGCCCATCGAAGCTAAATGCACTAACGCTGTAACGTTCAGGGACTCCATCTACGTCGTGGGTAACAGAACCTTGTCTCATTATTCACTTTACTTTTAATTCAGTTAATTCAGCTTTCTTCATTCCTATCCCACCTCTATGTCTCTATCTCTATCTACCCACCTGTCTCTCATGCTCTTTTTTCCCCACTCTCCTGTCTTTCTCGTGCTCTTTTTTCCACACTCATTGCTCTTTACCACCCATCCCTGTCTCTTTCCATCATTTCCTCACCCACCCCATCTCTGTTCCTCTTTCACACTTACCACTCTCTCATTTCCTTACACACCTCTCTCTCCCCCACATGCACTTTTATCTCTCTCCTTTCTCCTCACCTGTCCTTCTCACTTCCTTTTCCACCTGCCTCTCTCTCTATTCCATACTGAACTACCTATTTCTTTCTCTCTTTCTGTCTCTGCCCCATACATATCTGTCTGCCGATTTCTCTCTCTATCCCTGTTACTTGGGCTCTCTGACTACAAACCTGTCTGTCTGACTCACTCTCTCCACTTCTGTCTCTGTGCATGTGTCTCTCTCTCTCTCTGTGTATGTGTGTGTGTGTAGGCGGAGCGATGAAGGCGTTGTTCAGCTACAGTCCAGGCATGGACGTGTGGACGTTGGTCACTCAGCTGGGCAGTGAGCGTGCGAGTTGTGGGCTCTCAGCGTGCTGTAATAAGCTCTTCATCACCGGGGGGAGGGACGACAAGAACGCTGTCATCGCCACGGTTCTGTGCTGGGACCCGGACAAGAACACACTGACGGAGGAGTGTGTGCTGCCCCGCGGCGTCTCCCATCATGGCAGTGTGACGCTCAGGAAGTCCTACACACACATCCGCAGGATCGCACCCACACACACCGAGTGAGGTCATCTTCACGTTTACACATGAAAACCAACGGAGAACCCAAAACACTGCACAGCTCTGACTCTCAATAAGAAACATTTTATTAAAATAAAAAGCATATAAAGATACAAACTTAATGCACTTGATGTAAAAGCAAAGCAGCGTGTAGGACAGAGCACAGAAATCCAGCTGTGCTCCATCATCACATGTGCACACGTGGCTCACACACACGTTTTTCCCTGATACACTTGCGTGCATTATTCAAGTCTGATGGAAAAAAGGACATAAAAAGGCATCAGTGTTTTTCAGCTTTTCAATGTGAAGCTCAATGGTGAATAAGCCCCGCCTCCTGCTTTCCCATCATGCCGTTCAACAGGACAGGAAGTCCTCACGTTCCTCTGAGTGGCTGTGTAATGGTCTCAAAGCTAAAACTGGAGCTCCGCCCATGGGAAACAGCCTCTCAAGGCTGAAAGGATTTTGATTGGCTATGTGCAACAACCAATGAAAATGCACTAGAAGCTGCGTTACATATTTGGTACACATTACTAGTGTAACTTTGTGCGTTTGTTTAGTCTTTGATACATGTGTTGTCTCCCCGCTCCGTGCATTATGCTAGCTAGCTATCAGTTAAGCACTTAGCTAAATGTTGCCAGTAATGCTAAGAGCTCAGTAGCTATAGCATTATGTTAATGTCCACTGGTGTTAGCTCCCAGTTTGTCATAATTGATGTAGATTCTAGCCAATCAAATCCTGTGTTCTTTTGTAAACCCCGCCTCCTCTACATTCTTACTGGTTCCATGACCACATAACCAATCAGAATCCTCTCTGGCCACAGAGCCAGTGTGAGACAGGAAGTTCACCTGCGGTGGCGAGAATGTGCGGACCGTGTTCTGCGCTCATTTTTACGCTCGTAATCACGTGAACGTCCACCATCATGTGACCGCTCCCGCTCTCTTCTCTCCCAGCGCTCATGTCTGCGTTTCCCATCATCGCGGTGACGGCCCCGTGAGTTGCTACGGGAGCGGGAGCGTCTCTGTCTGTCTCCACGGCGACTCTGATCATTCCGAACTTGCGGTGACCTCTGGCTTCGGTGTTGCCGTGGCGATGGGCTGTGGCTGCTGGGGGAGCTGTAGGTTCCTGAACGACTCCGACTGAGGAGGAAGAAACAAAAGTCACACATTTATGACTGATGATAACCACACCTGGTCTCACGTCTCCATGGTAACTGACTCACCGTGTGGGAGGAGAAGGGGATCTAGAGCGCCCCCTGGAGGCAGAGTGGCCGTTCTGCATGACTCCACTGTCCTCCTTTTTCACACTGTGAAGGAAAAAAAACAAAACAAAAAAAAAAAAAACACACACAATTACCATCTTTACAGCAAAACTCTAAATCCTGGTCTCTCTCTCTCTCTCTCTCACTCACACACACACACACACACACACACACACCTGGTGATGGGGCTTTTGGAGTTCAGGTGTCGCTCCTCTTTCTCCTCTCTCACTTGTTTACCGTTTTCTTCAGTCTTAACCTCCCTTGGAGAACCTGAGCACAGGAGAACGTGTGTTCATTACCTAATACACACACACACACTTCTGGTGTTATACAAACATAGCGCACACACATAAACCAGGTGTAACAAACACCAGGTGTAACAAATACACACCCACACACTCCTACCACACATGCACACCAGGTGTAACACACACACATGCACACACACCAGGTGTAACACACACACATGCACACACACCAGGTGTAACACACACACTGTAACACATACCACACACACCAGGTGTAACACACACACCAGGTGTAACACACACACCAGGTGTAACACACACACCAGGTGTAACACACACACTCCTACCACACACAAGCTGTAACACACACACACACACTCACCCTTACAACACACTCCACACAACACACACACCAGCTGTAGCTCACACACCCCAGGTGTAACACACATACACACACACCCCAGGTGTAACACACATACACACACACGGTGTAACCAACACACACACACACACAGTCCTACCACATGCACACACTCCTACCACACACACTAGCACACACACACACCAGGTGCAACACACATACACACACACACACACACCAGGTGTAACCCACAAACACACCAGGTGTAACCCACACACACACACACACACTCCTACCACATGCACACACTCCTATCCCATTACATTACATTTATGGTTTTTAGTAGACGCACTTATCCAGGGCGACTTACAGTTATCTCATTTTTAATACAACTGAGCAGTTGAGGGTTCTGGACCTTGCTCAAGGGCCCAGCAGTGGCAGTGCTTGGATTTGAACTCTCAACACACACCAGGTGTAACACACACCAGCTGTAACACACCCACACCCACACACCCCTACCAGGTTTAGAAGCAGGAGAGAAGGTGCTGGTGTGGTTGAGAGCTGGAGTGACGCTGTAGTTCACACCCTTCATCTTCAGCTTCTCCTCCTCAAGACACATCTTCTTCTTCTCCACCTCCTTCTCCAACTGAGCAATGGCCGGCTGTAACGAGGACACAAAAACGCACACACAATCATACAGGACAGAGATAATCTCTCACTGTGCAGAAAGACTGGATTATTAATTTAATAAAGTGTGTATTTTCTGGACTGTAAAGCGTGTGTTTGGATTCTAGAACGTTCTGTATAGTGCTTCACTGTATGAGCCTAAGAAGCAGAAAGCTACTGAATATCTGGATCCTTTGTGTGTTCACACTACCAAGAGACAAAGCGCCAGGTGATCGTTCATTTTCTATGTGTGTGACATGGAGCTGCGATTTCAGCGACATTTGTGATTGAGATTGTCTTAATTCTGTGCAAATGTTCTCCCTTTCTTCTTAGGCTACAGGTTAAACTCTGCCCCTACAAACCACTGTTTATTATTATTTATAATTATACACAAAGTAACAGCATGGCTACAAACAGTGATAAATTTGCTGATGATATGCAAAACTATTCACACTCTCTTAAACATTTAATATATTTAAGGTGAGTCTCAAACAGCTCCCTAGGTCGTGAATCAGTATATCATGTACACGAGTTGGGGCACTGGTAAAGACCCTGGCTCACTACACATTGGGACACTGATGACTCAATTTCCGGCTACATGACTACATACTCACTTTGTAAAACATCACCACTGGCATTTATCAACAACAGTCAGGACCGATATCTTTCTCACATCAGATGTGTTTCTCTCATGGTACTTCAAGCATAGGCTAGTAGATTTAAATCATTTAACACTTAAAAGTCATTAGACTCAAACAAACCGTATATAGAACGTCAAATAAAGTTAAAAATTGCTAATGTAAGTAATCGTTTGAGAGCTACAACAACGATAACAAGCTACTTACATTTGTAGGTGTTGGCTGAGAGTTCATCTACCATTTTTTTGAGCTGAGAGGCTTCAGAAAATATGATGTCATTTCCAGTAAGGGAACATAGTGAGTATCGGTGCTTCTTGGTTTTTGTGGTGCATTGTGGGATTTTTTAGGGAGTGAATGTTCCAGTGCACTGGAAGGATTTTGCGATTGAGACAGCCCTTAAAATGGCCGACTCCCTGCTCAGCGCCCTGACTACTGAACTGAGGAGCTGATTGAGACACACCCTTAGAGACTTTCTCCCCAACTCTAAACGCAGAGACGTTATAAACACTGATCAGCACTAAAGTCTGTTAATGGGCTAAATCCCACCCCCTAGCTATAGCACAGAAAAGTGTGTGGAATAATTACCAAATATCTTCAAATGTGCAAATAATTAATTAATAACGTACCTTACTCCTGGAGTACAGCTTCAGTGTGCTGATGCAAATTTCCCTGATATCCGACTCTGATGCTCCGAACAGGAGGAACCAGTGCGGCTTGGTGGGGAGGGGAATCTGAGGACACACACACAAGGACTCAACACATCACTTGAATTTGTTGAATTTTTCTCTTCTCTACTGAACAATGGGAAATTTATCACAGACTTTGTAAACAGGAAGTAGTGGTGTGTGTGCTCACCTGAAGAGCCCGAGCAGCCAGGTAGATACAGGCACACGCGATGGTCTCTGGTTCAAACCTCACAAACACGTCGGTCCTGAGCGCATCGTTCATGTAGTTCCTGTGAAACACCAAACACCACCAACACACTCCTGAGCATCGTGTACAGTAGACTTGTGTGATATAATGATTTAATCATCTCTACTTGATACTACACTGCCACGATATCCAGTGACGTTTATTCTGATTATACTATTACCAAACCTGATGACATACGTCACAAAAACACACTCCAGTAGAGCAGTAATCTCCCCAATAAACCGGGAGACGAGCCAATCCACATGTCAATCTGCAATGATTTGCAGTTGTGTAGATGTTTTGAACTCGCCGATATTAACTGACACTAACTGGAAGCCCCGCCCTTTTCCCCCATCTCACGTGCTCTTGACCTGGACTCGCGGCACACGCTCGCTTTCTGTCACGCTAAATGTTCATTAATGTGAAATAAAATCTAGCACTTAGCAAACATTAGACACGTATATAGCTAACATTAGTTCACTGGATTGATCAGCGAGACCACTAAAAAGATCTTGTGAAAACGAAAAAATTACAGTGTGCGTCCTTTCTCACAAGATTTTTTCCCTTATAGAACACAATGGCAGTAATTGGTTTCCACGACACTCCTGTGTGATGACTGTGTCAGGATAAAGCGCAGATCTAAACAGCATTTATTTACTATCGTCTTTAACCACAAAGCGTCTTTATAAACGAGTAACAACCTCAGTGCTGTGTTAATAAAGGTGTAATAAGGTAATAACTCCACCCACCAGGCTGTCTGCACCAGGACCTTATTCTTCTCACACTCCAGCACCTGCAGGTACATCACGATCATCTACACACACAGACAAGCACCAAAGTCCATCAGAACCTGGAACAGTACTGAAGGTTCCGGCTGTGTGATCCGGTTCTGCAGTGAGGGAACCTCGTCCCTGTGACTTTACCTTGTGCGGGTGTTTGACGTGGACGCAAAAGCCGAGCTCCTTCAGTACGTGCCGCTCGGCTTTAATCACCTGGTTTTTGGTGTTGATGTAATTCTGATCCAGGAACAGTGGAGCGCTTCTGGCATGCGCGCGCACACACACACACACACACACACACACACACACACACTTTTTAACTCCTCAGTGTTCACAGTGACACTACCCCTGAGCAGAGTGTGATGATGATGATGATGATGATGGAGTTACCTCTTCCCTCCTCCCTGCTTCAGGTGATGGAACACGTTCATGACGTCACGCACTCTCCTCGGAGACTCCTCGATCTTAGAGGCGAGATTCACACACGCCATGGCCATGATCTGACACACACACACACACACACACACACACACACACACTCCTTTATTCACCTCAGGGTCATTACCACAGTGTGTTAGAGTTATGACGTCACTGTAGGGTCTGATTTACCTCAAAGTTGTGCTTGATGAAAGATTTGGAGTAAAAGAATCGCTGAAAGAGGACCTGTCCTGTCGCCATGGCAACCTGGAAAATAAAAAATTAAACCAGGTGTGAGATGTTTTATCTGTAACAGTAAGTGTTTTAACCCTAACTGTACTGTACAGAAATAAACAAGATGACGACAACAACAACAATAATAATAATAATAGCAATAATAAATAAAGAAAAAAAACAGTAAACATCGGCACAAAATCACTTCATTAAAGAGCCACAGCACATTAAAGCGAGTTTAAACAGAAAGATAAAGCCTGATTAGCAGTGTTAGCAGTGTTAGCAGGGTGTTTTATGTAAAGGGTGTAAGTGATGTAAAGGTAAGTGAGAGTAAAGCTGTGACCTGTGGGAGTCTGAGGAGGATCCCCGCGGACTGGATGAGCTCACAGCCCAGGATCCTGAGCTCGGTCTCGGTGTGGAGCTCCAGCCCGTCCCGCATGGACGGAGTCTCCGAGCGCCTCTCCTCCGGCACCAGAGAGCTGTCTATGGCCAACAAAACTCCCGAATAAACCGCATCTCCGATCACAATCCCCGGGTTACCTGCCGGAGCCGGAGCCGGAGCCGACACACTCGGGGATAAAACACCCGAAGACATTTTTTATAATCTCGGTGTAGAAAAAAATGCCGGCTAGTAAATTTCCTCCCAACGGAAAGTTTACGTTCCGGAAGTCAAGCAGCACCGAAGCGGAAATGATGTCAGCTCCGTTTAAATTCGAAATCCCGCTAAATACCGCGAGAATACGCCACAGCGGTGGTCATTTCGATTCATCCCAGTGACTCGAATCTTTTGATTCCGCACCAAAAAGGTTCGTTCAGTGAGGTCGTGCTCTGCTGGCTAAAGCGGAAGCTGTTTCTAGGCTTACCTATGTTGCTTCCTCAATTCATTCAGATAGTAAAATAAATAAGATAATTGATCAAACGATGTTAAATTTTCTGTGGAAAAACCGTGTGCATTATATTAGGAAATCTGTGATAGTTAATTCATATAAAAATGGTGGTCTTGATTATTTAGAATTTTCTATCTTAAATAACACTTTCAAAATTTTGAAGTATTTTTTGAAAAACCCTTCTTCTAGTTCTGTTTTTGACCAACATGGAGGTCTCTCATTTTTGTTAATGTGTGATTACAAAATTGAAAAACTGCCTGTTAAATTGTCAGCTTTTCACAGGCAAGCACTTCTGGGCTGGAAGTTCATTTACAAGCACAATTTCTCTCCACACCAGTATTATATCTGGAATAATTCTAGTATTCTGTATAAACACAAGAGTATATTTATGAAAATCTGGTTTGATAAAGGGATTCTTTTGGTGGGACAGTTGTTGAATTCTCAGGGGTATTTAATGACTTATGATGAATTTCTTATTTTAATTTCCCTGTAACCCCAAAAGAATATGCCTCTGTAATTAGAGCTATCTCTTCTAGTATTGTGTCTTTATGTAGAGGTATTTCATACTCTAAACATGCTTCTTTACTTCACCCTGCTGACACTTTCTGTGGCAGAAATTGTTTTTCATCTAGCAAAAAAATATAAAAATAAAATAATAATAATAATAATAATAATAATAATAATAAGGCTATATGTTTATTATTTCAAAAAGAAATTGTTAGTAAACCAAGTGTTATTTTCTATTGGTCTAAGTTTAACGGAAATATTAATTGGAGGAAAGTTTGGGTATTACCTAATAAATATCTCATTACAAATAAAATTAAAGAAATTTCATTTAAGATACTGCACAAATATTACCCTGCTAAGCATTTTTTAACCAGATTTATTGAAGATATAGATGTAAAATGTTCATTCTGTTCATTACACTCAGGAACGGTACCTCATATTTTCTGGCATTGTCAATATACAAAGAGGTTATGGTGGGAGGCTTCTACATTTATAAATGACAAAGTGTTGTGCAACTTTCTTTTACTATATGAACATGTAATATTTGGCTTTTTGAACTATGACAAAAAGTTGGAAAATGAGGCTTACATTATCAATCTCTTGATTATACTTGTTAATTTTCATATTCATCGTTGTAAATTCAGCAATCAGAAACCTCTTTTTTCTGTGGTACTTAAGGTATTTATGTAAGCACCATTAAGGAGAGTACAAACAAAAAAGCTGTAAAAACTGTGTATTTATTTGGTACATTTAAGTTATTGTGATTTAGCAAGGCCTTTCATTATTTAATTATTTCATTATTTTATTTTTATTTATTTGTTGGTTTTATATATACATGTATAGTTAATATGTACTTTTTATATTATCTGTGTATACCCCTTAGTGACTATTTCCGTAAGTTACATCATTGCACCAGTAGGTGGCGCCAGTGAGTCTTTTTTTTTTTTTTTTTTTTTTTTTTTTTTTTTTTTTAGATATGAGTAAGTCATTGTTGCATTCACTCAGTACATTCATTTAAAAACTCCAAGTTTTCAAGAGATTTAGTATTATGATTTATTAAAGCTGGCATCCACAAAGAGAAGCTCTGGTGAATTTATTTTTTAAGAAAAACATTTCAGTCAGTGCAGGTTAGTTTTGAGAGAGTGGTCACAAATGAGGATAGGAATGTAATTTGAAAAAAAATTAACATTTTTACATATGTGTATGAAGAAGTTTTCAGTGCTACAACAATTAAAAAATAGCCATCAGTCATTTTTACACGTGTGTATAGCAGATTCTGCTATGAACAACACAACAGTCCTCAAGTTGAACCAATAAGACTCACATCCGAACTGAATGAATGACATGTCTCGTTCGTTCATTTCGTTTCACATTCACGTTCACGAACTAGTTCCTTCAGTTTATACTGACCCACATGTCCCGGTGCGTACAGAGTCAGTACCGCTCTCATTCAGACATAACACCAAGTCTCGTTCAGTAAGAGGCAGATTCTTTCAACAGGTCCAACCACCGACATGCTCCTTCACAGCCTTCACTCTAATGCTGTCCCAAACAGCAGGAAAAAGCTGCCAAAGCAGTCATGAGTTTTACATGGGCAGGACTTAAGTGAACAAAAAATATGAGTCAGTACATGGAAGAGAACAAGAACAATTCAGGACTTCTAGCTCAAAGCCACCTCCCTCAGTCACTTCCACTATAACCCCATCCTCCACACCTTTTGTCACAACTCCACCCCCTACACCCACACCCTCCAGCACACAGTCCCCCTGCTCTAGCATGTCCCTCACTACAGACCAGGTGAGAGCTGCACTCAGGAAAATAAAGGCAAGGAAGGCTGCTGGTCCTGAAGGCATCAGCACTAGTCTCCTCAAGTCCTGTCCAGACCAGCTATGTGGGATAGTGGAGCTCATCTTCACTATGAGCCTGAAACTGGGGAGAGTGCCACAGCTGTGGAAAACATCCTGCGTGGTTCCGGTGCTGAAGACGCCACACCCCAAGGACTTCAACAGCTGCAGGCCAGTGGTTCTGACATCCCACCTGATGAAGACTCTGGAGAGGCTGGTCCTTGTGCATCTCCGCCATCTGGTGAGCCCATCAATGGACCCACTCCAGTTTGCATACCAGCCTGGCATTGGGGTGTACGATGCAGTCATCTTCCTGCTGCACAGGGCCCTCTCTCACCTGGACAAGCCTGGGAGCACTGTGAGAATCATGTTTTTTGATTTTTCCAGTGCTTTCAACACTATACAGCCTGCGCTTCTGAGAGATAAGCTAGAACACACAGGGGTGGACCAGCACCTTGCATCCTGGATCCTGGGGGCCCATGCAGGGAATGGTCCTGGCTCCATTCCTCTTCACACTCTATACTGCAGACTTCAGATACAACACAGTGGGCTGTCACCTGCAGAAGTTCTCTGGTGACTCTGCAATTGTTGGCCTCATCACTGGGGAGGATGGTACAGAGAACTGATCCAGGACTTTGTAAGTCTGGTGCCAGCGGAACTGCCTCCAGATCAATGGCAGCAAGACCAAAGAGCTGGTGGTGGATTTTCGCAGACAAAGACACTCCACCCGACACCGGTGAACATCCAGGGAATGGACATTGAGATAGTGGACTCATATAAGTACCTGGGTGTTCACCTCACCAATAAAATGGACTGGACAGACAACTCCACTGCACTCTACAACAAAGGACAGAGGATTGTACCTGCTGAGGAGACTTAGGTCTTTTAGAGTGCAGGGAGCACTTCTCAAGACTTTTTTTGACTCTGTGGTGGCATCTGCTATCTTTTATGGTGTTGTCTGTTGGGGCTGTGGCATCTCTGCTAGGGAGAGACTCGACAAAATCATAAAGAGGGCCAGCTCTGTCGTGGGATGCACTCTTGACCCAGTGCAGGTGGTGGGAGAAAGGAGGATGATGGCCAAGCTGTCACGTATGCTGGACAACGACTCCCACCCCATGCATGAGACTCTGGTGGCACTGGGCAGCTCCTTTAGTGACAGGCTGTTCCACCCCAAGTGTGTGAAGGAGCAGTATCGCAGGTCCTTCCTCCCTGCTGCTGTGACTCTACAACCAGCACTGCTCCCAGCAGACCCCACCACTTAACTGGACAATAGATCTCTGGTACTAAATTGAACAATAAATCCATGGTAACCCCCCATCTCATGGGAACAGTGCAATAATGCAGTTTGGTCACTTTAATACTGTTGTGTCTTTGTGTTTTTGTGCATTCTTGGTGTGTCTCTCTTTTATATTTTCATACTTATATATTTTTTAATTTTTTTTATATCTTTATATCTGCAGCTGTAACAATGCAAATTTCCCCATTGGGGGACGAATATAGGATTATCTTATCTTATCTTAAAAAGATTTGTCACGTTACTTCAGGGGTATTTCTGGTAAAATCAGACTATGCGTAATAGTTAAAGTAATAAAACATGACAAAGAGCTCTGATATAGTAAAGTCAGAGTTACTGGAGTTACTGAACAACACATCATACTTTAAATCTGTTTATAGTTACAGTTAATGTTCCGTGAAACAAGTTAGTTTGTGTTCTCACTTACGTTATAGCAGCTACAAAAAGTCGTTCCCTCACCAGCCTCTTTCTTCTCTCTCTTGAAGTTAATAAGACAAAAAAATGCAGCTTGTCATGTTACTGCAAAGAAGTGTAAACTTCTCTGTCCTGAAGATGTCGAAAACCTTTACAGCTTTACCTCGACTGTTACAAAGTGCTGACACTGGAGACTCCTTCCATAAATGTTACATAAATTACAGTAAACTTCACCACAATAACAACGATTACATGCGTTTTTAATCTGTTTATTATCAGTGGCATGTTCGCTGTACATGTCCCTGTGAATGAGCTGTTACTATAGAAATGATAAGGAGCACATTAATATAAACCTGTGATTTGCAGTTGCACTACTGTCAGAGCTGCTGTTATAGAAAATTAATCAACACCTTCTGACCAATCACTATCCAGAATTCAACAGCGCTGGTGAATAAATGCAGTCAATAAGTTTTAAATGTTGGTGTGTTGCTTTTATATACATTTTCTGGCAAAAGTTTTGTAAATTTACTTTTAAGAATAAATACATTTTTACTTTTTCAAACCCCTCAGTATCTAGTGTTAGGTTGCCCTGATCAGTGAGAGTGAATATGAAACCCTGCTGAATGTATTTGAGGCAGATGAAAGAAGAGATTATGTTAGACAGGTACGTAGAGTGAACATGATCTCAGACAGACAGACAGACAGACAGACAGACAAACAGACAGACAGGTACACTGAAGTGAACATGATCTTGGTCACTTTCCCGTCCGCAGCAGATTGCTGATGTGAGAGTTTGAGTAATGAGTAATTCATGCCGAGTTCCAGCCAAGAGGAAGTGGAGAGAGAGACAGGTGTCAGTGATACGGGTGGAGTTGTGACCTCTGACCTTTAGCTTCCTGATGAAATTCTCACATGTTCTCCTTCTGAGAGAGTTTAATCATCCTTACAGGACCTGAAGTTCATTCCTCTCTTTCTTTCTTAGTAAGAATCTTATCACTTTATTTGTTTTTACTTTCTGTTTAGGTAAACTGTAGTGTAACTGCTGAGACATCACACACACACACAGACACACACACTCTGCTGTTGCAGATGCAGTGACACACCCAGAACCACACGCTGTGGTACACTCGTTAACTCTTTATTACTTTATAAATGATTTTATGAGTTTAAAATGGAGTCACACCTTCACTTTCTAAAAATAGAGAGTTATTAACATCCAAAATAATGTCCAAATCAGACAGACGGACAGACTGTGTGATAGATAGACAGAGGGCTAGACAGATTGACATGTAGATCTACAGACAGAGAGACAGATAGACAAAGAGGCAGATACACTGTAAATGAACGGACAGATAGATAGATAGATAGATAGATAGATAGATAGATAGATAGGTAGATAGATAGTGACAGAGACATAGTGACAGAGACATACAGTAGATATATAGACATATATAGATAGACAGTGAGGACGAGAGACAGGCAAAGAGACTGACTAACAGATAGACAGACAGACAGAAAGCTAGACAGATTGAGAGATAGACAATCATATAGACAGATAGACAGACTGACAGACACAAAGCCAGCCAGACAGATACAGGGCACAAACATCCTGTACTGTGTTTAACATTGGCTTCTAACAAGACTATTAAACATAACGGATCCAGAAAACATTCTTGAGAGCGATGCCATAAAAGACCCAAGTTCCATCAATCAAAAGGTTCTTTAGGTTCTAAATCTACAAAGGTGTCTGCAGGCTCTGTGTGGATGATATCAAAGACACTTGTCGCTCTAAAGAACCTTTTCTGGAACCTCTCTTTTAGAAAGGGTCGAGCTGTGTCACATGTGTCCTTCTCAATCCACCTTCCTCAAATGGTTCTTTTGATAGCTACAGGTTCTTTACGTCCTAAAGAGGTTCTATGTAGAACTCTGTCTGAAAGAAAAATCCAGGAAATCCTTTCAGGGGTTTCTCAGAGGGACAATACTTTTCTAATTCTGTTTGCCAAACACATGGAAGTTTTGAGTAACATGATGGACCAAACTGTCGCATAAAGATGTAGAATGAACATCACACTGAACACACACTCTCTCTCTCTCTCTCTCTCTCTCTCTCTCTCTGCTGGTTCAGGTGATCTGCAGAGTGTTAGTGAGACAGTGTGGTGAGTTGTTTATTAAAAGTGCTGCATAAACAGGTCATGTTGATGAACGACTACGCTGAAGGACCTGCATGTGAAGAAGACAGGGCTCATGTTTCTCTCACCTTTAGGATGATCCAGCAGAGGAAATGAGGAGGGAACCCCCCTCAGGCTCTCTCTTATTACATACACACACACACATACACGTACTAAGAGCCTCCTCCAAACCCACGTCTGGTTTAAAAGGCCACTGCACACTGTGTTTATTCTGCACAGAGGCACTGTGGGTAAAACAGTGTGATAAGAGGTGTGTTAGATCTGAGCACTGCGAGTGTGTAGCATGTGTGTGTGTAAAGCTCTGTTCCTCCTCTGGATATTCTCACTTCTCAGCAGAAACGGATTTGGTTATAATTATGAGGATTATTCAGATTTCTCCTATAATGACATCACAGACGGAGATCAGCAGGAGAGTGAGTCCGAATTAACTCTGTGTTTTACTTTCACAGTAATATAGACTGGTGATTTTATATTGTTTAGTTTATAATCATTTCTGTAAACATAATAATTGGTAATTACTCAGTGATGTTTTATGTTATATATATTACATGTTTGATATTTACAGTGAAACTGGGCTCTCTGTTGAGTGTCCTGACTTTATAGATTAGCACAGCAGTTTGTAAACACCTCTAAAGTGCATGATTCACCAAAGACTCACTCATAAGAACTGGCTGAATTGATTCATAAGCATAAAGTGTTCATTACTTATTAAAGTGATTCATATAGATTCATTTGCCTGCAATTTTTTTTATTTTTAATGACTAATTTAAACAAATTAGTCATTCAAAATAAATGACAAACACAAATTACATTGAAAAATCTGTTCAGGTGAATCGATTCCAAAGCACAAACGACACACTAACTATTCATTTATTTTAACTGACCTATTCAAGTGAACTGAGCAAATGGATTCACGATTGTATTTCATTCAATTTAGATAATAAACTCGAAATTCATTCACAAAAACAAACAATTTGTTATTAATCACTAATTTAAATTAATCAGACAAACAACTCATCTAAGTAAACCAAGTGAATAGATTCACAATTACAAAATTACAAGTGAGTAATTTGTTTATTTTGAATGAACTATTTAAGTGAACATGCTGAATCAATTTGCAAGTGATAATGCTCATTTCATTTTAACATTAATGTTTCCTTACAGGATGTAAGTGATTTTTTCAGTCGACAGACACCAAATAAATTAATTTATTTCAGAGTGCAAATATTTTATCAGTGTAAATGTGTTAATCAATGAAATATCAATGTAATTGTGTTTATCAGTGAAATATCAGTGTAAATGTGTTAATCAATGAACATGCTCATTTTTGATGGAGGAGAGTGTCACTGCTCAGTGTTGAATCAAATAAATAAAAAGTGTGATTCAGTTAAACAGGAAGCAAATTCCAAAACCATTAATGCTGACAGCCATCATGTAGGAGCACATCATGAGGAACGTGTGTGTGTGAAACAGAAGACCTCCAGAACATTCATTAGTCAGAGGTGCACAGTGTAGGATATCAGGTGTAAATAATAATAATAATAATAATAATAATAATAAGTATAAATATAAGTATAATAATAATAAGTATGTGCGTTTGTGACAGTAACAAGCCTGGCCTTCATGTGTTTCCCAGCGGGTGCTTCTCCTTGTCCCTCTGATGATGGAGAGCGATTACATTGGGACAAGATCTTCATCATGATGGAGAACTCACACATGATGCAGAAGATTCTCCTCCAGGCCAATGAAGAACTGAAGATGGAGATCTCCTCACTGAGAAATCACATCCAGAAGATCTCCAGTGACATCTCCACTTCCTGTCTCAGAGTCGTCAAGGAGACCTGCCTGTCCATTAACGCACAGCAGAACCTCAGAGTGAACCAGAACACGACCCGGCTAAAGCGAGATGTCCAGCAGAATGTTAGTGTACAGCAACTGGAGGAGATGAAGGTGAGAGAGAAGATGAAGGAGTTGAAGAATGTGGAGGAAATGATGGAGATGGACAAAACTGAGAAGATGGAGGAGAGTGACAAAAGTTGGAGATGGACAAAATGGAGATTTTGGAGATGATGAAGAACTCAAAATGAAAGCTGACTGGACTGATAATTGTGATTTTAATTCTTTGTGTGGTTCTCTTTGTCCATTTGGATGTGTCTGCCATGTATACTGTGTTTTTCTGAGGAGTTTCACCATACTGTTCCTCATTAGAAGCTTCATGGAGACTTGAAGGCTGGAGGCTTTTTCACATGATGATGATTTCAGGCTTTATACTGTAAAACAACTCTGTAATTTCCAACATTATTATTTTCCTTGTGTTTTATTTTCACTATGAGTTTTGTTCCTGCCTTTATATTTAAAGTTGAGTGTCTCCTCGAGCATGCACCTCCTCGGGATAAAATAAAATAAAAAAAAGATTACATTTACCCAAAACATTCATCATCTGGAGACTGAGCAGGTCTGAGATCATTGTTTTGTGTTTTTTCTCTTGAAGGTGCAGTATCGTGTAGCTTGGTCACTTGTTCCAGAATTCATTAGAAGTACATTTTGTGAGGGAATAAAAATCAGTTTCCAGTTGTTTCTAGTGTGATTGAGTGGAAAGAGTAACTCCACCCAGCTCCACCTTCATCATTAAATACAGTTAAAACAGTGAAACCCAAACAGAAAAATTAACTGAAGCAGTTTAAAACCACACCAATGCAGTTTTATTACACAATAAACAAAAACAGCTCCATGGAAATATGTTATTTATAGTTTTTATTTATTTATGTTTCAGTCCTACATTATTATTTTATGTCAAACTCATGTTCATCTCCACCCGTGCCATGCTGGACCGTACAGAGTGATGGGATCACATCAGACCCTGTTCACCCTCATTCACAGTGGAAGCTCCACATACACATGTGTAAATTTTGATCTGGTGATTTCTGTAATTTATGTAACATTTATTGAAGGAGTCTCCAGTTTCAGGAACTAACTTGTTTTACAAACATTAAATGTAACAGTTGGATGAAAAGTATGACATGTCCTTCTTTAAGAAATAAAGAAATTGTAATTGTTGGCAAATTGCTGTGGTCTAAGAGGAATAAAACATGTGGTGTTATAGGACAGTAATCAGATTTGGGGTGGTAACTGTAAGTGTGCTTCACCTCTTGACTGAAACAACTTGATTGTTTTCCAAATCATTTTATCCAGTGTAAAGTTTTGAACATTAGTGGTGCTGTAGGATAAAGTATTATGTTCCTCTGAGAAGTGAGCTTCATTTTCTCAGTAATTGTAGGTGGTGATTTTGATTTCAGATTGTTGTGAAGATGAGCGTTGATTTTACTTGACTTTGATAAACATTGATGTCAATCAAATGAAGGGGCGGGGCTTAACACACACACACACACACACACACACACACACACACACACACACGACGATCTCCACACAAAGCAGCTGTTTCTTAGCTGTATATCAGCAAGGAACAAATTCAGAAAGTCATAAAATACTAAAGTATCATAAAGTATAACGTCATAAAGTATCTTTTTGGTAGAATTTAATTTTAAAACTACCTCAGATACCTTTAATATATAGTTATAGCTATAGTTCATTTTGTCTACTTTAGTCCAAAATACTCTAAAGAAACAAGTGTAGATGATAATCACGGGGTTTATAAATCTTTGTTTATTCTTGACAGATGAAAAACCCAGTAAATTTGCTGAAAGGTAGCGCTAATCCCCCTCATGCTGTCTCCTGATTGGTTGCCGGGCGGAAGTCGTCACCACATACGCAGCTCGCGCAGAACACTTCCGCCTTCTGAAGCGGAGAAGCTAGCGACTCTATGAGCGGAGTTCGCGGTCTGAGCGGCGGCATAGCGCTGTTTAATCTTGGCCTGGGTTTCTAACTGAAAGATTTAAAAGGTATTTATCGATGTCGATGTGAGTTTGGGTTCTTTTGTGATCCAGAACGTCGTCATTTCCGTTTTATTTAGATGGACGCTTGCTGAGAAATGCTAACGCTAGTTTCGCTAATCGAGATGCTGTCTCTGATCTGATCAGAACTTTTCGGCTTTTTACTGGTCATAAAATTCATTAATGTTAATTCTCTACTTTATTACTAACACACTGGACTGTAATGGAGTTCGGAAGTTTTAAATATTGTTCTGTCTGCTGCAGAATGAAGCTCGCATTGCTAATGAAGGAGCGCTTTATTATTTAAATGGCTGTAATTGTGTGTAATAGTGAATGTAAAAGGTTTATAACATGTTTATTACAGCTTTATTACAGGTCTAACTCGACCAATCCTCTCACACAGGGTTTATTAACACTATTTTTTATACCTGTGGACTATTAGTGTTTACTTTTCCTCTGCTGGATATTTGGGTGTTTTGTTCATTTCTAACACACCCATTGTAACCTCAGGAAGGGCGTGTGTGTGTGTGTCAGAGCTGGATCAGGTGTGTACACTGAACTCATATACAGGAGATGAAATGAACTGAAATGAGAGGAGTGTCTCTGAATTAAATGTCTGTCCTGAAATGTCAGTACTGATCCCGTCACAGGATTCCCCGGAGTCGGAGTCGTGGTGGAGTTGGAGTCGCGGTGTTCCCGGGGCCGGAGTCGCAGTGTTCTCCGAATCGTGTTCCTTCACCACTTTCTCCAGTTCCAGTAGCTTTTCCTCCCATGCGGTTGTTGATGTATGGGGGTTAAAATGGAAGAGATGAAGAATGAAGCTGAGACGAGTTCAATGGTCTCGATGACGTTATACGCCGTCATGTATCCCGTCTTCAATGAGGTAATCTCGCCACAAAGTCCACTTCAGTTGATCATTCACTTTACAGCAGCTGTATTATGATATATGTGATGTTGATTAAAGCTCTCCCGTATGTGTGTGTGGGTGTGTATGTGCGTGGCTTTTGTTTTTCTAACACAGCTGGAGAGAATAAACCTGTCAGCAGCTCAGACTCTGCGTGCAGCATTTATTAAAGTACGTTTGCTTACACATGGACATTTAAAGCAGCAGTTTAACCCAAAAAATATTCTTCTTTCCCCTAAATGTAGTTAAGCAGATGGGACATGTTTACTTTTTTAGTACTGACACTAACAAGGAAGTGTGATCAGATTAACACTAGCAGATTTGGGCATGGTTATGGAAATCTTTTTTTATAAATTATAAATAACTTAGAATTGAGACATGCTTAATGTAAAATTAGTGCACCTTTTATGCAAATTATATGTAAAACTGGGGTGTGTTTTATGTAAAAGATGTGTAAAAATTAGGGATTATTGTATGTAAATGTTTATTAGGGCGTGTTTTGTGAAAAATTTTACATAATAAACAAAATAAACATTTGTAAAATTAGGACTGATGTAAACAGATTAATGTTATTAGATGACAATATGCTTTATATATATGTTATATATAATGTGAGGATATGTTTTATGTAAACGATATGTAAAAAATGGGGCAGGTTTTATGTAGATTAGTAAGTAAAATCAGGGTGTGTTTTTTTGTGTAAATTAGACATAAAATCATATTGTATTTGATGTAAATTTAGGGTAAATAATGGCATGTTTAGACCACACCCTCTTCCTTAGCCTGAAGTTTTATTTGTGATGATTCGCTGTCAGAACATCACAATCTGAGGTTTAAATCTGATATTAAATCTGAGGTTTTATTACATTTTTTTTTGTCCAGGCAGAGAAGGAGAACCCAGGTCTCACTCAGGACATCATCATGAAGATCCTGGAGAAGAAAAATGTGGAGATTAATTTCACAGAGTCGTTACTGCGCATGGCTGCGGACGATGTTGAAGGTACGATTTTGTTCTTCACACAGCAGCTAGTGGAGCAAGAAATCTGATTAATGTAGAAGTAGATTGAATTTTATGTAAGTGGTGTCTGTAGACCAGACTGTTTTAACCATGTAAATGATATGCATATTGCATGATTCAACGATGCGGTAAATCGGGGCGTGTGTGTAGAGCGTGTTATGTAAATGATGTGTTAAATCGGGGCGTGTGTGTAGAGCGTATTATGTAAATGATGTGTTTAATTGGGGCGTGTGTGTAGAGCGTGTTATGTAAATGATGCTGTAAATCGGGGCGTGTGTGTAGAGCGTGTTATGTAAATGATGTGTTAAATTGGGGCGTGTGTGTAGAGCGTGTTATGTAAATGATGTGTTAAATCGGGGTGTGTGTCTGTAGAGCGTGTTATGTAAATGATGTGTTAAATCGGGGCGTGTGTGTAGAGCGTGTTATGTAAATGATGCGATAAAGGTAAATCGGGGCGTGTGTGTAGAGCGTGTTATGTAAATGATGTGTTAAATCGGGGCGTGTCTGTAGAGCGTGTTATGTAAATGATGCTGTAAATCGGGGCGTGTGTGTAGAGCGTGTTATGTAAATGATGCGGTAAATCGGGGCGTGTGTGTAGAGCGTGTTATGTAAATGATGCGGTAAATCGGGGCGTGTGTGTAGAGCGTGTTATGTAAATGATGCGGTAAATCGGGGCATGTGTGTAGAGCGTGTTATGTAAATGATGCTGTAAATCGGGGCGTGTGTGTAGAGCGTGTTATGTAAATGATGCGGTAAATCGGGGCGTGTGTGTAGAGCGTGTTATGTAAATGATGCTGTAAATCGGGGCGTGTGTGTAGAGCGTGTTATGTAAATGATGTGTTAAATCGGGGCGTGTGTGTAGAGCGTGTTATGTAAATGATGTGTTAAATCGGGGCGTGTGTGTAGAGCGTGTTATGTAAATGATGTGTTAAATCGGGGCGTGTGTGTAGAGCGTGTTATGTAAATGATGCTGTAAATCGGGGCGTGTGTGTAGAGCGTATTATGTAAATGATGTGTTAAATCGGGGCGTGTGTGTAGAGCGTGTTATGTAAATGATGCTGTAAATCGGGGCGTGTGTGTAGAGCGTGTTATGTAAATGATGCTGTAAATCGGGGCGTGTGTGTAGAGCGTGTTATGTAAATGATGTGTTAAATCGGGGCGTGTGTGTAGAGCGTATTATGTAAATGATGTGTTAAATTGGGGCGTGTCTGTAGAGCGTGTTATGTAAATGATGTGTTAAATCGGGGCGTGTGTGTAGACCGTGTTATGTAAATGATGTGTTAAATCGGGGCGTGTGTGTAGAGCGTATTATGTAAATGATGTGTTAAATCGGGGCGTGTGTGTAGAGCGTATTATGTAAATGATGCGGGAAATCGGGGCGTGTGTGTAGAGCGTGTTATGTAAATGATGTGTTAAATCGGGGCGTGTGTGTAGAGCGTATTATGTAAATGATGTGTTAAATCGGGGCGTGTGTGTAGAGCGTATTATGTAAATGATGTGTTAAATCGGGGCGTGTGTGTAGAGCGTATTATGTAAATGATGCGGTAAATCGGGGCGTGTCTGTAGAGCGTGTTATGTAAATGATGCTGTAAATCGGGGCGTGTGTGTAGAGCGTGTTATGTAAATGATGTGTTAAATCGGGGCGTGTGTGTAGAGCGTGTTATGTAAATGATGCGGTAAATCGGGGCGTGTGTGTAGAGCGTATTATGTAAATGATGTGTTAAATCGGGGCGTGTCTGTAGAGCGTGTTATGTAAATGATGCGGTAAATCGGGGCGTGTGTGTAGAGCGTGTTATGTAAATGATGCGGTAGATCGGGGCGTGTGTGTAGAGCGCGTTATGTAAATGATGCGGTAAATCGGGGCGTGTGTGTAGAGCGTATTATGTAAATGATGTGTTAAATCGGGGCGTGTCTGTAGAGTGTGTTATGTAAATGATGCGGTAGATCGGGGCGTGTGTGTAGAGCGTGTTATGTAAATGATGCGGTAAAGGTAAATCGCGGCGTGTGTGTAGAGCGTGTTATGTAAATGATGCGGTATATCGGGGCGTGTGTGTAGAGCGTGTTATGTAAATGATGCGGTATATCGGGGCGTGTGTGTAGAGCGTGTTATGTAAATGATGCGGTAAATCGGGGCGTGTGTGTAGAGCGTGTTATGTAAATGATGTGTTAAATCGGGGCGTGTGTGTAGAGCGTGTTATGTAAATGATGCGGTAAAGGTAAATCGCGGCGTGTGTGTAGAGCGTGTTATGTAAATGATGTGTTATATCGGGGCGTGTGTGTAGAGCGTGTTATGTAAATGATGTGTTAAATCGGGGCGTGTGTGTAGAGCGTGTTATGTAAATGATGTGTTAAATCGGGGCGTGTGTGTAGAGCGTGTTATGTAAATGATGTGTTAAATCGGGGCGTGTGTGTAGAGCGTGTTATGTAAATGATGTGTTAAATCGGGGCGTGTTATGTAGATGATATGTAAATTATATGCCTCTGACTGTAAATTAGGGCGCGTTGGTTAAATAAAGTTGTGTGTTGTGTGTAAGGGGGATTGTTTCTTTACTCTGTGTGTGTGTGTTTTCCCAGAGTATCTGATCGAGCGGCCAGAGCAGGAGTTTCAGGATCTGAATGATAAAGCACGGGCGCTGAAGCAGATCCTGAGTAAAATTCCAGATGAGATAAATGACAGAGTGCGCTTCCTCCAGACTATAAAGTGAGCCGCAGCCACACTGCACTCCTCTTCCTCTTCCACTTCCTGTCCTTGAGTCACTGCTCCAGTGGCAGTGTTATTATACTGGAGCAGCAGCGTTACCGTAAACATCCTAACACGGGGGCATGTAACAGTCAGAGATACAGTGCATTCAGAAAGTATTCAGACCCATTCATTTTTTTCACATTTTGTTATGTTGAAGCCTGAATGCAAAAATGCTGTAAATTAATTTTTTTTGCATCAATCTACACTCCATACCCCATAATGACAAAGCAAAAACCAGATTTGTGACAACTTTGCAAATTAAAAAGGAAAAAGCTGAAATATCAGAATGACATAAGTGTTCAGACCCTTTGCTGTGACAGTTGAAATTTAGCTCAGGTGCATCCCATTTCTCTGAATCATTTTTGAGATGTTTCTACACTTTGACTGGAGTCCACCAAATTCAGTGGCAAATTCAGTTGATGTGACATGATTTGGAAAGGCCCACACCTGTCAATATAAGGTCTAACAGCTAAAAATGCATATCAGAGCAAAAACCAAGCCATGACGTCAAACGGAACTGCCTGCAGAGCTCAGAGACAGGATTGTGTCGAGGCACAGATCTGGGGAAGGCTACAAAAATTTTCTGCTGCATTGAAGGTTCCCAAGAGCACAGTGGCCTCCATAATTCTTAAATGGAAGAAATTTGGAACAACCAGGACAGCTGGCCGCCTGGTCAAACTGAGCAATCGAGGAGAAGGGCCTTGGTAGTAGAGGTGAGCAAGAACCTGATGGTCACTCTGGAAGCCTCTCCTAAGTGCAAAACACATAAGAAGCCCACTTGGAATTTGCAGAAAAATTGCATGTTTTCATGTGTCTTGCACTGAGGAGAGGCTTCCATCTGGCCACTCTGCGGTAAAGCCAGATCGGTGGAGTGTCGCAGTGATGATTGACCTCCTGCAAGTTTCTCCCATCTCCACACATGATCTCTAGAGCTCAACCAGAGTGACCATTGGGTTCTTGGTTAACAAGGCCCTTGGCGGGGCGTGAATACTTATGTCAGTGTGATATTTCAGTTTTTTCTTTTTAATAAATTTGCAGAGTTATCACAAATCTGTTTTTTGCTTTGTCGTTATGGGGTATGGAGTGTAGCTTGATGTTAAAAAATAATTTAAAACATTTTAGCATAAAGGTGCAACATAGCAAAATGTTTAAAAAAAAAAATGAAGGGGTCTGAATACTTTCAGAATGCACCGTATAACCTCACTGTCTTACACTCTGTACAGTGCAGCCCCTGTCCTTAAACAGTGTGCAGTTCTAATCTGGTATTTAATTTAAAATCGTATTTCATCATGATTTCTGGCTCTGACTTTCACAGAGACATTGCGAGTGCCATAAAGGAGCTGCTGGACACCGTCAACAACGTCTTCAAGAAATACCAGTATCAGAACCGCAGGGTGGGACACACACACACACAGACACACACAGAGTTCTGTAGTATGCGTCTCAAGAGAGCTTGTTTGTTAAATTGCTGCATGCTTGTATGTTTTATTCTTTGTGTGTAAGATTAATGTAAGATTAGCATAACGTTAGTGTACAATTAACTAGATTAGTGTAAAATTAATATAAGATTGTGTAAGAATATGTAACATTAACATAAAAGAAGCGTAGGATTAATATAGGATTAGCTGGAATGTAAATGGAAGGTAAATGTCTGCCATTTTGTAAAAGGAAACAGATTGCAGCAGTGCTTCCTGGTAAATTTGAGCTTCCAGATGTCTACAATAATCCCGTATGAAATGTCCACCTAAAACACAGCTAATGCTAATATACCATTCATCTAATGCTAAACTAACCCAGTGCCCATTTAACACAAAGCTAAGGCTAATCTAACACCCACTTAACACCAGTGCATTTTTTTCCACAGTGCCTAAGATTAACATAAGATTAATGTACTATTACTGTAGGATTAATGTAAGATTAGTGTAAAATTAATCTAACATAAGATTAGTACAGCTTTTTAATTACTGAACTCGTTATCTGTAGCAGCGAAAGCGGGATAATGTGATCACAGACCATCAGTGTTGCAGCCTTTATTTGTTTGTTTGTTTGTTTGCAGGCGCTTGAACACCAAAAGAAGGAATTTGTGAAATACTCGAAAAGTTTCAGCGACACACTGAAGACCTACTTCAAAGACGGAAAGTAAGTGATGAGTAGTGATGACTTTCTTTAACAAATGATTCAGTCCTTCTGAACAAATCACTACGGTGAATGGATCAGTGACTTTTGTCCAGGCACCACCTCACTTCTGCAAACCCAAACACTTAGACCAAGAGTCACTCCTCTGTTGTTCAGTGAATCAGCTGAGTCAGTGATTCTTCTGGGCATAGCCGAGATTCGCTCTGTTCTTGTTCAGTGAATTAAATGAGTCAGTGAATCTTTTGGTCATGACTGAGATTTGCTCCTCTCGTTTTTTTTGTTGGTGAATTAAATGAGTCCTGTTTTGTCCGAGCTAGGGATTTCCAAAGATGTAATGTTGTTGCTAATGCTAATATTACTGAAAATCTCTCTTATCTAGCGAGGAGAATTTAGCTTTATTGTAGCAGTAATTAATAATAATAATAATAATAATAATAATTCTTATTATTAATATTAATTTTGTGTGTTTTTGACCCACAGAGCAATAAATGTGTTCATTAGTGCCAACCGGCTGATCCACCAAACAAACCTGATCCTGCAGACCTTCAAAACCGTTGCCTAGGAAACCGAGAGAGAGAGCGAGAGAGAGAGCGAGAGAGAGAGCGAGAGAGAGAGCGAGAGAGAGAGCGAGAGAGAGAGCGAGAGAGAGAGCGAGAGTATGGATGAGTGTGAGGGTTTATGGGAAATTCCTGTTATAATGTAATATACAAAAGTCTTTTGTTTCTTTCATCTTTTTGTCTTTTTCCCTTTTTCCTCTTTTTGAACGTGTAATTTATAAACCGGAGGAAACTAATAAAAAAATAAACATGCAGTATGTGTGAGTGTGGTTACTAACGCTCGCTCGTGCACCTTCCCCTCACACAGCATCAGCACTCAACTGATTCACTCTCTTACTTCAACACTTCAACTCCAGCAGCTTGCCAACTCACTGGCTTGCTAGCTAACTGGCGTATAAATAACTGGTTTGCTTTCTTGCTAATTAGCTAATTACCATGCTACCTAGTTACCATGGTTTGCTAACTAGATAGCATGCTAATATTAAATTTATTTATTTATCTGATTTTTAAAATCCTCTAAGAAATCCTGTCAGGTTAGCACATATTAGCTAACTAGTTAGCGCTAGCAGTGAAGATTGTACACATTTATAAATAATATCCGTAATCCACTCAGAAAGTGAAGAAATTCTGTAAAGTTACTTTTCTGGTTAGCGCTAGTCATAAAGATTACTAACATTTCTAAATCTGACTTCTCAGAAATTCCATCACGTTAGCTCATATTAGCCATACGCTAGCACATATTAGCCAGCAACAAAGTCTGTAAAACCAGAAATAAGTCATAGCTCTGACTCCTCTAACTTTAAAGCTTTTTAAGACCTCAGATTTTAAATATAACCTGGAGCTTTGACACCGATATTCTCCGAGTTTTCTTGAAGCCCTCACCAGTGCAGCTGTGAGGAAATTCACCAGGCTTTAAAGTTCATCGGTTAGCACTAGCTGCTTTACCAGAGCGTGAGACACAGCTGCACGAGAAGCTTCCTTTCTCCTGCATACTTACTTATTGATTTATTTTACACTTCTTTATTTTTCTTATTGAATAATTCTTTCTTTTCGATTTAAACTATATTTTTCTTTCATTCTTTCTTTCTTTCCATCTATAATTCTTTCTCTTTTTCCTCTTTCATTTGTCTTACTTATTCCTCCTTATCGTTTTTTCACATTTTTATTTTGTTCTTCTTTGGTTTTCTTTCCTACTCTTTGTCAACCCTTTCTCCTTTTCTTTTTTCTCTTTTTACTTTTTTTGCTTGTTCTTTCTTTCTTTCTCGTTCTACACCCCTGTAATGATGTTATTAAATGTGTGCGAGTGAGTTTAGCAGGTGGAGAGACGCACTGCTGTAGACAGAGATGGTGGTGGTGTTGATGTTTTTTAAACCTTCGCACTCCACAGTGAGTGTGTAATTAGTGGTTTGTCATTTGGAACGCGACAGTGTGTTTTTGTTTTTTAAAGATGGCCGCAGGATGATTGATGCAGCTTTAATATAAACCTCGTGGCCATATTGCAGAAAATGCAGTGTTCATTTATCACGCTGTCGCTCGCAGCCATGCGCCACTCTGAAAAACTAATCCACTTCATCAAAGTAAAGTAGGAACAGCAACAAAACTGGAACGATCCAAATATCATGTAACCTGGAAGGAAGAAAAATCACACATGGAAAACCTTCAGATGATGATGGTGACGATGACGGTGATGAAGGTGATGACGATGGTGATGAAGGTGGTTATGGTGATGATGAATGTGACAGTGATGAAGATGATGTTAATGAAGGTTGATGAAGGTGATGGTGATGATGATGAATGTGATGATGGAGATGATGACGCTGGATATGCTGATTGTAATGAAGATGGTGGTGATGGAGATGATGAAGGTGATGATGAAGGAGATGATGATGATGATGATGATGAATGTGATGATGGAGATGAAGAAGGTGATGATGATAAGGGTTATGGTGAAGGAGATGATGGTGATGATGAATGTGATGATGGAGATGATGAAGGTGGTGATGATGAAGGAGATGATGGTGATGATGAATGTGATGATGGAGATGATGACGCTGGAGATGCTGATGGTAATGAAGATGGTGGTGATGATGATGATGAAGAAGATGAAGAGTGTGGGTAATAAGCATAGTGTGTTGTCTCTGATTTCTGCTCCACTCAGACTTCCTCTTCACTCCACGCTCCTCATTTTGTTGATTTGATCAGAAAGTGAGCATTCATCCCTTTCTCTGCGACATGCCGAGGGAATCTCATCTCCACGTCTCCTCGGTAACAGGATCAGCGTGAGGATGATGAAGTGTTGGCGCTCGGCACTCTGCGTCTCCTGAACATCTTATTAACAGCTTCCTCTGGTCATAACCAACACGCTGCATTAACGTCTCCATCATTAACGCGTCCTGTGGCTGTGAGAAAAATCACTTTTACAGTCTGCGCTCTTTATTATTCCTCCTGCATGAACCAACAGCTTCCTGTTGCCAGGCAACAGCAGTCACATGATCAACAGAACACCGTTTTTCATCAAATGAGCTGAAAATAGCACGCATAATGTAATGCGCTGGCGAAATGGTGATGAAACCACGAAGCAATGCGTGCTCGGCTTCCAGAGCTTTAAAAGCCAATCAGTGAGGAATTAACATGTAATTAACGGCCAAATGTTTATTAAAGTCAGATTATTAATCATAATAATAATATTACACCTGCTATAAACATCATAAAAAACAGGAAATCATGTTGTAGTATTAAGATCAGACACCTGATTTATTGTAATTTATATTTATGGAACAGATCAGCAGAAACGTGTTCTAAGTCTCAACTTGTGAGATCTCACACCTCACGTCCCATACCTCACACTTCACGTCTCACTCATCACATCTCACACCTCACGTCCCACACCTCATGTCCCACAACTCACGCCCCACACTTCACGTCTCACTCATCATATCTCACATCTCACGTCCCACACCTCATGTCCCACAACTCACGTCCCACACTTCACGTCTCACTCATCATATCTCACATCTCACGTCCCACACTTAACGTCTCACTCATCATATCTCACATCTCACGTCCCACACCTCACGTCCCACACTTAACGTCTCACTCATCATATCTCACATCTCACGTCCCACACCTCATGTCCCACACTTCACGTCTCACTCATCACACCTCACACCTCATGTCTAACATCTCACGTCCTATACCTCACGTCCCACACTTCACATCTCACTCATCTCACACCTCACGTCCCACACTTCACATCTCACTCATCACACCTCACTCATCATATCTCACACCTCATGTCTAACATCTCACGTCCCACACCTCACACTTCACGTCTCACTCATCATATCTCACATCCCACACCTCATGTCCCACACTTCACGTCTCACTCATCACACCTCACACCTCATGTCTAACATCTCACGTCCCACACCTCACGTCCCACACTTCACATCTCACTCATCACACCTCACGTCTCACACCTCACGTCTCACACTTCACATCTCACTCATCTCACACCTCACGTCCCACACTTCACATCTCACTCATCACACCTCACTCATCATATCTCACACCTCATGTCTAACGTCTCACGTCCCACACCTCACCTCTAACATCTCACGTCCCACACCTCACGTCCCACAGTTGACATCTCAACCCCACATCCCACGCCTCACATTTCCTTATGTCTCATGTCCCACCACTCACGTCTCACACCTCATGTCTCATTCCTCACGTCACACATCAGTTGCGCTGTGGCATTTTCAATCCATTATTTTATTGTCCTGTCTTTTTTCTTGATTGTATTGCTTTTTAATATTTTTTTTTACTTTTTATTTGTTGTTTCTTCCTGTCATTCTTTTTCCATTGTTTGCTGTTTTCTTTCTTTTTCTTTTCTTTCTTTTTTACTTTATTTTCTTTCTTAAATTGTTCACTTGATTTTCTTTTTTCACTTTTTCTTGCTTTTTTCTTTTCTGTTTTTCCTTTAATACTTTTTTCTTTGTTTTATTTTCTTTCTTTTTCTGTTTTCAAGTTATTTCATTTTTTAAATTTACTTCACTCTTTTTTCTTTCTCTGATTCTTTTTCTTTTCATTTTTTCTTTTCTAGCTTTCTTTTTTCTTTCATTCTTTCTTATTGAAACTGTTGGTGAAGACAACAAAAATCCTGTTCTCTCTATATCCGTTTCCTCTCGAACAGATCAGTAACAAACACACACTCTTTATCCCTTTATCCTCCACCGTTATTCCACATCACACACTCGGTGTGTTTATGATCATCACTTCACATTGTGACAAGAAAAATGTTCTTAATCCCAAAAAGTGCTCTGTAAACCTCCAGGTGTCGCTGTTAATCCCTGTATTAAACCTTCAGTCCTGGTACATAAATGTGTGTGTGTGTGTGTGTGTCTGTTGCTGCCCCTCATAATACAGGAGCATGACACAATTATGGAAATGTGATGTTTATTAATGTGATCGTGAGTCCAGTCTGAATAAATGTGTGTGTGTTTGTGCTCAGGGTTAGCTGAAGTGCACCGTCGCTACACTCATTAAAAAACACATTATGCTAATTCTCCAGCGCAGTGTGAAAGTGTGTGTGTTTCCACAGGCTGCTGTTTCCGCTAGCGAGGTCATTAGCGATGAATTTGGTCATTACGGAGCTAAAGCGTGCTCGTTTACTTACAGCGCTGTGCTAATGAGCAGCAGCGAGGATCAGAGCGGTTTCCCTCATTATTTAAAGAAATCTGACTTCCTGTTAGCTGCCTGCGCTGCGCTAATTTTAGCCTTTCTGCTCGTTTCCTGTTGTGAGTCCTCGTTAGCGCTGGAGTTCATTAGCACTCGTTTGTTTCGCCGTGTCATCTCACACTTCTCTGATCCTTCAGCTGCAGAGTCGCCATTATCACAGCAGCACATCACACCCTGATTAACACTGCGCTCCTGAACATGACACTACCACCTGTTATAACACACTCCTGTAGGAGAGAGGGATTGTGGGTAACACTGTAACACGCTCCTGTAGGAGAGAGGGATTGTGGGTAACAGTGTAACACGCTCCTGTAGGAGAGAGGGATTGTGGGTAACAGTGTAACACACGCTCCTGTAGGAGAGAGGGATTGTGGGTAACAGTGTAACACACTCCTGTAGGAGAGAGGGATTGTGGGTAACGTTATAACACACTCCTGTAGGAGAGAGGGATTGTGGGTAACAGTGTAACACACGCTCCTGTAGGAGAGAGGGATTGTGGGTAACATTACAACACACTCCTGTAGGAGAGAGGGATTGTGGGCAACACTGTAACATGCTCCTGTAGGAGAGAGGGATTGTGGGTAACACTGTAACACACGCTCCTGTAGGAGAGAGGGATTGTGGGTAACATTACAACACACTCCTGTAGGAGAGAGGGATTGTGGGTAACACTGTAACACACGCTCCTGTAGGAGAGAGGGATTGTGGGTAACATTACAACACACTCCTGTAGGAGAGAGGGATTGTGGGCAACACTGTAACATGCTCCTGTAGGAGAGAGGGATTGTGGGTAACGTTGTAACACTCACTCCTGTAGGAGAGAGGGATTGTGGGTAATGTTGTAACACTCGCTCCTGTAGGAGAGAGGGATTGTGGGTAACACTGTAACACACGCTCCTGTAGGAGAGAGGGATTGTGGGTAACGTTGTAACACTCACTCCTGTAGGAGAGAGGGATTGTGGGTAACATTACAACACACTCCTGTAGGAGAGAGGGATTGTGGGCAACACTGTAACATGCTCCTGTAGGAGAGAGGGATTGTGGGTAACGTTGTAACACTCACTCCTGTAGGAGAGAGGGATTGTGGGTAATGTTGTAACACTCGCTCCTGTAGGAGAGAGGGATTGTGGGTAACACTGTAACACACGCTCCTGTAGGAGAGAGGGATTGTGGGTAATGTAAAACTCACTCTTGTAGGAGAGAGGGATTGTGGGTAACATTACAACACACTCCTGTAGGAGAGAGGGATTGTGGGCAACACTGTAACATGCTCCTGTAGGAGAGAGGGATTGTGGGTAACGTTGTAACACTCACTCCTGTAGGAGAGAGGGATTGTGGGTAACACTGTAACACACGCTCCTGTAGGAGAGAGGGATTGTGGGTAACACTGTAACACACGCTCCTGTAGGAGAGAGGGATTGTGGGTAACACTGTAGCACACTCCTGTAGGAGAGAGGGATTGTGGGTAATGTTGTAACACTCACTCCTGTAGGAGAGAGGGATTGTGGGTAACACTGTAACACACGCTCCTGTAGGAGAGAGGGATTGTGGGTAATATTGTAAAACTCACTCTTGTAGGAGAAAGGAATTGTGGGTAACGTTATAACACACTCCTGTAGGAGAGAGGGATTGTGGGTATCGTTGTAACACATGCTCCTGTAGGAGAGCGGGATTGTGGGTAACGTTATAACACACTCCTGTAGGAGAGAGGGATTGTGGGTATCGTTGTAACACACACTCCTGTAGGAGAGAGGGATTGTGGGTAACGTTATAACACACTCCTGTAGGAGAGAGGGATTGTGGGTATCGTTGTAACACACGCTCCTGTAGGAGAGAGGGATTGTGGGTAACGTTATAACACACTCCTGTAGGAGAGAGGGATTGTGGGTATCGTTGTAACACACACTCCTGTAGGAGAGAGGGATTGTGGGTATCGTTGTAACACACGCTCCTGTAGGAGAGAGGGATTGTGGGTAACGTTATAACACACTCCTGTAGGAGAGAGGGATTGTGGGTAACGTTATAACACACTCCTGTAGGAGAGAGGGATTGTGGGTAACACTGTAACACACTCCTGTGGGAGAGAGGGATTGTGGGTAACGTTATAACACACTCCTGTAGGAGAGACGGATTGTGGGTAACACTGTAACATGTAACACACTCCTGTAGGAGAGAGGGATTGTGGGTAACGTTATAACACACTCCTGTAGGAGAGAGGGATTGTGGATCTCGTTGTAACACATGCTCCTGTAGGAGAGAGGGATTGTGGGTAACACTGTAACACATTCTGTAGGAGAGAGGGATTGTGGGCAACACTGTAACATGCTCCTGTAGGAGAGAGGGATTGTGGGTAATGTTGTAACACTCACTCCTGTAGGAGAGAGGGATTGTGGGTAACACTGTAACACACGCTCCTGTAGGAGAGAGGGATTGTGGGTAATGTTGTAACACTCACTCCTGTAGGAGAGAGGGATTGTGGGTAACACTGTAACACACGCTCCTGTAGGAGAGAGGGATTGTGGGTAATGTTGTAAAACTCACTCTTGTAGGAGAGAGGAATTGTGGGTAACATTATAACACACTCCTGTAGGAGAGAGGGATTGTGGGTAACGTTATAACACACTCCTGTAGGAGAGAGGGATTGTGGATCTCGTTGTAACACACGCTCCTGTAGGAGAGAGGGATTGTGGGTATCGTTGTAACACACGCTCCTGTAGGAGAGAGGGATTGTGGGTAACACTGTAACACATGCTCCTGTAGGAGAGAGGGATTGTGGGTAACACTGTAGCACACTCCTGTAGGAGAGAGGGATTGTGGGTAACGTTATAACACACTCCTGTAGGAGAGAGGGATTGTGGGTATCGTTGTAACACACGCTCCTGTAGGAGAGAGGGATTGTGGGTAACGTTATAACACACTCCTGTAGGAGAGAGGGATTGTGGGTATCGTTGTAACACACGCTCCTGTAGGAGAGAGGGATTGTGGGTAACACAGTAACACACACTCCTGTAGGAGAGAGGGATTGTGGGTATCGTTGTAACACACGCTCCTGTAGGAGATGACAGAAAGGGGATGACAGTGAGTGAGACAGGGAGTATAGACAGTGAGTCAGGTAGAGAGTGAGAAATGGATGAGTGAATGATAGAAAGTTAGACAGGCAGAGAGAGAGAATGTGACAGATAGAGAAAGACAGAAAGAGTTTAAACTCTGCCTCCTTTCACACAGGGTCACTCATCAGAAACAGGAAGTGTTACGCAGCGTTAATGTAGAATTACGTGGCAGCCGTTAACGTGTAACTCGCATTCCTGTAGCCAATGAGACGTCTGTAATCCCGTTGGTCGTCATAGAGACAGAGTTATTGCGCAGTGTGTGTAAATGGAGCTGCAGTGTGTGTTATTAAATCTCAGCAAGCCAACACTGAAACACTTAAATATCTACACACACTTAGCTTATAGCATTAGCCACACTAATTTTATCCCCATGGTCGGAACCAGAGGAGCTAACATTAGCAGCTCAGATATATTTAGACTTTCTTACATATACGCATTCTGATGCAGGTGCTGGTATTCCTGCTAACGCCATAACTCAGGGCTGATGGGCTAAATGCGGGAAACAGCGCTAACGCTCAGCGCAGCGCTAACATTGCCAGGTTAAACTAACAGGAAGTTTGGGTTTGAGTTTGCTGTGTGACAGACTTCCCAAGGGAGAGCGAGTGAGAGAGACAGAGTGAGACAGGGATGAGTGGATGACAGAAAGAGACAGGGAGACAATGAGACAGATAGAGTGTGAGACATGGATGTGTGGCTGACAGAAATAGACAGGGAGAGAGTGAGACAGGGAGAGTGAGACAAATAGAAGGTGAGACAAGAGGAAGACAAAGATAAGAGGAAGACAAAGATAGGGAGATGGGAGAGTGAGACAGGGACAATGAAACAAAGATGAGTGGATGACACAGAGACAGGGAGAGAGGGAGACAGATAGTGTGACAGGCAGAAAATGAAACAGGGATGAGACAGGGATGAGTGGATGACAAAGTTACAGAGAGTGAGACAAATGGAGAGTGAGACAGAAAAGAGTGGATGATAGAAAGAAACAGATATGGAGTGAGACAGGCAGAGTTTACATTTAATCTGATTAGCCAATCACAAACATGATACTATGACATCATCTTGACACAGTGCTTAGCATAAAGCACCTTTATTGGAAAATATAATTAGCTAAGCCCTGGGCTAATGTTAGCCAGCTAAATGTGTTAGCATAACTAGCATTATCCATTACATCTCTAATAGTCGCAATCTGACACTAGTCAAGTTCGCAAACATGGTAGCTGAATTTAAATGAACTATTACATTGTGTCACTTAAACAAGTGGCGAAGTTTGCTAGCAAGCTAGCTAACATTGGGCTATGAGGCTAAACAGTACGTCAAGATGAAGGCATGGAAGGAAGTGCTAACGGCGATGTCACATGATCACATTTGTATTTGTAAGCCCCACCCCTTTTTGACTTCTTCCAGTGGTGGCATGTCAATATCATGCTAGCTTAAGAGCCAGCCAGGCAATTAGCACATTAGCTCTTTATCAAGCCAGTTATTTAGCACAGTCAGCTAATTATCATGCTAGCTAGGTGGCGATCCAGGTCATTTACACACTAGCTAGTCAGCTACCCAGATTTTTTTTTTTTTTTTTTAGATAAGGGTAGCTAGGTAGTAAACTAGATAATTTGCGTGGTAGTTAGCAATCTAGCTACTTAACAATTCAGCTAGTTATCATGCTTGCTCAAACATGCTAACATCAAGTAACATTTAATGTGATGAAATGAATATTAGATGCTAGGTTGTTTTGCAAATTAGCTACTTACAATGTTCATAACAAATTAGAGAATTAGCAATGTTAAGCAATTAGCAAGGATGCTACTTAACAAATCAACTAACAACTCAACTGTTTAACAAATTAGGTAGTTATCCTCCTTGCTGGATAACAAATCAGTAAATTAGCATGTTAGGCACGTTAACACTCAGGTAGTTATCGGGTCATAGCTAGCTAGATGTTAGGTAGTCAGTGAGCTAAAATAGTGTGCAAGTGTGCGATGTAGGTGATACAAACTTCAGGGTAACTAGGGGAAGTGAACAAGTGCACATTAGCATGAGCAGTACTTAGCGATTCGCATTTATCTTCCTTTATTCAATTCAGGCTAAACGAGAGGCAGAATCATCGTATACTGATTAATTAAACATGATGTACAGGAATAATAATTAAGAATAATTAATAATTAATAACACTGAAATATAAGAATAAATATAAGCACACGTCCTGCACGCAGATGGATGATTATAAAAATGTGCGTCCGGCCTCATCGCGGTCCGTAACGATGATCAGTTTAAATGTTGAATAAAAATGCTGTACAGTTTCACTCCGTTGCTGAAACGTTGCTAATCACGGGAAAGAAAAACAAAAACAAAAATAATCCACAGAATAAAAGCCAGGCTTCATACCACAGATATCCATATTAGTGCCCTAGTCAGTGCGCACTACTGATACTGAAACCCTTAAACTAGCATGCTACCTTTTCTTTGGGTATAGCCCATAAGATTTGCTAGATTTTCCCCAACATTAACTAGACAGTGTTTTTTCTAAACATTAGCTAAGTTTTCTTTGGGAAATTTTCACTGATGTTAGCTAGCCAGTTTTTTTTTTTTTTTTTTTGTAGATATTGTTAAGATTAACTAGCTTTTGTTTGGGGGATTAAAACTAATGTTTATATTTGTTTGGGTAGATTTATAAAATTAGCTAATCTTGTTTCAGGACTTTACTCTGTTGTTAGCTAGCCAGTTTTTGGATATTTTTTTAATTAGCTAGCTTTTTTCAGGGAATTTTCTCTAATGTTCGCTAGCCAACTTGTGAATATTTTTAACAATAGCTAACTTGTATTTGGGTAATTTACACTGATGTTAGCTAGTCATTTTGAACTGTTATATTTTTAAAATTAGCTAGCTTTTGTTTTAGGTAATTAGGTAATTAGGTAATTTCTCACATTAACTAGTCAGTTCGTAGATATTTTTTGACATTAGTTAGCTTTACTTTGGGCAGTTTTCTCTGACATTAGCTAGTTTTTTTTATAGATATTTTTGATGTATCCTAGCTTTTCTCTGACATTATGCAGCTGGCTAATCTCCTAATGATTTAAGAAAAGATTTTATTTTTCAAAATGAATCTTCAGTTTTTGCTTTCTGAAAGCCACTAACAGTTTTCACTTGATTAGCATGATAGCTTACAAGCTACTGGTAGCAGAAGGTATATTTTTTAGCAGCAAGATATGGAAGACTGGAAAAACTGTTTGAAGTAATGTTAACGACTAAACATTCATGCATCCTAGACAAGCATTTTGAAATAAATATTTACATCTCGAGCATATTGGGGAATGTTAGTCAGCTAGCTAATTAAGGAACTATGGAACTGCTAACTATGCTTTCTTCTAGCTAATCTAGATGCTTTGTTGTCTAAAGGAGCTAAATGTTCAATTTTAAACTATAAATATTTATAAATGAGAGCGTTTTGGGTCGTTATGCATGATGCAGTTTGGCTACTGTTAGTGCAATAAAATAACTGCAAGTAGAGACAGCTGCGTTAAATCCCAGCGTATTATAAGTCACAGAATATCATGCAAAATTAATAAAATTGTATAATTTTTAAATTAAAATAATTCTTATAATGCTGCGTGCTTGTAGCGATTATATTTAGATAAATGTTGCAGTTTGCATACAATGTCACACTGGATGATGTTAAATGTTATATAATACTACAGTAACAGTGCAACGATTTAATTATTTAGTGCTAAATTTCTTATGTACTTGTTAAAATCTGCTTCATTAATATCAAAATAGTGTGTAAATACACTTTTCTCTGAAAAAAAAAAAAAAAAACAGTTCATCCCAGTTAAAAAAAGATTTTACGGGATGTACGCGTCTAGAAATATGTGATTGTGACATCATTATTCATACTGTGATGATTTACCTCCACACCAGCAGAGGTCCTCCCTCACTTGAATACTCTACACCGCAAGTGAATACCGAAAAGTTCCTGGTCTAGCCCTATATAAACACGTGATTAAAATGTTGTGAGGTCTTGCCAGTGATTCCGTATTGTGCACGTTCTCAGCATGATTGTATCGTGCCTTGCCTGTTGTTTACTTTTCTGTAAATAAACATCTTTAAAACATCTCCCAAGTCCTTTACATTACACATAAACTAACAGTATATGTTATTTTAGATTTCCTCATCACACAATAGTGTAAGTAATGATGTCATCAGCTACGTAGGTGTCTAATATGGAGATCTGTGGTTCAGACGCATTGCTCTTTCCTTTTGCAGCTTTGTCCTTTTGCCTTAAATCTGTGTTTTAGATAAATAAACTGTAATTCTATAAAAATAATCATTTTTACATCGTTGCTGGCTGCTCTCATGAAGGCACTTGTTATAAAAGTCAGAGTACGGGGATTTCCTCCAGAGCAACGTGGCGTTCCGTCTTACCATTATTCAATTCTGGAAGAAAGATGATGGGGAAGTTAAGACTTTTATTTTAGAAATGTTTTAAAATTGATATGATCTCTCCAGCGCATCAACATAATCCATTTTGGTTTTCAGTCTTGCGCTGAGGTTGGTGTAATTGCTCTGGGTTTGATTAGCACAGTCTGTCCTCGCCTCTGTGTCCATGGCGAGCGCTTGCTTTGGACTGATGTCACCCAACCAGGAACTCATCCCGAAAAGGCTGTGTACCAATCCCACTTTGGGAGTCGGCCCTTGGCTGTCAATCACCGTCGGACAGAGTATTCCGTTCCCATGGAAACCAGCAATATCCGTCACGGTGTTGATGGGAGCATGGCTGACTACAGTTGTCCACTCCTCCTCTTTTTCAAGTGTCGTTCTGTAATTGGAGCTGCTCTCTCCACAATCCGCCCCTTCCAACTTACGCTCTAGAGGCCCTGCCTCCTCCTTGCAAAGCCCTAGAGGCCCTGCCCCCTCTCGCCCACGCTCGTAAGCTGCACATTGCGAAGCTGGCACAGTGATGCACTCATAGACATGGTTAGAGGGTGGAGTTTCAGGCAGTGTGGGTGGAGTTTCTGTAAATATTCCACACTCCATCTGAATTCCAGTTAGCCCCGCCTCTTCCTGCTTCCTAAACGGAAGCTTGTCCCGCTTTTTCATAATAAACGTACAGAGTGCCGCAGCAGCAAAGAACGATGAGACGAACAGAACGACGAGGCTGAGGACGAGCACAGAAAGTGGAATGACAGCTTTAGGAGGGAATGAGGGCGAAAACTCCATCTCATGTTCATCCGGAGATGAGGATGGTTTTAAAAGCTCGGGGCAAATCACCTCCAGGCTCAGAGAGCGCAAATCCTTTCCCTGCATGGCATCTGGTGTCTTACACAGCACTTCACCAACAATAACCACAGAGCTTAACGTATCCAACCACTGTTTTAATGGAACAATCTCGCACGCACAGTCCCAAGGGTTCTGATTCAAGTCGATCTGCACCACAGCGTGCAGGTGCTCTAAAACCCCGCCCACTGGCAGGTGAGGGAAGTAGTTGTTGCGCAGGTTGAGCCGAGCAAGTGAAGTTCCCTCGAATGCGCCTACAGGAAGCGAATGTAGAAGATTGTTATTCAGAAACAAAAGCTGAAGTGCAGGCATCGGGCTAAATGCCGCTGGCTGAACTTCCTTTATCTCATTATATTCAAAATACAAGTAGTGCAGACTCTGCAGGCCGTGGAACATGTCCGCCGTTAGCTTCTCGATATTATTCCCATTTAGATACAGGCTGCGTAAATTGGGTAAGTTGCCAAATGCACCTTCCTGAATGTAAAATATTTTGTTGTTTCCCAAGTGTAACAAATCCAGACTGGAAAAATTCCAAAAGTCAGACCTGTGTATCCTCTGGATCAGATTCCCACTCAGGTAGAGCTTCTTTGCATTTAGCGGTCGTGGCGTTAGCTCAGAAACATTGTGAAATCCATTCTCCTTGCAGTTCACAGTCAGGCCGAGGTCGTTGATGTGCAAGTTGCAGGTGCACCCAATGGGGCAGATGATAGGGATGGGAGGCCTCGTCTCATATCCAGCGATTGGAGGATGGTTTGGATAAATGCTGCGTGGTGTGGGCGGAGTTTTTGACGGCCTTGGCCTTCGTGTTGGTTTCAGGTTCTTCTGTTCCACAGATGACACTGTGTTCTGGTTTGCGGAGAACATAGACGAAGGCTTTGTTGGTCTCGCTCTTCCTGCTGAATGAGGGATGCCTAGATTGGCCTCAACTTCGGCATCCGTCAGCGTTGGGCAGAGCTCATGCCGTTTGATCTCTCTGAGATCTTTGCCGTGCAGGTGGAATGGATACTCACACGTGATCTCTCCCACCACAGATGTGTACGGTATTCTCTCCAGCCAGGCCCGCAGCTGGACAATATCACACGCGCAGTTCCATGGGTTCTCCTCCAGCTGGATCTCCATCAGGTTTCTCCCGATGTACTCCAGTGCTCCTCGGTAGCTCAGAGTCTTTAGACGATTTCCTCGGAGGTCCAGGTGTGTAAGCGAGACAGATCTGAAGAGGAATGGTGGTAACGCAGGTATCAGGTTGTCATTGAGGATCAGCACCCGGAGTTTGTGGAGGTGTCTAAACGCGCCGCTCTCAATCCGCCTGATGACGTTGTAGTCGGCTTGCAGGTATTCCAGGCTCTCCAGGCCGAGGAACGTATCATTGCGGAACACTTCCAGCTTGTTCTCATGGAGGTAAAGCCTTTTCAGGGAGCTCAATCCATTAAACGCACCGGCTTGGATGTCTTGCAGTGCGTTGTTGCCCAGGTTCACGGCTACAGTGTTGTTTAGGTGCAGGAAGTTGTTAAAGTAAAGCTTGCGCAGGGTGTTCTTCTGCAGGTAGAGCTTAAAAGGTCTGATCCAGGAGTGAGCCACCTGGCTGACGTTGGTGAAACCTTTGCCATCACAGTGGACGTGGAACAGTCCCTCTTTCACCTCGCAGTAGCAGGGATGGAAACAAGGTTCGTCAATTTCCTCTGATTCATCCAGAAGAGGGATGGGAGTCGTCCGGACGAGCGCGACGCTGATGCTGCTTAGCAGGACGATCCACAGCATCGTTCCTCTGAAAGTGGATGACATCGGGAGCTCCTTCACTGCACTGAAAATGAAAAACAGAGAATAATGCATTATCAATGTATTCTCTGCGAATACTTCTTTCCTGCTTAGACTGAAAATATCAACATAGCTTGCTGTGGCTCTGAACACGGCTAGATAAAACCATACGCCCACCGTGCTGCTGCAGTCTGAAGGCTTCACCGTCCCTGCGGGGCCTCGGCAGAGTTTGCTAGGCGGCTATAAATGACTCAGGAATATTAAAGAATCTCCTTGTGGGAAATCTCTCTTGCTCTCCTCCCTCATTAGCTAATGCGAGCAGCAGCAGGGATGTGAGGAGAATAAACCCACCACCAGATCGATGGAGATTAAACATGCCTCCAGTGCTAAAATGGAACCTGGACTAGTGGGAGAAGATGTTTAGCACACGGGGTAGTGATCTTGGAGAGCCTCGTTCGGTCTTTTTTATTTTTTTTGTAGATAAACATGGCAGGTCGAGATGCGGACACAAGATGTCTCTGATTTATTGACTGTGTCTTCAAGACAAATAGACGGGACACGTCTCAGAAATCACGCTAACACGTTACATATCACGTACATATGTTATAACATGTTATAAATGCAGTATTATGCGTATTTGGGACACAGCCCTGAGTCATTTTTGAGCTCAATCATATGCGCAGCAATGTAACACACACACACATACAAACACACACACACATACAAACACACACACACACACAGAGCGCATTCCACCGCGCGGGCGCGCGCGCGCGCGTGTGTGTTGGTTAATACTCACCGTGGTCACTGATGTTCTCCATGTCGCTCCGGTTGAGCCGCGCGCGCGTTCTCATACGATGCATCGCTCTTCTTCTGCTCCGCGCTGAAGCGGATGGAGGCGCGCGGACGTGATGGGACTGCAGCACTGTATGTGTGTGTGTGTGTGTGTGTGTGTGTGTGTGCGCGCGCGCTTTAGGATGCAGCTCGAGCTGTCACCGGAGGAGGAGAAAAGCGGAGGCTGCAATTCGGTGAGCAGCGGGAAAATCCTCACAGACTCCTCCCGCGCGCGCTCGTGTGTGTGTGTGTGTGAATGTGCGTGAGCGCATGTGAGCGCGCGCTGCATGTGATGACGATAATGACGATGTTTTTTTTTTTTTCATTAATCACTCACTGCTTCCTCCACATCATTCTCCACATCACTTTCTGTTCTCATCATGTGATCATAAAGAAATCATTTCTCAGTATGCCGGAACCCATGGTTTTTTTTTTGTAAGCAGCTGATGCTAAGTGTAATTACAGTGACAGTTACAGTGAGTAGTGGTGTGTCGTTCATGAACGAATCGGTGTTTTTGAACGAATCTTTTTAGTGAATGAATTGTTCTCGTTCACTTCCACGTATTGACTCGTATTTTTCGTTCACTTAAGTCCTGCCCATGTAAAACACGTGACTACTTTGGCAGCTTTTTCCTGCTTTTTAGAGCCACAGTAGAGTGCGGGCTGTGCAGGAGCATGTGGCTGGGTGGACCTACTCAACGCCCCTTACTGTGAGTCTGAAGGACAGTGGTAGATCCACTTATTCTGAGGGAACTAGTACTTGCAGTTTGTGAAAGAAATGAGTGAACTAGTTCAGGGGTGTCCAGTCTTATCCGGAAAGGGCCGGTGTGGGTGCAGGTTTTCATTCCAGCTAAGCAGAAGCCACACCTGAGTCTACTGAAATCCAAGATCAGCTGATTAAACAGGTGGAATCAGGGGTGGCTCCTGCTTGACTGGAATGAAAACCTGCATCCACACCAGCCCTTTGTGGATAAGATTGGCCACCCTGAACTAGGTGAACGAATGATGATCTGCTGACCAGTGGCAGAGCCAGGAATTTTTTGCCAGTCAGGGGCCAGCAGTCACTCTGGAGTGGCACAGAAAATGTAATTATATGTAAAAAATGTGTTCAACCTTAAAATACTGGGCTATTTTAGGTGCCCACAGCACAGTCATCAATGATTATTGTATGTTTTTGTAAATAAAGAGATAGTTTGCACAAAAATGATCATTTTGTCATCATTTACTCACCCTCATATTGTTTCATGCCTGTATGACTTATTCCATGAAACCCAAAAAGAGATGTTGACAGAATGTTAACCTCCGTCACCATGGTGACTTGAGACCAGCATTCTGCCTAACATCTTTTGTGTTTCATGAAAGAAAGTCATGTTCAAAATGTTCAGGTTAACTTCTGATGCTGTTAGAGCAAATAACTATAGGATCAGAAAGTCATAATATGATCATGATCAAAATCATCATAATATATTTAATCAATCAATCAAATCTTTAATATGATTTCTGGTTTCAGAGTAAATGTAATATCTCCCAAAGCTGCAAAAGCATCGTTTAAAAAGGACCACAAAAGCCTGGCAACTCTCTACTGAATTCAACTTTGAATTTATTTTAAGTGAAAGTCTGAAACTTACAATTTGTCATCAAAACAAATCAAACTATTATCACGTACAGCTGGATTCTGCAGTTGTTGTAGTTTAAACCAAACACAAATCACACTATCTTCATTTACAAATTACATCAACTGGATTTTGGGATTGTTGTGATTTAAAGCAAAGATATTCACAAACTCTTCTAGGTTCAAGGACTTCGGTTGCTGAGACGCTACACTTAGGACACTAAGATTGCTCAGACTGTCATCATCCATGGTTGAACGCAGGTAAGTCTTAACCAGATTGAGAGTGGAGAAGCTGCATTCACATGTAGCTGTACTCACAGGTATGGCAACTGCAATCTTACACAATCTAAAAATCTCAAGGAATACCTCTTTAAAAGGCTCAGTAAGCACAGTGAGTTCTACTACACTAGTGAGCTTCTGTATGCCAGCTTGCACTTTCCTCTCCAGAATTCTTTTCATCTGGTGAATTTCATGTCTGAGGTCTTCAGTGTTACATTCATAAATAAAGGCAAATAGAAAGAATGCTTTCTTTAGGGAAAAAATTCATTCATTCATTCAACATTTATTTCTATAGCACGTTTAAAAACAACACATGTTGACCAAAGTGCTTTACATTCTCAACATTACCACAAAAAAAAAAAAAAATTAAGAACACACCCAATACAGTACACTACTCAGACTCCTCCCCTAAGGACAGTTGTAGGCAATAGAGTAGAGATGCGTTTTCAACAATGATTTATAACATGCCAACGAGTTACAGGATCTAATATGAGGTGGGAGGCTATTCCAGAGACGTGGAGCTGCCACAGACAAGGCACGATCACCTTTAGTCTTTAATCTTGATTAAACAAGAAAAATTTTTAAAAAGTTTCACAAGCCGTTGGAAACACTGGATTTAAAACAGTATTTAATACACGGAATAAGACTTTTGGACTATGATGGTTCTTTGAGATAAGTCAGAGAAGTACTGCGCCTTGGCTGATTTAATATACTGTTGATAAGTTACCATACAGTCTCTAAGAATCTCTTACGAGACTTGGAGCTTATCTTTTTTCCATTTCCTCTCCGCTTGTCTCCATTTTTGTCTGATCTCTGTATTAATCCAGGGCTGAGAAACAGCTTTAGATTTTACCTTTTTAAATGGAGCTATACAGTCCAGAATAGCATTGCACTCAGTATTAAAAACAACCACCTCAAGGTGGATCAAGGCACTCTCCACTCTGCTTCAAAATGCAAGAAGCTTCCTTTTACTGATCCTTGGTAATAATGCCTCAGCACTAATAATATCTGTTCTCTTTTTTTGGTGTCTCTTGTTTCAACAGCCATTAGGGCAAACACCTCACCTTCCTTGACCTCACTTATGATGGAGGAACATTTCTGCCAAACTATCCAAAATTTTATTCTGAATTTGGTGACGTGTATTTTGCATTGCGACCCCTGCCAGTTGCTTTTTAACAGTCAGGTCATGGTTGCCAAAGACATCTAGTATTGCTAAGAAGTTTCCCTTGTTGTCTGCATCACTGTCTCCCTGTGACCCATCTGTGATATATTCTGGGTTGCAGTTAAAAGTAAGACTTGAGCTGCAGTTTTTATGTAGGGCTGGTTTTCCTGTATTTGCTTATTGTGTTCATTATTTAAGATACTCATTAAAGATGAATTTGCCATTTCTCCTCTTTCAAATTCCTTCGAAACCACTACTGATTTATGTGTGCCTCCGACTTTGCATGTGCAGCAAACCCTCCATCTCTGAATGTTGCCTTTTTCCAGTTCTTATACCCCAAGGCTGAAGTAAATACTGATTCTGTATTCACGAGTCCAAAGTGTCTGCAAGCATAACAGTACAGAGAGTCCCGGCTGTGGGAATATTTGAGCCATGGGTGTGTGGTGTACCACAAGGACTGAAAGTGTCTTCATCAGTCACCCTGGAGAGTCCTGGGAAAGATTTAAAGGTGTGGATGAACAGGTCCATTGGCTCTTGATGTGGAAATGTCTCGAACAAGAAACCAGGGAGCAGAGGAAAAATAAGCTACTTACATCACGCTACTCAGCAGAGAAGAAATATCAAGATATAACTGGGTTGAACTATACTTCCCCATTTTCCATATACTGTAACTTTCCAGTTCCAGGTCCTTTAATCAGAAAAAGTAAGACTTGTGTTAATTCATCTTACCTTTATGTCCAATTGGGCCAGTGTTCAATAATGGCTCCACTTGAGTTGTCTGGAAAATGCCTGAAAACAAATATCAGTCTCAGATTTAAAAGATTCTAAAGAAAATTATGTAACCCTTAAAATAAGTTTCTATTTGTTCATATTAGCTAATGCATTAGGTGTCATGGGCTAACAATGATTTAGTATAGCATTTATTAATAATAAGTAATGTTTTAGTTCATAATGCATTAACTAATGTTAACTTACATCTTGAAATGTAAAACATGTTAGTATATGTAGAAATTAACACTTACCAAAATTAGCCCAATACATGCTGTATTATTGATCGTTAGTTCATGCTATCTATTATCTATGTGTTAACTAATGTTTATGAAGACAACTTTAAGTATTACATCTACATCTGTTTAAGACAAATAGGTATAATATAACAGTGGAGTAGCCAAGTGTGTGTGTATACCAAGAGGTTCTCTTGGTCCTGTGGGAGACGCTTCTTCCTCACTGTCAGTTTGCTCTTTCTCTGCCTCACCCTGCCTGACATTTTCCTGTGCCTCAGAGTCGGCAGGCTTCTTCTCGCTACTGTTACCGAAGAATGACGCTATATCTGTCTTCCTCTTCATTTTCAATTGTCTGACTAACACACATACAAAAAACAACTCATGTTTTTGACCAATAAATCAATCTTACTGCTGCAACAGGTTTTAACTACAGCAAATGATTGGTGGTTAGGAGCCAAGAAGCTAAGTAGAAATTATATAAATAAACCTTAAACATTGTATCATTTATTTAATTAGAAAATATATACATAAAAACATTAAATTACTTAATTTCATGTGTCAGTAAACTTAAGCATTCTAGTCAACTAATGTAAATCTATCTATTTTCCTATCTATTTAATCTAGTTTCCTTACTGCTTTTTGTGCATGGCATGGATAAACTGCCGCTAAATTGACAATGTTGATTTTAGAAAGCATTAAAAACAATCAAAAGAAGTTAGATTTCATGAGCTGACCTGTAACAACGTGTCCGTACATGAAGCTTGGGACTCCTCCACTGGCTCATTAAAACGCTTGCTGTGGAAACTTCTGCGAGAGCGTATACTCTTCTGTTAAGCAGCATGAAGATGAATTTCGTGAGAGTTTTGTAGCACAATTACCATCATAGATGTGACCGAAAACGTAAAGCGATGGATCTATCACTTAGAAACATTAATTATTCTTAAGAAAAAAAAATGACTGAAAATGCAATTGCAACTGGGGTGGCCAGTGGGGTGGCCAGGCTTCAGGCCATGATGGCCACGACCCCCCAGCTCCGCCTCAGCTGCTGACTCACTGATGCTGGCTCGGCTGATATATGCATGTCTTTCTTTCAGTTCACCACCCTTTCAACAAGAAGACAAAGAGGGTGGAACAGTGTATTTGAAAAGTGTGTAGCATTAAGACAAGCCTTATGTGTTGTGTAGTTCATGGCATAATCCACTATACATGAGTGTGTTAAAATGACTATTTTTTAATTATTGTAGCACTGAAAACTTCTAGTTTTTTTTTATTACATTTGTATCCTCATTTGTGACCACTCTCTCAAAACTAGCCTGCACTGACTGAAATGTTTTTCTTGAAAATAAATTCACCAGAGCTTCTCTTTAATAAATCATAATACTAAAACCTGGTGTTTTTAAGTAAATTCATTGAGTGAATGAAACAATGACTTATTCTAAATGGCTTAAAAAAAAAAAAAAAAAAAAAAAAAAAAGACTCTCACCGGCGCCACCTACTGGTGCAATGATGTAACTCACTGAAAGAGTCACTGAACGAATCGTTTTAGTGCGGAATCAAAAGATTCGAGTCACTGGGATGAATCACCGCTAACAGTGACATCTGGCTAATTCTCAGTAATTTATCAACCCATCTGATGAAAATGTTGACAATTCTCAATATAGCCTGTTAGTTTAAAGTGTAATTACATAGAATTTTGCGTCATTTATCAGAAATTTTTCAACACTTCTGAGGTAAATGTCAATATTGCTAATATTCCTGACACATTTTGACTGTTAAAGAGACTAATAGTTTTCTAGCTAGCTATTTTCTTCCCCAGTTGCTTAGCAACAGGCTTCACACTTTAACCATGTGAACATCACGTGTGTTTTTGTTGCCTTTCAGTGTAAAACAACAGCAGCAACAACATAACTACACCATAATATATATGTTCATAGTGTTTACGTGAAGATTTCATTGACATTTCAATTTGCGAGTTGTGACACATTAACAAATCTCAGTATGGCAGAAACCATGAGTGTAATTTGAAACTTCTAAGGAATTTATTGACACATGTGAGAAAAGTGTCACTGTTCCTAATAATCCTGTCACTGTGTGAAAGACTACAGCTGGTATTTTGCTAGCTAGCTAAATTATTCTCAGCATCCTATCTCCCAGTTGCCTAGCAACACTGTTCTCATCTTCACCAGGGGAATGAGCCATGTTTAAATGTTTCCTGCTTGAGCTTCTTTCTCACTCATTCCACAATATGATTTTTTTCTCCTTGAGATTTTCTTTGCTTAAGAATGTGACACGTTTTCACTTTCTGTCGTTTGTTTATGATATGAACACACAGTGTAGCTAATGCTAAACTACACTCTGTCAGTGGTACTGAAGCTTTACATTATTATATTAACATATATTAATATGCTAAACCTTTTACCCAATTAAAACTTCAATACTGTTCATTCATTCATTCTCCTTCAGTAAGTGCTCTATCCCGGACCCTATCCTATCCCGGGAAAATCCCAGGAACACTGAGCTCTGGAGGAATTATGAAGGAATTTGACAGCTCTAAGTTTGGACTGTCTTATGAGCTCCACCTGGTGGTTTAATCAATGAACTGCAACAGGGAATTTATGACTTTTCATCTCTTTTGTTGAATTTTTACGCTGCGATATTAAACAGGGGACAGGAGAATAATTTAAATCCTGTAAATAATTTAAATTATTTATATTTACGAAGACATGAGTGTGTACTTTAAACATGGCAACACTGCAAACTGTTACTGAATAAAATTTTAAATTCATGAATTGAATTGGCATAAAGACCAACCATTATTAATTTCTGTACAGCATGTAAACAAACAAGCAAACAGACAAACAAATAAAAATAAATTAAATGTTTCATATTTAATCAATAACTGTCAGTGTTGTGTATTTGCACGTGCTCAAACACACCACAGTCTCCACGTGCTGAAGCTCAGACCAATCAGAATTCCCCATTACATTAGGTCCAAGCCAATCAGAGCCGGTGTTGTTGCCGGGGTTTTTTTGCCAATCAGAGGTGAGCAGGGTGAAGCCAGGTCGAGGTAGTGTGTGTGTGTGTGTGTGTGTGTGTGTGTGTGTGTGAGAGAGAGAGAACTAGCTGTAACACTGTAATGACACACTGTTTAACGGAATAACGGCGCTCGTGTATAAACCGGAAACAATGTGACATGCTAAGAAACATTCTGACGCGCACGTGTTGGAACCGACTTCCGCTCACGCGCACCGGTCAGGTCGGTAGAGCGCGAGCTTTCCACGCTCTTCCATACAATTGATCATAATGGCGAAGTGTGTGTAGAAGTGTGTAGAAGAAGAAGAAAAAAAAAGTGTGAGGAAGTGTGTGGAAGTGTGTGGAAGTGTGTTAGCTGATGTCCCGTATAACGGACACGCACGCGGGGACGATGCTGGTTTTTATTCGGGTTAAACTCGGGGTTCTTGTGTCTCCTGCTCTAACACATCTGTCTCAGCTCATTAACAAGTGTGTTACGGCTGTGCAAGATTAGATCTGATGTTAGTATGTGTGTTATTGTGCATTAGTGTGCAGTATTGAGAATGTGTTAGAGTGTATTAGTGAGAATGTGTTAGTGTGCATTAGTGTGTATTAGTGAGAATGTGTTAGAGTGCATTAGTGTGTATTAGTGAGAATGTGTTAGTGTGCATTAGTGTGTATTAGTGAGAATGTGTTAGTATGCATTAGTGTGTATTAGTGAGAATGTGTTAGTGTGCATTAGTGTGTATTAGTGAGAATGTGTTAGTGTGCATTAGTGTGTATTAGTGAGAATGTGTTAGTGTGTATTAGTGAGAATGTGTTAGTGTGTATTAGTGAGAATGTGTTAGTGTGTATTAGTGAGAATGTGTTAGTGTGCATTAGTGTGTATTAGTGAGAATGTGTTATTGTGTATTAGTGAGAATGTGTTAGTGTGCATTAGTGTGTATTAGTGAGAATGTGTTAGTGTGTATTAGTGAGAATGTGTTAGTGTGCATTAGTGTGTATTAGTGAGAATGTGTTAGTATGCATTAGTGTGTATTAGTGAGAATGTGTTAGTGTGCATTAGTGTGTATTAGTGAGAATGTGTTAGTGTGCATTAGTGTGTATTAGTGAGAATGTGTTAGTGTGCATTAGTGTGTATTAGTGAGAATGTATTAGTGTGTATTAGTGAGAATGTGTTAGTGTGTATTAGTGAGAATGTGTTAGTATGCATTAGTGTGTATTAGTGAGAATGTGTTAGTGTGCATTAGTGTGTATTAGTGAGAATGTGTTAGTGTGCATTAGTGTGTATTAGTGAGAATGTGTTAGCGTGTATTAGAGTGTATTAGAGTGCATTAGTGTGTATTAATGAAAATGTGTTATTGTGTATTAGTGTGTATTAATGAGAATGGGTCAGTGTCTGTATTTAAGTGTATATTAATTGTTTGTTTGTCTGAGTGTGTGTTAGAGTGGAGCATGAAGTTTACATGGCTGTGTTGGGGTGTGTGTGTGTGTGTGTGTGTGTGTGTGTGTGAGAGGTGTTAATATGGGAGGGTGTGTGTGTTTGTTAGTGTGCATGTATTATAGCCGTTCATTAGGATAAATTAAGTGTGTAAGTGTTAGAAAGTGTGTGTGTTTGTGACTTGTCACTAGTTTCACTCGTTCCCTTGTTTTGTGCCCTTCCTCTCTGGGTGTAGTGCGCACTTCTCCGTGTTGAGATGCCCAATAAGTCCAAACAGAGTGTGGGGAGCGTCCCGGCTCAGAGCGCCGCTCCGGACCGAGGAGAACCGATCCCAGGACCGGCACAGCAGGAGAACCCAGGGGATGATGACATCATCAAATCACCCAGTGACCCCAAACAGTACAGGTAACACTTCGGCTAGCTGAGCTGTGAAGGAGGAGTGTGGATAAGTGTAGAGGTTAAAACTCAGAACAGGAAACAATGACCAAATAAGGACAGGGGAAGACAGGAAGTACAGTGAACTCTACTGATCTCACTGCAGGCCTCATGTTACAAGAAAAGTGAAGAATACAGATCATATTTCTCCTACATACACTCTCATATTCACACCTCACTGTCTGTCTCTGTCTGGCTGTCTCTCTCTGTTTCTGTCGTTCTTTCTCTCGGTCTCTGTTTATCTCTCTCTGACTCTGTCTATGTCTTTTTCTGTCTGTCTTTCTCTTTCTGTCTCTTTGTTGTCTGTCTCTCTCTCTCTGTTTCTCTCTCTGTCTCTCTCAGGTACATAGAGTTGAATAATGGCCTTCGTGCTTTGCTGATCTCAGACTTCAGCAGCTCTGAAGGGAAATCAGATGATGATGATGATGATGATGATGAAACAGAGGAAGAAGATGAAGAAGAGGAGGAGGAGGAAGAGGAGGAAGATGATTCAGGAGAGGGAACAGATGATGGGTCAGAGGAAGAAGATGATATGCAGGGCAGTGAGGATGAGGAGGAGGAGGTGAAGAAGAAGAAGAAGAATTCAGAGAAACAGGTCAGTGACATTTCAAACACACACACAGACACACAAACACACACACACACACACCCCTAATAGACACGCAAGGTCCCAGTAGTTCCGCTACACTGCTACAGTTAACAAAGCAAATAAAATGGATGCCAGTATGGCTTGCATATAAACTAACTTGGCTAGTAACACAGTGAGTAAGTCAGCGGTCCAGCAATGAGGGTGTTCATCCTTCTGTCCTTTTTGTCATTGGTGCATGTCGAAAATCTCACATTTGTTAACGTCTGGGTGCTAGCCATGTTAACACAGAGAGAGACAAGAAACCATGACCAAATAAGGAATGTGGAACCCGAATAGGGTCAGATTTGTGAGAGGTCTTTTCAGCATTTTTATTCACGTGCGTGTGTGTGTGTGTGTGTGTGTGTGTGCGCGCGTGTGCATGCGTGTGTGAGACAGTCAGCAGCGGCCCTGTGTATCGGTGTGGGGAGTTTCAGCGACCCTGAGGACCTGCCGGGACTCGCGCATTTACTGGAACACAGTGAGTGTATACACATCTACCTCAGTACCAATATCATTCCATCTCTCACTCTATCCTTCATGCTCTGTGCAGTGTGTGTGTGTGTGTGTGTGTGTGTGTGTGTATCTGTGTTTTCGTCAAGTTCTAGGTTTCTTAATGGGCCTCTGTAACCCTTTGTATCTCTGTGTATGTCTCTGTTTCTCGTGTGACTCTAATATCCTCTCTGCAGCTGTCCTTTCCGCTAGTGGTGGCACAAATGTGAATTTTTACTCATAAAAAAAAGTAGTCGTTTAGACATTTTTTTCTATTCGATAGTTAAAGCAGAAGCTGTTTCAGAATGTTGTATTTGTGCAGCAAAGAGCACTTCAGTTAAAGGCCGTACACAGGCTACACATCACATTCCCAGCTTCAGGTGTTTTTTATCTTCAACAGTGAAAATAAATAAATTGGTGTAATAAATGTATGAACAAATTACATGATTCGATGATATAGTCTTAAAATGCATACTATTCTGAAATGGAGAGCGTGCTGCATAGAAGCTCATCAGTGTTGCACTCATTATCGCTCAGCAACTCCAGAAGGAATTCCTTTGGGAAGTCTTAACAGTCCATTAATGCAAAAGAAAGTTAAAAAAAGGGAAAAAAAGTGCAGTCATGTGCAGTTGACTGTAGAATCTATTGTGTGAAATATTTTCTAGGATCCTCATCCTGAGTGCAATTCTAGTATCCTCAGCACGACTCTAAAATCTGCTGTGAGTCCTCGGTGCATCTTTTTAGCATGTCCCTCTGGAACCTTCTGTGCACGCTGTAAGCTTTGGTGTAGCTCTAGTTTCTCTGGTGCATCTAAAATCCTCACTGCAGTTCCAGACCATCGCCTGATCTCTATAAATGGAACTAAATTACATGGGCTGTGTCCCAAATCATAAAATCATATGTGACATATCACTGTCTGTCTGTGTTTTTCCTCTCTCTCCCTCTCTCTTTCTCTCTCTCTCTCTCCCTCTGTGTTAGTGGTGTTTATGGGCAGTGAGAAATATCCGCGTGAGAATGGATTTGACGCGTTCCTGAAGAAACATGGCGGCAGTGATAACGCCTCCACCGACTGTGAGAGGACTGTGTTCCAGTTCGATGTGCAGAGGAAGAGATTTCGAGAAGCCCTCGACAGGTACATCACTCGTGACTCAGAATAGTAACATACACTCAGAATTGTAAATGGGCTCAGAATCATAGAGTCAGAACCGTAGATTAGAGTCAGGATCATGAAACAGAGTCAGAACCGTAGAATAGAGTCAGGATCATGGAATAGAGTCAGAACCGAAGATTAGAGTCAGGATCATGGAATAGAATCAGAACCGTTGATTAGAGTCAGGATCATGGAATAGAGTCAGAACCATAGATTAGAGGCAGGATCATGGAATAGAGTCAGAACCGAAGAATGAAGTCAGAACCGTAGATTAGAGTCAGGATCATGGAATAGAGTCAGAACCGTAGATTAGAGTCAGGATCATGGAATAGAGTCAGAACCGTAGATTAGAGTCAGGATCATGGAATAGAGTCAGAACCGTAGAATGGAGTCAGAACCATAGATTAGAGTCAGGATCATGGAATAGAGTCAGAACCGTAGAATGGAGTCAGAACCATAGATTAGAGTCAGGATCATGGAATAGAGTCAGAACCGTAGATTAGAGTCAGAAATGTACGCTACCAACATTGTGATGTGTTTATGGTGTTTTTTTCCAGATGGGCTCAGTTCTTCATCTCTCCTCTCATGATCAGAGACGCCATAGAGAGGGAGGTGGAGGCCGTTGACAGCGGTGAGGAAACACATCAAGCAGAGTGACTACACATTAGCATGTTTTTAGAATATAATTAGCATATTATTAACAGTGACAGATAAATTATAACTTCATTAGCTCAGCGTGTGGCTCAGTGTTTTGAACTGACTTGGCTAAAAGATAATTTAATAACGTTTAGCGAGCAGCTGGTTAAAATGAATTTACACAGACTAATACAGAGAAGTGAATGTGTTTATGATCATGTAGCGTATTTGCGCCATTGACAGAAAACGTTGATCAGCTGATATCAATTCCACTGTAACGTGAGACACGCTAACATTCTCACCACTGAAACCTAACCACAAGGTGATGGATGTGCTGTCCATGTTATATCACAGCTTTGTGCTTGGTTTTTCGTCAGAATTTCCACATACCGATGTGTTCCTCTTTCTGAAAAGATCATCCCTGCACGCTAACTTAATCAGACTGAAAAATGTTTGTGTGTAGTGCAGCAGGAGAAGAATTTAAAAAAAAAAAGAAAACTAAAATCTCAGACATAAGATCTGATCTCTCCACTCCTGCATTAGTGTAGCACTTTACAAATCTAATCATTTTTCACTACAGTTCATTATTAGTAATGTACTGAACTCAGGACACTGGATCTGAAAAAACAAACAAACAAAAAATGAATGAAGGCTTGTGTAAATGTTTTTTTGACTGTTCTGTTTCAGAGTATCAGTTAGCGAAGCCATCGGACTCGCACCGTAAGGAGATGCTGTTTGGCAGTCTGGCTAAACCTCATCACCCCATGGCCAAGTTCTGCTGGGGTAACTCTCCACACCTTACACAGCTGTTAACACGAGGAATATCAAGAACTTAACATATGCTACAGACTAATTCGTTATGTAAATTACATCATGTAGTTTAACTAAGCCACTAAGGGATTTATGCTAACAGTAATGTGTATGCTAACTGCTTTGATCTGTATGCTAGTTTCTCTTTCTTTCTTTCTTTCTTTGTTTTATTTATCAGGTCAGAAAAAAATTCATTCATTTACACACCAAAATTAGCAGTGCCATATTCATAACGAGATTTTAGTGTTATTGCAGTAAATACACTACGATTAAAAATAATTTTTTTTTAAATTTCTGCAACTGTTTGGTGTTTTGGTAAACAAACAAGGCTGACAAAAATGTCAATTTTGGGTTGAACAGGCAGCGTCACAAAACCAACACCAAGCCTTTGTCAAATAAAAAAGAGACAAAAAATCTTATTACTTCATTATTGTTAGGTTTTTTTGTGCAAAATATGTAAATTACCAGAAGAGGCAGATGCTGTAAGACTGTTGATTAATGTTTTCTTGTCAATGAGGTTAATGAGCATGCTAACATGCTAGCAGGTAGCCATTAAATCTTTGATAAATGACTGTGGAAACGAGGCAGAATCATCCGGAGCATCAAAATTTACCTCAGACATGCTTAATAAATTATTTTTTAAAAGCCTAAAGTGACACTGTAACTCCACTTAGCATCAAGTGCTAACTACAACTCCTGTGGGTTCTGCCATTTTGAGAAGCGTTACCATTGTGTCAAGGCTCATAAAAGTTTTTGCTGCTTGTTTTCTTTTTTCTTCGTTCCTTTTTTCCTTTATTAAATTTCTTTCTTTCTTTCTTTCTTTGCTAATCTGCACTTCATACATGCTAACAGACCTGTTCTGGGCTGTGTCCCAAATATTCTCTCAAACATTGTACCCTAACGAGGTGTACTTTATTGTATAAGGGAATGCACAGACTCTGAAGATGGAGCCGAAGAAAAACAAGATAAACGTGTACAAGCGTCTGAGAAAGTTCTGGAAGAGACACTACTCCGCTCACTACATGACGCTAGCCGTGCAGTCCAGAGGTAAGTATGTTAACACTACATCTTATTTCTGTTTTATACACTTCCCGTTGTTCACTTCCCCTTGGTTAAAGGTCTGTTCTGTTACACTATCAGCTCGAGTGAAGTGTCAAATTATATGCTTTATTAGCTAGCTATTTAGAATGCTAGCTAGTTAGCAAACCAGCTAGTTAGCATGCTATCTAATTGATAAACCAGGTAACTTGCATTCTGTCTACTTGGTTAGCTAACTATTTAGCAAATCAGTTATCACTCTTGCTAGCTAGTTAATGAGTTAGTGAGCCATTACAAGTGTGTGACGTAAGTGCACACTTTGTCCTAGGGTGCATGCAAAACTCTAACGGAATGCTGCTGTGTGTTTCTTGTCGTTTGTCCCTCAGAGACGCTGGACACTCTGGAGCAGTGGGTCAGAGAGATCTTCAGCAACATCCCTAACAAGTGAGTAGCAGAAGTGCACTGAGGGCTGTTAGGACATGATCGTGAGTGTAGTGCGTATAAAAAAAAACAAACTGATTACTGAATTAGGACGGAACCCAGCAAGTTTTCCCAGTGAAACACACTGACAGAATTCCAGACAATGATGTTTTTTTTTGTTCATTTCTTCCTTTCTTTTCCTTCTTTCTGCTTTTGCCATTTACTTCTTTCGGTCTCTTACTTTTTTTTACTTTCAACATGTTTATTTCATCTTTCTTTTTTTTTCTTTCTTTCCTTTCTGTTTGTTTGGTTGGTTCTCTCTTTCTCTCCTTTTTGTTCTTTCTTTCTTTAATAATAATAATTGTATTAATAATGAAGTGTTTGATGTTCCAGTGGTCTGCCCAGACCTGACTTCTCTCACCTGCTGGAGCCGTTTAACACTCCAGCCTTCAACAAACTGTACCGAGGTAAAGGAGTGTGGGCGTGTCCCAATCCACACACCCAAATCACAACCATTCACGCTGTCTTTTCACCACTTTTCATAAAAGCACCCATTTAAGAAATATTATTTTTGTGTGTGTGTTGCAGTTATACCTGTGAGAAAAGAACACTCCCTCACCATCACATGGGCATTGCCTCCTCAGGAGAAACACTACAGGTGAGTTCACTTGAGTAAAAGTTTTACCTGGGCTAACTATGCTAAGGTATATTATCTGGGATCATTAACTTGAGTTAACTTACCTGAACTCGTTTACATGCTTACCTGGCCTGCTTACCTGGCCTGCTGTTTCACAGTTTGGCCCAGGTTAATGACTTAGACTAATTCACCTGGGCTAAAATACTTGGGATAATGAAGATCAGCTGATGTACCTGGGCTGATGTATGTGTTCACACTACCTGTGTGTGCGTGTGTGTGTGTGTGTGTGTGTTGTAGGGTGAAGCCGTTACATTATCTCGCCTGGCTCATCGGTCATGAGGGAGTCGGCAGCATCCTGTCTCTTCTCCGGAAGAAGTATGTCTTTCTCACTCATACACTCTTTCATTCTTTACACCTTTGTTGTGTACATTAATGGATGTGTGTGTGGGTGTGTAGGTGCTGGGCGTTGGCTCTGTATGGTGGTAACAGTGAGACTGGGTTTGATCAGAACTCCACCTACTCCATCTTCAGCATCAGCATCACACTCACTGACCAAGGCTTCCAGAACTTCTACCAGGTCTGCACTACATAGGGTACACTGCATAGGGATATTACATAGGGTACAGTACATAGGTACATTACATGGGGTAGACTGCATTGGGACAGTACATAGGATACAGTACATAATTACAGCCTACACAAGGTGTAATTAAAGATGTATTTGGGGTAATTAAAGGTGTGTTTGGTGTAATTAAAGGCATAATTGGTGTAATTAAAAGTGTAATTGGTGTAATTAAAAGTGTAATTGGTGTAATTAGAGGTGTAATTAAAGGTGTGTTTGGTGTAATTAACAGTGTAGTTAAAGGTGTAATTGGTGTACAGGTGGCTGATCTGTAAAGGTGTAATTAGAAGTGTAATTAAAGGTGTAATTGGTGTAATTAAAAGTGTAATTGGTGTAATTAGAAGTGTAATTAAAGGTGTAATTGGTGTAATTAAAAGTGTAATTGGTGTAATTAGAAGTGTAATTAAAGGTGTGTTTGGTGTAATTAACAGTGTAATTAAAGGTGTAATTGGTGTACAGGTGGCTGATCTGTAAAGGTGTAATTAAAGGTGTAATTGGTGTAATTAGAAGTGTAATTAAAAGTGTGTTTGGTGTAATTAACAGTGTAATTAAAGGTGTAATTGGTGTACAGGTGGCTGATCTGTAAAGGTGTAATTAAAGGTGTAATTGGTGTAATTAGAAGTGTAATTAAAGGTGTGTTTGGTGTAATTAACAGTGTAATTAAAGGTGTAATTGGTGTACAGGTGGCTGATCTGGTGTTTCAGTATGTCAAGATGCTGCAGCGTCTCGGCCCTCAGCGCAGGTAAGAAACATCCTTTTATCACGTGTTCTTTTGTAGTCACGTGACAGACACGTACACGTACGTAATCAGTAACATCAAAATTCTGTTCTGTAATTCTTTAACACTAATCAAAATTTTATGCAGAATTTATGAGGAAATCCAGAAGATTGAAGCTAACGAGTTCCACTACCAGGAACAGGTATGCTAATGTATATATTAGCGTTAGTGTAATGATTTTGTTATTAACATTAGCAGTAACAATAACAGTGTGTGAATAATGTAAAATAGCGATTATTTTTTTGTATTAGCATTAAGGTGCTAATGAAATGTGAAAATTTCTTTTATTAATGCTAGCATTTATGTTAGCATTATCAGTGTGTAAAAAATGACAGATCTTTTTTCATTAGTGTTAACTTCAGCACTGTGTGTGGTGTTAGCTGGAAATGTTAGCTTTTAATATCATTATTACAAGCATCATCAGTGTAAATGATGTAATCGAGCATGTGCGTTGCGTGTGTGTATAGACGGATCCGATCGAGTATGTGGAGGACGTGTGTGAGAACATGCAGCTGTTTGCTAAAGAGGATTTCCTGACAGGAGATCAGCTGCTGTTCGAGTTTAATCCTGAGGTAAACACACACCGTTTAGCAAATTAGCAATCTAATGCTAACATAACAGTTTGTTAAAGCTGGGTAGCCTTCATTAGCTTGTTAATAACCAAGATGTATAGCTAAAAGTGCTAATAAATATCGCTAATTACCTAACGCTACACTGCATTTTGTTTCTCTTTGTGTATCAGGTGATCGGCTCTGTCCTAAATCTCCTCACTCCAGATAAAGTGAACTTGCTGCTGCTGTCTCCGGAACATGAGGGTCTCTGTCTTCTGCAGGAGAAGTGGTTCGGCACTCAGTACAGTGTTGAGGGTGGGTGTGTGTGTGTGTGTGTGTATAAAAGTTACTGTGGGGATTAACAGACTGCAGTAAAAGATAACATAGTGCTGCACTAATTTGTCACACTGTCTAATGCACTAGTGAACGGCTAGAAAGGAACCACAATATATTCGCTGAATGAGTGAACAGAAGATTCACTGACTCAGTTGATTCACCGAATGAGAAAGTAATGCACCTTGGTTGTGTTTAGAAAGTTTCACTGACTCATTCGTTTCACTGAACGTGAGGCAAGTGAATCCCAGGCATGATAAAAAGGTTTGTTGACTCAATTGATTCACTGAAAGAGAGAGGGGTTAATCTTGGCCAGGACCAAATGATTCACTGACACGTTTGATTCACTGAATGGGGAGCAATGAGTCTTGGTTGTGATCAGGAAGATTCACTGAGTCGATCGATTCAGAGAACCAGGGTGTGTTTAAGCGCGGGGTGTGTTTAAGCGCAGGGTGTGCTTAAGCGCAGGATGTGTTAGCATAGAGTGTGTTTTAGCGCAGGATGTGTTAGAATGGTGACATAGTGCTGTTGTGCTGCAGATATCCAGCAGCAGTGGAGAGATCGCTGGGCCTCAGACTTTGAACTAAACTCAGACTTCCACCTTCCTGCTGAAAACCAGTTCATTGGTGAGGTATACACACACACACACACACACACACACACACAGACACACAGCCTTTATGCTCACAATGCTGTGTGTTTTGTTCTCCTCAGCAACGGACTTTACGCTAAAACCCTCGGACAGTGAGGACACAGAGTTTCCTGTTAAAGTCGCCGACACTGACCGAGGGTGTGTGTGGTACAAGAAGGACAACAAATTTAAAATCCCTAAAGGTGTGTGTGTGGCTTTTAGAGAATCAAATGTGCCTTAAATACCCTTAAAACCATAGTAATTTGTAATAATTCTCTAAAAAAAAAAGAATAAACAGTCTGAACCAATCATGATCTGATATGCTATAATACGTTAATTACAGTAGAATAAAGATGTACTGACTGGAAATGTTTAGCTTCAGAACCTGCATGCTAAGATGTCTTGCTAGCTAGCTAGCTTAGCTAATGTTAGTGCTGAACAGACGGTGGTTGTCATGGTAGTTTAAGGTTGTATTCTAACAGGTTTAAATAAATCGGTGAGAAAATGAGAAGTTAAATCGAAACTCTGAGAATGTGAGCTAGTGTACTAGCAGCTAGCTAACCACTACACTAGCTAAGTTAGCTAATGTTCTAGAAAAGTACAGAACCCAGAGTCAATCTCTCTCTCTCTCTCTCTCTCTCTCTCTCTGTGTGTGTGTGTGTGTGTGTGTTTTAGCCTACGTGTGGTTCCATCTCATCTCCCCGCTGATTCAGAAGTCCCCTAAGAAGTAAGCATGGAGGTTTTCACAGCTTAAATGTTTTCATAATGAACATATGTTCAGGTCTTCACTGTCTCTCTCTCTCACTCCGTCTTGTCTTGCTCTCTGTTCTTCAGTCTGGTTCTGTTTGACGTGTTTGTGAACGTGCTGCTGTATAACGTGTCGGAGCCAGCGTACGAGGCTGACGTGGCTCAGCTCGAGTACAAACTCACAGCGGGGGAACACGGACTCGTCATCAAGGTCAAAGGGTTCAACCATAAACTACGGGTGAGACACACACACACACACACACACACACACACACACACACGGTCAGCTATTCTAGAACCTTCCAGTCGAATTCTACATCATTAAAGTGGAACAGTTCTAAATTGTAATCTCTTCTGTCTCCTCCTTCTTTCTCTTTTCCTTTTCACATTGATGATCATTTCCTTTCTGTTCTTCTTCATTTGTCTGTTCATCTTCTTCCTTATCGTCTTCCTCTGTATGTTATTCTTCTTTCTTTCTTCTGCACCTTTTTTTTCTTCCTCATAGTTGTCTTTAATCATCTTCAGGCTCATCATCTTCACGCTCTTCCCATTCATCTGCATTTTCTCTTTTCCTTTTGTTTCTCTACTTCTTCCACCTCCTATTGTTTTTCTTCGCATTGTAAACATTAATAAAGGAACTTGACTTTGACCTTGATTTGTATGTGATGTTTGCTGTGCAGCTGCTGTTTAACCTGATCGTGGATCATCTGGCTGATTTCTCAGCACCGCCGGATGTCTTCAGCATGTTCACAGAGCAGCTGAAGAAATCTTACTTTAACATCCTGATAAAGCCAGAGAAACTTGCCAAGTGAGTGTGTGTGTTCACTCTCTAACACACACACACACACACACACAAACTACAAGTCATGATTACAAGTCATGATGAGATCTGTAATGATCCGTGTGTGATGATGGTGCTGTGTGTGTGTGTGTATGTGTGTGTGTCTGTGTCCAGAGACGTGCGCTTGTTGATCCTGGAGGCCGAGCGGTGGTCAGTGATGCAGAAACACCAGGCCGTGGTGGAGGGGATCAGTGTGGACGAGCTTATGGAGTTTGTGCACAGCTTTAAGGAGGAGCTTTATGCTGAGGGACTGTTGCAGGGGAACCTCACTCGCACGGTATACACACCTATCACGATGCGTTCTGATTGGCTGAGAGTAGTAGGGGATGGCAAATAGGGTGTGGCCTAATAACAGGTTCCATATCATTGATGTTTTAGTCATTAAGAACTGATTATACATAATATACAGGTTAGACTTCACTGTTAGATAAGCAAAGACAGGGCAACTGATCCATCCCATAATATACACATATACATCAAGTGGTTATGAAGGCCGTCCTCCAAAATTCAGAGACAATTACTAAGAGAAACAACTGAGGTAAAAAGTAACTCTGTGATGCGTAACACTCTTCTCAGCATTGAGTAGGTTTGTCATTGTGTCGCTGTTCCAAATACCACATGAGTTGCACCATAACTAAGTGAGTGGAGCTAGAAACAGTGCAGGCTACTAATTGGATAGCAGAATTGTTCTGACTAGAGGACAGTATGGCAAAGTGATCTTCAGTAGGATAATAACTGATTATCTCTCTTTAAGCCTATTTTAAGGAGGATAAAAAAAATTAATTTTATCAGGAAGGTTAACTAATGTGTTTATTTACACTCACTGATGTTTTCTCGTTGCTTGGTTTTACATTTCTTATACCTGACCCATGTAAAAACCTGTAAAAATTTCAAATAGATTTTAGTTAAAATATACTATACTGTATACTGTACTATACATGTCTACTACATACTCTGGACCCTATCTAGTGCACTACACACATACTTAAATGCAGTTATTAGCATGCCAACACAATGTTTTTGTTATTTGCACTAAAACGTCTCTGCAGTTTGCCTGAACATGAAACTATTGGCACCCTCCACTAAATGTTTCTCCGTAGTTTTATCTTCATGATGTATACAGTTACAGTGTTGTGTGTATGTGAAGCTGATATTTTCTTTATAAAGTTCAGGTGTGTGTGTGTGTGTGTAAAAACCATGTGTGTTCATCTTATCTGCAGGAGGCCGTGGACTTTCTGAACTACCTCACACAGTGAGTAACATCTGTACATATTATATGTTTGTTATTAAAGTTAGACTGCTATGTTCAGTGTGTTCAGGTGGCAACGTGTGTTTGTGTTTCAGTAAACTACAGTACAGGAAGTTGTCAGCAGAAGTTCCTGTTCAGTTCAGGGTGGTGGAGCTGCCACAGACACACAGTGTGTGTAAAGTGAAATCACTCAATAAAGGAGACGCGAATTCAGAAGTCACTATTTATTACCAGGTACAAACTCTGTGTTATTATTATTATTATTATTATTATTATTATTATAAAATATTATTATTATTATATTAATATTATTAATATTATTATATAATTTACAAAAATTAAATGTGAAATGGTTATGTAGTTACAGTCATGCTGAAATTCAGTTTTTTTAATCTTTATTGTTATTGTGTTTTTCAGTCTGGAGCAAAGAACCTGCGAGAACACACACTGATGGAGCTGCTGGTGGTGAGTGTGTGTGTGTGTGTGTGTTTTTGTGATGATGTCATAATGCACGTTACAGCAGCCTCACACTTAGTGGTCTCTTTGCCTCAATAAGGGAGGTGTGGCCTATGTGACTCAGTCCTAGTCCAGAAGGAGGAGCCTTTGTGAGTCAGTGTTAATGAAGGTTGGGCCACTGTAATTCTCAGTATTAATCTGTGTGTGTGTGTTTGTGTGTGTTACAGATGCACATGGAGGAGCCATGCTTCGACTTCCTCAGGACAAAAGAGACTCTGGGGTGAGTCACAGGTCAGATCTTTCCCTCCTCCCTCATGTTCTCTTGTTCTTTTACACGTGCGTCTCGTTTGTCCTGCAGGTATCACGTCTACCCCACCTGTAGAAACACTTCCGGCATCCTCGGCTTCTCCATCACCGTGGAGACGCAGGCGACCAAGTTCAGGTGAGTCTCCTGTGTTGCTGGGTCAGCAAGGGCAGGGCTTAATCAGCCAATCAGCTATTCACAAACATTATCATGTGACATCGCCGTACTGATTAACAGAAGGTAATAACAGTATTAACTGATGTAGCATTTAGTGGCTTGCTGGTATCATTTTGTTGCCATGATCATGCCATGTATTTTGTTAAAATCACTGAAATGAGATTGTGTGTGTGTGTGTGTGTGTGTGTGTGTGTATTACAGTACGGAGCATGTGGAGATCAAGATGGAGGAGTTCCTGCAGAGCTTTGGTGAGACGCTGGCGGCGCTGACTGATGATGCATTCAGGAGTCATGTGACCGCGCTGGTGAAGCTGAAGCAGTGTGAGGACACACACTTAGGGGAGGAAGTGGAGCGACACTGGAACGAGGTCATCACCCAACAGTATGTCTACGACCGACTCCACCAGGAGGTCAGTGTCTCTCTCATACACACACACACACAAAATCCTGTATTACCTTACAGTTTGTATGTGTGTGATAACTGTGTGTTTGTGTGTGTCAGATCGAGGCTCTGAAGCTGATCAGTAAAGCTGAGCTGATCGACTGGTTTCTGCAGCACAGATCTCAGATTAGCAGAAGACTCAGTGTGCATGTAAGTGATGTTATAACACAGTTATAAATAAGTTATTCCCTAAAGTTGATTATTTTCCTGTAAAAGCATGTTTCCAACTTTTTATTCCTTTTACATAGCAATTAACCAATAATTACAAATTTTATTAACTAAAGAACATGTCATACTTTCTTTATCCATTTACAGTTACATTTAATGTTTGTGAAACAAGTTATAGCGGCTATAAACAGTCGTTCCCTCACCATCCTCTCTTTTTTCTTACTCTTGAAGTTAATAAGGCAAAAAAAAACACAGCTTGTCCGAGAAACCACACAGCGTAAACTCCTCTGTAAACTCCAGCGTAAACTCCTCTGTAAACTCCAGCGTAAACTCCTCTGTAAACTCCAGCGTAAACTCCTCTGTAAACTCTGTAATGTCAGAAAACGTGGTTACAGCTTTACTTCTGATTGTTACTAAGTACTGACACTGGAGACTCCTTCCATAAATGTCTCCAAACATGTTTTTAAATCTGTATATTATTAGTGGAGCATCTTGTACAAGTCCCTGTGAATGAGCTGTTATCATAGAAACGATAATGCAAGCTCCGCCCCCAACCAGTAGCAGATCTGGGAAGAGGCGGGTAACGTGACCCATTCATTAGACGGGGGTCCGTTTAAAGGAGTTCTGGAATAACGTCTGCTGTATTTCACTCAAAGAAGCATGTGCAATTTTATTGTAGATGTAAAAAATAAACACTGAGTCATTCAGGAGTGTAAACTGTAAATGGAAATGATCCTGAATGGACATGCCAATTACCTCTAGGTTCTGATGTGTATAACATGTTAATGAGATTTGATATGTTTTGATTGAATTTGCGATTGATTTGACAGGTGGTGGGATTTGGGTCACAGGAGAACGACCCCCCAGCTGAGGAGGAACTGGAGACGTCTCAGTACGGTGAAGTGTCCAAACTGGTGTTCCTCTCTCCGTCACATACACTCCCCTCCGACATCATCATCACCGACATCAGAGCTTTCACACACACACTCACACTGTATCCATACCACAAAGTCCTCCAGTAAACACTCGCAGTGTACATACATGAACCTCAGCTCTGAATGCACACACTTGGCTGTGAGGATGCTTGTCCTGACAAGGAAAAGTGCTACTTTACAACAAAGATTTTTACTTTAAACCATCTTTCTCTCTCTCTCTCTCTCTCTCTCTCCCTCCCAGTATATTTGCTTTGTGTTGCTGAGTGATGTGGTACATGCTGTCCACATGTGTTTATTCACATCATAATAGAAAGTTTTTAAAATGATTAGAAAATGTTAAGTAAAATCATGAACATGGTAAATTTAATCCTCATTGCTACATCTCATCTGATATGTGTAGATTGTGTAGTGTGTAATGAAGTCCAGGATTTTTTTGGTCTGACTTTTATTGGGTTTAATTTTAAACACAGATTAACAAATCACAAGTTAACACCTTGAGCTGGGATTTGTTCTGATTGTCCATGACGGATTTCTCTCTCTGATCAACTGAACAGCAGCCAGGTTGCTCTTGGGGTCAAACATTTTTCATAAAAAACACGGATAAAGTTTATAACGGTTGCTTTGCCTCCTGTCACTGAACCACTTATGTGAAATATTAGAGATGTTTGAGCTCCAGAGGAGACATGGCGCTGACGCTTGACGGAAATGAAGTCACTGGATTCCAGCTGAGAGACTCAGGAGTTAGAGAGAAGATCAGATGTCCTGATTTAATCTGAATAAGTGAATGATGCTTCTCCTGCTTTGCTGCTGTGTTCATTAAACTTTTACTAACACTACGCTACATGACTCTGATTTCTATCATCGACATGAAGATCTTCCTGTACTGGTTACTGTTCTCTCTGACCTGCCATGCCCATGCTCCTGTTCATCAGCTAGTTAGTTAAATGAGACACTTCAAGATTGAGAAACAAGAATGAGGTTGGTGATGTCAGGGAGTTTCCTGATAATCTGATGCTCTTTAACGCTCAGAAATGTAATTTTCTTCCTAATATTTTAGTCTTGGCCAGTTTCCACCCTCCCCCAGTCAACGCTCTCGTGTCATACGACAGGGTGAAGGCTAATGTGTGCTTCCACCCGAGACACGTGAAGGCAAACGAATCTATTCGCTATTCGCCCTCTTCCACATGAACTCACAGACACCCATGATTGGGAGGGAGTGTATGATAACACATTACTGTGGCCTTGTCTGTAAAAGTCCACTGTAAAATGTCTAAATTTTATGTCACAGAATGGATATGAATTATTTTAGGTGTTACACTGCATTGTCTCAGAGAACTAAGCTTATGTAGCATGACTAAACTTCAATAAATAAGAAAATAAAATAAATAAAGTGAAAAAAAAACTTCATTTGTGAAATTACTTTTTGAGTCACTTCAGAAAGATTTGTTCAAAAGGATTCGTCCACACCTCTGCTCCTCTCTCTCTCTCTCTCTCTCTCTCTCTCTCTCTCTCTCTCTCTCTCTCTCTCTCTCTCTCTCTCTCTCTCTCTCTCTCTCTCTCTCTCTCTCTCTCTCTCTCTCTCTCTCTCTCTGTGTGTGTGTGGGTGTGTGTGTGTCAGAGTGTGAGATTGTCCGTGTTCTTGCTACTGGTTCCTCTGAAACATCTTTCATCACAGTGGAGTAAGAGCAGCAGCTGGATTTAACACAACACATGATGATGATGATAATGATGATGATGGTGGTGTGATGGAGTTCCCTCCTGAGAAGACAAAAGCTGTTAGACAGGAGAGGATTTGGATTTACTGACACTAATAATCAGGTAAAATCAAAGGAAATGTTAATTTATGTAAATTAATTCATATAAATATAAGTTCATTTTATTTTGTTTTACGGTTTGATGATATTTACATTTAGTTTAATTCTAATGAACACATCTGCACACGCTAAATTTAATAACATACATTGTGGAAATGTTGGGGTGGCTGGGATCAGGAGTGTGTGTGTGTGTGTGTGTTAAATGCCTTTGCTGCAGAATGAATGTTGTATTTGTATGAAGTGTGTTTTCTTACACAGGAATTCCATATTAGAGTGAACATTTCCACCACACACACACACACACACACACACATAAACATGACAGGTGAGATGACGAGTTTTGAGTTTTTATGCAAGTTACTCCAGAAGTGAATATGTGAAATGTGCAGAAAAAAAAACATTTGGAAGTAAATCTGTGTAAATTTGTGTCACAAAAACATGGTCGTGTGTGTGTTTTCATGCTCACACACATCTTCCCCTGAGAACATATGTTAATGAGCTGATGATGTCACACAGGTGTGTAACACAATTGACTAAAAACAGAGGATAGATTATTTTTTTCTAAAACAGATCAGCAGGTCATTCTGCTCCTCCATCACACACATGCTGTGTGTGTGTGTGTGCTCACTGGTTACCTGCAGCTCTGTGATGGAAAAGTAATGTATTTTGGAATAGTGTGTGAATAATTGAGTGTCTCAGGCGGTGGTGTGTATAAATATTCATCTCGCAGCTTCAACATTCATTCACAATTCATTACAAAGTCTTTCTTGCTTGTCATACGCACACACACCTCAGAGGGCATTGGCCTCACATCACACACACTTCTCTTAAAAAACATATCAGTCACTCAGTAAACTATTTTGTAAAAAAAAAAAAAAAAAATCTAATTAAAACAAATATTAATATCAATGTTAGTGATCCACCCTGCCCTGAACATGCAGCATGTGTTTTAAGTTCCAGGAATCACATGAACTGAAGAACAACTGCATCGCTGTGTGTGTGTGTGTGTCATGATAAACATGTTTTGGTGTTCAGATCTCTGAAAGAATCTACATCAGGGTTCGACAGGATTCTAATAATAACAGGAGTGTGGAAAGTGTATCCTGCAAGGGGCTGAAAGTGATAGAGGGATGCATAAATTCTGGACATGTGAACATGTGAAAGCAGACTGTGTGTGTGTGTTCAGGTGTTGATGGAGGTCAGATGAGCGCTGGAACTGTGGTGATATCAGGAGGAATTATAGCTGCTGTGATTCTGCTGTGTATCATCACTGTGCTGTGTTACTGCAGACTGCAGGTACACACAAACGCGTTTCCCTACAGCACTAATTTAGAATAAAATAATCACACATTAAAGAAAATGATAAAAATTTTGTTTGTTATTTATTTTATGTAATGTATTTATTGTGTGTGGTTGTGTTTGTGTAGCGTTTTTGCTGTAAGTGTGATGTCTCAGAGTCAGTCGCTGCTCCGGTGTTGGACGCGCGTCCTCGTATTCGCTGTGACATGTGCAGTGTGGACGGAGTCACTGGGACTCTGCTGCCATTGACCTTTGACCCCAGTGCGACCCACAGTTACTGTCCCACCTGCTCATCATACTATCGCATTGACGACGTGCGTAATGGGAACATGTGGCTCGCAGTCACTCACCGAGAGCCGTGTGAGGGCGTTACTGCACTCGGCACGGCGGCCATGATGAACTTCTACACCAACACACACACCATCAGCACCGATGTCTGACCTCTGACCTTTTTTTAACTTTCACTTTCAAAGAGGGGCAGAGTTTATCGTTAATTCCATCAGCCAATTGCAAACATGATCATGTGACATCACTATAATAGTTTACCTGATATTTAATAGCTTGCTAGCAGACTTTACTAGCCACTTATCATCAGAGCTGACATCTGTGCTAGGTACCTATCAGCACATATTTTGTGTGTGTATATGTGTGTGTTGGTGTTACATATAATAATTTACACAACATATCCATAAACAGCTTTAATAAAACGAATATTGACAATAAATCATGATATTTATGGCACATCTCATCAACTCTCTGTAAGTTTTGTGTAAATTCACATTACACACTATGAGACACTCTCAGATCACACACATCATTCCACCTTCACGGTTAGCTTCAGGCTATCTGAAGTCAGCTAAAAGGAAACTGGTTCTCAGTTAAACTACTCTGCTCTCAGCTAACATAGTTTAACTTAGTTTAGGTTTAGTTTATTATTGATCAGACCCATTCCTTCAGTAATACCTGTATCCTGAATGACAGGTTACACACACACATGCATCAGATTTCAGATTAGTGTGTTAATGTCAGTAAATCACTCTTGTTGTTGTTGTTGTTTTTTTTTAAATTAGTTGATCTTGTTTTAGTTCTTGTTTAACAGGTCTCATGGTGGGTGTGGTCAGCTCACCTAAATATCTCCTCAAAATTTGTTTTGTTCCTCATTTTTGTTCTGTTGAAGTCAAACTGCCTGTTTTTTTTTTTTTTTTTTTTTCTCCATTTGTATATAGTGTGGAACTGCTCTGCTCTCTGAGGTAGGACAATCCTCTGTCACTAGTTCTGTTTAATATCTATCTGTCTACAGTAATTACAGCCTGCTGTTCATTACTGCCAAAGAAAAGAGATAAATCTACTGTTTTTGCAATTTAATAATCTGTTTCTTCATATTGTGAAGTGTTTATACCATAAGGTTTTTATCTAGTAATTATGGAACAATATGTAAGGAATAACATGATGGACCATGCGGTTATATGAAAATAATCCATGTTGGTGTGATACAGCTCCACTCATTGCAGAGTTACTGTTACCACCTTGAAGTGGACTATTTTCCTATAACAGCACATCGCCAAGTATTTTATTCCTTTTCTACTACAGCTTTTTATCCATTAATAGTTACATTTAACATTTAGCAGCTATAAACAGTGAATGAGCTGTTACTATAGAAACGATGATGTATTAGAACGAGTGCATTAATGTAAACCTCTGATTTGTAGCTGCACCATTGTGAGAGCTGCTGTTATAGAAAATAAATTGGCACCTTCTGATTTGAGAATTCATGCAGCAATACAAGCAACTATTACATTCTTAGCATAGGCCTGTTTCTAAAACCTAAATTATCAATGTAATTGGGATGACATTAATAACAGAAACTAATCAGACTTTTTGTGCTACATTTTCATTCTATTGTATGAGCAGTGTTGTGTGTCTGTATCTGTCACGTAATGCGATTTGAGACAGATGCCAATGCAATAAAAGCGTTTTATTAAAGAGAGACAGGCAGAAAAATCCAAAATGTGAATAGAAATTGTGAACAGTAAACAGGCAGTGGTCAGGCAATTTACAAACAACAGTGTAGGGGTAATCCAAAAGTGTAAACCAGGAAACAAAGCAAGATCGAGAGCACAAGAATCAAAACACGGAATAAAGGCTTGGTGTGCACAGGCGACAAAACACTGAACAATACTTTGCGTAGGACAAGGAAACATGGAAGGTTTAGATATACTAACTAATCAAAAGGGCACAGGACATGAAACAAAAACACATGTGGCAATGTAAACAAAGACATGACAACATGGCAGTGCGTGTCTCTCACTGTCTCCCTCTATAGATAGATAGATAGATAGATAGATAGAATCCAGGAAGTAACTGCAGTGTACTTCGGTAATAATGGTAGAGGTGGTAAAAATTTAGTATAATATGCAAAGTTTCCAGTGAAACAGAATGTTTCGGACAAAAGTCCTACATCAGCTGTGTAAGCTGTTTAGATAGATACATAGACAGAGAGATAGATAGACTACATTGCCAAAGGTTTGTGGACACCTGACCATCACACCCATATGTGCTTGCTGAAAATCACATTTCAAAACCATGAGCATTAATATGGAGTTGGTTCATCCTTTGATTCCAATCTTCCAGTTCATCCCAAAAGGTGTTCAGTGGGGTTGAGGTCAGTGCTTTGTGCAGGACACTTGAGTTCTTCCACTCCAACCTTGGCACACCATGTCTTCATGGAGCTTGTGTTGTGCGCAGGGGCATTGTTGTGCTGGAACAGGTTTTTGCGCCTCTTAGTTCCAGCGAATGGGAAGTTGTAATTCTACAGCATACAAAGACATTCTATACAAATGTGTGCTTCCAAATTTGGTGACACTTTGGGAAAGAAACACATATGGGTGTAATGGTCCAAGCAGCAGGAGAAGAAGTTGTGTTCTTTACTCGGTCACACTAAACTCAGTTTGCTGTTCAAGGCCAGTATACACAGCTTCAACAGTAAACAGAACCGGCCCCACTGTTACTGTAGCATATAATGACTCAGGCCATATTTTCGGAGCCTGTAAAGATTATGCTCAGATGGGTCAGAACATCGCAGAGGACAAAGCCTTCAGCAAGCGGAGACTCTGGCAAGTCTAGGGGGGGGGGCGACAGCATCCAAACATCCCTGTTCACAAAACACTCTATATCCATGAACCCTCCCCACTTTTACCTAAGAAAAAACTATTAACAAACAATTAACTAAACAAATATGTTTTCAGCATAGACTTAAACACCCCGAACACTAATTGAAAGGCTGTTCCATAACTGTGGGGCTTTGTAAGAGAAAGCTCTGCCACCTGCTGCAGCCTTCATTATTCAAGGTACCAACAAATAGCCTGCACCTTTTGATTGAAGGAGGCATGGTAGATCATAAAAGACTGAAATTTCAAACTTGTACTGCGGCATGAGACCATTCAGTGCTTTATAGGTTAATAGTAGTATTTTATAATCAATGCAAAATTTGATTGCGAGCCAGTGTAGTGTGGATAAGATAGGAGTGATGTGGTCTTATCTTCTGCTTCTAGTAAGGACTCTGGCTGTTGCATTCTGGACAAACAGGAGCTTGTTTATGCACCTACTGGAACATCCAGACAGCAAGGCATTACAATAATCCAACCTAGAAGTAACAAAAGCATGAACTAGTTTTTCTGCATCATGTAGTGACATTATAGCTCTTATCTTAGCAATATTTCTGAGTTCAAAGATGCCTATTATAGTAATATTATCTGTAAGAACTTCAAATGAAAGACTGGAGTCAATAATCACACCAAGGTCTTTAACTGCTGCACATGATGAAACAGAAAGGCCAGCCAGAGTTACTGTGTAATCAGAAAGCTTACTTCTAGCTGCATGTGGCCCTAGTACAAGTACTTCTGTCTTGTCAGAATTAAGAAGCAGAAAGTTACTAAGCATCCAGTGTCTAATGTCCTTTACAAATTCCACATTATTAAGCTGGTGTCTCTCATCTGGCTTTGCTGAAACATACAACTGTGTGTCATCAGCATAACAGTGAAAGTTAATACCATCTTTACGGATAATTGTACCCAGAGGTGGCGTATATAAAGAAAAAAGCATTGGGCCTAAAACAGAACCTTGGGGAACACAAAACTTTACCTTAGTATTCATAGAGAAGTCACCATTTACATCCACAAACTGGTAACAATCAGTCAAATAAGACCTGAGCCAGGAGAGGGTCATTCCCTTAACTCTTCCCTTACTATGATCAGTTTTGTCCAAAGCTGCACTAAGGTCAAGCAACACAAGCAAAGAGACATAACCCTGCTAAGAGGCCAGTAGTGGGTCATTTATTACTTTAACCAGTGCTGTCTCTGTGCTATGATGAGGCCTACATCCTGACTGATAGATTTCATGAATATTATTCCTATGTAGGTATGAGCATAATTGCTGTGCTACAACCTTTCCTAGGATCCTTAGCCTATAGTTGGACAATTGACTGGGGTTGAGGTCAGATTTTTATAATTGGGGTTTGATTACTGCTAGTTTATCCTCTCTTTTGGAGATATGGAGAAGGTTGTTCATGCCTTTGTGTCATCCCATTTGGATTATTGTAATGTGTTGTATCTGCCTGTGAGTCATGCCTTTCTCTCTCGTTTGCAGCTTGTTCAGAATTCAGCTGCCAGAATTTTAATGGGCACCAAGAAGAGAGAGCATATTACTCCTGTGTTAATGAAACTGCATTGGTTACCCATACGATACAGAATTCATACGATACAGTTTATAAGGCTCTGCATGGTCTTGTGCCAGAGTATGTTACTGATTTAATCAGTCCCTGTAAATCTAGTAGATCTCTGCGCTCAAATGACCAGTTGCTCCTTATGGTTCCACGTTCCCGTTTAAAATGTAAAGGTGATCGTGTATTCTCTGTTGCAGCTCCTAGGCTCTGGAATGACCTTCCGCTGTATGTAAAATCCTCTTCTACATTGGGTGTATTCCAGAGTGTGCTTAAAACTTATTTGTTTTCTTTAGCATTCGATAATGCTTTGTAAGTGGTGTATGTCTTATGTTTGTATTGATTTTATGTTTTTAGTTTGTCTTGTTTTATTTTATTTTGTCTTTTATCTTTTCTGTACAGCACTTTGGTTCCACTTGTGGTGTTGAAAGTGCTTTATAAATAAAGTTGAGTTGAGTTGAGTTTAAAGGATTTAGGTACATAGCCAGGGCTAAGGGAAGAATTGATTATCTTTAGAAGACGTTTGATTGCTGGTAGTATCTGTTGGAAGAAATGTGAAGGTAAGGGGTCTAGTACATAAATTGATTATTTTGATGAGGAAATTAATGAAATTAGTTCAGTCTCTTGAGGGGGAGTAAAATATTCTAATCACTGATCTGATGTGATTATATGATTATCTACATGGTTAGTTATCAAATTGTCCTTAAATTTATAGTCTGAATTTTTTGCCTGATATTTTCAATAAATTCATGAAGTCATCACTATTACATATTGATGGTGTGCATGCTTCTGTGGTGGTCTTATTCCCAGTTAACTTTGCTACAGTATTAAATAAGAACCTAGGATTATTTTTGTTATCTTCCATTATGGTGGAGTGGTATGCTGATCTAGCATACCACTAAGAGATTTTCTATAGCTCAGGAGGCTCTCCTTCCATGCTGTTTGAAATACTAGAAATTTAGTTTGATGCTGTTTACGTTCTAATTTTTGAGTAGTCTGTTTTAAGGTGTGTGTGTTTGTGATTACCAGGGTTATACCAGGGTGCTATTTTTTTTCTCCCTAATTATTTTTCTTTTAAGTGGATCTATGTTATCTAGAATATAGGGGAATGTGGACTCTAAGCATTCAGTCGCCTTGTCAAGTTCTGTGGGATCAGACGGTAATCCAGTCAAAATTGATATCTCTAGGAGATTATTGATAAAACTATGTGCAGTAGCTGACATGAATGCACACATTTTAAATGAGATGAGGTAATGATCTGAGATAGCTTCAGCCTTAATCCGAATGTCATTATTAGATCAAGAGTGTGACCACCATTATGAGCGGCTCAAATTACGTTCGGATTAACCCCTACTGAATCTAGAATCTAGTCCAAACAATTAATGCTTTGTCTAAAGAAACAACCAGATTTGAGATGAAATCCGCAAATTCACAAGGAATTCAGAATATGGCCCCAGGGGTCTGTAAATAATAATTAGTGGAATCAACTGGGTAGACTTAATTTTTTGTGGCTACATATGTTATATTAGTATAAAGAACGTGTTGAATTTATGTCCAGGTTTTTGTGTGATGCCTAGATTTATCATTATAAATAATTACAACACCTCCTCCTCTGCCAGTTAGACGCTGATGTATATAACTGTATCCAGGAGGATTAGCTTCATTTAATGCTACTTACTCATTTGGTTTAATCCATGTTTCTGTTACAGTACATTAAACACCTGATCAGTAATAGTTTCATTAACAATAAGGGATTTAGATGTAAGAGATCTAATATTTAACAGTCCTAGCTTCAGATCAAAGGTGCTGGCTGTGCATTCAGTATGATCTAATTTTATGTTAACTAGGTTACCATAACAAACGTTCTGAGTATTTCTACATTTTTGTTTAGCTCAGGGAACAGACACACTCTCAGTATGGTGGAACCCGAGTGACGGGGTAGCAGGCGGTCGGTTTAGCCTGTTTGTCTGCTCCCTGGCCTTGGCTCTGGATTAACTAGGCCTGTTCTGAGTCTAGATGTTCAGCAGTTTAGCGACCATAACCTGCTGTAAGCCTCTCTGTAAGTTGTGGAGAACCAGGATGTCTGCAGCCTGTAGAATGCAGAAAATACTGGATGCAGTAATGAAAAAAATGTTTACACTTTATTGTTTAAAATTTTATTGTTTAAACTTTATTGTTTAAAACTCATGAAAAGAGAGTCATAAACGTCTCGCCGGACACAAGTCCCCACCAACCAATCAGCATTCACCTGAAGCCTGAGCAGCGCAGATATGCATGCCGCACAGTTAGATTCTTGGACGACTGCATGAAAACTGCACAGAAACCAGCTGGGCTGGAACCAAGGAAGTGATGTCATTAGCTGTGGAGCTCAATTATGGGGAGCTTATGAAAACAACCCAATCACAGTCCTAGCAGTAAAACGTCTTTCATTGACATGTTGATTTATTTTCACTTTGGGTAACAGATTCCTACATTACCCACAATCCCTTACGATTACCTGCTGATAGTGGTGCAGTGGAATTTATGCCTGGTTTGAACATATGTATTTGTGTTGTGATGCAGAAAAGGTAAAACATATGGGTATGTTTTACACACAGAGACATGCTATCTTGCAGTCCTGTGAGCTAACTGCTCATTGTGAGTATCTGCAGTGCATTTCATCAACTGGTCTTGAGGTGAAACATGATTGATTGGCATGGAGGCGTGTCCAGTTGCATACCCAGAAACACTGTAATGAGATGTTATTTCTTATGCTAGTATAATCGTATTCAGAATATTATTTTTCATGGTATCCCTTTTATATAGATGCACTGGTGATCCCAAACCCATTTATAAAAATGTGGTCCATGAAAAATCTTGTACAAAACAGGTTGTGACATAAACAGGTGAAAAACACTTTGTAAAAACCTGTTTGTCTTCAGTCTTGATCTGCTGTGAGTGCATTTCCTGGGATATAATTTAGTCATCTTTAATAATAATAAAAATAAAATCTGAAGCCTCATCAAACCATGATTGGTAGAATTGTGGATTTAAACAGTAATTAAATTGAAATACTTCCAAAATGCTTTCATTGAGAACTGACTAGGTTTATATTTCAGCTAGTTTCTGTAACAGTTATTAACAGTTGTGGTGTAAGTTTCCTCCAAGTTTCCAACAAAATTTCAGTTCCTCCACACTATTTCTGAGGGAATAATACACACCTGGGCATGGAACAGCTGAGCAGCCAATTGTCCAATTATCAATTACTTTTGGTCCTTTTAAAAGAGGAGGGACCAGTGCTGTAATTCCTACACCATTCACCTGATTTGGATGTAAATATCCTCAAATTAATACTGAAAGTCTGCAATACAGCTAAAATAACAGTAACTTTGTTAGTGTTCAAACGTTTATTGCATATGGTTGTGTTCCCTAGCTTGCTATGAAGTAGAGATGTTTCCCCATCACAGTCTCACCAGAGTATTCTAGTACAATGTTCAGTTATGACTAAATTGATTACAGCATCAAGATAGATAACTTTCTTGGCTCCCTGATAATTTTTGAAAATTTAATTCAGCTACCTAAACACAGCGCTATGCTAACATTAGACAGCTAAACACTGAGCTTAGCTAATGTTAACCTTATCTCTTCAGCCGATATTAAGGACATTAATTAACTAGCTGAGTACTTTCACTTTCACTTTCAACGTAATTTCATGCTTTTCTATACACCAATGGTATTGTGATTTATATACACAGAATATTTTAATTCAGTTGAATTCAATTTTATTTGTATAGTATTGTTATCAGCATACATTCACAATGCAGCTTTTCAGAAATCCAGATGTAGATTTAGATCTCCAATAAACAAGCCAGAGGTAACAATGGCGAGGAAAAACTCCCTGAGAAAAAGGGAAGAAACCTCTAGAGGAACCAGACTCAAAAGGGAACCCATCCTCATCTCGGTAACATCAGATAGTGTGATTATAAATTGTTACAGTGTACAGGTGTAGAAGAGTAAAGACATACAGTATTGAGTGTTTTGAAAGTTGTTCAGAAAGATGTTCACTATGAGCAGATTGTGAATAAGAGTCCTGGCATGAGTACAGAACAGTCTATATGACTACAGCAGCAGCTCTTAGCTACAACTTAAGGGAATCCAGGTGACATCAAACACTGAAGAAAGGGTTTTGGGATTTGTAGTTCTATATTTCTGTCAGAGTTTTGGTCCTTTTTTGTGTTTTTGTTGTGTTACGTTTTCCCCACTAGATGTCGCTCAGCCTTAGTTCTTTGTTGTAATCGGATTCATTGCTTTCGCCTGTGTCTTGTTCCCGTTTGGTGTATTTAAGCCGTCCCTTTTGCCTTTGTTCCCCGCTTGGTTATTGTTCTTTCCTAAGCCCCTGTCATCGTTATAGTTGCGTCTCTCGAGTTAAATTTCTTCTGTGTTTTTCCCTAGCACTCTTGCCTTGTTTTTTGTCTTTTTTGCTCCTTTTTTTTCCTCTATTTTAGTTTTGGCTTTTTTTCGGTTTTCCTGCCCGTCTTCGTTTTTTGTTATTCATTGCCTTCTCGTTTTCCCGTTTTTTCCCTTGAGTCATTTCCTTGTTTTTTTTAACTTAATAAATAGATTCTTGTGCACTACTTCAGGATTTGCTTTGCGGGTTCACCGCCTCCCTGTCGCTCAACGGTATAACGTCCGTTTCTCATGCCGGAGACCCGGGTTTGATCCCTGATTGTGACAGAATAACCAAGCCACAATGAACCCAGAAATGCTGAACTCTCAGGAGCTCCGTGCCACTGTGGCCCAGCATGAGTCCTCCGTACAGTGCCCTGGCTCAGCAGGAGACCCTGATGGCCCAACACTCCCAGTTGCTGATGGATCTCTTGGCTGCAATCCGTCAGATCTCTGACTGGCTTGATGCACCATCTACCCCGGCACCTAGGGCAGCCTCTGTGCCCCTTCAGGAGTCTCGAGGCCCCACTCCTCCTTCCCGTCTGATCGGGCCAAGATCGCCTATATGATTACCCTTCTTTCTGGAAAGGCTCTCTCGTGGGCATCGGCCGTCTGGAAGGCGCAAGCCCCGTTCTGTGCAAGCTACTCTACTCTACTCATTGACCAGGCTATCCAGTTGGATAATTGCTGGACAGCGAGAGAGAGACCAGAGCCGTTCCCATGCCCCCACCCAGCTGGCCAGCCCTACTGCAGTTCAGGGGCGCTCTGATCCCCAAAATCCCTCTGAACCGATGCAGTTGGGCAGGGCCCGTCTCTCCCCTGCGGAGCGAAACCGTCGCATGCGGGAACACTGTTGCTTATACTGTGGTCGACCTGGCCATTTCCGTACCTCTTGCCCCGAGCTCTCAGGAAATGCTCAGTCCCGTACAGGCGAGGCAGGACTGTCGCGGGAGTAACTTGCACTGCCACTCCCTCTGACTCCGGGCTGGTCCTTCCCATCTCTCTCACCTGGGGCCACCAGCAACACCCACTCCAGGCCTTAATTGACTCCAGTGTTGCTGAGAACTTTATGGACATTTCCTTAGCCCAGAGACTCCAGATCTCCAAGAACTCTCTTCTTGCCCCCATGACCTCCACAGCATTGGATGGTAGCCCCTGGCGAAATCACCTATCTTACCTCGTCCCTTCGGCTGGCCGTCGGCCAGCACCAGGAGGAAATCTGTTTTTACCTTATCGAGTCTCCTGAGATTCCCATCATCCTTGGGTACCCCTGGCTCCTCCAGCACAACCCGCACGTTGACTGGTCCACGGGGGCAATTTTCAGTTGTGGTGCATCATGCCAGTCTGTGTGCTTGGGCCAGAGAGTCCCTGACCCTGCTCCCGAGTCTCTAGAAACCATAGATCTGTCCCGAATCCCCCCCCCAGTACCACTACCTCAAGACAGTTTTTAGTAAGAAGAAAGCCACCTCATTGCCGCCTCATTGTCCCTATGACTGCGCTATTGACCTCGTCCCTGACTCCAGTCCCCTTAGAGGCCGCATCATCTCATTGTCCCCTCCTGAAAGGGCAGCCATGAATGAGTACATTGAGGAGTCCCTTGCGGCTGGGATTATCTGTCCATCCACTTCCCCGGATGGGGCGGGGTTCTTTTTTGTCGGGAAGAAGGACGGGGCCTTTGGCCTTGTATCAATTACAGGGGGCTCAACAAGATCACTGTGCGCAACCGCTATCCCCTACCTCTCATGGTCACTGCTTTTGAGGTCCTTCAAGAGGCCTCGATTTTCACTAAACTGGACTTGCGTAACGCCTACCACCTTGTGCGTATCCGGCCGGGTGACGAATGGAAGACCGCCTTCAACACGCCTACGGGGCACTATGAGTACCTGGTCATGCCTTTTGGCCTCACTAATGCTCCTGCGGTTTTTAAAACCCTGGTCAACGACGTTCTTAGGGACATGCTTAACAAATTCGTCTTTGTCTATCTGGATGACATGCTCATTTTCTCGAGCTCGCTGCAGGAGCATGTTACCCATGTTAGCAAAGTCCTCAGATGCCTACTGGACAACCACCTGTATGTCAAGCTAGAGAAATGCGAGTTCCACGTGACCCGGGTCCAGTTCTTGGGGTTCATCGTCAAGCCCGGTCTAATCCGTATGGACCCAAAAAAGGTGCGTGCAGTCATGTATTGGCCTACCCCCTCATCAGTAAAAGAGGTCCAACGCTTCCTCGGGTTCGCTAATTTCTACCGCAAGTTTATCCAGAACTTCAGCTCCATTGCTGCCCCGCTATCGGCTCTCACCAAGGGCACCTCCGCCGGCTTTCGCTGGAGCCATGATGCTGAGTCAGCCTTCTGTGAGCTCAAGTCCCGCTTCTCCTCGGCCCCTATTCTGGCTCTCCCGGATCCGGAGATTCCCTTTGTTGTAGAGGTGGATGCCTCTGAAGTAGGAGTCGGAGCGGTGCTGTCTCAAAGGGGTAAGGACGGCAAGCTGCACCCCTGTGCTTTCTTTTCCCACCGTCTTACCCCGACAGAGAGAAATTACCATGTGGGTGATCGAGAACTTCTGGCTGTTAAGTCAGCGCTGGAGGAGTGGAGGCATTGGCTCGAGGGCACGAAACACCCGTTCCAGGTACTCACGGACCACAAAAATCTCTAGTACATCCAACAAGCCAAGCGGCTCAATCCCCTACAGGCGCGTTGGTCACTGTTCTTCAACAGATTTCACTTTTTCCTGTCTTACCGCCCTGGTTCCAAGAACCTCAAGCCTGATTCACTGTCCCGAGTCTACGGTAGCACGTCTCGAGAGGACAAGGTCCTCCCTATCATTCCCAGCTCGAAAATTGTAGCTCCGGTCAGGTGGCAACTTGAGGACACAGTGAGACAAGCCCAAGCCAGAGAACCCGACCCAGGAAGCAGCCCGACCAACCGCCTGTATGTACCCAATGCTGTTCGATCCCCGGTTCTCCAGTGGGGGCACTCCTCCCGTTTCTCTTGTCATCCGGGTCCCTCGCGTACTCTCGAGTTCCTCCAGAGGCGATTTTGGTGGCCTACCATCAAGGAGGATGTCATCACCTATGTCAGGGCCTATCCTGTGTGTAATCAGAGCAAAACCACGCACCAGTCTCCCCAGGGTCTCCTGCAGCCTCTTCCCATCCCTCATAGGCCCTGGTCCCACCTGTCCATGTACTTAATCACCGGGCTTCCACCGTCCCAAGGTAACACCTGCATCATGGTCATTGTTGACCGATTTTCCAAGGCCATCAATTTCATCCCCTTGCCCAAACTACCCACAGCCAAAGAAACGGCGGAGCTTATCATTACTCATGTTTTCCGCACCTTTGGCATACCACAGGACCCCAATTTTCCTCGCATTTCTGGCAGACCTTCTGTGAGTCTCTGGGGGCCTCCGTGAGCCTATCCTCCGGGTTCCATCCCGAGTCCAACGGTCAGACGGAGAGGATCAACCAGGATCTCGAGACCACCCTGAGGTGTATGGCTGCTAACAACCCATCCTCCTGGTCCACTTTCATCATGTGGGCGGAATACGCGCACAACACTCTCCGCTCCTCTGCCACAGGCATGTCCCCGTTCGAGTGCCAGTTTGGGTATGCCGATCAACTGTGTGATACTATGCGACTGGAGGAGGGAATTAATGCTGGATTGGATATCGACTTCACTAAGATTTTAAAGGATCACATTCATGACAGATACCAGGTAGAGCTGATATGATGTACACACACTATACATCTACTGTCTAGAGCAAATGTTTGCATCACCTGTAGATTCTAAATGAAGAAAAGTGAAATTTACCTCTATCTTACAATTTATCTACAAAAATAGAATTACAAGATGTTAGAAATTAATTGTGGGTATATCCTGTAACAAGACAACCATCTAAACTAAAACCAAAGGCAAAATCAACATAAATATATTTTTACTCCAAACTCACCACTAAGTTGGAGGAGCTGGGACTTAGCCTGTCCCAGTGAATCTCCAACTTTCTGACAGGCATACCACAAGAGGTACAAGTCCCTGGGTTCAAAGTGCCGGTTTCAGGGCCCTGGTAATTCAGTCCTGGAGAGCTGGAACTGGAAGTGGAGAAGGGAAAGAGTAGGGACAGAGAGAGTGATAAAAAAGAGAGCCACCTGGACCAGGACCTGCCACCAGCTGATCCTCTATCAGCTGAATGGCTTCATCCAGGAATGTGGGCCAGTGGCATTGGACCCGCCCTGCTGTTCCTGCCGGGATTCAAGGGATGAACGACTCCAGTACCACCAGCTGCTGCTCGTTGCACAAGTTGAGGAGGGCTTGGTGCTGGTTTGGTGGAGGCTGGCAAGGGTCTTAGTGGTTTCGCTGAGTGGGGAGGCCTCCATGGCAGAGAGTCCTCCTCTCAGGTTTCGGCACCATTGTGCAAGCTCTACATCCTTCTCTCAGGCTCACAGCATTCCCTGAAACCACAAAAAGCAAAGTAGGCTGGTGGTAATATGACATAGGTGAGAATAATTGTGTGTTACTTCCCTGTTCAACTCTCCTCTCCAGCCGCAGCTGAGGCTCAACCACGCCCCTTCTGCCACAGTTTGCTTCACCTGTCTCAGAGGAGGCATGTTTTATCCTTCACCCTCCCAAGCTGGTTGCTGTCATACATTGGAGAGATCTGACTGGTGGGTGGAAACTGGCCAAGAATAAATTGGGTTAAAAGTATTAAAAAAAGTGAAATTTTTATTTGTTTTCATTTATTATTTGTTCCTATTTATACTGGTCACACACAGTTAAGATTAGTATGTTTATCTCCGTAAATTACAATTTTTTTTAGTGGATTGATGATATCAATATAGTGGATGTTTATGATGGTCAGAGTTCATTTTGAATGTAATAAAATAGTGGATGTGAATTTCTGTTCTGCTGAAATCAACCCTTTTCTCTTCATCTGTGGATTTATGGTGAAAGTGTGCTTCTGTTCTATCCGAGGTATGACAATCCACTCTATTTCTATCTAATATGTGTTTTATATCTAGATGGATTGCTACATTAAATTTACAGCTGGCTGTTCTTCATTATTGACAAGCAAAAGAGAAAAAACTCTATCATCATTACAAGATGTTTGACATCAGATTTTGAATATGGAATAATATATCACTTTAATATAACTAACTACTCTGTCTTTACTGTGAAAACCCAGTTTAAGTCTAGATTTTAACAACAGAAGCTATATTAGCCTATTTATTAGTATCCTGCGTGCATTGTTCATGGTGTTCCTGTGCGCATTTAAGATGGTTTTGCAGAACTTAGCATGCAGGGTTTGTCCTATTTGTCAAAATTTGTAAGTGAACTGCACACTTCACTGCCACACAGGGCAAATGGCAGTTCACTCACAGCCAGGTTGATGTTTTCTGAGGAATCAATTACAGTAAGCAGAATCACTGGTATGCTCAATTTCATGTGTACCTAACATAAATGTGATTTTTGTTCCCTAAAAGCCTGATCTTATAATTTTATATTAAAATATATAAAATTATATATTTATATATATTTATGTATGGCTTAAGCAGCAGCCCTGTCACACTCCACACTCCTCAGAGATGAAATTTGTTTGTTTGTTGCCAATTCTTGTTCTGCACTTGTTTCCAGCGATTTAATGAGATCATATGTTTTACCCCCTAAACCCCTTTAAAAAATTATAAAATGATTCTTGATGCCAAAAGAAGTCAAAAGTCCATTTGAAGTAAAAAAAAAAACAAGGAAATATTTTGGATTTATTTTGTACAATGTATTTTTCAACAAGGGTGTGTAGGGAGTAAATATGATCAGTTACCAGTAACTTGGCAAAAATCCAATCTGACTTCTACTCAAACATTGTGCTCAATAAGGATGTTTAAATATCTCACTTTTATGATGCTACACGTTATATTCCTGAGGTTACTGTTCACACAATGGCCTCAGTAATAGAGGCAAATTTATGTCCAGTTTTGCAGAGTGAGGTCATTAAACTTCGAAACTTCGCCAATCGAAATTTAGAACTGGTGTATTTAATCATTTCATTCAGGATCCCATCAGATCCTGATGCTTTCCTTGGTTCAATTTTGTCTTTAATTCCTCCTCAGTAATTGAGACCTCTAAAGGGTTTTAATTGTCTTTAATGGCCAATTCCAGTTCCTCAATCTTTCTGTTTATGTGATCTTGCTCTGAATTTGTGTCAAATTCTACATTTCTAAGTTTGGAAATGGGTTGTCCAGATATCCCCATCTTGAATTACCAATATATGTCCAGAAAGGTGTAGGTGTCTAATAATTTCTTGACTGCTGATTGCTTTCTGGAACTCGTTGGTGCTGTTTTGGGCTCATCTGTAGGATTTGTGTATGTTGTACAGCGTACTGGGTTGTGTGTGTACAGTGGGGTTAGTTTCTGTCTTTTTAATGAACACAGTAATTTGGTTGTGATCAGACAGAGGGGTTAGTGGTTTGACAGTGAATGCACTGAGAGAGAAAGGGTCTAAATCTGTTATCATGTAAACTACTGTACTATTCCCAAGAGGTTAGCAGAAAATGTACCTTACTAAAGAGTCCCCTTGTATCTTACTCTTGATAAGGTACAGACCCAGAGTGTGACAGAGCTGCAGGAGGTCTTTTCCATTTTTGTTTACTATGTCATCACAGTTGATCCTATGGGTTGAAAGACAATGATTAGTGAGAATGTTATTGTATTTAAAAAATGGTGTCCTTGTGTTTTTTGTAGTGTCAGTTTCAAGAACAGGAAGTGGAGAGGGATGCAATTGCAGTTAAAGTGTTTATTAAAGAAAGGCAGGAGAAATTTTCAAACGTGAATCAGAATCAAAACAGGCAGAGATCAGGCGATCAGCAAACAATGATGTCAAGGATAATCCAAACACACAAACCAGGAAACAAAAACAAGATCAAGAACTGGAGTAACATGCCACGGAACAAAAACGGCTTGGTAAAGTACAGGCGGCAAAGTACTGAACATTACTTTGCGAAGTACAAGGACCCACGGGGTTTAAATATACTAACTAATCAAGGACAAACTGAACACATGTGAGAATGATCATGACACATACGGGAGACAAACAATGACAAGACAAGGGAGGAGACAGGACATGAATGAAAACAAAAAAGTACGTGGCAAAATAAACAAAGACATGACAGCATGGAAGCACATACCGTGCCACTGTTGGCTCTGTGCTCTGAGCGCTTCTGCAAGCAGTGCTAGGTGCAAGAGGGAAAGTCCTCAGAGATCCCCCCTAAGGGCACTTCTCCCGAAGTGTCTAAAAGTACTTCCACCTGGCAGTCCAGCCCCTCTGGGTAAAAAGTCCAAGCAGAACCCAAAGTCCTAGGGAAGGCATTGTCCAACATGTTGACTCATTGACTTCAGAGGAGTTGAGGAGCAGACATGGGACTGGGACAAACTCACCAGGGTCAGGTGGCGGGGCTTGAACAGGCTCGCCGAGATCAGGTGGCGGGGCTGTGACAGGCTCGCCAGGGTCATGAGGTGGGAACAAGGGTTGGGAGGCCGCACAATTAGCCTCAGGTCTTGGGTGGCCGTGCCGTTGGCCCAGGGCAGGAGCAGAACTTGGGAGGCTGCGCTGTCTACCTCAGTCAGGAGCATGGTGTGGGAGGCTGTGCCGTCTACCTCAGGCTTGAGCAGGACATAGGAGCCCGTGTTGTCAGCCTCAGGCAGGAACAGATCTTTGGAGGCCGTGTCGTCAGCCTCAGGCGTGAAAAGGACTTGGGAGGCCGCGCCGTCGGCCTCTGGAGAGAGCTCTGCAGGGGGAGACCCCCATGTTGGCCTTAGGCTGGAGCTTTGCTATGGATGCTGCCCTGTCAGCCTCTGGTGGGAGCTCAACAGGGGAGGCCGCCCCATCAGCCTCTGGCTGGAGCTCGGCTAGAGAGGCCACCCCATTGGCATCTGGGGTGTATGTATATGGCACTGAAGAATAGATCCTTCTGTGAAGACAGTATAGATATTCTTATTTTTAGCCAAACATGGCATTTTCTGATTTTAACTTGCCTATTACTCTGTGTAGGTGTGATTGTACCAGGTGGTAACACCCCCTGAGTTCAGTTTCTGAGAGGCTAATAGATTTTCTCTATAGTCTTAAGGATAGCGAGTGGCCATGTCAGCCTTGCACCATGTTCTTGCACCAAGTTCTGGCAAACTCCTCGATACTTTGTTCAGGTGCAAGCAGTCATACAGGTGATGGGGTTGTGACAAAGTTTGGGTTTTACTAAATAAACAGTGGGAATTAATTAGAAACGAACCTGTAAGAAGAGTCTTTTTTACTTTTATCAATGTTTTATTACTGTAACACTAGCTCAGCAAATCTCAGGATGTGTAACTTAATCTCAAGATGGGTAGATGTCATTCACACATCCTAATATTAAGATTACCAACAAATATTACATGTCAATATTGCAACTTATGCACTTAGAATATAGCTTCAGAAATACCAAAGGCCTCATATTAAAATCTGATACAATTTTCACAACCAGATGAACTTATGCACAGTAAATCATATTAAGGATTATATGATTAATTACAAAATGAATGAATACATAACCAATTACCCAATAACCAAATATTAGTTAAGTCAGCAAAAGCGTTGGTACTTCATTCAATAGATTTCTCTTTCACAAGATTTGAGTTGCTCATGGAGATGATTTGATTTGCTCATTGACAGGGTTTTCCATAATCCATTAACTAATCACAATTCTGCCATCTAGAGTCTAGTAGTATTCTGAATAAGTAATATAATGAAAATTACACTGAAAGCAATCATAGCATTCCCTCAACTTTAAGATGGAAAACCCACAAAGGACATAATGCAATGAAGCATTAGGATAGCCACATTCTCTAGTAACTTTTAGTGATACTAATAATTATATTCATTAATATAATTACAGACACAAAGTTAGAGTGGCATATCACTATCACATATCTGTCATACCTTTTGAAGCATTCTTTCTGTGTGTCTCTCTCTGTTACTCTCTCACTCTTGCTCTCTGTGTCTGTCTGTTTGTCTCTTTTAATATCTATCTATCTATCTATCTATCTATCTATCTATCTATCTATCCATCTATGTCCATACTGTTTCAGATCTTCACGATGAGTGCCATCACATCTAAATTGACCAGACATCAGGAGCTGAAGTTGTGTTCTTTACTTGGTCATGCTAAACTCAGTCTGCTGTTCAAGGCAAGTAAGCATGGCTTCACTGCTTCTGCCTTCCACCAGAAGTGTGATCGTCAGGGGCCCACTGTTACTGTAGCATATAATAACTCAGGCTACATTTTCGGAGCATACATCAGTAAAGATTACGCTCAGACAGGTCAGAACATAGCAGATGACAAAGCCTTCCTGTTCAGCTTCAATGATCATGAGGCTGATAAATCTCCTCTGCGTGTGGTGAGCACAGATGCCAATTGTTCATTTCAAGATGTGAACACAGGGCCTCATTACGTCTCCTTGGCTTTTCTTTATGATAACACCACCGTGCGCAGCAATCCAGGCACATATAATTTTGACCCAGTGGAGATGCACGGCAATGACCTCAAGCTGATCGAGTTGGAGGTGTACCGAGTGGAGGGTGAGTTTATTTAAGTTAAAAGTATTGAATTAAAGCAGAGATGGTTGTTATGAACACATTAACGTTAGTGTCCATTTCCCTGCAGGTTTTGGATCACTCATGGAGAAACCATGGAGAAACATCGACTGGCATTTGGAGTAAGAAAAATCAAACACACTATAAATGTTCCTTAGAATTAAATTCATTGTAGGTGATTTTTCCATCAGTTAAGTGGAACTGTTCTCTGGTCTTCCACCATGAAATAGTTTGTTCTTTCAAGTAAAATCAGTTTTATTTCACCCCTAACTGCTGGGGGTGGTGTCTAACACGTGGATATCCTCTTTTGATTATGAAGTGACAGTGACATGGTATTTGCTATTAATGCCTTCACACCACTTTACTTCTTCCTTTATCTATACTTGCTTTCTTGCACATGCTGGACTGCTTGTAGATTTTAGACCTATCCTGTCCAGCTTGTTACTATGGTCAGAGCAACCATAGCAACCAAAAAAAAGAAAAAGGAGACTTGAATCCTACACTACAACTGAGAGCTCCAGAAAGTTCCTGATAGTTGTCAACCCCACCCTACACTAATCAAAGCTCCTATTGTGGGATTGATGCTGGGACTGATTGTCTCAGTAAAAGGGACAAAGACCCTCCCCTGCTTGCTACTCAAAGCTTTTCTCATGAAAGGGGTACACCTAGGAGTGGGTCAACATCAGAGACAGACAGTTACCATAGAGGCCAGATGGGGAGCAGTGTGGTGTAACAGAGGCACAAGGGGTGTATGGACCCACAATGTGAGGTCAGAATGCATGATCCTACTAAAATTGAGTGTGGCCTGTCTGACCCTCTGGTTCAGAAATGCTATCACATTCTGATCTGATTAATCACCAAGTGGGCTCATGGAGGGCTAGCTTCACTGACAGGAGCTTGGCAGGTCAGAAGATTGGGACACTGGACAGGATATTGAGGCAGTGCATATCTCTAAGAGAGTGGTGTTTGCACTCATAGGTGGTGCAGCATATCTGGGAAAATTCAGCCAGGTGCAGGTGGACCTCTTTGTTAATTCTGAGTCAACTCATTGTCAAAAACACGCTAGCTCACAACTGGTTTTTCAGCCTACTGTATGTGTTCCCACCTTGCCTGCTGATTCTGCCCACATGATACAGAATTCAAGACCAAGACTGCATGCCTCAGTAATAAGCTTGGCTGGTCGAACCCAAGGTTCCTCTCTAAGGTTGTTTCACCCAAATTTGTGAACCAAGTGGTTAACCTAAGAGTGTCCTATTTTCTTATTATATTACCCCTAACTGAGTTTTTTTAGACTGATTCTTAGACTATGTATTCTTAGACTATGACCTAGTGACCCAGTATCAGGAAGTATTTATTGGTAGAGACTTCAAAGCATTTCTGTAAGTCACTCTGGATAAAGTCAACTCATTGTTAAACACACGCTAGCTCACAACTGGTTTTTCAGCCTACTGTATGTGGATAAAGGTGTCTGCCAAACACCATAATTATAAATCTAAATGTTCTATGAAGATCAATATGCAGCATGTTCCCTACTGGGTCTAGTGTATACCTCACGGTACTATTTGCAGATGTTCATTCACCTGACCACTTTTTCATCTGTCATAATACAAAGAAGTACTGGCAGGAGGTATCCAGGTGTTACACATTGTCCCTGGCAATTAGGAGGGGTGAAACAGAATGCTAGTTATGAATGTAACTGTGGTTCTATCAACTCCACTAAGGAACTGCCACTGAACCAGTAGGCACTCTATGTTCTATGCTAGTATGTTCCAGGAAAGGAATTACATGAAGTGAAGATATTTATAGCAAATACTATGTCACTGTCATTTCATGACTTTGTTGAAGGTCTTGGCATATCCAGGTGTTAGTCAGTGTTCACAGATCCCCAATTACATCAGTAACTAGTGTTATGTTCACCAAAAACCTGCTGGACTAAAGCTAAAGAAGTGATGTCATTATCTGTGGCGTAATTTTGGGGAGGTTATAAGAACAAGCCAAGGACAGGGGTCTTAAGAACAATGTGTACATTTGTGTAGGAAGAGGAAAGCTCTGAAGCATGAAATCTCACGCTGGACTCCGAGTGCAAGCATGGCACAGAAAGCTCGTGTGTTGCTCGTTGGTGCTGTGGGAGCGGGTAAATCCAGCTTCTTCAACTCTGTTAATTCCGTGTTTAAAGGCTATGTGAACTGCCAGGCCAACACGGGCATCGCTGGCACCAGCCTCACCACACAGGTACTTTGCTTAATTTTATGGAAAAAATCATAAAATCAATTGAATATAATTGTATGGAAAGGTGAAGAATCCAGGATTCCCTGGGAACGCTTTCAGAGTGGTCAAACTTAGCATTTAGCCAATCACAGTTGTCTATCACAATGAAGAGACATAGAGTTAAATATGAATCATATTAAGATATATGATCAATCAATAATCAATATTAAGATATGAATCATAATAAGGTAAGCACATCTAAAGTTTTTGTGCTTTACTGAAATAGCTAAATATCTATTAAGTGGCTGTTAGTTGCTGTCTTTTGGCAGCAAGCTAATATTAGCATATAGCACTATGTTCTAACTAGGTAATAAATAGTTACTATGAGCAGATTGTGAATAAGAGTCCTGGGATGATTTTATGACTACAGGACACAGGACCACAGGATTTTATGAGTACAGCAGCAGCTTTTAGACACAAATCCAGCTAAGATTTCACTAAAGAAAGGGTCTGAGCAATCATTTTTTATAATAATTTTTACAATTATGTCTATATATTTTAATTAAATGTCATGATGATGGTTTGTCTGTGTGTTTTGTGTAGTTCCGTGCATATTCCATTAAGGCAGATGGTAAGTTTTTGCCGATCACACTGTGCGACACTATGGGACTGGAGGAGGGAGTTAATGCTGGACTGGACATTGACGATTTCACCAACATTTTAAAGGGTCACATTCAGGACAGATACCAGGTAGAGCTGATGAGATATGATGTACACACACTATACATCTACTGTGTAGGGCAAAAATTTGTATCCTATATGGTTTCTAAATGAAAAAGTGAGATTTAACTCTATTAAATAATTTATTAAAAAAAATTAATTCCATGTAATTCCAATTAATTCCAAAAGAAATTACATGTTGGTACATCCTGTAAAAAGACATCTTAAACAATTAGACCTAAAACAAAATCAATATAAATATATTTTGAAAAAATATTTGGAGAGATGTCTACTGAGAAGATCCAAAATCTGTTCAGCGAGTTATTAAAATAGTGGTGCAATCTTTTAATTAATACAATTTTGGATTTTTTGAATAATTGTGTTAACAATAGAGCATGTTGTTACTTGTAATTAAGGGAAATATCTATGAAACCAAACACAAATTTCCTGTTGGTATAATTTGTCCAAAAGGTGTGTACATGGCTCTATTTTTATGCATAATCATCTGGTTTCACCTTCCTTTATATACTACAACCTTTATTCACAGTCTGAAAGTATTGGAACAGCAAGGCCAGTTCTTTTGTTTTTGCTATATACGGAATTTGGGTTTGAGATCAAAAGATGAATATGAGACGATAGATCAGAATTTCAGCTTTCATTTCCTGATATTTACATCTAGATGTGTAAACCACTTAGACATGGCACCTTTGGTGACAGACCACCCAATTTTTATGTGAGCAAAAGTACTGGAACAGATAGTCTTAAAATAAATTTAAATAAATAACACTTAATATTTGGTTGCATATCCCTTGCTTGCAATAACTGTCTCTTTTGGGGGGTTTCTCCCTTCAGTCTCCTCTTCAGGAGGTGAAATGCTGCTCAGTTGGGTTAAGGTCTGGTGATTTCTTGGTCAGTCTAAAACCTTCCATTTGTTTCCCTTGATGAAGTCCTTTGTTGTGTTGGTAGTGTGTTTTGGGTCATTGTCTTGCTGCATGATGAAGTTCTTCCCAATTAGATCAGATGCATTTCTCTGTAAATTGTCAGACAGAATGTTTCTGTAGACTTCTGAATTCAATCTGCTGCTACCATCACGAGTTACAATAAAGATTAGTGAGCCCATGCCACAAGCAGCCATGCAAGCCCAAGCCATGACACTACCTCCACCGTGCTTGACTGATGAGCTCATATGTTTTGGATCACGAGCAGATCCTTTCTTTCTCCACACTTTGGCCTTTCTATCACTCTGGTAGAAGTTAATCTTGCCACAAAACAACAAAACAACTTTTGTGACTCATCTCTGTATTTCTTTGCGAATTCCAACCTGGCGTTCCAATTCTTACTGCTGATGAGTGGTTTGCATCTTGTGGTATGGCCTCTATATTTCTGCTCTCAAAGTCTTCTTCAAACAGTGGATTGTGATATCTTCACCCCTGCCCTGTAGAGGTTTCAGGACATTCCAGATTGTTCCATTGGCTATTCCTAATGCTTGTAATTGCTTGTGATTGCTCCGATTGATTTTCCCTCTTTTCTTAGCTTCAGAATGGCTTGCTTTTCTCCCATAGACAGGTCTCTGGTCTTCATGTTGGTTTATCCTTTATAATTCAATTTGTTTCGATTCAATATTATTTGTACAGCACTTTTAACAAGCATTTGGACATTGTCACAAAGCAGCTTTACAGAAATATATAAATTCCAGATATGAATTTTAAATGTGTAAATTTAGCCCTAATGAGCAAGCCAGAGTCTCTGAGATGACATGAGGAAAAAACCTTGAGAGGAACCCGTCCTCATCTGGGTGACACCAGTGTGATTATAAATAATTTCTCTTCTATAACTGTATACTATATAATCAAAAAGTACAATTGTATAAACAGGAACTTATGAGCAACTTATAAGTATGAGCATAAGAGCAATTTCTGAATTCATTATAGTTTTAACTTAATTTCTATTGTATCGAATGAAGTTATTAACTGTTCAAAGATGGAGACTTGAAGGAGATGTGCAAATTGTTCTAGCAATTATAGTCCTAAGGCTATCCAAGGAAGAACATTGACAGCCATCTTTATGGTTTCTATGTGGTACCATCCACAGTAATCTCATGGTGAGCTTTAGGCTGCCATTTTGGGGCCATCCTCAGCAGGAGTGAGTGATTTTCGGTTGAGGAGAACTCCAAAAAGAAGGAGTCAGCATCACTGGTATCTCAGGAGTAGCGTGTGTAGCTCGACAGAGAGATAGAGGGGGAAGAGAGAGAGAAACATAGATTATTAGGTATGGTCTTGCCACATAACGGTTTAAGAAAATGTACATTGTGTGCAAGCAGGGAATCTAGCAGGACTATCTATGACAGCATAACTAAAAGGGACAGCCAGAAGGTAAAACAGACATGAGGACACCTTGGGACTTAAAGCGGCCAGCCACTCCACTGCCAAAACAACAAATGCAGTCTTTAAAGGTGAAACCCAGGGCTCAAACCAAGAGTAGACATTCAGAGCTATTAATTGTTTAAACAATCAATCTAACAGGGCACACCTGGGCAACAAGAAACACTTGTCAGTTACATGATCCAATATTTTTGATCACTTGAAAAATGGGTTGGTTCAAACAAAATGTCCTAAGTTGTTTAACAAATCTAGATGTAAATATCAGGAGATAAAAGCTGAAATTCTGATCATGTCATATGCATCTTTTGATCTCAAGCCCAAATGTCTTCAGTGTACAGCAAAAATAAAAGAATTGGCTTTGCTGTTCCAATACTTTTGGAGAGGACTGTAAATTAAACCACATTTTCCTCTTTCACTCTTGCTCCAGTTTAACCCATCAGTTCCTATCCAAGAGGATTCTCCTTATTTCTGTAAAACTCCGAATGTGAAGGAAAAGATCCACACTGTTGTGTATGTGTTGGACACCTGCAAGATCAAACTGATGTCTGAAAAGATGATTGAGAAGCTGGCTGCTTTCCGCAAAAAAGCCAACCACATGGGTAACACACACACACACGCACACGTCTCTTCCTTAACATTCATCCACTGGTACCATATTGGCCAACTGTAGGGTTTTCAGATGGGGGACCATTGATTTTTGACATTTCTCGTCTTATCCCAGTACATCTCCTAGTGGTGGAGCATGTCTTCCTGCCACCTCCTGCAGTTGGCCTTCAGACTATTCCCCAGCTCCTATCCCTTCTCCTGAGCCACAGCCAGAAGCTGACCTTCTCTTTTTTGGCTGAGGTGGTCCACACCACTATGTCTGGCTGGAGTGATGTTGACGACGTCTCATTTGGAGACTTTTTACTTCATTTTGTTTGGAGAATTTTTTAAATAAATAAAATGTAATCATTGCTGTAAGAGGAATAAAACACTTTCGACCATGTTGTTATAGGAAAAGAATCAACTACTGGGTGGTAAAATCTGCTTCATTACAAAATGTGTCAGTCACTGGAGATTGAAGAGACTGAAGAGTAGACTCTGTCAGTCACTGGAGATTTAATCCTTACGTGAAACATACAGTCATGGAACTGTGGATCCCAGTGGCAGATGACACTGGAATGTTCTGAAACACAACAGACTTTATCCAGTATCGAAAAAAAACTATAAAATTAATGCATTTATAATAATACACATAATTGATGCAACATAATCTTTAACCATGAACATAAAAGCTCCATAGTCCAGTGCAATATCACATAGAATCTGTGTGTGTGTGTGTGTGTGTACTCCAGGAATCCCACAGCTGGTTCTGTTGACTAAAGTGGATGAAGCGTGTCGTACCGTGGCAGAAGATCTGAAACACATCTATCAGAGCCATTACATCTACAAGATGGTGAGATTACTTTAATGTAGCAGAGAAAAATGACCAGCTAATGATTCTTAGAGTAACACTGGACGTTAAACAGACTCAGAGTTTAGGAGCCTACCTAAATACCTTGTACGTGTGTGTGTGTGTGTGTGTGTGTGCTTGTGTTTGTGTGTGTTTAGATGCAGGAAGTGAGTGTACGTCTGGGTATTTCTCTCTCCGCCATGGTTCCAGTGAAGAACTACAGCAGAGAGCTTGATCTTGACCCACATACCGACATCCTGCTGCTTAATGCCGTTCTGCAGATCATCAGAACCGCTGAGGCATACTTTGATGACTGCTCCTACCAGGAAGAGTAGAAGAGTAGACTCCAGAACACTAGATATCTTTGCTTTGCTTCAGGCTTGAACCTGCATGTTGCTGCTGTTTAAATCACATTTATGCACAAATTTGTCCTCCTCTGCTGAATATAACTGGCATAAGCAGATTGTGTTTTATTGTGCTTTAAAAGAAATCCCTCTTACCTTCCTGTACATTCACAGTTTTACTGATCTTAGAACACTTTTTGGAATGTAAACTTTTTTTTTTCTGGTCGCAGCAGAGTTTCTGAAAGCTTAAAAAAAAATATTCAGAAAAGAAGAGAGTGACGTCAAGCACCTTTATATCTCCTGAGCAATCAGATAACTGAAAAAAGTGAGGCATGTTAGTGAGTGAATACAAGGTGGTTAAAGATTCTGTATTAATTGAATGGGTTTATTCTAAACTCTGTTTTGGAACAGACTAGAGTCCTCCTTCACTGGGTTCTGCAGTTCTGGTTGTATGGCTGTTTGTACGGTTCTAGAATGATTAGATGTGCATTATATCACATATGTGCATACGGGATTGGAACAAGGGCTTATTTGCATATTGCGCTCATTTGCATATTGCGTTGTATTTCTCATGGTGTTGTTTTGCATTCCTTAATAAACACGGCCTTCGGCAATAGCAGACTCCACCTGCCCCCGCCCTCTCTTTTACAAAGAGCATAACAGCCCACTTACTGTATATCATGATAATGATGGAGTACACACAGAACTACAAAACACAAACCATCATCATCTTGACATTTTTTATAATATATAGACACAGTTTAATATATAGTTTATATACTTTATACATGACTGTGTATAAAATATAAAAGTGAAAATACTCAGGGTTAGTGGGCTAAACTTGGTAAAACGCTGTTTGTATTCAATTAGTTGATAATTTGTTGATTGTACTGTTGTGTTAAAGTGGGACACAGTTCATATCAGGTAATAAAATGGAGGGAGCAGTCAGGGAATTTAGTTCTTATACCAGAAAAAAGATACCAAATGAAAATAATGCAAATGTTGAATGTTAACAAAGAAAAAAGCCACAATTACTGATCAGAAGGTCGGGAGTTCAAGCCCCAGCACTGTTGAGCACAGGAAGAAGGGCCTTAACCACATCTGCTCCAGGGCTGCCGTGTCATGGCTGACACTGTGCCCTGACCCCAGCTTCCTACCAAGCTGGGATAAGCGAAAACTGCATTTCATTGGATCTGTTCTCGTACTCTGCACGATGACAATAAAGTTGAATCTAATCTAACTGACCCCTCCCACAGGAGGCAAGAGTGTGTACTCACTGTAGGCTTTACTGGGGTCATATTCCATATCAGGGGTCAGTACACATGTACATAACAGTAATAAAACATTCAAATGATCAGACCTGCATGACTTCACAAAGAGAAATGGAAACAACAAAGCATGAATAACCAAACTAATTAAGACCTGAACACAGAACAGGTGCACACAATAGGGGAACAAACCAGTGATAAGAGAGGGATGGAGACAGGACTGAAACAAAACAAATGCACATGGCCATAACATAAACAAAAATCGAGCAGCGCTCACTGTGCTGGGAACCATGACTTGCACTGAGTGGAGGAATTCATAACAGAACCCCCGTAAGTGATGGCTCCTGAAGTGCTTCATTTTGCCTTCGACTACAACATTGTGGTGAAATTGAGGAAACAATAAATATTAAAAACACAAAACTAAAAGACCTTTCTTGTCAAACTGATGTTTAATTCTTGCACTGCACTTCCACGTTAAACAATACCAACCAGCAAATTAAATTAAAATTATTAAAATGCTTTGTAACAATGTCCACTGTTAAAAGTGCAAATTGAATTGAATTGAAATTGAAATTATCACCATGTGACCATGTGCAAACCTGGAAATGGGGAGTCTCGGATCTCAGCTTTGGAGTGTGATAGGATGAAACTCAATGTGCTCCTGTTTATGCCTCTCTAACAGGGTGTGAATTTGGTGAAAATCAGAGAAAGTTGATTTTTTTTGCCTGAAAAACACATAAGCTAACCCCTTAGATTTTTTTTGTAAAAAATTCAACTTTCTCAGATTTTTACGAAATTCACATGGTGTGTTAAGGAGGACGAGACACAAACAGGAGTGCACTTAGCTTCATTTTAATCAACCAGTAAATGTTTCCAGCTTATTTAACTGACCGTAATAAATTTCCTCCTCTGATCAGAGTCTCAGATCTCAGCTTTGGAGTGTGATAGGATGAAAGGAAGTGCGCTCTTGTTTATGTCTCAACCTCCCAACACACAGTGTGAATTTGCTGAAAATGTGAGATAGTCTAATTTTTTTTTTTAAATTTGCCTTTGTTTTTTTTTTGGGGGGGCAAAAAATTAATCTTTCTTACTGTTTGTTAGGGAGGTTGAGTCATAAAGAGGAGTGCATTTAGTTTCATTCTATCACACTCCAAAGCTGAAATCTGAAACTCCCATTTTCAGGTTTTGTACAGTCACATGGTGACAATTTGCTGGTTAATATTGTTTAAGGCCGACGTGCAGTACAAGAAATAAACATCAGTTTGTCAAGAAAGACTTTTATCTTTGTGTTTTTCACTATTTATCGTGTATTGGTGAGTTAGCTAGCTTGCTCTGATCTCACCACAATATTGTTGTATTAAAGCTAAAATAAACCCTCAGACATACAGGGAAAAGGGTTGGAGCATGTTGGTTTGGGGGCGTCTTTAAATTACATATTCATAAAATCTTTTTAATTTTAAAAAGTTGTAAATGTAAACATGTTCATGTGTCTTTTTCTGATGACTGGTCATATTTTTGTAGAAACATTGCTTCAAACAACTTATTATTTAGTAAATAATATTCTTGAATTTTAAGAAAAGTTTTATTAAATGAATTATTAAAACTGGATATATTATCAAAAAGCTCTCAAAAAAAGCACAAAAATAAAAGTTTCATATTTTAGTTTTGAAATTGTGTTCATGTGTGTCGTAACCTCCTGACTTTAATTTGTGTAATTTTCTGCACAGTGTTGTTAATAAAGCACACACAGCCTCTCATTCATCACGAGTTTGTATTGAGCAGCGTGACTGAGGGACGGAAAGTTTCATCTCACAGTCCTGAAAAGAGAGAGAGAGAGAGAGAGAAAGAGAAAGAGAGAGAGTCTCCTACAGAGCAGCTGCAGGTAATCAACAACATTCCAACATTTTTATTAAAATGTTCGTTATAAACTGCTTTCTAATGAAATAGTGATTTCTAATGAAGTGTAAAAATGTACTGAAGTGAATGAGTCCTAAAGTACAGATATATAAATGTATTATGCTTACATTTATCTTTTATTCAAAGTGACATACTTCAGAGTTAGTACAAGTGAATTATGTTTAAACGTGGATTTTTCTTCTGCCTAAATCCACTCTGATATTATTATTATTATTATTATTATTATTATTAATAATAATAATAATAATAATAATAATAATAATAATGTAAACTGAGGCAGAATCTGAACACAGGGCTGAGCAGCTGGATTAAGTGCTTTAATAATAATAATAATAATAATAATAATAATAATAATACACTGTAAAAAAATATCTTAGTAAGTGAAAACATCTTAAATATGCCCAAATATATCTAATATTTTTTATTATGAATTTTTTCAAATTTCAAATCAAATGTAATATTATTTAGATAAATTTGACTATATTCAACTAAATTTCTGACTAAAATAAGACATTTTCACTTGGTAAGACTTCATCTTTTGCAGTAAAGTAATAACAATGGACATCATCACAAAGAAGCTTTACAGAAATCAGGATAAAATTTTAAATTGATAAATTTGTCCCTTTGAACTTTAACCCTGCGGGTACAGTGTGTTATATCTGATGGCAGGTGTGTGTAGTTGTGTTACAGGTGTGATGGACGTCATGGTGTGTTTTGCGCTCTTATTGGTCACTTTGCTGGCCGTTGTCGATGCTCAGGTGCCTCACTGGGGGGCGTGTCCCGAACCGAGCACTCAGCCTGCCTTCAACCTCAAACGGGTACCGAGTTCACTTTCACACCTTCACTACCACTGACCCCCACCCGCTCTAACACACCTCACTGTCTCTCTCTCTGTGTGTGTGTGTGTGCGTGTGTGTAGTTTATGGGACGCTGGTTCGAGGTGGCTAAGCTCCCAGCACAATTTGAGAGGGGGAGATGTATTGAGACGAACTTCACGCTGACGTCTGAAGGGTCGGCTCTCGTACAGAGCTCTGAGATCCTGTAAGTGTGTGTGTGTGTGTGTGTGTGTGTGTGTGTGTGTGTATATATTTCCTCTTTATATGTAATAAAAGTGTACTTGTGTAATTAATGAATTCTTTAACCAGACACTGAAATTCATTAATTCATATTTTACTGATGTAGAAAAGGTGAAGTGAGAAGCATTGAAGGAACAGCTGTTGTTGAAGACCAGAAGAACCCGGCTAAACTGGGCATCAGCTTTTCATACGGTATCTCTCTTTCTCTCTCTCTCTCTCTCTCACACACACACACACACACACACACACACACACACACACACACACACACAAATACTGAAGTCTTCCCATCTCAATCAGGCAGAGTTACATTCTAGAACAGACCAAAGATGCCACAATTAATGTACTTGAATCTTCACAATAAAGATGCTAGACGCTAGAACCTTTGCAGTGGATATGAGAGCCATGTCAGAGAACACAGAACCTTTGTAGTGATGACTCTACAACCACACTGAAGATCTGAGAATGTCTTCTGCACAAATGTTAACTAGCGGTAAGAAAGACAGACAGAGACAGACAGAGACAGACAGAGAGACAGAGACAGACAGAGAGACAGAGACAGGTTGCCAGATCCTCAGTAACTGTATGTGTGTGTATGTGGTGCTGCAGTTCTTCCCTACACTCCGTACTGGATTCTCTCCACGGATTACGTCAGCTCGGCTGTGGTGTACTCATGCACGGATGTTCTCAGGATCTTCCATGTGGACTTTGCGTGGATATTGGGACGCAGCCGCACTCTGCCTGAGTCCACCATCCAGCGCGCTAAAGAGATCTTCATGGAGAACCGCATCGACGTGAGCCGCATGATCACAAGCTCACAGGAGGACTGCAACAGAGCTGTGTAGAACCAGGCTGTGTTTCAATCCTTTGTGTAGTGCTCCCTCACACCCTCGCTCAAGTTGCCTTGGCCCTAATCATTAGAGCTGTTCTGTTTATTATGTATCTGTATCTGTAATGATGATTCTAGAACCACACTGATGATTTGATCATTACGTCTGAACAAATTCAACTAGTAGAGGAACCACACACACACACACACACACACACACACACACATACACACACACACACACACAAAATACTGGCACCTTCTCATCTCAATCATACATTTGTCAAGCAGAGGTTGGATTCTAGAACTTCCATGTTCTATTATCTATATTTCCAGCACTGTGCTATCTGAGGATGCTAGAACCTTTTGCAAAGAAAATTTTAGAATTCCCTGGAATTCACAATAAAGATTCTAGATCTTCCTTTACACTGCAAATTCTAGAATCCCCTAACTGCAATCTGAATTCTACAACTTTTGCTCTGAGAACTGTCAAATTGTAGAACTGAGGACGCTGGAATCAGATTCTCGAGGAGACTTTAGAATTCTGTAACTGCAAACTGAAGTGTAGAACTTTTGCACTGAGGACTGCAGAATTCTAAAACCGTGCTATCTGAGGATGCTAGAGCCAGACTCTCAGTAAGGATTTTAGAACCTCTTGCACTGAAAACTCTAGTTGTCGAGGGTCTAATTGTAATCTGAATTCTGGAAGTGTCGCTATGAGAATACTAGAATTCTAGAACTTTGCTCTCTGACGAAGCTAGAACCAGTAAAATATTACATAAGATACTTTACACTGAAGACTCCAGAGTTCTGTAATCGCCACCTGAATTCTAGTACCATTCTATCTCAGGACATTAGAGCCAGACTCGCAATAATGATTCTAGAACCTGTTCTAGAATTTGCACTGAGGTTCTAGAACTCTAGAACCAACATGCACAGGCCAGACACCATGCTGAGGAATTATACAACCTGCGCAGTGATGAATCTAGAACTACAATCGTGATACTAGAACCTACACAGTGAGAGTCAAATCTTCATCTATACTACAAGCTTTTAGAGGACATGCAGTGTGTGTATGCGTGTGTGTGTATGTTTATAGTTAATGGAATCACGTGATGCATGCAGTTTCTAACTCACTGATCATGTACGAAATGAAAAGCACAAAAATAAATTCCTCTAAACCACCACCATGTTCTGTATGTGTTTCTCCTCCTGTACTCCGCCCCGTGTGGCCTCTCAGAGAACTGCAGCTGATCAGAATCCAGAGATCCGAGTCTTTCAGCACCCAAACGGCTCATTCCTCTAAACCTTGAAAAGTTTGCAATATTATGACTCTTGTTCTTATTATTGTGCAGTTGTGGCTGAAATTCACATATTAGTGAAATCTCTACTTTCTAAATGAACAGCATAGTGTTACTTTCAGCTGTATTTTATAAAAAGTAATTTTAATCATAGTTAAATGCGGCTCTAATGTGAATCACTCAAAGGATCACAGACAGGAAAAAAGAACAGCACACAGCTTGGAGGATGTTTATTTCAGTTTTTCAGGGGTTAAACACAGAAGTGGTGTGTGTGTGAGTGAGAGAGAGAGATACATTAAGCAAGCAGAAACACAATACACACACGACAGTGAGAAGATCACAGCCTTTAAGTTACACTATATATTGTACGTTTTTATTATCTATATAGAGTTAGTTTTAATTCTTTATCTATAGATGTGTGTGTGTGTGTGTGTGTGTGTGTGTTGGGTGCTCCTTTAGCGGAACTGCAGAGGACTCACACGCAGCCCGATCACGTCCTTACCGATCTCAGTCACCTGAGTAAAGAGACAGAACACAGGAAGTGACATCACTGCAGACACTGATAAAATAACTAATCAGAACAAACCCACCTTCTTTAATAACTTTACATCAGACTCAAGAAAGAAAGAAAAAAAGAAAAGAAAGGAAAAACTAATCTAAAGAAGTAAGGAAAGAAAGAAACTGAAAAAAAGGAAAAGACGAACAGAAAAGGGATAGTGAAAATAATAAAATTGAGAAAAAAAGCTGGAAAAAGTAGCTTTAAAAAGGAAGGGAAAAAGAAAGAAAAAAGGAAGGAAAGAATGAAATAACGTAAGAAAGAAAAGAAAAAAAGAAAAAACAACAACAAAGGAAAGGAAAATTAACTGTGGCGGGGTGGCACGGTCGAGCGTCAGCTGTTGACGGACAGGCGGTGGGTTGAACTGGCAGGTAACACGTGATGATTCTCACCTGTATTTTATTACCGCCAGTCTACTTATTTGTGCCTCTCTGTGCTTCCAGTGACTCCCATAAATAGAGAGTTTGCACAATTGTACTTTTTGTCCATGTAGTACACAGTTATAGAAGGGAGTTATTTATAATCGCACTATCCGGTGTCACCCAGATGATGATGATGGAGTCTGGTTCCTCTCAAGGTTTTTTCTTCATATCGTCTCACAGAGTTTTTTCTTGCCACCGTCACCTCTGGCTTTCTCATTAGGGATAAACTCATACACTTAAAAATGATATCATGAGTTTCTATTTGTCTGTAAAGCTGCTTTGGAACAATGTCTATTGTTAAAAGTGCTATACAAATAAAACCTAACTGAATTGAAGAGTGATATAACTGGCAGAGCTCGCGAAACACGCGCACACACGCCAAGGAGCATGAACTTGAACTTGACGGAGTGAAAGCTACGAGTCTGTGACAGACCCCCTTTCTGTTGAGTTGTGCTGTTCTGTTGAGTTTTTGAAAGTGCCCTGAAAAGCGTGGACTGAATAAACACAAGCCTGGAGCTCGGCTAAAATTCTGCCTGCCTCCCGAGCCTTCCTCCACACCCTCACAGACCGGGGTTCTACAGTAACAAACTGAATAAGAAATAAAAAAAGATAACAAGAAAACAGCAGGGATAGATAAAATAAAACAATGAAATTAAGAACAAAAACATACAGAAAAGAAAACAAAGAAAAATAGAAAAAAAAATAAAAAAGGACAAAAAGAGGAAAAGAAAACCTAACAAAAGAAAGAAACAACCAGTGAAGGAACAGAAACTAAGATTTTGATTAAAAAAAGAAATAAAAATGAAAAAAGTGTGTCCAACAGTGTGTCAGTGTGTTTCAGTGAGACACTTTCACACTTTTACTTTATCACCGTCCATCTCGAGTTTGTGTGTTTGTGTATGTGGGTGTGTTAGTCACTGACCTGTGTGACCCTGCACACTTGCCCTTTGTAGGTGGGGCAGTAGCAGGCCCCGGAGAGAGGGCACTTCTCCACGGGGCGTCCTCGGTACAGCGGGGTGAAGGAGGCGGCGCACAGGTCGAAGGGGTTGTGGGGGTCGTAGTTGAGCTGGTGGGCATCAGTCAGGTTCTTCTCGCATGCTGCCAGGATCTTGCGCGTCTGAAAGAGAACCGGGTCACATGAGGCTGCGTCCCAAGTCGCACAAATCAGCAGTAGAGCGAGCTTCACAATGAACACACACTCTCTCTCTATCTACTTGTGGTGTTAAAGTGGGTGTAGGATGCAGTGGGTGATTGTCATGGCAACCAGAACTCACCTGCTGTGCCACCTCAGGTTTGGGTCCGAGCTCGAGCAGGCGGCGTGCGAACCCTGCGGCCGTCTTAAAGTTTTTCAGTTTGAAGAAGAGATTGAGCGCCGTGCGCAACACCAGCACCATGTGGACCGGCTGCAGGTTACAGTGTGTGAAGTATGCCGCCATCTACACACGCACACGCACACACGCACGCACACACACACACACACACACACACACACACACCAGTGCACCATCACTATATTTATTCTTCTGACATATTCATGACTTTTATAAAGCACACACTGAGATGCTCAGCTACAATGAGGAAAAAGGGGAGGAATGGGCAGGGCTTATTCATCCAATGGTTATGACATCATCAGTACCTCACACTGCCTCTTCTGTTGCTCCAGGGTCTCTTTAGGAAGCTTCTTCCTCTCCGTCTCCATGGTGAGACCCACAATGTACTCTTTACAGATAGTGATCAACTGCTGGGCCTGACACACACACACACACACACACACACACACACACACAGTGAGATAGGACTGTACACAGGAGTGTAAGGGTATAAGATAGAGGTTAGGGATTAAGTAGGAAATAAAGGGATATGGGTTTAGGGAGTAGGGATGTAGAAGTGTAACGGTTATGTATTCAGGGGGTAGAGGTCCAAGGGCATTAACCGGTGGAGTACGTGAATGTGTGTAGTGTTTATGGATTTTTAGGGTGTTAGAGGTGTAGAGTGCAGAGATTAAGCATATATGATTAAAAGGGTAAAGGTTAAGGGTGTAGGCTGCAGGAATGAAAAGTATATGGTTAAGGGGGGAGTGTGTAGGGGTTGGGGTGTTACCTCAGCGATCTCCTGTTTGTTATCGAGCACCAGCAGAGGGACGGACAGCAAGATGCTCCTGAACTTGTCGACGGCCTCGTCAAAGCGCCCTGCGGTGGTCATCTGGTAGCACTGCTGCAGGCGGGCGATGAGGTCACGCAGGTGCAGCCCCACTGCCGGGACGCCGCCCTTTTGCCCGTCTCGCTGTCTCCTGCCCTCGGTCGTGCCCCCATCCCTCAGAGGATGGGAGAAGAGACAGGGCAGAGATGGAAGCCCCACGTAGGACACGCGCCCCCGCGAGAACGCCTGCATGAAGAGGGGCTTCAATGGCTCGAAGCATACCACGCCCACCTGATCGTGCAGCAGCTGCAGGGGGGCGAGGTCAGAGAGGGAGAGAGAGAGTTCTCATTGGTGGTTTGGAAAAGGTGTGATAATAAGTAAGAAATATTTGCATTAAATAAAGCCTTTACCCTCATGGCTGTCTCGAAGGATCCGGCGAGGATGTGGTCAACCGGTAACTGTGAGTTGTTACACCACATCTGGGCAGGGCTAATACCTTTGGTGGGTGGGACAAAGAAGCCTTCTCCTTCAGCACCGCCTCCAGCACCAGATGGCACATCCTATTGGTCCAAATAGAAGCACAAAAAGATGTATCAATCAAATAAATTTGCAAATGATCAGTTAGATAAAAAAAAACACTACAAATTAATGGCTGATGAGTGTGAAGCAGTGTGTGTGTGTGTGTGTGTGTGTGTGTGTGTGAGAAGCAGAGTGTATTAACCAGTTCAGGTGGAAGGTCCAGATCCTCCTCGACCTCCCATCCTCCTCCTTCCTCCTTCCCCAGCGCTCCTTCCTCACCCAGACCCTCCTGAGCGTCCATAAACCCATCTGCAGCATGACGAGGACAAATCAACAAGAAAACTACACAACACCACAACATAACACTCGCTAAGAACAAAAAATGTGTGTGTATGTGTTTGTGTTTGTGTGTGTGTATGTGAGAGAGAGAGAAAGAGAGAGAAAGAGACTGACCTTCATCCAGGTGGAGCTCTGCATCTTCACCCCAACCTTCTCCTCCAGGAGCATCCATGTCCAGATCGGCCACCATCTGACCTGCTCTTCCTGCAACAGGAGCAATTACAGGAACGTACGCCAGCATTAGCATGTTGCTAACGGGACCCTGGGAAACTAGAACCACAGAAGAAGTGACCTGAGCTGACCTTTAGCAGCGATGGCTCCCTCGAAGAAGCCCTTAGAGACAGTGAGCAAGGGCCAGTTTGTGTCCAGAGGGTTGATGGGAGGAGGAGGCTGCAACAACTCAGCGTTTGGGTCTACCTCGGGGATCTACACACACACACACACACACACACACACACACACACACACAGCGTTAGGTAGCATTACCAAGTGTGCTTTCACACCTATTATCCTATTTACTGAGTCAAGAGTGAAACTGATTCTTTTGATTCGCTTGCTATTTGATTTGGTTGACTTTCACACTGCACATAATTAAACATCTGCGGTGTGTGTAGAGCTGAAAAAGTCGTTATAACACTCTTTCGTTCATCAGTCAGAAAACGGAAAAAAGTTAAACAAACCCTCACCAAGTGTATGTACAAATCACAAAAAATCACCAGGAGCCAACACTAAATAAATCACCCAATAATTATGTAAATAGCTTGTTTAAAATATTTTACGAGAATACACACCATTTTCTGCAGCGCTACAGCTCCATGCAGCACAGTTTAACATAAACAAAAACGCCACAACCCAGAAAAAACACACGACATGTTTGATTCACTGAGTCGATTCAGAGTCGATTCACTTTTTCAGGGTTCACTAGGGAGTGGATTGAGATCACCTCGCTCAGATGTTCTCAGACCAGAGTGTGTTCTCACGTGTCTAAAGAACCGCACTGAGGTGGAGAACACAGAGTTCTGTTCAACACTAAACACTGTGTGTGTGTGTGTGTGAGAGAGAGAAAAATAATGTTTACCATCTCCTTCTCCAGGTCGAAGGTCTCTTTGAGCGCCTCAGCCTCCTCATCCATGCCATGTGTCGCTGCAGTCAGGTACGCCAGAGACTCTACACACACGCGCACAAACACACACACACACACACAGTTACACCAGGATAGCATGAAATACAAAACCGCACCTGAGTAAATGAGTGTGTAAAGCATGTGCTGTATTGGAGTGTGTTAGCTTGTGTGTGTTAGCTTGTGTGTGTTAGCTTGTGCGTGTGTGTGTGTGTGTGTGTGTGTGTGTGTGTATGTGTACTTACTCTGTCCACAGTTCTTGAGGATGCGCACTCTCTCACTGACGTCTCCCAGATACAGAGCACCCTGATAATGTCCACTCATGTCCTTCCTGATCTCAGCTACACACACACACACACACACACACACACACACACACACACACACACACAGTGTTACAGATACGACGCACACTGCTGACGTCCATTCAGATCCTTCCCAGGCTTCCTAGACACACTCACCGATCTTCATCATCTTGCGGAGCTTGGCCAGGTTCCCTGTGATCAGGTAAAGGAAGGTAAGCTTATCAAAGTTCTTAGTTCTCTGGTAGCACATCTCCACGACCTGGTGATGACCCTGCAGCAGAGCCGCCTCGCCCAGACGTTCCCAGCAGCTCCGCTCGTCCAGAGCCTTCGCCGCCTCCAGCGCCACCTGCAGCACGAGGAAGGAACCGTCAGTGAGTGTGTTCACAGTGAGCTCACACGGCTTACAGAACGGTGACGTGACACGGCCACGCATTCCTCACCTCGATGTTTCCGCACTCCAGCGCCAGACTGAAGCGGGTTTTCTCATCCTTGACGAAGTGTAGCGCCACCTCCGGGTAGCCCTTCTTCTGCAGGTACGCAATGATGGACTGACCCACCAGCTTAGCGTTACGCACCATGTGCAGCACCTGAGGAATTATGGGTAACAGTTTATCTACAATCAGCACAGATAAAGATTTATCATTCATAAACTCCTCACTATAATTAGTACACCGTGAGCATGTCCCAAACCACATGCCCTATTCGCTATATAGACTTACCTCGTCATATTTGCGGTTAACAAGTGCAAGTTTGAAGCGGTACTCGGTCGGGTCAATGTTGAGGACACGGGGTCTGCACTCCCGATCCAGACAGTACACACTGTTCCCCCTCACACGGGTCACGTAAATGGGCAGGTCCAGGGTGCGAATTATACCATGATCACTTTGGAGTGGGGGGTGGGGATACACACATTACATTCAAATACACGGAGATTCCTTATTTTTAAACATAATTCTGATTGTTAATAGTATTAGTAGAGTTGCAGTACCCTGTGTGACCAGTTATTTATTCAACATTACATTATCATTAGTATTATATACACTCGTCATCCACTTTAATAGGAACACCTGGACACGTGCCCATTCATACAGCCAATCATGTAGGGGCAGCACAATGCATAAAATCATGCAGATACAGGTCAAGAGCTCAGGTAATGTTCACGTCAAACATCAGAATGGGGAAAAAGTGTGAACTCTCATCAACAAGGTGTTTCCACCCACAGAACTGTCACTTACTCAATATTTTTTGCTTTTTGCACCATTCTGTGTAAACTCTAGAAAGTACTGTGTGTGAAAATTCCCAGGAGATCAGGAGTTTCTGAAATACTCAGACCAGCCCAACAACAACAACTGCATGAATGTGCAGGTCTACAGGTGTTCCTATTAAAGTGGACATTAAGTGCAGTTGTTCTGTAAAGGTGAAGGTTTGTGTTAACATCAGGTGAGGTGAGAGAGTTAGGTGTGGGTGTTACCCTGAGGTGAGGGCGTATTTGATATGGTTGGAGGTGGTGTAAATAAACACGCCGCTCTCATCCCATGCGCCGCTCTTCACACGGATGTTCTCATGGATGTTACACAGACTCTCTAACTTCCTGTTGCAGATCATAATGGCTGTAGAGACAGGTGAGTGTTTTATTATTATTAATATATGATGTAAATGATATAAATATACAGATATACACAGTAAGAGCAGGAAGCACTAATCAGCTAACCAGCAGGGGTCATGAGTTATATTTTATATATGATCATAATCCCGACGTTATTATATTCGTGCAGTACCGTGTTTGGCCAGCAGGGCGACGTGGCTGGTGTCTGCGCTCCACACCACGTATTTGACTTTGGCAATTTTGACGGTAGCGAGTGAGCGTTTCTGCTGCACGTCGAACAGCGTGACTCCGTCTGCGTCCCTCAGCAGCAGAGAACCCGTCCCTGCGTAGAAGATCTCCTCACAGCTCGGCACCTGAACCTTCTTCACAATCTCATTCTTCAGGTTCTTTATCAGCAGCTGTGGACAGATTAAACACACACGTGAACAGGAAGCGCGTGACGCAGAGAGTGCGTAAACAGGAAGCGTGTAACGCTCGGAGGGCGTGAACAGGAAGCACGTGACGCAGAGAGGGCGTGAACAGGACGCGCGTGATGCCGAGAGGGCGTGAACAGGAAGCGTGTGATGCCGAGAGGGCGTGAACAGGAAGCGCGTGATGTGATCTCACCGAGTGCATGCGGTCCAACACAGCGAAGCGATTCCGGGCCACCCACACTGCCGTGAGTCCTGATGAGCGCTTTCCCTCTGGAGCTACACACACACACACACACACACACACACACACACACACACACACACACCTTAGAACCTGAATGTAATTGCAGTCAGTTAATAATGGAGTGTGTGTGTGTGATCAGCGCTCACCATCAGGGTTCTGCGAGTCGCTCTCTCGAGGGATGGAATACAGATCATACGTGCTGTTCTCCAGATTAGTGGCTCTCTGAAAACCACATGAGAGTGTGTGAGAGTGTGTGAGACATGAGAATGTTCAGAATGATAAAATAACCACTTCCTGTCTAAAGACTCTTACCGTACACAGCAGCACTGCGTTCTCCGCTGGATTGTACGACATGCTGAAGACAGGGAACTTAGAGCCGCTGCAAACAGAACCCAAACAAAAAAAAATTAAATGATTAAACTCTTTTTGGATGGAGATTTGGACGAAATTTGTTCCAGAGACTTTCTTAGTATTGATTTGAGGGCGGAGCTTCACATAAATCAGGCTTTATTCTGTCACTAAATCAATCGCATCTCAGAATGACGACGTGATACACAGAAAGTCTTAGAAAGCTACAAAACTGCATAATCAGCTAGCTACCTAATGTAGCTAATGTCCATGATGAACAATGGTTGTCATGGTAACAGTGAAATATATTGTGAAGTTAAATAAAGGAGTAAGAGAATAACACTGATAGCTAGTTTACTAGCAGCTAGCTGACCGCTAAGCTAGCTAAGTTTGTAAATAATTGTGACAATAGTGTAACAGCGATATCAGGCCAATGTGAGGGCATTCCCAAATTTGCATACTCATGAATATTTATAGATAGTGGTATTTTTAATGAGGGTGAAGGTGTAGAGATGTTAATCCTTTCTTCTACATCAAAAAGGAATTCTTGAAGGGCTACATTTCTGTTCATCTCTCTCTCTTTCATACACACACACACACACACACACACACACACACACACACACACACACACCTGCGTAGCTGCATGACAGCCGTGTCTTTGCTGCTGTTGAAGTCGAGCTGACGCAGGAAGCGGTCCTTGACGTAGTACAGCATGTTCCCGTACACAGCGTAGGCAGGACGCTCACGCTCCAACTTAAACACCAACATCCCGCTGTCATGACCTGAACACACACACACACACACACACACTTACTTTAATGCATCACAAGTACAAGAAATCCATTTTTAATTTACATAGTTAAGTTTCTGATAACATTCACGCTACACTAATGAACCAATCAGAGCGGGATGTGTGTAACATTTATAACAACACTGTGTGTGTGTGTGTGTGTGTGTGTGTGTGAGAGACACACCAGCAGCAAACAGGTTGAGATTGGGATGAGCTCCGAGCACCCAGAAGCGGTCGTGGTCCCTGCGGAAGGTCTGGACACCGGTCCTCTTGGACATGTCCCACACTCGGATGCTCTTATCCTCGGAGTTGGACAGGATGAGCTCCTGGCGTGGGTGGAAGACAGCGCAGGACACATTGTTGTAGTGCCCCCTACAGGTGTCCAGCTCCCACGCCTTCGACTCTAAACAACAAGAGCAGTGACACTCAGATACACACCACCACATTCAACACAAATATCAAATCATCCGGCTGTGCTCCAATCAGGAGGAGGCTGCCTACATAGGCCACATTTCTGCATGTGTATAGAGTCTCAAGGCTTCGTCCCAAACCCTAAAGATCACTACATTCATACAAATAAAGTTCTGTATGTACGTAACATAAACTGTAGGCATGGAATTCCACGCACATACACTTACCGTTCATCCTCCAGATCTTCACCTGACGGTCATCAGCTCCGCTCACAATCAGAGGCATGCTGGGATGGAACGCTGCCCAGTTCACCCCTCGATCATGACCCTGAGGGCAAAGGTCAAAATTCATCATGATGTCATCAGTGGGCAGGGCCTGACCATTCATTCATCTGTATAATTTACACATGCCACTGGTGTTTAAAAAGTATGTTAATGTAAAAAAGGTATTATTTACAGGAGATAATTTGTCACTTGCTGCACAAGAAGCCTTGTGTCATGTGGGAAAAAAATTTCACCACCCCTAACCCTCCCCCTCCTCCTACTCTTCCCACTTTCACAGGTACAGGCGAAAAGGTCATGAAGGACATTACTGGAGAGAGAGTCTCTGTCAAACTGGACCAATACATTACTGATCAGAATGGGGGTCCATTTATTTCATCAGATCTACTTAATATAATGCAGGAATAAACCATTACTTATCAGAGTGGGGGCCCGTTTATTTAAGGATCCAGGACCAAACCATTATTGACCGGAGGTAAGGGGGGTATTTACTCAAATGTACTCAGGAACTCTATGGTATGGATAGTTCTAGTTTCAACCCAACACCAACAGTTGATGCAATCGTTCATGATGGTGCAATCGTTCTGACCTCCAGCACGTGTTTAACCACAGCATCTGATGCTCCAAACAGATCCACCCCTGTGATGCCACGCACTTCTGTTTCCACAGCGCCCGGAGACAGGTTCTTCTTCCTCAAACCTGGAACCAACATTTACAGTCCGACGCACACGTGGAACCCGTTTACATGGTACACACACGGTAAAGAGGAGGAGAGAAAGGAACAATGTTATAACTGATATACAACTATATACACACATACACATACACACCATGTTTGTTGGGCTGCCACACACACACACAGAGGTACTGACATACACAAAGCACACAATCTGATTCTCAACCCATTTCTGACATCAGCACATTCTACAACATCTCAGAATGTAAACTAATAAAAATAATAAAATAATTACTACTACTAATAAAATTATTATTTTTAAAAAATCATTTTTACTTCCTCACTCTTAATTTCCTGTCTCTCGAGTTTTGATTTCTGTCATTAATAAACGAGGATGCTGCGTCAAACATGTTTCTCCAGATTTACTACGGATATGTATGTCATATGTAAATGAGGAGAAGACTCGGGATGTTGTGATTGGATAAGAGGAGCTCACACTCACATGATTGGCTAATGAGGAGAAAATCAACACTGGGAAAAAAATCTAAAAAACTTCAAATCAATCTCAAAATCACCAGCGAGAGAGAGAGAGAGAGAAAGAGAGAGAGGCCGTGTCCCAAACGCAGGCTTCATCACTACTTAGTGCACTTATTACAACTGACCTTGAACCTCTGGGGTTTGGGACAGAGCCCTAAAAAATCCTCATTTTCTAGTAAGAACCCTAACCAGTCATAAATTCAAGTGCAGTGCAGTTCTAATAGTACTAGTACTAGTGATAAACTCTGGCGTTTGGAACAGAACCATAAAATGGATGATGTCGTAGTAAAAACTTAATCTAGTGATTAATTTGAGCGTTTAGGACGGAGCCTTAAAGTAGATGGCATTCTTAAAACAGGGACGAAACCTTAGTCAGCGATGTTGTAATAAGAACACTAACTAGTGATCAGCTTTGGCATTTGGGACAGAGCCTTACAATACCTGATGTTCTACTACACTAAGTAGTGATGAAATGTGTGGATTGGGACAAAGCCTTACAACAGCCAACGCTGCAATAAGAACACTAACTAGTGATGAGCTTTGGTGTTTGGAGTGTTCAGGATGTTCTAGTACACTTAGTAGTGATAAAATGCGTGGATTGAAATGGAGCAATAAAGTGGCTGATGTTCTAGTACATTAAGTAGTGATAAAGCGCATGGATTGGTGACGAACTACTGATTTGTGTGGATTGAGACGGAGCTGATGTGTGTGGATTTAGACGGAGCTGATTTGTGTGGATTGAGACGGAGCTGATGTGTGTGGATTGAGACGGAGCTGATGTGTGTGGATTGAGACGGAGCTGATGTGTGTGGATTGAGACGGAGCTGATGTGTGTGGATTGAGACGGAGCTGATGTGCGGTGTGTTGCTCAGCACTCAGAAAGCTGCAGTGTGTGTGTGTGTGTGTGTGTGTGTGTGTGTGTGTGTGTGTGTGTGTGTGTGTGTGTGTGTAAAAGCCCAACAAAGTAGATGAGTGTGGAGCTGCAGTAGGAACCGTTGTGCAGGGGTGGATGTCTCCGTCAGGGGAGTGGGACAGCACTGAGATGGGGGAGGGGATGGGGTGGATGGATTTGGGTGGGGTGATGGGGAGGGGGTGTAGGGGGGAGAAATGTAAACTGTGCTCTGGTGGGGCAGTACAGATGTACAGAGTGAGCATTAGCGTGCACATGCAGTAAAGGACGTGTGAGTAAGCGTGGCCATGCGTTTAGTGCGATTAGCGTCAACATGAGATTTAATTTACTATCATTATTAATATTAATAATAAATGTTCTTACACATTAGACGCTAAATACCGTGTGACAGCGCTGATGCGTGATGTGTAGGTGATGTTTCACCTCTCAGTGCAACGCCACTTTATTTAACCTCCTATTTTATTTATTACATTTATAGAGCAGTAGCTAGTTGTTTAGTAATTAGTTAGTAATTAATAATTATTTATCCAAAATCACTGAACTGTACACATGCACATGAGCACTAAAGTCAAGTCCACTTCCTGTGTCTGCTCTCACATACATACATTTATAACATTACTGCTAACTGTTTGTATTTTAAACAGCGCTCACAATGCTAAAGCGCCATAGTGGAAAGGGACATGCTGTGTGTGTGTGTGTGTGTGTGTGTGTGTGTGTGTGTGTGTGTGTGTGTGTGTGTGTGTGTGGCAGCCAGTTAGACCAGGTTAAAAATCCAGGATTAATAATGAACAGATGAATATTATGAGTGAGGATTAGGTTATAAACATGCATAGAGACAGAAACACCTCTCACACACACACACACACACACACACACACACACACAGAGAGTTGAATGTCGGTGTTATTAATCCAGACCACACTGGTGTTATGATGCTGAATTCATGTCTCCACTTGATCAGATTAAATATACTCTACATGATATTGGATCAAACCATTACTGACTGGGGGCTGAGTATCTGAACCAAATCATTCATTATCAAAGGGGTGTGACCTGACTCTATATAACCTGCTCCATATGATGCAGGATCAAACCATTTCTGAACAGAAGTGGGTATCTGTCTATCATTATCTAATCTGTATCAGTTCATCTGTCAATGTGGAACAGACCATTCCTGAAGGGGGGGGGATTTGATACACCACTTCTGAACCTACACTGGTGTCTCCGAGATCGTTACACACCAGTACACACTTTAGAATAGAAAATGTTATGTGACAAGCTGATGACATCTCACACACACACACACACACACACACACCCCTGAAGGGGTCTAGAGTTTCAGTAGAGTTAATGGAGAACCTCAGAGAAGTGAAGGAACAAATTCAACATCGTAACACAGGACTGAGTTAATAATACTGGACCTTCACCGATACGTCAGCACCATGTACTGCGTGTGTGTGTGTGTGTGTGTGTGTGTGTGTGTGTGTAAGAGAGAGAGGTGTTTCAGAACAGAGCCCACAGAGATCTCACTTTTACATTCATCTACTCCCTTTCTCCTCCTCTCCATCCTTCCCTCCCTCTATCCCTCCCTCAACCCCACCCCCTCCACCCCCCCTTCTCAGTAGCGTTCACACTCCTCCTCACCGGAGATATCCCACACCCGCACGGTCTGATCCAGGCTGGCCGACACCACCAGGTCCTCCGAAGGGTGGAACTGAGCACACATCACGTAGTGGTTATGACCTGTCAGAACACTGAGGGGGGGAGAGAGAGAGAGAGAGAGAGAGAGAGAGAGAGAGACTATATTAACCTGTGGAACTGTTAATAAACATATAAACACACACATCCACAATCACACCCACCAGACACAGGTCCTGGACTGCCAGTTCCACAGACGGATGGTCTGATCATCTGAAGCGCTCAGGATCCATGGGTACTCCTGACCACACACAGAGAGAGAGAGAGAGAGCGAGAGAGAGCGAGAGAGAGAGAGAGAGAGAGAGAGAGAGAGAGAGAGGTTAGTCCATTCTCCATTACACCATCAATACAAAATCCTAAATCCAAAATCTGTTTGTCTGCAGTTTCTGTGTGAATAAATTATCTATCTGTCTATCTGCTGATCCGTTCACCCATCTGTCTGTCTGACTAGCACCCCGCCTGGTCTTTCTTTCCACCCATCTGTCTGTCTGTCCATCTGGTTATTCATCTATCTGACCATCCATCTGTCTGTCTGCCAACCGTCTAGCTGTCCACCTATCTGGTGAGCTATCAGTCTGTCTATCAATCCTTCTATCCGTCCATCCAGTCAACTGTTTATTTGGCCATCTCTCTGTCTGTCCACCAATCTCACCAATCTGTCCTTTTGGTCATCCATCTATCTTTCTAGCGGGCCATCTGGTCACCTGTCTGCCAATCTGTCTGTCTGTGTGTCTGTCTGTCTGGCCATCTGTCTGTCTGTGTGTCTATCTGTCTGGCCATCTGTCTGTCTGTGTATCAATGTATCTGTGGGTCAATGCCCATCCATCCACCTACCTGTCTATACCTCTATATACACCTACATCTCCATCTGTCTGTCTCTCTGCATCCGTGTGTGTTTGTGTGTGTGAGAGTGTGTGTGTGAGTGTGTGTGTGTGTGTGTGAGGACTCACATGGTGGAAGAAGGTGGTGCGGATGTAGTCCAGGTGTCCAAGCAGGGTGAAGAGACAGCGACGGAGCTTGTAGTTCCATACCTACACACACACACACACACACACACACACACACACACACACACACACACACACAGGTTTACTCTCTCTTGCTCTCTGATAAAGCCTGGCAGTTACACTGCATTAGAATCAGGACACTGATGTTCGACCTTGATTTTGTAATCGTCTCCACCCGAGACAAACAGAGGCTGCTGCTTGTGGAAGTCGATCCCTCTCACCGGACCTGTTCAACATACACACATTAGACTATAAACACACACACAGAGCATTGAGGAAAAAATGTTGGACGCGTCTAACCGTCATGCTCGTCGAACTTATCGATGAGGGTGCACATGCGATAATCCCACAGCTGGATGACGCCGTTGTGAAGACTGGCCAGGATCCACGGCCGCTTCGGGTGGAAACTCAGCCCTGATGACACACACACACACACACACACAGAGCTCTGGATTTATCTGGGCTGATCATTCATTCTCAAAGATTTTTTTTTTGACAAAATGGCTGCCACTTACATTTCACCGAATCTCATATTTCCATAAAATGTGTCATTATATAAGCTCCCTGTTAGCCTTAATAACAATACAATATTAATAACACGCTAAATTTAATCACAATACACTATCTGAGATAATGTGATATCCATTTATTAATTTAAAAAATACATTTTTAAACCATTATATACAGACAGTGTGATGGACTGTGACAATTTTTTTAAGATTATAAAATGTTCTTACAGATTTGTCTTTTTTCACCTCATTCTCAGCACTAATTTTTTTTATTAATTGATATATTCAAATTAATTCATTTGTGTGTCACAGAAATATCTTCAGGAATCGTGATTACGGTGAAATCTCTCACACTAGTGTCTGTCAGAAAAGGTAAAATATTGACAAAGTTTATTTTTGTGACATTTAATCTAAAGAGAAAATCAACTTTTTTAATCTCTGAAAGGGAAATTAAAGTGTAACAGCACCAGAGTTAATAAATAAATATTAAAAAGAAATCTTTCTTTGTCTTTATTTATTTGAGTTATGATGGAAGCCTGGCACTTCTCTTGCGCATGCTCAGTCGCATTTTTCCCTCAGACAGCTGCAGAAGTTCTTAAATGTAAACTCTTGATACAGATGTTTATGAAGTTTAAGTTTTCAGTACATAAAGGTCACATAATAAACCTTTTCCCGCACACAACACACTCTCAGTTACACACACAGACCCAGTGAATATGCATCAGTTGCTTTTTTCTTGTTGTTTTACAGCATTAATGTGATATTTATAATGCAGAAATGAGCAGGACTTTTATAAAGGACTGAGGAGGAGGAGGATGAAAATTTAATAATAATTAATTACATTTTTACTTATAATTACTTACAGCATTAATCTTAATATTAACTAATAACACAGTATACATAGTGCGTCCTTAATTTTTAATTCATTTTTAAACCTAAATGATCGCATTTAATTCAACAGCACACACATTAGCCGAGTTACTGCCGTTAAATCCTAATGACAGCTAGTTAGCCAGTTAGCTACATCTAACCAAACAGGCCACACTTTTTATTTTATAAATATTAAAGTGTGCTATTTTCAGCTTTTCAGATTCCTAATACACATCTATAAAACAAATCTAACATACAAAATAAAATAATATAAAATGAAATGAAAGAACACAATCTAAATGAGCTGCGGCTAGCATGCTAACTGCGGCTAGCTGTGTTTGCTAGCTGTGTTACCTTTCACTCGAGCTGATTTGGTCTCGAATTTGGTTAACATCTCCGCGTTTCTGCGTGTCTAATCCAACAATCCAATCTAAAGATAGCTGGTGTGCAGAAGTGATTTCTATAATTAATAATTCTTCTCTTTTCTCTCTCTCTCTCTCGCGGCTTCTGCACTTCCTCAGCTGACACGTCTACCGAAATAAAGTGTTTCCTGCGCGGAGTCAAATAAAGTTTTTTTTTTGTGTCCAAAACGTGACGGAGAAATCTCCACGTCGCTGTGAAGGAAGTGGTGCGCATGCGCAGAGACAAGAACCGTTCTGCTAGGAAAGATCCACATCCATAAAAGTGAATTTAGTGACTGCTTTATTTGTCTTTTTTTTCGTTTGGAACAACAGTAAAATTTTATAATAATACTCCTGACTCTTATTTTTATTAAAAATCTTTGTCTAAATGTTTTTAGATACATTTTAGAACGAGGTACTTTATGTTTTTCTGTAACTGTACACATATACACTCTTTATTTTTGTGTATTGTTGTGATTCACGATAAAGTAAGCTCATAAAATCATTCGTATGCTTTTCATTTTACAGAATTATTAGGCATATGGCCCACTGCAGAATTAGAAGCACCCTTTGAGAGAGTGACTATAAAACAAACATTCATTATGCACAAACACACATACACACCCATACAGTGTTTACTGTGTTTTTAGTGTTGTAGTTATTTCAGTACAAATATTATTATTATTTTCTTTTCTTCAATGATAAATGTGGCAGAAGTACTGACAACCTTTCTTCTGCAGGTGGAACTACCTCGATGGTCAGAGCAGTTCGAGCTGACAGGAAGGCCACTATAAAGTAAATAACCACTCTTATTCTCTTTCTTTGAGCAGAAAGGCATCTCAGAACACACAGCTTTGTGTTGCACCTTGAAGTGCACTGGCTACAACAGCAGAAGACCACATGCGGTTTCAGTCCTGTCAGCCAAGAACAGCAATCTGAGGCAACATCTCACTCACACACACTCATCCAATCCGGATGACTGGAGAAAGACCAGGTAACTTTTTTAAGTGTTAATGAGCTGAACATGAACTCAAACTGAACACAGTGTCAATCATACATGATGGAGCAGGTCAGGAGGATAAATAAACATACAGTGTGGTGTGTGAGCAGCTGGAGACAAGATGAGGAGCTTCGGGATCACAAACACACGACACAGGAGCGGGATTAAACACACACACCACTTTTAATCATTCTAAACATCAGGAGGAATAAACCACATTTTATTAACATTTAAAGGAATAGAATTTCTCTCTCTCTCACACACACACACACACACACACACACCTGCACTTAAAGGCTTCACCGTTAGTGTTGTAAAATCACACATTTTTCTGAAGAATGATGTATATAAAACCGTTAGATGGAATAACGATCAGATTTTTCTATCTATTATAGTACATTACTGACAGGTGTACCTGCATCAGCATGGGCGGAGCTTATAGTAAATTCCATCAGCCAATCAAATCACTTGGTCATGTGACATCACCACAAGGTGTTTATTCAGCTCCGTGTACTGATTAGCATAAAATAGCGAATTTTACCTGGATAAAATACTTGCATTTAATTACACAACAGTAGTTTACCTAAAGTTAGCAAACATGTTAGCAAACATCTAGTAACAGTAACCTTAGCTAAAATAAGTAACCGATTTTATTGTGTAAACTGACTAATGTGAGGTGAATTATTATTCTGTCTAATTAAAGGCAGTATTTCATGTTAATTAGTCTGTACACACACACACACACACACACACACACACTATCAACATTGTATCATCTTTATACTGCTAACATCTCCGCCTCACTGGGGTCACATGATCGAGCACTGCTCCGCCCCTGCTACTCCAGGAAGATGAAGAGACTCCGGGTCAAAGTTCAGACCAGGGGGCTGATGGGAAACACAGAGCATAAAGACATGAGCTGCATCTCAAAGTGTGTGTGTGTGTGTGTGTGTGTGTGTGTGTGTGTGTGTGTGTGAGAGTGTGAGAGTGTGTGAGTGTGTGTGTGTGTGTGTGTGTGTGTGTGTGTGTGTGTGTGAGAGTGTGAGTGTGAGTGTGAGAGTGAGGGAGAGTGAGAGAGAGAGAGAGAGAGAGAGAGAGAGAGAGAGAGGGAGATCAGAGAGATGTTCATTTTTTCTAGAATATAATGTTTAATTTCTAGAACTGTTCTAGAACAGCCAAGCAACAGATAGATAAAGAGAGAGACAGATATTTAAAGACACTCACCGCTTCTCCAGCCAATTCCTTCGGGGGGTGACCCAAATCCTGCAGCTGGGTGAAAACACACACATGGTTTATACACAGACACACACACACACACACACAGAGCGTTAACAGAGTCCTCTCTCAGCAGGACTGGGACACGGGGAACATCTCTGTACCTTCTGCATGAGCTCCAGAATGTTCTCAAAGCTGCTCTGTGCATCTCCGTCGCTCTCAAACTGGCTGCAGATTTCTCCCATGATCCTGTGCTGCTGCTCGTACCTCTGGACGTCCTCAGCCGAGAGCGACTGTCTGTTACTGTGCAACCACTCAGGGTACTGCCGGACACCGGAGACACCGGGGACAGAGATACAGTCAGACATTTTACAACAAATAAAGAATACAGAGGAAGAGAATAAACGGAGGAGGCATGTGCTGAGACTATCATCACCACATTTTAGCAAAGTTTAGAGATTAAGAAAGGGACAGAAAGGTTAGACTTTTGATGGAGATGGAGCCTGATGGGGCCTATGAGGCACGAGGAGAGAGAGGAGGAGCTTGAGACAATGTGGACAGAAATTCTCAGAATTTCTCTCTTCATAAGAAGCCAACTAGCCAAATTCTAATGCTGTTTCAGACTTTTCCATGATATACGATCACAATGATGCATCGCTCCACCCCTGACCCTGACTCCCTGATCTTGACCCAATGTGAAACTCACCTTCTCTGTGATCTCCTTGAGTGATGGATACAGCACGTCTTTGGACAGAAGGTTCTGCATGATGGACTGCATGATGGGGAGGATATTTCCATCTTCTCCACCCCCTTCACTATTCTCCTCCAATCCCAGCCCTTCTAATGTTTTAGCCAGATCCTCTCCGGCCAATCCGGTGGCCTGGTAGCACATACACACGCATGCACACACACACACAGATACGCACACAGTCAGGCATGCGTGTGCACACGTGCAAACGCGCGCACACACACACGCAAACACACACAAACACACACAGAGGGGAAATTTTTATTTTAAGCAGTGAGAAATAAGTGTTCTTAAAGCATAATGAATATAATGAGTTTTCAAAATTGAAGTCATTATTATTAATAATGAATTAATTACAGGGGAAATCATGGCTGTAGGAACTCTGTGTTTTATTACCTGCAGATTATCTGCGTTTTTGGCCAAACCGCTCAGCGTGTCTTTGAGGCAGGAAGCGAATTCTTGCTGAGAAGCTGCATCAGTACCTGCATGTCATCACGTTCATAACATTAAATCAAACGTGTGTGTGATAAAATATCTTCTAAACTATGATGAACCGTACTCATTCTTGTATGTTATGGTGACGTACCCACTTTCCCGGCAGCCTCGGACAGTTTGTGGAACTGCTCGATCAGCTCGGGTTCTTCCTGTGCAAGCTCAGCCATCGCTCTCTCCCACTCCTCCTTCGCCTGGTGAGCCATCTCTCCTTCAAACAGAGACTCGAAGAACTGACTGTCCTCCAGCAGAGGTGGCTACACACCCACCCACCCACACACACACACAGAGGAATATTAAGACACGAAGGTGCTGATCACAGTTTATGATTATTTGATCTGATTGTGATTTAGTGATCTCAGTTATTTGAAATAATCTCAATATTTTAACTGATGGGAATAGAGCTGCTTGATTATTTATGCTGACTGCTTTTTTTTTTGAGCTGAACCTGACTGTTTGCACTGATTGTGACAGAACTGATCACTGACACTTCAGCTGATCGCGATTATTTGAGCTGGTCATGACTGTTAATCACATTTATTTGTGCATGAACTAATCGTCAGCTATAAAAATGGTGAGAGGCTGAGAATCAGGCTGATGTTCACCTTCTGCCCCGTCTTCGCTTCTGCACTGGGGGCTTCAAGAGGAGCATTCGTCTTCTCAAAGTCATCCAGTGCACCTGAGAGAGACAGAGAGAGAGAGGGAAAGGGAGAGGGAGAGAGAGGAAGAGAGACAGACAGATAGGGAAAGGGAGAGGGGGAGAGAGAGAGAGAAAATACAGATCATGAAATGATGACAGAACCTAATGACAAATATCCAACTGAGAGGAAATGATAAAGGTTTTAAACACAACCTTATAGATTTCAAGAAACAATTCTATCAGTTGTTCCCTTCTCTTTATAAAGTAACATCTCAACAATACTGACACTGGTTAATAAACTTATAGGCAGCAGATAAATACAGTAGAAAAACTGACATGGGTTCTAATCGTTTTTTTCTTTTTGTTATTTGAAGATTCAGCTGCAATAAAATAAAGTCTGACTTCTAAGAAAAAGACAGAGAAGAGCTGCCTTTATCTGACATTTGTAAATGTATAATGAATTTAAGAAAAGTGGTGATTAAATGCTAACATCAAGGAATCGAAACAAAGCACAGTTATCTAGAATATTGTTAAGTACACTATGTTGAGCACAGTTTAGAGAAGTGTAAACTATCCTGTAAAAGGAGAACACTTCTTAATTCGCGATTGTAATGAAAATTTTGCAGTGATCAGTCTAAACCACTCTACACAAGTTCTACCCTCTCTCTACAGTTACTGTTGTGTTGTTGTGGGTTGATGTGGCTGTTTAGTTGTGGAAGTGTCAGCTGGCCGGGTTTATTTACTCTGAGCAGTAAAACACTTCAGGTGTAATCGCAAACCTTACTGTCCAATAATTCATCCAGTTCTGCGTCTGCTGCAGCCGTGTTTTCAGATTGCGACGCCATCTCGCACTGCAATGACAAGCTGCGGTGTCGCGGAGAGATGACGTAGGGGTCATGTGACTCGAGTCGACCCGTTGATCGTCTTGATCCGGGTATTTTTTTGCTAGCTGGTTGAGTAGCCAAAGACGGAGTGAAATATCAGCGTCTGTTTTTATTGTCGCCTCTTGTTCATAATATAATACAGAAATAAATCTAACATCTAAACGTGTCTGTGTAAAAGCAGGGAAAAACGAGCTTGATTAGCTATAATTATGCTCACGCGATTCTTTTTAGAGTCGTGAATCATTTAGTTCGATACATTAAAGTGATTCGAACCTTTTACTCTCGTGTTGTTGTGGCTGCTTCCGCTAGGGGTCGCCGCAGCGCATCACCTGCCACTGGCCGCCATCTTTTCCTCTCTCATTGTAGTAATTACAGAAAATTAATGATGTGGCTGATTTTCTTGTAATTAATTGATTGATTGATTGATTGATTCCAATGTGATGTTTTATTGCTTATAAAATACAGGTAAAATTAGGAAAATAAAGATAATATGAATATTCTTGAATGAAGTATTTACCGTTTCCACAGTTTAAAAATATACATTTAAAATTATTTTGTACACTTAATTGTAAAAATGTATATATTTACCATCTTTTTGTGGCCTTACTTTCATTAATGCCTTACAAGCACAAGAGATTTCTGACACTTTTCTGGGATTTAAACATAAACAGATATATGTTTATTTTTGGACACTGGATATATCACAGAAAAAACCATGCTGTAATAATTTTTAAAAAATATCCTTTTACCACACCACCATCATGTACTAATAAAAAAATAAATAAAAGAAAAGGAATACAAACAATAATAAAACAAAAAAGAAAGAAGAATAAAGAGAACTGCACGTTCGTATAACTCTGAGATAAAACTGAAAAGCAAACTAAGAGCCAATATTTTTATTAGCCACTAAATCTGTAGTAAATCTTTCAAATAATGTTGCTAACAGATTACTGTTCCTGATTAATTCTACATTCAGATGGATTTTTGACTTTCTGAGAAAAATGCAATTTTATTTTTAAAAAAAATCTAGCCAACAGCAATATTATTTAAAACAAACAAACAAAACATCTAGCGGACAGACATTTTTCATTTCCTCTAATAACTTAGACACATGAGGTGAGAACAGGAATTGACACCACACACAAGACCATTTTATATTTGTATTTTAATAACAAATCCATATCATACACTTTTCTGTTTTATATTACACACATTCTTCTAGTCTTGTGCCCATGTGGAGTTTCTTTCCGAATAAAATCATCAGGAGAAAGTTACAGCACATTAAACACACAGCAGCATTACGTCACAAACTCTCAGGACCCGAACACGCTCTGGAATTATACATCATTTATTCCTTTAAATATTTCAATATTTCTAAGTGCTTCATAAGTCCTGCTCTAACACACTGTTAAATGTTATTTATCCATGTATGACGTGTTATTTAGCTACACACTAAACATGGTTTCATAATTTTATCATGATACTGGTAATTTTAGTGTTAAAATGTCTCAATTTTGACCTTAAGTTAAAAGAACTAGCCGGCTAACCAGATCTAGCTAGCTAACAAACTGACTAGCAAGTTGCCAAATGTCCAAAATGTACCTCAGCTCAGATAGATGTTTCTATAATGTTACTATGGGTGTGGTCATAGGGCCGGGGTGTTGTTATGGAAACCAGGTAAACAATATGGGACTGTACTGTACATTTCTTTAGGGAGGTGAACAATCAGATCATCTGGTTAATGTTGAATACACATAGATAACATTAGCTCGCTCCATCTGACTAGCATGCTAACTAGTAATCTGGTGTTTTCTTTCAAATAATTCAAGATAACAACAAAACATGATGGGTTTAATCATATCGTATTGCATCATATGGTTTGAAGTTTAGAAGTAAAATTTAAAAGTCTTAGATAATTGTTCCTATTGTCTGATTGGCTAGACATAATGTGGCACACAGACTCATTTGCATAAGTTTTGCTCAGCTGAATATGAACATTGGGGACATAGTGTAAGTGTGAGTTAGCTAAATGTAATGTAATTAATATTAATGTTAGCTACAAAATGGTCAGCTAACTCCCAAAAAACAACCAGAATGACAATATTGCGTATTTTGCTATAAATTTTGTGATTTATTAAAGGTGGCCGAGTGTAAGAAAGTGTGTTAGAGCAGGAAATCTCTCTAAACTATGCAGAATGCTCACATAGAATGAGATGCAAAGGAAACATCAGGAGCAAGTAAAAAAGAAAAGGAAAGATTTTTGATGATGAACACAAATCTATTTAGAGGAATTAATTTTCCCATGGGGAAGTAATGAACTTTAACTCTGCACATCACACAGGTAATGGATCATTTATAAAGTCAGTTATCATTTGTTTCAGCACTCATGTATTAAAGGTCAGTTCTTTATAAAGCCTAATCGGGAAGTTTCTAAAATAAAGCAAATAAAGACAACCAGCTTCACTAATGTGTGCTTTATGCATTTTTGAAAAATCAGAGATGTAATTAGCTGTTTTTTATTATCTAAAAGGAGAAATGAAAACTTGTTATGTTCTTCCTGATTGGAGCTTTTTTTCAATGTGCATCCAAAAGATTTATTCATTATTTACTATATAATAATATGAATAATATTCTTCATCAGAATGTACCTATTTCTATATTTATATTGACACATTCTCACACATGCGTGTACTTCCAGCTATTTCTACACTTTGGCTTCTTAAACTGAATTATACTCGTGCGTTTTGGAAAGATTTATTTCACACCTGCTGTATTTTTTTCATCTCAAATAAACAAACCAGAACCACATGCAGGAAACACAGTGTGCACACACAGTTACACACACTGAAGGTGTTTATTACATCAGTTAAAGGGTTAAAATGTTGATTAAATGTGTAAATGTGAAACACACAGCAATGTGTAATAATGAAATGTCAAAAACCTCTTGTATTATCTCCTGTTTCCTGCTTCCTGTTTTCTACCTCCTGGTTCTATGTCAGGAATTAACTCTAAAATTAACTCTAAAATTCCTGATTCTATAATGTCCACATCCATGTTTTAAGGCTCCATCCCAAATCCTAGAACTCATCTCTAGTTAGTGTACTTAGTAAAACAACAGCTCTGTCCAAAATCCTAGAACTCATCATTATGTACTATACTTAATAAAACAACAGCTATTTTAAGGCTCTGTCCCAAACCCTAGAACTCATCCCTACTTAGCGTACTCACTAGAATGTCAGCTAAACCTAGAACCACCTAGAACCCACAGAATAAATTATAATAAGACTGGATAGTGGTTAGTGTGATAGTGTACATTAGTGTTTGTTAGAACCTGATCAGCTCATTAACACACCCTTAACGAGGTGTGTTATTATATGTGTTATTAAGTTTGTTAGTGTGTGTGTGTGTGTTAGTGTGTGTTATAGCATCAAACACTACACTATGATGAATATTTTCTGTTTTTTTAAGTTGTGTTTAGCCCCACCCACTCTCCCTGTTATTTCATCACCGTGTCAGAACTCCACTTTACAGGCGGGGAACGTCTCCTCCTGCATGGCCACTGTGCTGTTGCTACCCAGAACCGTGATGCCCAGCTGCTGCTGCTTCTCCTGGGTCTGATGGTACCACTCGTGCATCATCATCGACTCAAATGTGGGGATTAATGTCACCTGCAGACAGGTTGTCTCTCTTACTGGCTGGCTCTCTAACTGGTTTTCTCTCTTACTGGTTCTCTCTCCTATTGTTTGTCTCTCTTACTGGCTGGCTCTCTCACTGGTTGTCTCTCTTACTGGCTGGCTCTCTAACTGGTTGTCTTTCTTTTACTGGCTGGCTCTCTCACTGGTTGTCTTTCTTCCTGGTTGTCTCTCTTAGTGTCTGGATCTCTTATTGACTGTCCTTCTTATTGTCTGACTCTCCTTAAGGTAAGGAACCATAATCGTTGCTTAAATGCACTAAGTGTGAACTTACCAGCACATCTTCAGCCTGAACAGAGTTTCTGCTGTTTCTTTTACTGTTTGTCTTTCTTACTTCTTGTCCTTCTTACTGGCTGTCTCTCTTACTGGGTGTCCTTCTTATTGGCTGGTTCTCTTACTGGCCGTCTCTCTTAATGGTTGTCTCGCTTACTGGCTGGCTCTCTAAGTGGTTGTCTCTCTCACTGGCTGGCTCTCTAATTGGTTGTCTCTTACTGGTTATCTCTCTTACTGGCTGGCTCTATTACTGGTTATCTCTCTTACTGGCTGGCTCTCTAATTGGTTGTCTCTTACTGGCTGGCTCTCTTACTGGTTGTCTCTCTTACTGGCTGGCTCTCTTACTGGTTGTCTCTCTTACTGGCTGGCTCTCTTACTGGTTGCCTCTCTTACTGGCTGGCTCTCTAACTAGTTGTATCTCTTACTGGCTGGCTCTCTTAATGGTTGTCTCTCTTACTTGTTGTCTCTCTTATTGATTGTCCTTCTTATTGCCTGGCTCTCCTTAGGGTAAAGAACCATAATCAATGCTTAAATGCAAAGTCTGAACTTACCGGCACATCTTCAGGCCAAACAGACTTTCCATCTAGTAAAGCATCCAGAATGGGTCTCATCATGACTTCTTTCAGAGCGTCATCTCCACTTATAATGTAACAGGACGATCGCAAACGGCAGAAGAATTCGACATCAATAGTGGATGCTGCATTTCCAGACGGGAGGTACGCCAAGTCCAAATACACAGAGGTGATGCTCTTGATACCTGCTGGTGATTAAGGAGAAAACCGGTTAGACAAGATAATAAGCTTAAGAGCTAATTGATCCTTTTGTATTTGGATTTTACAGGAAACAGTGACTGACTGCAAACATTCTGTGGCAAGAATTAAATGTTACAATCTGACTTACTTCCACTGAGGGAACTACAGGATATTATCAAGATAATAGACGATATGAATTACTGCCATAATTCAGGCTTCCAGAAACATTCAAGTAATGTCTTGCGACAATTATCAATTAAAACTGCAGTCTTGGTATTTTGTTTATAAATCTTTTCCTACCTGTGGTGGTTAGTCTTTTTGCACCAGAATGGGAAGAACGTGATACTGGAGTGTCTACAGTAGAATTTGACCTCAGACTCCCAACCGATCCACTCTGACTTCCTGTTCTGGTCTTGCTAGCTTGCGTCGAAATGCTAGATGTACTTAGCCTCTGCGTAACCACATTTGTCTTCCTGTTCTTTACACCCATTTTCCCGAGTTTCCCAGGATCAGGCATGCAGGCCCCAGGCTGGGCAGGAAGAGGAGGGAAGTCTTTGAGAGGAACAGGAAGAGGATCCTGAAGTGGTGAATTATTCAGGTTCAAGTTCTCAGAGGAGCAGTGCGCACCCGTTTCCTCATCAGAATCTAACGCACCATCTGCAGTGATAGAAGGGCATTCCTCCAGACCGGGTTGGGGGTCAGAATCTGAAGCAGTGGGGAAGTAGTCGCTGGCAGAGGTGAGAGGAGTTTCCTGGGCTGGGTGAGTGGCCTTGTTGCTTAAAAATGGCTGGTACAAGGGCTTCACCACTTCCTGGGAGCGATCACTGTCATCTGAGAAGTCATGAGGGCTAGTAGCCATAAGTCCCGGTGAAAGGGTGTGCTGATCTTTCTCTAGAGGTTTAAAATGTTTAAATTCGCAGGGAGAAACCAAACAAAGGTCGACATCATGAGGAGCATCAAACATCAGACTCTGTGGTCCAGAGGGACGTCCATCTGAGGGATCGTTCATCACCCTCTTTGTATGTGCCATCTTTAAAGACAAGGACATGCCCACTTTGAAGTCAGGATCTGCGTAATGTCCGTTGGAGTAGGACATCTCATCCTCATTAGTGGATTCACTGACCGTAGGAAGCACCTGCTCAAAGGACATCGATAAAGATTCGTCAACCTCAGTGGACTGTGGTGAGCTAACTTCGGCAGGCATTGAGTGAGTGGTGGTGGTCACCGTGGGTGATATATCAGGCATAATGTCCTTGAAAGAGCTCAGTGATAGGAAACTGGAGTGTTTCTCTTTAGAAGAGCTGGAGTTGCTCTCTTGAGTACTTTTGGGACATCCAGACTCTGAAGTCTTACAAGATCCTCCTTGCTGGCTGTCTGATCCCAAGCACATCTTAGCTGCTAAGCTGCTGCGGTCTCTGGAGGCCCAAGTTTCCTCAGGGGAAAGGTGATATGGTGTGTGACCAGCACTGTTTGGACCAGATCTTGGCGAACTCAACTCCAAGGTCTTCTCATCAGGGCTAATGCACACTTCATCCTGGCCACTTTTAGGTGGATTGTCCTTAAAAGCTCCATCAAGCCAGCTAAACTCAGTGGGCGTAAGGTCTAGATTTACACTGCGCTCACTCTTTGGAGTCTTGACAATCCCAGAAGCCTCAGTGGATTTGACTGGATTCAGTATGTCATCTATAGACTTTTCTGGACTTGCATGGTTGTTTTCTGGATCTTCTTCACTTCCTGATTGTTTCCTCGACAGGATGTCAGGGATTTTAGTTTTAGCAGACAATTCATGTGACTGCTCTTGCTCCATTTCCAGAAACTCTGTTGTCATATCCTCGGGTGAAGATATCGCCAACTGTTTTGGATCCCCCACATCACCCGAGAGCTTCTGGTTTTGCTGTTCCTTGTTGGATTTATTAATTTTTACTCTGTCCTCTGTCCCTTTGTTTACTTTCATTTCATTTTTCTTTGTACTTGCAGATTTATTTGGGTCTGCAGGAGGAGATGCAGACCTTGGAGCCATTTTCTTGGCCTCTTTCCCCATCAAATAATTTTTACTCTCTTCAGTCTTTTCATCATTCTTCTGTTTGTTTAAAGGGGAATCTTTTTTACCTGACATTTTCCTCTGTCCAATGTCTGTTTTTTTTGACACTGACACACTACTTCTGTCATCTTTTTTGTTGGCTTTAAAAGACTCCTTCCTTGCAATGGTTTTGTTCAGTTTAGGCTTGACACCATTTTCAACAGATTTTGGTTTTTCTTGATCATTCATAGCCTTGACCTTGACCTGGTCTTTTGGGTCTGGATACCCACGGACTGATTTCTCCTTTGCTGTGGCACTGCTTGTTCTGGATTCTTTGGTGCCAGACTTGAGGCTGTCTTGGCTCTCAGCTCGCTTTGGGTTCTTTTCTGACTTTGTTTCGATATCTTTGGAGCACACTACAGGACATTTGAGAAACTCTAGGTGCTTCAGCTTTTCTAGACCTTCCAGTATCTTTGCTTGTGGCGTTGACCCAGGGAAAAGGACTCGTATGATCTTTTCATGTGGGCTGGCAGGATGCCACACGAGCAAAGTGCAAATAGACACCAGAGAACTTAGGGAAACTTCGGAACCTTTGGGATTGGTGCTGTTTTCAGGCCAGCGGTTCATGAAGTCCTCGAACTCTTTGCTGCCTTTAACCGGGTTAATGACATACAGCTCAAGACAACCAACTCCCATCTTCTGAAAGAGAATCACTGGTTCTATGGGACCACTTGAATTGCGAAGTAGTGGTTCTGCTGAGATCTTGAGTTTTTCCAAATGACGTAAAGTAAGACCTGCTTGATCACTACTTCGCAGCACATTAGGATCACCTTGAATTTTTTTCAGCCTTTTTGGTGCGTTAAAGAAAACAACACCCAACTCTGGAGAGATCAGATTTTTCAGCCACTGTTCTTTCTTCTCTGAGTCACAGGACTCATCTTCCTTGAGCTCAGCAACCTTCCTCGCAAAAAGACTATTAATCCCTGGAAGATTATCAGTCCCAGCATGAGTGAGAAGAACAGAATCCACACGGTCCAGATGCCTGACTAACTTCCAGAAGCAAGAGCGTGGATCCGATCCACCGTTGACCAGGACGTTGAATCCATTGACGGCAAAAAAGGCACAGTCCCCTCTCCCACCTGGAAATATATAGCAGCAAGGACGACAGAGTTTAAGGAACCCAACTGTGCTTGGGGGTTCTAGGAGATCAAATGGTGATGGTGCCTCAGTGTTCTCACAGAGATGATTGGTGAACTCATGGAGGCCATCCATTTTGGGCAGAACCATTAAAGGGTTCACCTTAATGTCTATTACATCTTGTAAATTGTGTTTCCCGAGTATGGAGTTCTTCCACGTTCCAGTCTTTGGGCAGCTAAGGGTCAGGTTTGCTTTTCCTGTTGCACTTGCAGAGTTCAGTTTGTGTTGAATCTGTTGTGTGCAAAAAATAATTACACAGTCAGTGTAGATGCATAATCTTTTGTCAGTTTGACTCATTTTTGTTAGTTTGCTGTTTCTTGCTAAAGGACAGAAAATCAGTAGTTAAAAACATTAAATTTTCCACAGACCTCCTCGTCTGTAAAGATCTGAATGAAGTGGTTTGGAGTGAAGTGTCCAGTGTGTAAGACAAGGTCCCCACTGTCCTCCAGGGAGCGTCCAGTCAGCACGAGCAACTTGTGCTGAGATGTGTCCGTTATCAGGCCGTGTATCTGCACATATTAGGACACTAATCGTGGACAAAGTCATAGTAATTACTATTTTCTAAACAAATGTGTAAATGTGTACTTTCCTACAAACAAAAATGAAGCTATTTATTAATGTACAAAATGTTTTTTTGGTGAATTGCTAAATGGTTTATTTAGTTATTGATATATTTGCAGATTTGTCATTTAAAAACATAATTTATCATTAAAAATGGTGATTTACGTGTGGAATCTGCTTCTTTAGTTACCCTTATATACAAAATTTGAAACAGCTGTTTTCTGATTGGTTAAAATTTGTCACATGACCATACTGTAAATACAGCTAAATACAGGAGGTTAATGCTGAAATTCATTTTACTTGGAACTCTGAGTGTTGATCTTCCCAATCTAAACTCATTCCTGCTTCTGCTGGGAAAAAACGTGGATGCACAGAGCAAGGTCATATTTGGATAAACATAAAGGAGATCTAAATAAATGATTTCTGTACAATTAACAAAGAGAAATGACATAATGAATTGTGTTGTTTGTCTTTGCTCATAAAAAGATCTGTGTTAATAAAACTGAGCTGCAATCAACAAAATTGAATTGCAAATATAAAGTTACAAAAAAATATAAACTGTTTTAACAAACAGTTGTTCAAATTTTCACAACACAAAAGTTAAAAATCAAGTTTTATCAAGTAGAGCATAGGGCAAAAGTAATTCTGTTTACTGTTAATTTTTGGGTGGGTTTATGTCAGAGAACTTGGGCAACTTTGATGATCCCAGAGTTCCTCACTTGGAATTCCGAGTTGAATGACTGTTCCTTCGCAATTTTCTGTGTTGTAGGTCTGGTTTTTACTCAGAGTTTGGAGTACAATAGATTGCAGCATAACCCTGAAATTGATAAGAAACCCTGCATCTGCACATTTTAAGTTGTAATAACAAAAACACATTAATGATGTGATTCCTGACACTTGCTACAGAAAATGACTGTTTTGCCCTTTATTCATGATCATATGACACAATTTAACCAATCAGAACACAGAAAGCTCAAATTAGAATTGAATAACCATTTTAAAAACATTTTTTTTAAAACAACAGATTTGTTCTGAGCCTGACAAGCTCTGGTTCGTCAGAACAGTCACTTAACACTTAACAGACACTAAATCTGCATCTCAATTTTAAAAAGGCACATGATGATGCAAACAGTAAACAGGGAAAATAGAAATTAAATCTGAATTTAATTCACATCTGAATCTGGAGTAAAATTCGGCTTGTTTAAAATCAGCGCCTGAACAAACCTGAGAGTAGAGAGTTTCCTCTGAGGGATTGAACACAACTCTGCAGCTGAACACACTCGTACTGAACTCCAGTATCCGCTGACCTACACACACACACACACACACACACACACACAGATCAGAAGACAGACAAGCAGGATTTCTTAATCAAACACTAATCTCATCTGATTTTAGAGACAGATTGGACACTGAAACAGAAAAAAATCAATAATGCAGGTCCACTTTATTACACGGTTTACAAGCCCAAGTGTGTTAAAGGTGCAATTGTCCATTTTTTTTTATTTCTTACATGTACAAATAACCTGGAAAAATAGGTAGAACATGATAAAAAAAATAATGGTTTAACCCATGACTTCAGCACAAGTGTATTCTGTGGCTGAGAAAACCTGTTTGAAAACTGAGTTACGGGCCTGAATGCTTGTTTGTATGAAATCAGTAAACCCCCAGCACAGCCAGATAATTTTCTTGAAAGCAAAAAGCATGGTGTGCTTTGAAAATTTAACAAGAAACGCAGAATAAACACTAGCACCCCTTTCCCAGACGGAGTGATTTATAACTGGTGAACTGGAGATGACGATAGATGCACAATTAGTGACGTTGCTCCTGCACACATATGTAAACACAATCTGTATAAAGCTTTGAACTGTCTGAATGATGGCTTTACATAACAAATTGAGTAGATACTTTTTTTCATTACAAAGAAAAACAGGACAGCAACTGCACATCAGAATTTTGCATGTTTATAGTGTTATAACTCTGTTTTCATGTAGCTGAATGTCCTATCTTTTACCTAACAGTGCTAACATGCTAATACCATAGCTGTAGAGCGCACAAGACCTCATAAGGACAGTGACTGCACTTGTGAAAATCCTCATAAATCATGATGAGCTGAATTTTGTGTGTTTGTAGTTTTATAGCTGTATGTCTAAGTGCACCTAAAAATTATGTCATGACAGTCCTTGCTAATGCTAACTCTTGTTAGCATGCTCACTGAAATCTGATTCCGCTCCACGTACTGTTAGAGACCTAATGTTTACAAATTTTTACAAATCTTACCTACTGCACCTTTACAGCTGCCTTACACTGTGAGATAATATGTTTACTGTGTGTCACTTTGTGTGAGATGATTCCAATAAAATCTAGCTCAAGATCTGCATCGGACTGTGTGATCAGATCAGATTATACGGTTGACATGATTTCACCAACAGCTTCAAAGAGACAAGGTGAGAGATGAAGAGGCATGAGATTTGAGATTTTGTTCAGTTTTCTTAAGCAGGAGGAGAGAAATGAAGTAATTATACACATATAGCTGGAGGAAACTGCACTCCTCAGATTAAGGCTGAATAATTCTTTGTAAAAAAAAAAAAAAAAAACATTTTAAAGAACAAAAAGTCTGAGTGAGTGTGAACTTCCTGAGATAACGCACACATAAAAAGAGTGTGCCAGGTTTTTTTTTTTTTTTTTTTTTTAGCATATTCTGGTTCTCAAACACACATTCTTCTGTCCTTTGTCCTGCAGCTCTCTGTACAATTTCTATTTCCTTTTTCACACCCACACTTCCTGTTAAACCTGGATCCACAGTCACGGGGTCAAAGGACAAAAATCAAGCATATGTGACAGGAGGTTTTTTTTGTTTTTGTTTTTGTTTTTTTTTTAGAGAAAATTCTCAGATTTTTGAGGAAAATAAATAACATGGACGCAGTGAAGAAAGTTCATGATCTGACGCTGAACAATCGGTCGTTAGCACTTCCTTCCTAAACTTCCACTCATTATAACACACACACAAAACCTTGCACACACACCCACACACACACACACACACACACTCACATCTCACAGTCAGATCTGTTCAGTTAACAACAGTGTCATTGTTATATGAATGTGAAACATTCCTGAACCCAACACACACACACACACACACACACAAAGCAGCTCTGTTGTTAGAAATCTAGCTTTTGTGGAGTAATAAACCACACAACCATCTTTCATGTCCTTATTTGTGTGATTAAATATAAAATGATTATAGTTATTTAATCACTTGTTTATTCTGTGATCATTCTCCATTATAGTGTTTATATTTCATTATTTATTTGCATGCTTTTTTATTTTATGTTGTTCTATATTTATATTTGTATATTTCCTCTTTTTATGCCATATTGTTATTTTTGTACCAATAAATTGCTCACAAATGTTTATACAGATTCTGTGTAGGATTACATAAAATATGACCATGACAACTTTGTTTTTTGTTTTTTAACACTGTCATTGTCATTACTTGATTTGGGATTTATTATTTATCCTTTAGTGGAAATCTACATCAGAATACGTGAGAACATATTTCAAGAATTTCATTGTACGAGCCTGTGCATATGACAGTAAAGTTCCTGAATTGTGATTTATGCAGCAGAGTTTTGATTAATGAAAAGTACATTTTTCATCTTTTTTTTTATGTGGGCGGAGCTTTCTCTTGGCTGCACACATGATGTCATTGCTGAAGTCACTGATCTGAAGCACAGGTAAACGGCAGAGACAAGGTGTGTGTGTGTGTGTGTATGTGTGTGTGTGTGTGTGTGTATATATGTGTGTGCTCACCTTTAACATCACTGCAGCTCTGAGAGGAGTGACGACTCACAAACACTTTGAGCTCTTCATCCAAATTACACACCGTCAGATCCACATCCCACACCCGCAAACCTGCACACACCCAAATACACACACACGAACACACACACACACACACACTCACTACTGAGTACATACACCACAACCACACTTAGTACATTATTTGATCATCATATTTACAGTTTAGAATCCTCAAAGAAAATAAATTCACCATAGCAATTCACCAGCGATCACAATTTTTGCTTTCTTAAAGAATGACACGTCATACTTTTTTAATCCATTTACAGTTATATTTAATTTTGGCAAGAAAGCTTAGTTCCTGTTGTCACTTATGTTACAGCAGCTATAAACAGTCGTTCCCTCACCAGTCTCTCTTTTTTCTCTCTCTCTTGAAGTTAATAAGACCAAAAACTCGGCTTGTCATGTTACCGCGAAACCAAAAAAGCGTAAACTCCTCTGTCCTGATGATATCGGAAAACTAAAATTACAGCTTTTACAAACCACTGACGCTGGAGAGTCCTTCTATAAATGTTAAATAAAAATCTCCTTACAGGAAACGTAACCATATCAACGATTCTGTAAAATCCGTTTACGTGGAGCATCTGCTGTCTGCTGACAAGTCCCTGTGAGCCGTTAGTACAGAAACGATACCATATTAGAAAGAGTGCATTAATATAAACCTGTGATTTGCAGCTGCACTACTGTCAGAGCTACTGCTATAGAAAATGAATCAACACCTTCTGATTGGACAATTAAAAACACGTTGTGGTGTCATAAGCAAAATTCATTCATCTAATGAATGTTTAAAATAAATGAATGATAAAAATAAAAAATTATTGTCCTTAAAAAAGACTCTCGGTCAAAATTCATAACTCAACCTTTTTGGACATAGACATCATTATCAAGTTTAGTGGAAAATGAGGCGTGAATACAAGGAACAGGGTCAGTGAAGCTTTGCAGTGAAGCCGTTTTGACAGATTGACATCATAACTCTGCTAAATAATAATTCTACTAAATATCAGGAGATTTTCACCCATAAACCCTGATTGCTTTTGCCAGGAGGTTACGATGTGGCCACAGACAGAGATTTTAACAAGAATGTCAGGTCAGATACATCACCTAATCAACCCTGAATAGAACCCTGATGAAAAGCAGTGGTGTGAGAGGTCTGAGAACTAGGAAATTAAAATATTGGGCATAAAGGAGGGTGCTAGAACCACAATTAGTGTCTTTAACCTTGTTGGATATTACAAACATCCTGTTATTCTATCTAAGGGAAAGGTAAAAAGTATTCATTTGTTAGGGGGTGCCAATAATTTTGAAACCTGCATTTCATTGGCCAGTTGCACTAGGCTATTTCAAGACAAAATATTCCCAAAAATGTTCACGTGATATTGCACTTATTCATTATTTTTGGTCACCCTTTGATGGGGTGCCAATACTTATGGGGTGGTTATTACGTCATAACGCCGTTTATTTATGTCGCTAACGCGTTTTTCTGATCAACACTGCAGGATTTTTGCACAAGCAGCTGATGTGTGTGGATCTAACGCCCGAGGGTGTGTGTTCATGCGGACAGGCTCTGGATTTACACAAAAGCATCACACACACACACGCACACACACAATATCGGAACATTTTTCACATTTACATTTATAGACCTTAATACGCGCGTGCACGCATATAAATATACAGAGTAAATGAAGCAGGAAGTGTAAATAAGGATGTGATGAGAAATAAACAGAGATGAAGACAATATTTCCAGGCACTGTGCGCGCGACGCACTGGCCGCAGAAATGCACCGATTAAGTGTAAATGTCAGTGTAAATGTAATGTGAATGTAAATGTGTAAATAAACCCGGGGTGGGTGTCTCCGCGCGCGCAGGGAGCAGGGAGCAGGGAGACGCGCTATTCCTCTCCTCCCGGTGTGACCGCATCCTCACATTCAAGCGCCATCAAAATATATCACTAAAACAGGAGTCCATTATTCCATGAAATATTATTATTTACCTCTGTGGATCTCTGAGGCGATAAAGTCCCGGATGTTCCGCTCCGGAGCCGCGCTGATGATGAGGAGCGCCGAGTAGCGCGCGGGGATAAAGCCGGGGTGCGACACGCGCTCCTCCTCCGCCATGATGGGAGGTTCTGCTGAGGATGATGGCATCACACACACACACACACAGAAAACAAAAACAGCAGCCTTATACAATCCAAGTTAGCTCACTGATTAACGACCGCCATAAGGGGGCGTCATTAAATAATAATAATAATAATAATAATAATACATGGTCAAAAAGTGCAATTGTGTGACCACGGAAGTTCTTTATAGTTTACGCAAAGTCTATTTTGTTGAAGTTATCAGCTGTTTACTGATGGAGACTTGAGTGCAAAACTGTTTGTGGGAATTGCAGTCCTAAAGCTATCATAGCAGTTGTAGTCCTAAACCATTGTAGCAAAACTGTTTATATGAATTGAGGTCCAAAGCCATCTTCATGGTTTTTAAGTGGTACCATCCTCAGTAATCTCAATGATTTTCTGGCTGTCCATGTGGGGCCATCCTCATCAGCAGCGAGTGATTTCCAAATGATGAGAAATCGAACAAGAAGAAAGGCATCAGGATGGATCAGGCAGGTCAGGAGAGCAGAAGGGGTCAGGATCACTGGAGTGGCAGGGAGTATCTCAGTCTATCTCAGGAGTAGCATGTGTAGCTCAACAGAGAGAGAGAGAGAGAGGGAGGGAGGGAGAGAGAGATGGTTAGGTATGCTAATTGTCACGTAATGGTTAAAGAATATGTATATTGTGTGCAGAGTGCAAGCAAGGACTCCAGCAAGACTAGCTGTGACAGCATAACTAAAAGGGAGAGCCAGAAGGTAACACAGACATGAGGGCACCCTGGAACATAAAGTGGCCAGCCACTCCACCGTCGACAAACCTGAGTGAATGCGTGAGAGTGGGGGGGCGACAGCATCCAAACATCCCAGTTCACCACAACTCTCTAAGCCCGTGAACCCCCCAGATCTGCTCTTTTTTCACAAAAGCCTTGACTAAACAAATATGTTTTCAGCCTAGACTTAAACACTGAGACTGTGTCTGAGCCCTGAACACTAATTGGTATGCTGCTCCATAACTGTGGGGCTTTGTAAGAGAAAGCTCTTCCCCTTGCTGTAGCCTTCACTATTCGAGGTACCAACAAATATCCTGCATCTTTTGATTGAAGTAGGTGTGGCAGATCATGAAAGACCAAAAGTTCACTCAGGTACTGTGACATAAGATCATTCAGTGCTTTATAGGTCAAGAGAAGTATTTTATAATCAATACAAAATTTGATTGGGCGCCAATGTAGTGTGGATAAGATAAGGGTGATGTGGTCATATCTTCTGGTTCTAGTAAGGATGCTTGCAGCTGCATTCTGCACTAACTTGTTTATGCATCTACTGGAACATCCAGATAGCAAGGCCTTACAATAATCCAACCTAGAGGTAACAAAAGCATGAACTAGTTTTTCTGCATTATGTAGTAACATTATATTTCTTATCTTAGCAATGTTTCTGAAATGAAAGAAGGATATCCTAGTTATATTATGTACATGAGTTTCAAATAAAAGACTGGAGTCAGTAATCACACCAAGGTCTTTTACTGCTGCACATCATGAAACAGAAATGCCATCCAGGGTTACTAATCAGAAAGCTTACTTCTAGCTGTATGTGGTCCTAATACAAGTACTTCTGTCTTGTCAGAATTAAGTAGAAGGAAGATAATTAAGCTGGTGTCTGTAATTTATTAAGCTGGTGTCTGTCATCTGGCTTTGCTGAAACTTGCAACTGTGTGTCATCAGCATAACAGTGGAAGAATAACATACTATGTTTATGAATAATTTTACCCAGAGATAGCATATATAAAGAAAAAAAGCAGTGGGCCTAAAACAGAACCTTGCGGAACACCAAACTTTACCTTAGTATGTGTAGAGAAATCACCATTTACATCTACAAACTGATAACCATCAGTCAAATAAGACCTGAGCCAGGAGAGGGCCGTTCTCTTAACGCCAACAACATTTTCTCGTCTATCAAGGAGAATAGTATAATCAATGGTATCAAAAGCTGCACTAAGGTCAAGCAACACAAGAAAAGAGACACAGAAGCCAGTAGTAGGTCATTTACCACTTTAACCAGTGCTGTCTCTGTGCTATGATGAGGCCTAAATCCTGACTGATACATTTCATGAATGTTATTCCTATGTAGGTATGAGCATAACTGTTGTGCTACAACCTTTTCTAGGATCTTGGAGATAAAGGGGAGGTTTGATATTGGCCTATATTTGGACAACTGACAGAGACTGAGGTCAGGTTTTTTTAATCAGGGGTTTGATAACTGCTAGTTTAAAAGATTTAGGTACATAATCAGGGCTAAGGGAAGAACTGATTATTTTTAGAAGAGGTTCTGGAATTATCTGTTTGAAGTCTCTCAAATGGAAGTAAAATATTCTAATAGCTGATACGGTTATATTATTATCTACAGAGTTAGTTATCAAATTTTTGGTTTTAAATTTATAGTCTAAATTTTTTGCCTGGTATTTTCAATTTTGTCATTAAAAACATTCATGGTCATGCTGCTGCATATTGATGGTGTGTATATTTCTGTGGTAGTCTTATTCCTAGTTAATAATGGCAGGTTTTAACTCCCTAAACTATACATCATATGTGAATCAGCTGTGAATAGTGCACTTCTCATTCCTTAAGCACACTTTACAGGATTTAATACTGAAATCACACACATCAGTACTCAGACCTCAAATGTAACTACTGACTTAAGAGCTATTCAGAGGTATATGCACACAGAGGCATCTCTCTCTCTCTCTCTCTCTCTCTCTCTAAGACACAGAAGTGAGTGTAGTGAGACAGTTTGTAGTAAACAGCAGCTTTCATTTATTGTTGATCATGAAGTGTACACTTTAAGGGGAAAATAGTACAGTAGTGTACACTTCACCTTCAAGGAAATAGTGCAGTAGAGTACAGGACACAGCAGGAGTGTACACTTCACTTTAAGGGAAACACAGCAGGATTGTACACTTCACTTTAAGGGAAACACAGCCAGAGTGTACACTTCACTTGCAGGGAAACAGTACAGAAGTGTACAATTTAAAGGAAACATAGCAGGTGTGTACACTTCACTGTAAGGGAAACACAGCAGGATTGTACACTTCACTTTAAGGGAAACACAGCAGGATTGTACACTTCACTTTAAGGGAAACACAGCAGGATTGTACACTTCACTATAAGGGAAACACAGCAGGAGTGTACACTTCACTTGCAGGGAAACAGTACAGAAGTGTACAATTTAAAGGAAACATAGCAGGTGTGTACACTTCACTGTAAGGGAAACACAGCAGGAGTGTACACTTCACATTAAGGGAAACTGTACAGAAGTACACTTGATGTGTAAGGCTTTCATCCTCAGAGGCACTTCATGATGAAGAAATCGCAGGTGGTCCCGAGGGGGCAGCCACACAGTTTGCCCACCCTTGCCCCCTTACGTGCTGCACACTGCTCACCCGCATCACACTGCAGGAAACAGGAAGAAAAAAACAGCCAGGAAGTGACAGAGTAAGATGATGCAGTGCATTCAGAGCTCTGCACCCTAATGAAGAACCCAATTATTAACAACAGAGATCAATCCACTGTTTAGGGACCAAGGGAACTAGGGAGAATGGAAACTAGGCAACAAGGAAACTAAGTAACAAGTACACTAGAGACACTGGAAACAACAAGGGAACTAGGGAGAATGGAAACTAGGCAACAAGGAAACTAAGTAACAAGTACACTAGAGACACTAGAAACAACAAGGGAACTAGGGAATACAAGGAAACTATGGATTATCTGAAAGCTAGTGGGCAAGAAAAGTATTTAAGACAACACACAACACAGTGTACAAAGGAACTAGGGAACATCCAAAAACAAGGGAAGAAGGACATTGTAAACCTGTAAACTATAGAGGAAGGGAACTATAAAACAAGGACACTTTGTTTTGATCAGGAGTGTCTTTTAAAAATCCAGCATTTATATGTGTGAGGTCATCGTCTGAAACATAATCACAACACAGTGTACTGCTCTCAGCCAATCAGGACACATTGTGCTGCTCTCAGCCAATCAGAGTACTCCGTACTGCAACACACTAAACACACTGTATCAGAAGACAGTATTTCTGTTCTCTTACAGAGGGAAGTTGGCCGAACTTCTTTGCGGTGTTTGGTAGTTGTTTGTTCTTTAATTTCTCAAGAACTGCCTGAAGAGCCTCGATCTGAAAAACACACAGAGAACCACAGAAACATTTAGTTTTTTTTTTTTTTTTATGTATTTATTTATACACATATTCATAGAAAATGTATTTATTTCAAATAAATTAATTTCTTTGTTTTACTTGTATATATATATATATATATATATATATATATATATATATATATATATATATATATATATATATAATTCTATTAAAATATGAATTCAAATCAATCAACCAACTAATTAACTGGTTTATTTTACAGTACTTTTTTTTAACTGATCTAGCTTTTTAAATATATTTTTATTCAGCTTGATTAATCATTCAATTAATTAATCATTGAATTATTTACATTGTTGTCTACATGTATATGTATATGGTATCCTCCTTTTGTTGATATTTACCTTATTATAAACAAACAAACAAACAAACAAACAAATAAAATTAAGAACAATTTCCAAATCCCAGAAAACAAAGCTCATGAATCAGATTTGTACAATCGTGTGAGTAAAGTGTGTGAGTGTAATGTTAGATTGTTCTCAGTGAATGTGAGTGTGTGTGTGCGTGTGTGTTCTCACCAGGTCTTTCTCCTGTTGGGTTTTGATGATGGCCGTGTGTACAGAGCGGCGCTCGAGCGACTCGTCACAGCATGAGAGAACAGCTGATAGACAGAAGGTGGCGCTGATGAGGACGAGGCAGACGCTGGTCATGGTGATGAAGATCACCTTAATGCTTCGTGTGTGTGTGTGTGTGTGTGTGTGTCTGTGTGGTGAAACTGCTGCTCAAACTGCAGCGCTGCGACTCTTTATACCAGCCCTGACTCCAGATTATAAAATATTCATTCTGACACTCATCAATGACGAACTGACCCATCACCTGTCATTCAGAAATTCCACTCAGGCCATGACCCAATTACAGTTTAGGGGTTAGGAGAGTGGGCGAAGAAAAATCACTAGAAATGAGAATGCTCTAGCCAGTTAGTGAATAATACATACTGCAGCACTGTGAATGAGCTGTTACTCTGATAATGTATTAGAATGAGCTCATTAATATAAACCTTTGATTTGAGCAATACATAGAAATATATAGAAAATCAATCAACACCTTCTGACCAATCAGAATCCAAAATTCAGCAGTGCTGTGGAATAAACTAAATTATGACCATATAATGACATCAACATCATCATCGGTTATCTCAGTACAGATGCGTAGACAGGAATTAATTTCAACCATCAAACAATCTCACAATATTAATAAAATATCTGTCAGATCCATTGAACATCATTCACATACTAAACCCTGATTGGTTGATCCTGTTTCTCAGCATAGCAGCTGGTAGGCAGTAAAATATTAATAAAACAAACTAAAGGATCTACTTTAGACTTTAGTTAAATTTAATACTAGAGGAATCATAATGATGACTTTGTTAACCCTTTATAAACATCATTACAGCACCAAACATGTTATTAGACGTATTGTATAGAATCATCTGTGCTGTATGTGTGTTAAGTATACACACCTATACTTCTGTCTGATTAACACCACATGTATATAGCAGTTTCAGAAAAATAGCAGATTATGTTTGTATTAATTAAATTACAAATCACAGAACATGATCTACAGTTTAAAAAAAAGGGACATGAGGTAGATTTGACATTTAGCCAAACTGCACAGTATTTCTTACAGGAAGTGAATATTTCTTAAAGAACATGCAGTAATTATAGTGTATATCACAGTGACATCAGAGCATAAAGCTTTCTTTAGCTTAAAGTGTAATGTTTTAAAGAGAGACAGGAGGCATTAACCTGAGCATGACACTTTTCCTGTTCAATATTGACAGTGGTGTGATTGGGGACAGGGGCAGATGATGAAGGTTAGAGGTGTTCGGTGATGCTTTGGTGACTCAGACTTCAGGATGTGGACACGTCTGGAGGTGAAAATGGGGGGTTCTATGGCCCTATAAACACACACCGTTTCCTAATTTTCAGTGATGCGTTACATCTGATCTCACAGCAGTATGCTCCAGGAACCTCTGCATTTTCATATATATTGATTATATTAATAACATTATATTAATATTTTATATTACTTAATTCAGTTCAATTTTATTTATTTATGTACACTGTCACAGAGCAACTTTACAGAAATCCAGATTTAGAATTAGTTGAGGAAAAACCTCCTGATACAATATGAGGAAGAAACTTTGAGAGGAACCAAACTCAAAAGTGGCCATATCTTCATCATCCTCACCTCACACTGAATAGTGCGATTATAAATCTTTTCAATCACTGTACTGTATAATCAAATACTGATAATTGTGCTATAGCATGATTAGAGTTTTAACTTTAAGTTTATTGTATCAAACTGAAGTTATCAACTGTTCACTGATTGAGACTTGAGTGTAAACTGTTCTTAACAATTGCACTCTTTAGGCTATCTAAGAAAGAAGCACTGAAAAATGATTGTAAGCTGTTTTTGATGAGTATTTGATGAGTGCAATCTTTAGGGTATCCATGTGGCATGATCCACAGCAGCAGCAGCAGCAGCGAGTGATCCTCAAATGATTCTTAAGTCAATTTTTAACAAATTGGTGCCATGACCCGGATGGCACCCTAACACCTCTCTGAAGAGTTATGCCGTTATTGCTACGTCATTATTTACAAACCAAGAGAAAAGTTGGCTGTGTTCTTTTCCTTATAAGATAGAAGAGGCTCTAGAGTACCAGAGGGACAGTGATGTTGGACTGTTATGGCCTTAAGAAGCACAAAAATGTAATACACAATGATGAAAAAGCAACAAAAAGTTAAATACAATACAACACTATGAAACTTTATAATAATAAATTCATCTCTAACACAATTATAATGTGTGTGCATAACCAGTGATGCAATATATCACATTACATCGATTTTGTAATCAGAAGAGATGTGGAGGAAACACACTTAAAGGCAGATCAGCAGCTGCTTTTGTGATTTCTAATTCTGTAATTAATTCTGTAATTCTTGACTCTATTCATATCATGTTTCCTTCAAATATCAGAACAACATAAAAGTTGTAACCCTTTAACCAAAAAACCTATTAAACCTGCAATTCTCTTGTCTGCCCTTTTCTGTAACTTGTACTTTTCTCCCCAAGGAGAAAAGTTATTTAGCTGTATAAAATAAAGTATGAAATAAAATATAATAGTGTATAACATACACTGAGATGCTTTACAGGACATTACTGTCTATATCTGTATAAAAAATTTACAGCTATGATAATTAGCAGGCTAGCTTGCAAGCTAGCAGGCACTGAGGTACATATATTAGTGGCAGGAAATCAAAATACCAAAAATTAGCATCATTACCATTAATAATTTCACACATATTTTAACAAACTACTCTACTTAATCACTTGACAATATTAGCTACCTAGTAAGAGTAATGCTAATCCTGTTTCCATCTTGCTAACATTAGCTAGCACTCTAGCAGCCCTGTGGTTTAGATAAACAAAAGAAGAGACAGTTAACTGAGCTTTAGAAATAATCCTTGTCTATAATTTTATTTTTTAGATCATTTTTATATTTGTATTTGTTCTGGTGAAAGTTTAAAAGAAAGTCGTCGAAACTGACTGTTAGTTCAGAGCTTTGTTTATCAGATTAACATCAGAGCAGTGAGGTGAGAACAATTCATCACTAATTCAACTTAATCCTGTAATTAATGATCAATACAGCATTGTTCTGCTCAAAGCTTCATCTGGAGAAAAATAACTGCTTTCAGATAAAATATTTTATATAAAAAAAAGACAGGTTGAAATTAAAATGAAAATAAACTCACTGTTTCTTTACAAAGCATCAAAAGTCAGTTTATTTTCAGTGATATGTTACGTCTGATCTCACTGTTGCATTTTTTATCAGTAACTGATAAGATTTTTATCAGCAACTGTGTTAAAATCTCACTAGATAATTTAGAATTTCTTAAACTATAAATAAATCCATCCATCCATCCATCCATCCATACATACATAAAAGTGCTCATGAGGGGGTTCACAGTGATTTTTTTTATTTACGCAGGCTACATATCATACATATTATACCCCTGCTGTAATGATGATGATGATGATGTAAGCAGGCTGTAATGAATAATAAACATTAATTACTACATTAATATAAAAGATTATATAAAATATACAAGAAAAGATGAAGAGCATGGAGATGATGATGATGATGATGATGATGAAGAGGATGGAGATGATGATGATGAAGAGAATGGAGATGATGATGATGGTGAAGAGGATGGACATGATGATGAAGAGGATGGAGATTATGATGAAGAGGATGGAGATTATGATGAAGAGGATGGGGAGGATGATGATGATGATGAAGAGGATGGAGATGATGATGATGAACAGAATGGAGATGATAATGAAGAGCATGAAGATGATGATAAAGAGGATGGAAATGATGATAAAGTGGATGGAGATGATGATGAAGAGCATGGACATGATGATAAATTGGATGGAGATGATGATGATGAAGAGGATGGAGATGATGATGAAGAGAATAGAGATGCTGATGAAGAGGATGGAGATGATGATGATGAAGAGGATGGAGATGATGATGAAGAGAATAGAGATGCTGATGAAGAGGATGGAGATGATGATGATGATGAAGAGGATGGAGATGCTGATGAAGAGAATGGAGAAGATGATGATGAAGAGGATGTTTGAACTAAGAGAATGTGAGTCAGTAAAGATTTATGCAAAAACTTTGAGAATTAAAATGCAGAGATGCAACACTTATTCATGCAGCTCAAAGTAACAAATATTTACTAATATTTATTGTTCATTATTGTGTAGTTCATAAACCACACAAAAAAAGTATGAAATAATTTTCAACTTTTTTAATCTGTAATATTGAACATTCGTTTGAAAGCAAAATGGAGGACTATGACACTGTGTACAGCATGAAAATCCAAAATCCCATGAAAAACTGTGTGTAGGCAGAATTTTTTCTCTAAGTGTGTCAGAGTAACACAAATCATTTTCACTCCTGTGGCCACCCATACATTTTTTTCAGTGTAAGCATGTTACATCTCACACACACACACACACACCCACACACACACACACACACCTAACTCTGTCACACTGATTAGCTTATTACTCACATCTTTATCAGATGATTAGCACTCATTTACATTTTACATGATTACACTCATTTAGCACTAACAGATTTAACACATAAATATTCTCATTAAAGGCTTGGATTTATGTGTTAAGAATATTTAAGCTTTAAATGTATACTACAATAATAAAATAATACGAACATACATATTAATTACTCAAGATTCAAGAACTTTATTATGAACAACTTTATTATGAACAAACTCCAAGTGTGTGGATTCTTCCCACAGATCCTGCAGTAGAAATATAAAGGATACATAATAACAAAAGAAAAATTATAATGATATAAGTATTAAATTAAAATATATGAATTATAAGAATATTAATATATAATTTAAAAATAATAATTCTTCTTTTTTTATCACACATTTCAGCCCAAGCTACTTTGCAAGACTGAACTATTTCTTTAAAAAAACATGTCATGTTTGGGATTATGGACACTCTGTCATTATGTTTTTAAAGTTAATATTAGCATCTTTTTCCATCTAGTGTAATATTTACTGATTTTAGCGATCATATCATATTGTTTAATAATTACTATTATTTTATTATTTCAGTTCACTCTAAATATCTTTAATATTTAATGAGATCTTTAACCCTGAGCTGATTAATGTCTGATCATAAAGACACTTTTAATATGAAATCTGCATGTATGATTTAATTTAATCATGATTAAGTGGAAACACACACACACACATACATTAAGGTGAAGTTGGTTTCGGTGGTAGTTTCGCCCCGCCCACTGCTGCAGGTATAAGAGAGCGACAGACAGCTGTGAGAGACAGACAGCTGTGAGAAGAACACACTTTGGATTTATTAATTCTGTAAACTCGACTGGATTTTATTTGTTTATTATTATGACTCTCGGGGAGATTTGGAGCTGCAGCTGCTCTGACAAACAGTAAGTTGATATTTATACAATTACATTTCTATAATAATACTCTATATTATAACAACTTCAACCCTAATCACTATATATATATATATATATATATATATATATATATATATATATATATATATATATATATATATATATATATATATATATATATATGGGTTTTTCAAAATTTATCAACATAATTTATTTGCATGTAAATATCTAATTTTCAATTAATCTCATTATTTTTTTAATATAGTTACAATAACTATATTAACTAAATTATTATTTTTAAATGGAATACTGTATGTGAAAAAAAGTATGTTATTTATAGATAATTTTTTTAAAGATTATTTATTTTTAAATTCAGAATATTTTTTTTCACAAAAATTTAAAGGATTTATTAAACTGATAAATCAATGATAAAAATTAAAATTATAAATAGTCAAATATAGTTATAATAATGAGTCACTTTAACTATAATAACTTTGAACTTTGAATTTAGCAGTTTGTGTTTATGCCTCTGTGTATTTTCACTGTAGGGTAAAAGTTTTTGTAAACACATATGCCATAGTTTTCTAAAAATTTGTAAATTAACACTTAATGTCAGTTATATTTTTGACATTATTATTATTATTATTATTATTATTATTATTATTGAGTAAAATTCATTTCTAAATATTTCAGTTTTACGGTAAGAGTGAAAAATATGTGTTAGTGTTAAAACTCAACCTTGTGTGTGTGTGTGTGTGTGTGTGTGTAGGACAGAAGGTGTGGCTGATGCTCTGTTGGAGTTGCTCTCAGCGGCGAGGCGTCAGGAATGTGTCACACTCGGAGTTTACGAAGCTGCACAACTGCTGAATGTGTGAGTTTCATCACCGCAACAACCACTTACACACAGTAGTACACACATTTAAACACACTCTAACACACACTAACACACACACTAATACACACGTTAACATACACACTAACACACACTAAAACACACCCATCATGACACACTAACATTAACATACATCACACACAACATACACTATCACTAATATACACCCAACACTAATATCGTGAGTGTGTGTGTGTATGTGTGTTCTGCAGGGATCCAGACAGTGTGGTTCTGTGTGTTCTAGCAGCTGATGAGGAACACGAGCATGACGTCGCTCTGCAGATCCACTTCACGCTCCTGCAAGCGTTCTGTCGCGAGATCCACATCGACGTACTGCGTGTCAGCGGAATGAGACGTCTGGCCGAGACGCTGGGAGAACCACCCACCTCTGAAGGCCATGCCCATGAGCCCAAAGACTTACACTGCGTCCTGGTTACGGTGAGCTAATGCTAATGCTAATGTGGACATCACACTGATGTGTGGTTCAAATGTGCTGCAAAATGCAGCTACAAGGTCTTGTATCAGTAATGGACGTTTATGAGTGCGAATTAGCATCAAGCTAACTTCAAACATATAAGACTTGTTATATTCATTAACCACTTAGCTCCAATGCTAAGACTATAAAAAGTCTCAGATGATGAATTATTTGTGGTAAACATTCTTAGCACTTTTAGCTAGCTAATGCTAAGGCTTTCACTAGCAGTCAGTATTGTCAGCTAGCTAACTTAGCTAAGTCGCTGAGACAATCATAACTGGGAGACGCCCACTTCCAACTCTGTTCTGAACTGCGCAGTTGTGAAATGGGCGTGGTTGAGGTGAAGCTAGAGGATTTAATGGTTTCTCCAGCATTGTAAATGTAATTAAATTAAAATCAACCCAGAGTTGTGTCCATTGGGATATTTTAATCTACGCTAATCTATAGCCTGGTTACTAGCATTTTAGCTAATGCTGCAATGTGAAACTATTGATTGAGACGAATACCAGTAAAATGTTTAATTTCACTGAGAAACCAAGAGCTGAAGTAAAAATCAGTGTGTGAAAGCTAACTTGCCCTTTAATCGCTAACTCTTGATAGCTAATCTGTGGTGTGTATTTGTCCAGAACCCGCAGGTTGAACACAGGAAATTGAGTGAAGTGGGTCGGTTTTGCCGAGAGAACCTCTGCAGGAACCAGTGGCTTCCTCACCTCAGCCTTCACGAGCGCTGAGGAGCGACTGAACACCGAACACGAGGAATTAACGCCACGCTGAAGACGTCAGATCTGGAGAGTGTGTAAGGACGGAACAATCTGCACACGAGCACTGTGGACGACGGAAAAACATTTGTGTGATATTATTTTGCCCTCTAGGAGGCGCTGCGACTGCTACAGAAAAACAGTGCGTACTTTACCATTTTGTATAAAAAAAGCACGGGTTTGTTCGGGTGTTTACGGTGGTCATGCTACTCCTCTATTTACCGTAATGCCACGTGCTAACCGAAATTAGCATTATAGCTTATAAGTAGCAAACAGAGAAAAAAATCAACGACTGCTTATAAATTAAATGATGAGGTTTGTACACTAAAGTACGGCAACACTTCTGGGACAAAGACTAAACTCTAAACTACTGCAACAGACGTGCCGGAGAATTAAGTTTCAGCTACGTTAACATCTATATCAATGCTGCGTTACAGAATCAACTTTTTTCTCATCGCAGAGATTTTATTTTCGGTCATATTGACCATCACACTGTAAAATATTTTTCTTATTTATAAACATGCTAACGATTATGCTGAATGTTAAATAAATGTTTAAAGGTATGAAACAAACACTGTGTGTGTTTATTCTTTTAACAATATTATAGAACATAACTCCAAACAGGAGGGACTTTTTGTAAAAATGGGAGGAGCATAACTCCAAACAGGAGGGACTTTTTAAAAATGGGAGGAGCATAACTCCAAACAGGAGGGACTTTTTTCTTATTGATCTAATTCAAATAGTGACAGATGTGACTCTTAATGATACTTTAAGTCATGCTGTTGGATGTGAATGATGTATGCGTGTTTTTTTTATTTTATAAAGAATTCATAAACATTGATTTTTTCCACTGTGCATTTAAATATTAGTGTTCTCTTTCTAGACATAAAGTAGAATTGTTAAAAGAGAAATTCAAGCACACTTTAGAATAAATTTAATAATAAAATAAATAAATATTATATACACAAAATGAAATTGTCCAGATCGACGCCTCAGTACATGTTTCCATCCTCTGATTTGTGTACTTACATATCTACGTTAACAAAATGAGCAAAATTAATGTTGCTTTCAACAAGAAACAAAAAATTTAAATTGGTCGCTCAGCTTTTAAAACCCAGAAGGGATTCTATATTTGCTTCTTTCTTTTTACTAGTGTTAATTTTTTGGTCGTACAGTAGACCAGTGACCGTATATATATGACTGGAAATTCACTCCTATTGTGTGTTTTAGAAGCCTTTTTTTTTTGGTGGAAATGGGAGTCGCCATCTTGTGAAAACTGGAGCCAGAGCATGCACAGTAGATACGGCTGGTTGGACAGTGAGTCCGCCTCTTGCCCCGCCCACACTCTGGCTGCGTCCCAAATCGCGTACTGTGACAGTACATACTGCATTGGATTCAGTACCTACTGCTCGGCCGTTGATACAGTACGTATTGATCAGTATATGTGTTTAGTATGAATACATTCCAATACATGTGACCTACGATGTCATAGAAACCGCAAAAACTTAAAGAGTCCACCAGATTAGAGCAACTGTTTAATACCTATAGCACTTACACTTGAAAAGAACCAATGCATGCCTTCCACCATTTGTGATTCTGATAGTTCTTCCATGCCAGTCCTGTTGCCTTATGGGATAGCGCAGTGTCCATTGCTTCCATACTGCTGAATCTCGGCAGATCAGCAGGTCATCTGGGTATTTCTCACCTTCTGTTTTATGAATACTGAGAATTCAGACATACTGTACTACTCCTTTGGTGTACTGCTTTCGCCTACAGTATAGTAGGGTAGTAGGGACACAGCCTATGCTTATTCATCCTGGGACTCCATGAGACTCAACTGTCATGTCCAAAACTGTCAATCACCTCATCACCCACACCCTTTTATTTATCATCAAATAACTCCTATAAAAAACATATTTATCATTAGAAAAATATTGGGGGAGATTATGAGGTCAACTGAACATGTGAAAATGACAGAACACTGTTTCCGAAAATCATTTGCGGGGATGTAACTTAAAATGGCAGTTTGGGTCTTTTCCCATTCACTAACATGGGAATGGGCGTGGCTAAAATCTGTACTGCAGCCAGCCACTGGAGGGCTGCAGAGATGTTTTCGCTTCATTTAAACCCCAGTTAAGACTTCTACTAAATAAGTCAATTTGTGAACTACACAACTTTGTTTCTAAAAGATGAAAGGCAAATTTCCACAGCGCTAGCTTCAATTAGTCAATTCTCGAAAGCATCAGGTGTTACACTGACCATTAATAAATGAGAAATTCTTGCTTTGCATAATCAACAAGCTCGCTTAATTGATAACATAAAGGTTAAACCTGAAGTCAAATATCTGGGCATTACGGTTACCCGAAACAAACAAATAAGTGAAAAAGAGAACATTCAGAGAAGTATTGATAAATGTAAAATAATATTCAATTCGTGGCTATAAAGGGATATAACAATTTTCAGCAGAGTTTTACTATCCAAGATGGAGAGTATATCAAGAGCTATTTACCTGGCCTTTTCATTAAAAATTTCAGACAACATGATCAAATTTCAACTTTATCTGGAAGGATAAATGCCATTCCATCAGGAAAGCTGACATGATTAAGAGTACTGAGCAGGGTGGCATGAATGTCAAGGATTTGTCTGTGATGAATGGTGTACTAAAATTGAAGTAGCTGAACTCCTTTATTCATCATAAAGACTCCTTTTGGTTTAGCATCCCTAATGCAATTGTTCAAAAAATGGGTGGAATTGATTTTCTATTGTGTTGAGACTATGATTTATACAAACTACCTGTAAAATTATACAACTTTCATCAGCAGGTTCTTCTGTACTGGAACTTCATATTTAAACATTAATTTACACCACATAATACACTCCTGTGGCCCTGTGGAACAACAGGTATATTCTCAGTAATCAAAAATCTTTGTTTTAAGGGACCTGGATGGAAAAAGGAATATGGGCAATAACACATTTGATGGATAACTTCGGTAATTTATTGTATTCAGAGACTTTTGTGATACATTTAATCTTCAGTGCCCAATTAGAGAATACAACAGAGTGATAAAGGCCATCCCAGCACCCCTCAAAACGATGATTCAGCAGTTTGTAGTGTACTCTAACACTCGATCAGCAATGACACCACTCCGTACGGAAGGTATAAATTTAAGTAGCAAACAGTTCACAAATAAGTTTATCAGAAATGTGTTATCCAAGCATTATTACCCTGGTCAACTGAAAAGAAAATATGTTCTTCAAGATTTCAGTGAAGAAGAGGCAAAAATATATATATATAAGGAAACCATATTCATCCTACCCGATCCTTCCTAAAGCCAAAGAAGTGACATGTAAAATCTAAATTTTCTTGACTTTGCTTCTTTAAACAATACATTTAAGATAAATCGGTTGAGGTTCTTGAATGATTCTGAATCCATATGGAACATTATTCCCAATTTTGTTTTTTCTAAAGTTGGCAGTCTCCCTTTTCTGATGGTATGCAACTATAATATCTCTAAATTGCCCATCAAATTATCACCATACGCAGGTGCTTTTGGCCTGGCACTTAATTTACAAACACAGTTTTAGTCCCCACAGGTATTACATTTGGAATAACCAAGATATTCGATACAAAAATAAATCTTTTTTTTCCAGATTGGTTTAACAATAATATTCTTTTGGTTTCTCAGCTCATAAACTCAAATGGTTATTTGTTTTCTTATTCTGAATTCCTAACTAATTACTGTATTCCTGTCACCCCAGGAGACTTTGCCATAGTGATGGACGCTATCCCCAGCTGATTCTTTACCCTTTTTTATTTCATGTACACATCCCTGTGAAACCGCAATAGGGAAGACTTGCTTTTTATCCAGTCCCTCTCTCAGGAATAGGAAGATTAGGCAACTCTTTCAGAAAGATATAATTACTGTCCCTTCTCTGATATCCTATTGGAATAATTTATTTGAAGATATCCCTTGGAAGAAAGTGTGGTCTTTACCCAACAAATATTTAATCACTAATAAGGCTAAAGAGGTGTCTTTTAAGATGCTACACCGATTTTACCCTGTCAATCTTTATGTTAAAAAAATCTTACCTGAGATCGATCCTCTCTGCTCCTTTTGTGGAGTGGAAGATCAATCTGTCCCTCACCTTTTTTTTGAGATTGTGTACATGTAGCTCTTTTTTGTCTGTTTGTTCATGCTTCTCTCTTGGACAATTTTTCTTTGGTGTTTAAAGATGTCTTATTTGGAATCCATATCTATAATAAGAATCTAAAAGATCAATATTTTCTAATAAATCTATATATATTTCTAGCTAGGTTTTTTTATACATAAGTGCAAATTTTTGTCTATTAATCTTCTATTTAGTATATTTTGCAAAGACTTGAAATGTTATTTGGATACCATCTCTACTTCCAGCAATGTCAAAGCTTTAAAATCTTCTATGTTGTGTACTAAGTATAATATTTATGCTCTTTTATATTGTTTTTTTTCCCCTAAATTTTATTTCATTTATTATAATTTTTTATTATTCCTTTTTTATCTCCAAGTTAATTTATTTTAAATTTTATATTACCCCTGGCTGAATGTTTTTTTTTTTTTTGTACATTCAATTAAAAAAATAAATTAAAATCTTGAATGACATTTATCCATCCAGTTATTTTTTTTCATGAAAGATTTAACTGGGAGAACAACTCATGTGGATTTTGTGAGAAAGAAATAGAAACTGTAGAACATATTTTCTTCCAGTGTGAATTTGTACATGAATTTTGGCTTCCATTTCAAAGTTGGTTACAATCTAAAGATACATCGCTACAACCTTTGAATGTGATCTCAACTAAGTTAGAGTATTTAATGAATGATAAGAACCTAAATTTTTTTGTAAACAACCTGATTCTTTTAGGTAAACACTTTATTCTTAGATGTAAATATTTAAAGGTTAAGCCACATTTCAACAGATGGAAAAATAACCTGAAGCTATTTGCAAAATCTCTCCAATGCATGACAGATAGAAATGCTCTGAAACTTCTCTCTGCTTTAGACTTGTTTTTGCTACTAGAATAAGACCCTAACTCTCCTTTTATTTTTATTTTTATTTATTTATTTATTTATTCATTTATTTATTTATTGTTTCCCTAAATGCTGTGTCAACACTAAAAGCATATGTATGATTGTTGAGTTATGCCATAAATGTTTGCACTTGAATTTTGTTCAATTAAAAAAAAAAAAAGTTAAGACGTCCACTCGTACATACAGTACAGTCGCTGTGTAATGCACGCTGTGGTGCAGTGGGTGGCAGTAGAGAGCGCAGTAACATGGACCACACCAACGAGGAAGAAATCATCGCGACACGTGGGCCAAGCTTACTGACGCGGTATTATCGCCTGGTCACGTGATCACGTTGGTCGAGGGGGAAAAAAAATTTAGCATCATGGCGGAGCGCAGGAGACACAAGAAGCGAATTCAGGTGAACTGTTTCACTTTTTTTTTTTTAAAGCGCTTTTTTATACCGTCACACCGCTGAATTCGTCGCGAGGGAATTTATTTCTGCGTTCGTTGTCGTGTGGATTCAGAGCGCGCGCGCTGTTTTTAGCCGGCTATGCTAACTGAGAGGAAAGTTGGCCATTTTGGAGACGAGTTTGTGTGTGTGAGAAAGTGAGAAGGCTCCGGTTTGGGTTCTTTACTGTGAGATAAACTCGGGGTTTATCAGGAGATAAAGAGGATTGTGTGTGTGTGTGTGTGTGTGTGTGTGTGTGTGTGTGTAAAATGAATAAAATGGGAGGAGTGTGATGAGGAAAGTTGAGCAGCTGTGACGATTATGCCAGGTGCCATGTTGGCAGGTGGGATAACGGCCTCAACACACACACACACACACACACACACACACACCACGGTTTCTTCTCATCCAGATTCAACATTTAGTGTCTTTGCATCACCGCGGTGTGGGTAAAACAACGTCCTGACAGGTGGATAAACAGAGAGTGTGTTTTTACATCAATCACATTTCATTCTCACCTTCTGAAATAAAAATATATATACTAAAGTGGCCTTGAAATGAAAATAAGTGTTTCAGAAATTCTTGCATCTATTCTTTAGTGTTATAAACACCAATACGACAATATATCTACAACAAAATACAAAAAATGGTTTTGGAGATTTAATCTTTATAATACTTTGCCTCATAAACACGGTTCGTCTGTGTGGTTTTGGCCGTGTGTCTTTACACACACTGTTCCCTTTTCCACCTGTGAATAAATGTTTGGAGTTTATTCTTGTGGAACTGGGTGGAGTTTGTGTAGGTTAGCGATCATGTGACGTTTGGGCGGAGTGTTTTACTGACTTGGAGCTGTTTGAGGCTGGAACGCTGCTCCCTCAGACCGATGGAGAATTCCGTCTTTATACCCCATCTCCATCAGTGGGAGTCAGTATTATCATTTTATCTCCCACTCAGACGCATCAGATATCTCCCGGTGACGACCCTGCGGCTCTCCTCGCCTCAGACACGTACGCCATACCTCCAAACACACACGGCGTCTCGTCGTCTAGGATTAAAGTCATCTTGGACAGGTGTGGGTGAGAAATTCTCCACAGCTTAAAAAAACTTCTCGCCTTATACTGTTCTGTGTATTCAGCTAGCTCTCTCAGGTGTGTTAAGATCAGGGGTGGGGGTGTGGCTTGGTGTATCTCGATTCGAACTCTACTGGCAGTTGTGTAAATCAGTTCCACTCTTCAACATGCTGTTTCATGGAGATCCTGCTGATTGAAGATCCTAGTTTTAAGGTTTCTCCACAATCGTCACGGTTGAAACATTTGTGGTGGATTTTTAAATTGTCTTGCTTTGATTGCAGGAGGTGAGTGAACCAACCAAGGAGGAGAAGGCAGTGGCCAAATACCTGCGCTTTAACTGCCCTACCAAGTCCACTAACATGATGGGCCATCGAGTCGACTACTTCATAGGTCAGTGTTGTGTTTCTGCTTTTCTTTTTTGTTAAAATAAAGCTGTGATGCTGTTGCTGTAATGTTATATTTATTGTGTGTGTGTGCGCGTGCATCTACGCATCACAGCATCTAAAGCGGTGGACTGTCTGCTCGACTCTAAATGGGCCAAATCAAAGAAACCTGAGGAAGCTTTATTCACCACCAGGGAGTCTGTGGTGGATTACTGCAACAGGTGAGTTAGGTGGGCTTGGTTCCGAGGTGTTTATTAGACTGGATCTGTTAGATGAGTTAGGTGCTCGTTAGCTGAGATCTGTTGTGAGGCACTCCTCAGATGGGTTCAGTTCAGAGGCGTTTGTTAGATAGGATTATGTGGAGGTGCTCGTTAGATGGGTACTGTCACTGACTCCTTGTTTTGATGGGATCGTGTGGAGGCACTGAGTAGATGGGATCGGTCCCTTGGTGCTCGTTAGAACGGCTCACTCTGAAGGCACTCTTTAGTAGGAATCAGTTTGGAGGTCCCAATTAGATGGGATCGTTTCTGAGGCACTTGTAAATTGGGGTCTGTTCTGAGGTGTTAATTAGATGGGATCGGTTTGAAGGCTTGTCAAGAGTTTGCAGATGCTTGTCAAATATTTTAAACTGCTCATTTTTTTGAATGTTCGGACGACTAAATCAGAATAGATACCAGTATAGTGTGCTAACTAGCTGCTTGTTGTGTGGCTGCTTTGCGATTATAACTCCATTAGCAGTTATTAATAGTGGGACTGATTGAGACTGATATTTCTCACAGGCTCCTGAAGAAGCAATTCTTCCACCGAGCTTTGAAGGTGATGAAGAAGAAACCGGAGAAAGACCCAAAGAAGGAGAAGGTGAAAGGTGACGGAGGCAAAGAGGAAGAGAAGAAGAGCAAGAAGGAGAAAGAGAAAGAGAAGGAGAAGGAGAAGAAAAAAGACACTGAGGCCACAGACACCAAGAAGGAAAAGAGCGTAAGTATTCATTCTGAAATCTGGAGTGGTTGTGTTTCCATCAGACGGTGTTCTGAAACCTCTGTGTGTGTGTGTGTGTGTGTGTGTGTGTGTGTGTGTGTGTGTGTGTGTGTGTGTGTAGGATGAAAGTCCAGGATCCCCGAAGAAGAAGAAAGAGGTTAAGAAGAAGTTTAAACTGGAGCCTCATGAGGATCAGCTGTTTCTGGATGGGAACGAGGTTCTCTTTTAGTGTACACACACACACACACACACACACACAAACACACAAACACAAACACACAAACACACTAGGCTTACAGTCTAAACACTAAACTGTGTGATCTCTCTCTCTCTCTCTCCCTCTGTGTGCAGGTGTATGTGTGGATTTATGACCCGGTCCATTTTAAAACTTTTGCTATGGGACTGGTGTTGGGTACGTAACCGTAACCGTACAGCCAGAGAGGGTCACGTTTCATTTACAACACACTGTTAGTCACCTTCTTCTCTTCCCTACTCCCTATTCACTACTTCTTTCTCCATATTCACTACCTGTCTTACTCTGTTATTGACATCTTATTGATGTACAGTATTTATTCTCGTAGTGACGGGTTTACCATGTGCCATTTCAGCGCTTTTTTAAGATTATTACTCGTCAGACTGTGAGATAGCGTGTGTTCTCTCCATGCCGGATTAAACGATGAAGATCCTCTAAAGATAGACCCACGATTAAAGAACATTACATCATCTGCACATATTCGCTCGTGCAGAAATGCGATCGCATAAACACGAAAAAGTTATGGGTAGGGTGGTGCAATATGATGAATATATCATATCACGTATCTCACGATATGAACCACGATATATATATCAGTTTGCAAACGTTTTCCGAGCAATGAAGTAGTGTTCAGTCAATGATATAGTGTTTCCAAAAAATAGTGATTATTTTTTATTTTCAGTGACTTTTTTGTTTATTTTCATTTTTAAAAAAAACTAACGCCAAAAAGGAGTCTGTGAATTTAAAAAAAAAAAAAAAAAATCTTACCATTTCAAACATTTAGTGTGAAATTGTAACATCAAATCAGCTGATTCTAATCGGTTTAGAATTTATCATTTATTTTATAATATTTAATAAAGATATGTCCATATCCACTCTGTTTCATAAATCTGTATTGTCAGATAATTGATCGTGTTTAGCATGTTTCGTTTTACATTTCTCTATCGCAGCTACTGTATCTGTAGCTGTGCCGTGACTTTGCCAACCTCCTATTGGTGGATTTCAGATGAGCCTCGTAGCAGCAGCCCTTTAATCAGGAATTTCTCACACTGACACAACTTTGTCTTTGACTGTCAATGGCACTAAATCATGTCACATTATGCGTCCTAAGACATTCTGATCTCATCCCACGACCCGAGAATTGTTTTACGACGTGCGACAGCAAAATAGTCGTAAAGCACTATAAATCCAGCTAAATCCAGTTATCGCTTGCTCTTGCTCACATCTTTATGTCCTTTCTTACTAATTTATTCCATTTCTTTTTCTTTCCCTCACTCATGTGCCTTTCATTTTTCACCTTTTTGTCTTTTCTTTTTTAGTTTCTTCCTCATTTGTTTTTGTTCATCTCATCTCATCCCATCTTATTGTTATTTACTGTCCTGTTCTTTAATTTTTTAAAATTTTTTATTTAAATACACACATTCTCGTTAGAACTTATAAATTATGATAAATTGTCACAATATGCTTTTCTAAATTATTGTGTATGAAAAATTTGTAATATTGTGTAATTTAAATGAAATTTTTGGATTTTTAAATTAAAATTTGTTTGAATTTAATGAATAAAAATGGGAATGTAAAAAAATAATGTATAGTTTATTTCTGTAAACATTAAATTAAGTAAAATTGAACAGGTTTTTTAAACACTACTTGCTGGAAAGATTATAATTTCTATGAGGTTTTTTTTGTCTAGCGCTTCTGCGCTGTTCCCTTACCTGTGCAGTGTGATGTGATTTGGGACGCTCTCCATGGGTACTGCTGTTAACACAAGGGGTGTGTGTGTGTGTGTTTGTGTGTTAGTGATTGCAGTGATAGCTGCGACACTGTTCCCCCTGTGGCCAGCGGAGATGAGGGTGGGTGTGTATTACCTGAGTGTGTGTGCAGGCTGTTTCGTCGCCAGCATCCTTCTCCTTGCTGTTGGTGAGACTGTAACTCCAGTATTATAACATGTTTATAAAGCATTCCTCCTCTCTCTGACTGGGTTGCCATATCCTCTCTCTCTACAGCTCGCTGTATTCTATTCCTGATCATCTGGTTGGTCACTGGGGGGCGCCATCACTTCTGGTTCCTCCCCAATCTGACTGCAGATGTGGGCTTTGTCGACTCATTCCGTCCCATTTACACGCACGAGTACAAGGGCCCTAGGACGAGCGGCAAGAAGGGCGCAGGGGAGAAGTCCGAGGGCAAGGGTGCCAAGACGCAGAAATCAGACAGCGAGGACAAATCGGATGGTGAGAAGAAGGAGGAAGAGGAAGAGGAAGTGGAGGAGGAAGAGGAAGAGGAGGCAGGGAAGGAGGTGGAGGCAGAGCGGCGCTCAGATTCAGACAGTGAGCGCAGAGAGGACGACGGCTCGCAGCACAGCAACGGAAACGACTTCGAGATGATCACGCGCGATGAGCTTGAGCAGCACACCGATGAGGAGGAAGAGGAAGAAGAGGAGGAGGAGGAGGAGGAGCAAGAGGGAAAAGAGGCGGAGCCCAAACCACACCAGACGTAAACTGTGTAAACATTCATGAGATTCGCCCATCACATCGCACATTGCGATCTTCCACTACAGATGCACATGGGGTCAAAGGTCAACTACGTCAAAAGCTGGAACATGCCTTCTGGCGGCCATTTTGGATTTATTTTATTTCCTAGTTAAAAGAAAGAAACAAACACACGTACACACACACTCAAATACTCATACAAATACACACACTGTGTATGTGTTTACTGGTTGTGTAATTAGCATAGACTCTCCTCGTGTGTGTGTGTGTGTGTGTGTGTGTGTTTCAGATGATCTAACACACACACCATACGATCATCATAGGCTGCTGTTCAGTTTGGACCAATGTTTCTTATTCTACCGTGTGTCTGTGTGTGTGTGTTGTAAGTGTCTGTCTCACACATGCATCTCCAGCAGGTGCTTTGGGGTGATAACATGACTAAAGTAAACGTAATCATCTTCCAAGTCCCGCCCATATTTTTATTCCACACAGCCGTTACTTAACCACTAGGATTCCTGCTTGCATGCTATTGGTCGATGTTGGCGCAGCGCGAGAGCTCTGCGGATGTGGAAAGGGTCCTTCATTAGTGCCAAATCTACCATTTTGGACATCATCTCTACACATCACTACAAAGTAAATTTTAAAAAAAAGTTCGTACCTGGAACAAAAAGTCCAAACAGTCCCTCACATCCCCAATAACAGTTTAGACTGTACCGGTTGCCATGGCAACTGATCTGCTGACTTCGTGTGGCTGTGTTCCAAACCACACTTGATAATGTTTGAGTGTTCGACACGTTACCACACCTCGCTGAGTGCAACGAGTTATTTTAATTTATTTAGCTATCGTGATAGTTTCACTGATTTTTATCACAGTTCCTGATGATATAATGTTGCTCTCTACGTTAAAAGTGGTTTATCCATCACTCTTATTTCCCACACACATCACTAAAGTAACGTTAGCACGGTAACACACATTTGGCTATCATTTCAACATAACGACAGCTTTTGGGAAGTTTTACACAGTTTATTTTCACCTATTGATAATCTTTACTACCTCACCAGCTAATCTCAGCTCACTATGCTAACTACCTAACATTAACCACTAGCTAGCATTTTTTTAAGCAATTTTTTAAAATTCTGATGAGAAACAGTAGTGGCTTTATATCACTTCTAAAGCTCACTAGTAAAAGACAAATTAAATAATGAATTAATCAGTGTGTGATTTATGTTGCATGCTCAGCTTCATACTAGCTTCAGTCTCAGATTAGATTAGCAATGTGAGCTACCTGTACTAGCTACCTACACTCACCATCGATCTCTGCTGTTTCTTTCCAAGCTTTATTTTTCTAATTGCAGGTAGGAACTAAAGAGATGTGGGACCACACGCTCCATAGGATTTCCTTGGAGGAATCATTTGAGACAGTCATTTGGATTTGTTGCTTCTTTGCAGCGTCACACCCAATTTACATAGAGTTGAGTAATCTCATGTCTAATTTTGCTTTCAGTGAAATCACTGCTCCGTGAATTTTATACAAATTAAATGATATCCTGTCACTTTGTCATTCGCTAGCGTCAGATCAAATGTGAGTTAACTTAATTTGAGACAAGTAGCTAGCTAACATTAACACAAACGCCAACTTGTAGGTAACATCCCTGGTTTTAATGAAACATCTGTAATTAAGCTCAACAACAAAGCTTTTAGTGAAAGCATATGACAGCAACATGGTGTTGAGTCATGTGACCTGGTGGACGGTGGATTGGGACACAGCCAAGACTGGGCTTCAGTTCCGTGTTTATTTTATACACATCAATATTTAAAGATAAAAGTACAACTTAGTTTTTATGTATGTAAATGTGTTTATCTGAAAATACCACATCATGTAGATACTCTAGTGAAAGATTCTGAATCTCGCACACACACTCGCACACACTTGATGGAGTGTGGTATGTGATTTAAGTGTATGTGACTCAGTGGCATAGGTAAATTAATGATCGAGTCCATGAGCTGTTTCAGCACTTCATACTATTTTTGTTTGTCTCATTTGCATATTCATTTGTATATTCATGTGTTCCGTTCTCTCTGTGACATGATGCCCACGTGCCAGCAGGTGTTTTTTTTTTTTTTTTTAAATCAATATTTCCAGATAGATATAAACCTGAGTGTCCGCCTGTTGCGTGTTAATAATTATAATAATGTATTAATACATGCAGCATTGCCTCATATTTCTAAATGTGTAAAAATAAAATTTAAAAAAAGTACGAAAATGTGGAGTGTGTGTGAGGAGTGTCTGACATGGTCCCTGTATCACTGTCTCATCTCTCACTGCAATAACTGTATAAAATAATAAAACATATTTACAATAGCAGAAGGACTAAACTCCATGAATCATTATGGCATCTAATGAAATGTGTGCACACAGAATACAGCAGCACATCTTTCTCATCATTTCCAACAATGTGATTCCAAATGGAGGGATTTACAAATGTGTGTAACAGAGCTGGGATAACAATATAAAATAAAGTTTATCAGTGATTATCCTCTTTTTTTTACATGATGTGGGAGTGTGAAAGTTATTTATGGAAAATATCCAAAAACCTAAAAAAGCATCGATTGTAAGCAGAATCACTGTTTGTGCCTGTGGGGCGTTTAGAAAGCCGTGTTTTACTCTAAACATTTATGACCACTGTTGCCAGCTACTTTCAGTGGAAAAGTAGCTAAAGCCTGCTCAAAAAGTGGCTAAATGTTGCTAAATGTGCTGATTAGCATATTTATGATGTCATCGTGACATATTTGCATTCTGCTTAGTGACAGCCCTTTACATCTGTTTGCTTCTCTTCTACTCTCTGTGCTCACATACTGTATTTTAATACAGCCAAATTCCCAATAAAGCTGTTGTCATTTACATATTTTTCGGTTTCTCTTGTCAGATAAAGGAAAGAGTATGAAATAGTGACTGAAACGCAGCTCATTAAGACTACATGTTAACCAACTGTCACTCCCAAGCCAATTCCAAGCTGCTGCTCTGCACTGCTAAAATCCTGATTTTATAACCGCAACTTCATCTGACAAAATCACCATACATGTAAGTTAAAGACAAAGGCTGTGCTGTGACTTCGGCTATATTTACATGTAAAATGATCACTCAAGCTACGTTCACAAGTGCAGGGATTTTATCGCTGCAAGTCGCCAGGCACTGTACTATGAAGTCGCCAGTAGGTGTTCCTACTACTGGTTGCCATAGTCAGTGAGTGGCACAACTAGCATTCCATGTTTGACAACAAATCAGTTTTCTTGCCACTAAAATGAAACATTCTGGAGGGAGAGCATTTGTGAGCAACACTGGATTGCCTGAAACAATTTGGACTCGCAGGCACCATGGCTCACGAGCATGGATCACCTGCGCTCTACTGTGCTCACTCCTATTGGTAGTCGCTGCACCAAGTCGCTCCAAATTTGCATAAACTTTTCTCAACTTTGTCATGTTGCTGGACACGCCCACTTCTAGTCACCAAAGGTCGCTGTCGCTCATGTCGCTGGAATTCGCCCGCTCTCATTAAAAATGAATGGTCTCCTGTTGCTTTGTCGCCGCAAGTCGCTGTATGTGTAAAGATACCTTCAGAGACAAAGTTAGAAGCGACAGAATGTCTCTTGCCTCTGCCACTCACTGACCAGAGTAGACACAGGGAGAGGTGTGCCTGTGGTCGGAAGGCAAGACCTTGTGCTCTCGGGGCAGTACTGACGACTCTCTTCTATGGAAAGTAGCTAAAGTTTGACCAAAAAGTCGCTAGATTTGTTGCTAAAATCCGCAAAATTGAAAAAAATTGAAAAAAGTCACTATATCTAGCAACAAAGTCACTAAGTTGGCAACAACGTTTATGATGAATGCTGGCGCACAGTTATGACATGTTTTGACCAGTGACTGTATATGTGAGTAGACATTTAACTGGGGTTTAAAAGTAAGTGAAAAATGTCTGAGGTCCTCTAGTGGTGGCTGCAGTACAGATGCATTGGGAATGTCCATTCCCAAGTTAGTGAATGGGAAAAGACCCAAACAGCCATTTTAAGTTACATCCCCACAAATTATTTTCGGAAACAGTGTTCTGTCATTTTTACATGTTCAGTTGACCTCATAATCTCCCCCAATATTTTTCCTTATGATAAATATGTTTTTTATAGGAGTTGTTTGATGATAAATATAAGGGCATGGTTGATGAGGTGACTGACGGTTTTGGTTGTGCTAGAAATGACAGTCGAGCTTACAGATCAGCATTTAACCTCTTTTAAATGTTGCTGATTTACAATATTGGCAGCTTTGACAGTTCTGTATCAAAGCCTTGTTGTGTTCTGCGGTAAACAGACCCTCAGTGGGGAATTCTCTGCAGATTTTCCAGTATGTTGCTCATTTTTATTTCTAAGCTCTAGCTTGCTATACTGATTATTAAAACTAGCAAACCAATAGGAATTAACAAAATAATGGCATAAACCAAGGCAGCCAACACTAGCTCCATTTCATAATAATTTATTCACTGTAAGACCTTAGCTAATACTCGAAGTGGATTGTTAAGGTTAGCCAGTCTCTCCTTTTTAAAGAACTCCACTGACAGAACAAGCAGAGAAGAAAAGAGCACTCAACTCAGATGGATAACTTACTGCAGGTGTCAGAGCTAGATGACCATCATGGAGAGCAGCAATTTTTTTCCCTCAATAAAGTAAGTTGTGTTGAGTGTAAATATTGACTGCTGTTTTATCAGTCTATTTTCAGTTGGTGCATTACTTTAGCTACTTATACCTAGCTAGCAAATAGTAGCTCATTCAGTCATGACTGAGCCCTAAAATCTTTTCCTGACAATAGTAAAATCAATAAACCTGCAAAAATTATACGACTACAGTTTAGCATTTATATATTAATAACCCTGTACTTAACTGTACTTAACTGTACTTAACTGGGAGTTAGCCAACTCGCCATCTTGCATGCGCACTCCCAACATGAGCAAGTATAGATTCCATCATCAGCGTGGGTGAGGCAAGAGGCATCTACTGCGCATGGTCTGGCATTTTGTCCACTCATATATATGGTCACTGTTTATCACATCACATCACATACATTAAACAATACTTATATAAAATTTATTATACAAGCTATTAAAAGTTGTATGTTATATGTAATTATTAATAACAAACTTTTTAAAATAAAAAACACTATCGTGAAACAGAATATCTGAAACATTTTTTATTTGAATGTAAAACAAAAAAATGCATTAACAATGACAGTAAAAACAAATTTTAAAATAAAATTGAACTAAATCATTACTCATGTACAAAGTATAAAAACACAGAACTTCAGCTAATTATATTTCTTTGGCCTAAATTAATGAAACATAATGAGAACACAACCCTAATCAAGCTATTATTGTTTAAATTCTTCTTCTTCTTCTTTTTCTTCTTCTTCTTCTTATTATCTCACCCTAATCCTTCCTCAGCAGTCAAAACAAAAGTCTAGTGTCTGTTCTGCTCGGGATTTAAGCATTTAAACTATTTCACTGTCATAATGATCCAAGAGAGAAAGACATCTATCCATCCACTTATCCTGGACAGGGTCGCAGGGGAGCCTGGAGCCTAACCCAGGGGACTCGGGGGACACCCTGGACAGGGTGCCAGCCCATCGCAGGGCACAACTGCACACACACTCACACACCACAGGCAATTTGGAAATGGCTACAACGCATGTCTGGGGGAGGAAACCGGAGTACTCAGAGAAAACCCTCAAAGCACAGGGAGAACATGCAAACTCTGGGCACACAGGGCAGAGACGAGATTCGAACCACCAACCCCGGAAATGTGAGGCAAAAGTGCTAACCACTAAGCCATAAAACATTAAACAATGTTTTAAACTACGTATAAAACTATATTAATATATGAAAGCTCTAGAATGGACAGCGCCAGTTCAGCACCCTCACCACTCAGGAACCCCAGTGCCTCCTACCCAAGCTCACCCACGAAGATGATGTCGAAGCCTACCAGATTACATTCGAGCGAGTGGCTCTGCGGGAAAATTGGCCCAAGGAGGACTGGGCCTCCGCCCTTGCATGAGGGAGGCCTGGCTGGCTTACCACATGCTTTCCTCCGACAAGGCCGCCTAGTATGAACTCATGAAAAAGGAGATCCTCCTGCACTCCGGCCTCTCTTCTACCAGCGCGGCAGCCGAATTCCACCATTGGACTTACAACCCTAAAGCCACCCCTCGTGGCCAGATGGACATGCTCCTGCACAACACCAGGAGGTGGCTGCAGCCGGAGGCACTCTCTGCAGCTGAGGTTGTCGAGATGGTGGCCATGGACTGATTTCTGAGAGCCCTGCCGCCCGAAGAAAGGAAAGCCTTGGGCATGAGAGGAGCCCGGAACCCTCGAAAGATGGTGGAAATGATGGAGCGAGCAGTGCCAACTCTGGAGATGGCAGGGGCAAAAGCCAAGAATTTCCCCGACCTCCGCTACTAAGTATGACCAGTGACAATGACCATTATTCTCCTGGGGGGGACCCAGCCAACACCGTTCTGCCTCTGGAACTGGGCCAAATCCATGCCGACAGCTCTGGACCCCCTCGATCAGTGGACAAACCCTGCCAGATTTGTTCTTCACAAAGACACCCCTCCCAGCCTCCCCACTATCCCAGTCGAGGTAAACGGAAGGCCCGTCTCAGCAATCCTGGATTCGGGGATTGACCTTAGCCCGGCCTTCCTTATTGGCCTCCCCCAAAGCCACTGACTGTCACCTGCGTCCACGGGGATGTCCAGGAGATACCAGCAGCCTGAATCAAAGTGTGGCATGCAGCTAGGATCGACGACCTGGTGGGCCCGCTTCATTTCCAGCTTAGACCTGACCAAGGGGTACTGGAAAGTGGCTCTGAGCCCCGATGCAAAGCCCAAGACAGCATTCTCCACCTCCGACAGCCACTGGCAGTACCGGGTCCTCCCCTTTGGCCTACATGGTGCTCCAGCAAGGTTCCAGCGGCTGATTTATATCGTCCTCCGGTCCCATCGCCAATCCGCTGCTGCTTACATCAATGACGTTGTAATACACTCCACCACCTGGTCCGACCACTTCCACCATCTCAGGGTGGTCCTGGGTGAGCTCCGGAAGTCTGGGCTAACTGCCAACCCCAAAAAATGCCATCTGGGACTTACAGAGGCACAGTACCTGGGGTACCTCATCAGCCGGGGACTCCTTTTCGGCCTCAGGAGAAGAAGGTGGAGGCAGTCCAAAGTTACCCTTGCCCAACCACGAAAAAGCAGATACATGCCTTCCTGGGGTTGGCGGGATCGTCATTTTGTGCCCAACTTTTCCTCGATTGCCTCTCTCCTCTCAGACCTAACTAGGAAAGGCCAACCGGACACTGGAGTCAGGAGACCGAGAAAGCCTTTGAGAGACTCATATAGGTGCTGACATGCTCTCCCGTACTTAGGAACCCCGACTTTCACCTCCCCTTCAGAGTTCACACAGACGCATCAGAGACAGGGCTGGGGGCTGTCCTGTCTCAGACATTCGAAGGGGAGAAGCACCTGGTCCTCTACGTAAGCCGAAGGCTGACCCCCGCCGAACAGAAGTATGCTGCTTTGGAGGGGGAGGCCCTGGCCATCAAGTGGGCTGTTGAGGAGCTGCGGTACTATCTCGCCGTTCGACCCATCACCCTTGTCACCGACTACGCACCCCTGCAATGGATGGCCAAGGCCCAAGATACCAATGCCCAGGTAACTAGGTGGTTTCTCTCCCTGCAGGACTTCAACTTCACTGTCCAGCACCGAGCAGGGGCTCAGTACGGCAATGAAGATGGGCTTTCTCACCACTCTCTCACTATGTCTTCTACAGACACCGATGTAAGCGAGGGAGATGAGCTGTAAACTCTGCACCGCGAGCCCAGCCTCACCTGAGCGCTACCACTACGCCTCCCGCGTCCCACCGCCAAGTCGCTACCTCCAGCACTCTGCATTCAGTCCCTGTCACTTCGCCAGCCACTTTCACTTTCACTCTCCCTTGATGACTTAACTACCACCTAAATACAAGCAGAAGTTCACCTGTTCCTGCCTCCCTGTGTCTGTACTCTGCCCAGTCGTGGTCCTGCGTTGTCACACCTGCCATCTTTGACACATTCACTTTTGAAAATGACTAAACTTTATCTTAAACCCAAAAATTATTTCTTTCTTGATGCAGTAACAGCCACTTATCACTAGCTAGTGTAAAATAGTGGTAGTAAAACATGAATAAAAATAAATAGTGACAGCTCTGTGTGTGTGTGTGTGTGTGTGTATGTAGGGGTGTAGCATAGAATCCATGGCCCTATGCAAAGACAGTGTGTGGGGGCCCCTTTCCCATCATCCCATGATCCATGCTATTTATCGCTTTTTTTTTTTTCAAATAACAGTATACAACTATACAAATAGCACTCGCTGGTAGAGTAATTGATGATGAATTACTGATGTAATATTTAAATCAACGGTATTAAAAAATATGTATACCATGTAAACTATGACTCTCAATGACTCTTTCTGGCACAGAGTTTCATCATTTTTCATTTGTATAATGTTTTCCAGTTTATCATCATGCCATCTTAATGTTATGACCAAGGTTGCTCATATTAGTATTTTGATGAAAGATCCACGCAATCCGTCTGTATTTATAAACTACAAACATTGTTTACTTATTGTTTTCCATATTTGCTAACATTTTACCTCTAAAGATTTGTCTCAAGCTCGAACACTTTTCGTGGTACTTTCGATGTTTAGAGTGATATAAGAAAGTTTAACACCAGCTTGGAAACAAGTTACTTTTCATACGTAGGGAAATGTAGATTACCCCACAGTAAGCATCTTGCACATCACAACATCGGTATATTAGGTCACCGTTGCCTCGATCAATTTTGTTCTCACCTGCTCTCTTTGGAAAGAAATTTGTGAGTTGTTTCACCACACGCAGAGGACTGCTTGTCTCCGCTGAGTCCGTTCGCACTCACAGCCATTCAGCTTTTGGAATCACTCCTAGACAACCAATCAAACCATGCAAATTGTGCATATATTGTTCTCGTGGGAAGCGTGTACACAAATGTGTGTGTGCGTGTGATAGTGTGTGTGTGTGTACGCGCTGAACAGCACCCCCTTCAGGCTGAGTCACTCCTGGCGGTGGGCGTGTGCCCGGCAGGGGGTCTGAGCGTCTCGCACTCGCCCACACTGGGACTCTGTGTTAATTCTGAGCTGCAGGTCAAGGGGGAAATGACGTCACGTGATCTCTCAACATGTTTCTCCAGCGTTGGCTGAAGGGGTGGAGCAGCAAGGGGTGGGGCAGCCATGCAGAGTGCTCCGCCTATCCGTCTTAATACCTACACACACACACACAGTCGTCAGAGCTAGACAATTTATCACCACAGCCTTATTTCATATTTAATTATCACTCTACACTCTACACTACACTGTGGTGTTGAGATGCAGCAACAGGAAGTTGTCGGTTAGTTTCCATGGTAAACATGGTGCCTGCTTATTCCTTAGCTAGAGAGCTAACACTGATTGCCATAGGTAGTGCTCTATTCTGACACACTATTTAGTACACTAGTATGTTATTCAGTTTGAAATATAAGCAAGGAATGTGTGTGTGTGTGTGTGTTTGTGTACCTGAGAGCGTATTTTGAGAGCAGGCCCAAGCTTTAGTCCCAATGTGTCCAGTAGATGATCCTCTGTGAGCAGCGGTAAAGTTTCTCCATCTATCATGTGATCTTTAAATGTCTGAGTTGAACACACACACACACAGGTTCAGGGTCAGAAGGTAAAACCATGTGGTTGTGTGTGTGTGTGTGTGTGTGTGTATGTGTGTGTGTTTGTGTTACCTGAGCTTGTTCAGAGCAGCTCGGGATGTTACTGATAAAGTTATAAACATCATCCACCGTCCACTTGCGGAGATCCTCCACTGCAGAGATCTCATCTGTGTTCAGGAACATGTTAGCGTGTGCTGAAAGACACACACACACAAACACACACACAAGAGGTGCACACTGTGAGCTACTTGAGAGTCAGGAAGTGTGAACTGGTGTATGTGTAAATATGCTACAATACGTAATGATACAGTAAAGATGATAAGTGATGTATCAACACCCCCGCCTTAGGAATGGTTCAGCCCACAGACAGCTAAACAGCCAATCAGACAATTAGACAGACAGACAGAGAGAGACATACACACAAAATCTGTTCTGTTTCTGGAGTAGTTTGTACCATGTACACAGACAGGCAGGTGTATTAGATCCCCCTAGTGATCTCTTCCAGGTTATCATATACATAGCTAGACAGACAGACAGAAAGATACGTATCAGATCCCCCTCTGTTCTGGAGTGATTTGTTCTGGATTAACATATATAAAGAAGGACAGACAGACAGACAGACAGACTGACAGATAGATAGATAGATAGATAGATAGATAGATAGATCCCTCTTTGTTCTAGAGTGGTTTGTTCCAAGTTAAATTATACATAGCCACAGACAGACAGGCAGATAAACAGACAGACAGGTTGAAAGAGAGACAGACAGGCTGACAGAGAGACAAATAGACAGACAGGTGAGTTCATGAGTACACAGTGTGCTCACCAGGGGGCAGTAGTGTGTTTCCTCCCAGGGGGAACATGTAGGAGAACGCTGAGAGTGATGTGGTAGGCGGGAACAGGAACTTTCCCATGTCCTTTTCGCCATTAGCGGCGTCTGTGTTTGTGCAGCCCGTCTGTGCACTAACACACACTTTACTCTGTTCTCCATTTCTGTAACTTTTCCTACCTGTTAACTCCACTTTAGCCTGCTGAGATTTAACATTAGCATTAGCATTAACGTCACTGCTAGTCTCCACTCTTCCCTCTGGTTCTGGTTCCTTCTCTTCTCCTGAAGCTCCTCCAGGACTCTCGTCCACGTTCTTCTCCTCCGTCTGGTTCCTCTCTGACTGAAACACAGCACTGCTGTCTGAAAACTTCTGACTGGCTGCTCTCCTGCTGGGGCGCCGCCCCCTCTCCCTCTGCAGAGTGCTGATTGGTGGGTAAGGGCTGGACATCAGGAAGCTGTTGGCGTGGAGGTCGAAGACGTCGTGGCCGTCATGAAGGCGATGACGTCCTCTGAAGACGGCAGGACTGGGATGTGAGATGTGCTGGTACACAAGCGGGTTCTCCATGTTGGTCAGTAACGTCTTCTGTTGGTTCTCTAGTTCCTTCTGCTGCAGGATGGCGTTCATTTCTATCCTGGACACGGCACATTCATGGAGGATGAACAGTGTTTAATGATATTTAATAAAATCATCAACTGTACATAACACTTATTTTCAGCATATTGTATTTACTTGGAGGATGAAAAGGGGTGTGGCTCAACAGCTCTGTTCTGGCTGGCAGAGCTTATTTTTTGGGGCAGTAAAACCCCAAACCCTACTGCAAGGCAACACATAAATCAGTTTTTATAAATTATCTTTGAAACTATATGCTGATTAAAGATTTTTTTTACACACTGCGCCTTTAATTGCATAATAAACTTTTACACAATGCACTTTTCATTGTATAATAAACTTTTACACACTGCACCTTTAACTGTATAATAACCTTTTACACACTGCACCTTTAACTGTATAATAACCTATTACACACTGCACCTTTAATTGCATAAAAATGTTACACACTACACCTTTATTTGTATAATAACCTTTTACACACTGCACCTTTATTTATGCAATAACCTTTTACATAATGCACCTTTAATTGTGTAATAAACTTTTACACACTGCACCTTTAATTATGTAATAAACTTTTACACACTGCACCTTTAATTGTGTAATAAACTTTTACACACTGCACCTTTAATTATGTAATAAACTTTTACACACTGCACCTTTAATTGTGTAATAAACTTTTACACAATGGACCTTTAATTATGTAATAAACTTTTACACACTGCACCTTTATTTGCATAAAAATGTTACACACTATACTTTTATTTGTATAATAACCTTTTACACACTGCACCTTTAATTATGTAATAAACTTTTACACATTGCACCTTTAATTGTATAATAAAATATGCTAGCTTTCTGGCACACTTGGTGAAACATTTGATTTCTTAACAAAATTGTTTGCCTAACGTTAGCTAGCTTGCAGGTGAACCTGGGTAGCTAGTTTAGGTCACCTACATTGCTCACATTGCTAGTTCAGCAAATGTTCCTAAAATATCATATTGTATAATTAAAACCAGTATTTGATGCTACATGTTATGTTACACACATCTAATCACATCTTACAGTAGCTAATACAGTGGAAACATTTCATGGCTGCCTCCTGAAGACCAGCTAGCGTATGTATGTTGCTAACAAGCTTAGCATGTTCACTAAGTGTTTTTTATGTTTACATCAATAAGTGTTTCTTTATCAATTTAATTCTGCAAGGTTGTGATACAAGCTTAAACACTGATTTAGTGGGACACCAGATGGCGGCCATTTTGTTTCCTTCTGACCAATGAAAAAAGCCACATTATGACATTCTGGTCTCTGATTGGCCAGGCAGGTAAGATCGGCCCACTAGAGGGAAATGTCAGTAAATGTCCTTTGTAAATGTCTAGACAAGGAAATGTCAGTAACTTTGTGAATAATCAGAGCCAATCAGAGACCAGAATTTCATAATGTGAATTTCATTAATGTTCAGAACCTTACCTGGCTATGTTCTGTTTGTGGATGATCTCTTGTCGCCTAGCGACCGTTTCCATGGATTCTGGTGGAAGGAAGCCGTAACCTCCTGAAATAGGAATGAAGATTAAAGTAAGAATAAACTGTTTGATTTTTAAGGTTAATTACAGAAAGCCAAAAAAAATGCAGCTTGTCATGTTACAGAGAAACCACAAAGGGTAAACTCTTCTGTCCTGAAGATGTAATATAATCCTGTGATTTGCAGCTGCACTACTGTCAGAGCTGCTGTTATAGAAATTAATCAACACCTTCTGACCAATCACAATCCAGAATCCAGCAGCAGTGTGATGTAAGATGTAATAATAATAATAATAATAATAATAATAATATCTGACCTGCTGAACTGAAGGCTCTTCCTGTGAGCACAGCGGATTGGGGGGGCAGCGGTGGGGCCAGGGGACGAGACTCCGAGGATGAGACAATGTCAGTGGGAGGGACCAGCTCCCTACACACACACACACACACACACACACACACACACACACACGTTTAAGGTAGGTTTTTGTGCTTTTTTTCACCAGGTAATGTGTTATCACAGAGTAAATTAGCCTTGCTCCTGTGTGTGTTTGTGGTGCATTTAGCATTTTGAATACTTCACTTAACACTCTAATCACACACACACACACACACACACACCTGTCGATGAAGCGTGGCTCGAGCTGCAGTCTCTGCTGTGTCTGAGCGAGAACCTGTGGGTTCAACGCCATCGGGTTCCTCATCATCAGCTCCTGCCTCTGTCTCAGTTCTGTGCGCGCACACACACACACACACACACACACGCACACACTCTGTAATGTCCTGTACCACATCATATCGTTATCGTATCGTTATCATATGGTTATTGTATCGCGTCTTACCTCCGACAGACATGCTGTTAACAAGTCTGTACCAATGTTTATCATCCTGCTCTCCTAACGCTGTCATCTTCCTCAGCTGATCCCTTGGGGTCATTACACAAATACACACACCCTGCACACACACACACACACAACATGAAACACACTGTGCAAATAAATGAAACTGTGATAAAATGCTGTATCTTTTATAATTAGCTTGTAAACTTGATGTTATATAAAGAGATAGCAGTAAGCAGTGTGTAATCCCCGTGTGTGTTTGTGTGTGTGTGTGTGTTCGTGCAGCATCTGTCGACCTGCACGTCCTTTAACTCCACGCTAATCATCCGATTAGCTAATTCCTGAGTGTACAGCACTTCAGAGGGATGTGTTAGCTTTAATCCCACGCTTTAGCGTTTTACCCTCAGCAAACCTTCCTGTAATCACCGCCATGATCAGTGCATGCTAAATGCTAAGCTCATTAGCCTCCATTAGCATCAGGGATGTCCTGAACACACCTCTGCTTCTCTCTCTCACACACACAACTACACTTACGTTTAATTTCATTTTTATTTTTGTGGGGAAAAAAGAAGGAAAAGGAAGTTTAAAAAAAAAACGTCTTCCATGTGAATAAGGAAAGAAGAAACAAGGGATGTGACTGAAAGAGGCTAAAGGCAGGGGCGGAGCTTCATCTGCATAAATCTGCATATATATATATATACACGTATACATACACGCAGTATATAAATATTATTTTACATATTCCTAGCTGTTTTTAAAAGGTGTGATTTCTTGGTGAAAAGTTTTAGACAGTTTTCCAAAAGTGTGATTAAAAAGTATAAGTTATGAATTATTCATCAATAATAAATTACTAATGATGAATTATTAATGAGCATTTCTTTATATTATGAAGGTTATTACTTCAGCTAAATGAACTCCACTGCAGTGTTTTATTACTGGACTCTGTGTGTGTGTGTGTGTGTGTGTGTGCTTATCCGAGTGCAGGATTTGCTAACTGCTAATCTCATTAAAGGAGAGGATTAAAGGGGAAACTGCTGACGATTTACACTGAGCCCTCATCATCATCATCATCATCATCATCCTTATGTTCCACATTTCATTTATAAACACTTATAACACCCTGAACAGAACAGGAAGTGTTAATAACCTCTCATATGTAGATGATTAGCTAGTGATATTGTTAGCATTAGCATTAGCTACACCAGTACAGATTAAAATCAGTGCACTTACAGAAACATTCTGTTGCTCACTACGAGTTTAGCTTTCCCGGTTGCCATGACGACCGAGCCGTCAGTATTATGGTATGGTCTGATGATTAATCTGCAGTGTAATAGATAATTACGTCACGCTGTTATGATGAATATTTATAGACCTATTTGCATAAATATTATGTTTTAATAAATAATTATTTGGTCATTCGGAATCTTACTGCTCTAACATCAATCAGTTAAAAGAGCTTATAAAAGTCACAGCAGTTCAATATTTGTGTGACATAATCAAAGAATGTATTTATTTATTATTTATTATGAATGTATTTATTTATTGTTTGTTTATTCTATCATTTGTTTTCTCTCTATTTTTCTTTTTTGCTTTTATACATTTTTCATTGTTTTTGTTGTTTCATTTGATAGTATTTTATTTATTTATTAAGTTATTAAAATATTATTTTTATTTATCTTTCCTGGTTTGTTTGTTTGATCATTTAGTAGTTTATAAAAAATAAATCAATAATTAATCAATCTGTTCATTCATTCATTGCTTAGTTAGGAATTAATTATATTAGTTACCTATATATTTATGTATTTATTATTTAATATATTTAATCCTTGTTTTGTTTGCTCGATTAGCAGTTTAATTATTTATTAAGTAATCATTCAATCTATCAATCTATCTATCTTTCTATCTATCTGTTTTTATTTATATTTAAAGTTTTCTTTAAACACATGCACTGATGCTGAATTCTTAAAATGTTTAATAGAAAGTCACTGTTATTGTAATTATTATTATTATTATTATTATTATTATCGTTGTTGTTGTTGTTGTTGTTATTACTATTAGTAGTAGTATTAGTATAGTATAAATCCCAATGTGACGTGTATCTCTGTATGTATAGATACAACTCTAGGAGAAAGTGTTTTATAAATAAAGACATCATTATAAACATTATAGACATGAATGTATGAGATGAAGTCACACACTGACCTGTGTTCCTTGTGCAGAGTGTTTCAGCCAGATGAGTCACAAATCAAATAAATAAAGTGAATAAAGTGTGGAAGCTGGTGCAGAGACGGAGTCGGGTCTGAGTCAGGTCTGCACCACGTTCCACTCAGTGATAGAGATGTGACGCTCAGTGTGGGTGTGTGTAAAATAAAACAGATATTTAAACAGAGATTTAACCGTGCATTAGCCTGTCCTGCTCTAATCCACACGTCTCTGCTATGCTCTGAGGGTAATGAAGTGTGCAGTATAAGCGAGCTCGTTAAACTCCCATAATCCCCCTGTAACGCCTTAACACTCACAAAGCTTCCCCTAACACACACACACACTCACACACACACAATACCGCCATGTGTGGTTCATATTCCTCTCATCACCTTCTGCACTAATAACAGGAAGATTGTGGGTTCGAATCCCTGCTGTGAATAAACACACCCCATCATATAATATATATCTTATAACACAGACAATACAGCATATACAGTACACTCTAAGTAAGAACAACTCTTTGTTTCCTGAAAAACTCTCAGTTATCCAGTTCTACAGGGAACATTTAAGGGTTTCCCCAAAGGGACAACTCGGGAATCCTTAAGGGTTCTACAGTCAACCTTTATTTTCCTAACAGTGTAGAATATATAGAATACAGCATATAGAACATATAGAACATTGTGCACAGGTTTTGGGGCATAGACTATAGAGTATAATGTACAGAATACAGCAGAAGGAGAGGAAGGTGGGACATGGTGCATTTAAGCACATAATTTGAGTCAAAATGTTGTGTATAAACACCGTTTTCAAACAGTTTTCCAGTTTCCAAATGGGAAAAAAAATTCCGAATGGGAAAAAATGGTGGGGGTGGGGGGGTTATACTGATTTTTAGCATGTGTATTTAGTGTTTAGTATTTAGTACTTAACTAGCAAAGTCATCAATGAGTGAAATAATTGAAACATTTTAGTGTTTTGAACTAATGACTGTATACTTTATATATTGTACCTATATAATATACAGTCATTAGTTCAAAACACTAAAATGTTTCAGTTATTTTGCTCACTGATGACTTTGCTAGTTAAGTACTAAATACTCGAATAACTGAAACAAATCATTTTGCACACTACTGATTCTAACATCAAATGTTTCAAAGAACATAAAAAGTGCTTTATTTAAAAATGTTACATGTATGTATGAATGTACATATGTATCCATCTATCCACCCATCCATCCAACTAACCATCTATCCATCTATCCATCTAACCATCTATCCATTCTCTGTACCGCTCTGTATCCTTCACAGGGTTGCAGGTTATTTATTCATTTATTTATTTAAATTTATTTATTTTGTATTTGACTTTTGGTTGCTGAGTTCTTAACATTTGGAGTAAAAAGTCGCAATTATTTTTATTATTTTTTAAAGGCCATTTCAGTGTGTACAGAAGGTCAACACAAAGAAAAACTTTGTAAAATGGAGGAAAAAACTATTAGCATTTAGATTGGAAAAAACCACACAGAGTGAAACAATTGAATCGTTACAGTGTATTGAGCTAAAGAACTGAATGACTCGAATCAGTAATGTGCTAAATGATTCCCTTAAGTGATTCAAGTCTTTAAGTTCAGTGAACTAAAAGGAATTAATAATGAGCAAAATGAATCTTTTCAGTGTACTGAAACTAAACGGCTCGAATCACTGAAATGAATCATTTCAGAATCATTACTGATTCTCACATCAAATGTTTAAAAGAAAATAATAAAAGGTAATTAGTGGCATTTTGAATGATATTTATTTATCTATTTATTTATTTATTTGTTTGACCCTTTTAAAACTTTTCATGACACACACTTGCATGGATGCTGAGTTATTAACATTTTGAACGGTTATAATGGTCAAGATGAATCACTTTAGTGTTCTGAACTAAATGAGTCGAATCATTAAAAAAGAATCATTTTACACAGCACTGTTCTGTCGCATAGTGAGATTGACATGACGCCTAGCCAATCATCTTCCGGGAGGCTGGACTTGCCGTTGATGGGCGTGGTCGTCACTTTCCGGTTACAGTTTCGTGTCACGCGCACGCAGCCACGTTCAGACAGAAAGCGCTCGGAAGGTGATTTTTTTTTGGTTTTGAGAAAAGACTCGGAGCGGGGGTGAAGTCGGTAAGTTACGAATCACTAACTAACACAATAATCAATCACGAGTCGTTTTATTTTAAATTACACCGTGTTTTGTTAGCATGTAGCTAACCGGGCGTTTTCTGAGGCCCGCTTTTTTTCCCCTCCCCTCTATATATATATATTAGCCGAGAGCAGCGCGCGCGCGGCCTGTTCGCGCGTAAAGCCTCACTGTATTAAAAAAAAAAACCTGAGCGCGGGATTCGGAATGAAAATCAGTATCGTGATTTTAGTAAATAATTAAAAAAAAAACCTCGTACGAACTCGAATTCAATACGCTATAAAACGGACAGACTGATGTGTCGGACTCGTAACTGTTAGCGGCCAAGCTAATGTTTAACCCAGACAGGAAGAACATGGCGGCGTCCCAAACGACGCCATCTTGGTCGTATTGTGCACTACATAGTGTGCGAGACATATTTTTTTAAAGTTTATAAAGGGAATAGGGAGGGATTGTGGTATTTGGGACGCGGCCGTGTCGTTATGCTAACCTCCTGCTCTGCAGTGACTAGCTAGGAGCCGTTAGCTTAGCAACAGTTCAAACAAAGTCAACCATAAACGCTCTTCACTTCGCGGTGTAATAGCTGTGAGTTAGCTGTGATAATCCTGATTCATCTGTTTGTGCTTATCATATTATAACCAGGGTCTGTTTCATTTAGGTGTTCAGACCTTTTTACAATCAACATTCCTTGTAAATAATTAAAAAATATGTGGAAAAAACAATCACTGGCTCTCAGCACAGATTTACTTCACATACTATTACAAATAAGCACATTGTTTAAATGTGTGTAGTAATATATATATATATTTTAATTCAGAGGTTATTTATTAAGTATTTTTTCTTAGTAGTGGCATTTGTTATAGTTTTGTAATAATTTTAATTATTGTTTTGCAATTTTCACAATATTTTTATCAAATTAATTTAGCTATTTATTGGTATTTTTACTTTTTTCCCCAACCAATTTTTTTTATTGAATCCTCATTAAATTCCAGTTGACATTATTTATAGACATAATGATTTACATTTTTAGAATGATGTGTGATTTATTTCCTGGAATTTTCCTGGAGCTCTGAGATGGTGATGAGGATGTGATGGCGTGTAGACAGGAAGTAGATCCAACCCCTCTGATGGCATAGAGGGAAATTTATTTGCATATAAACCTGATGAGCTGCAGGTTGTGTGAGATATTTCACACACGCACACAGAGAAGTGTGTGTATAGTGTTAACACTGACCGTGTGTGTGTGTGTTAGAGAATAGTCGAAGTGAGGTGTTAAAAATACACGCTGAAGCTCTCCTGCCTGATGGCTCTTATGTTCTTTCCACAGGTAATATCAGAAGCCGGCTCATCTTTATCTTTCCCCTTTAATTTCGTTTGTTTTAATTTCATTTTGTTTACTTTCCAACCCGAAACCTTTTCCGTGTTTTTTTTTTTCTTTTTTTTTTTTTTTTTTGGATCAGCGTGTATTTTTATTACCTTTTTTTTTTTTTTTTTTTCGTGTCTTCAGATCAGAGTCGGGATCTGTGACGGCTCTTCATGGCAGTCAGAAGGGGACACGTTAGATACTTAAAAGTGAGTAGACTCTGTATCTATTAGGGACACGACCTGATAACGTGTGTGTGAGAGAGACACTTTTTTTTACGGCACGAGTTGATTCGGCTGTCGTGTATGTCATCATTTGCTTCTCGACTTACTCTTGTGGTGAAGAGCTGGCTCACATGTTATCTAATTAATGCTAGCTAGTGAGTAAAGTTAGCTAGGTTAATGTAACCATGGCAACAGCGCTTGATACAGCATTTAACCAGAACTGTAGTTAGCTATGAGAGCAGCGAGCAGGAAACAAAGTGATGTTCATTTTCTACATACGTGTGCGACACGGAGGTGAGATTTCAGTGACATTTAAACTAAGATTTTCTCAATCCTGTGCAAATTACGCACGACTCTGTAAAGAAGCGACGAATCCAAACAATCCTGCAGCGTGTGATCCGACATTTCTTCAGTTCTCCGCTCATAGCTTGCACATTGTGCATGTAGAAGTGGAAGAAAAACTTCTAAGGGTGGTTTCGTCTTATCCTGTTTTATTAATGTGTATAGAATCATTAGGAAGAAAAATAAAGCTTGGAAAGAAGTCGCAGAGATCGCTGATGCCTCCGGTGAGAATACGTAGCTAGTACAATTAGCTTGTTTTGCTAATCTAATCCAAGAATAAAACCAAGTGTGTAACACGTAAATTAAACAGCTGATTAGATTTTTTTTAACACTGATTGGTGCGCTATTTGATTCGTTTCTAACTCGATAGCTTTAGAAGCGATATATAGCTGTTACAGTTTCTCATCAGGAGGTCGGGGGTTCAAGCCCCAGCACTGCCAGGCTGCCGCTGTTGCGCCCTTAGCAAGGCCCTTAACCCTCTCTACTCCGGGGTGCCGTCTCTTGGCGGACCTTGGTTTTGGACTTCCTAACAAGCTGGGATGTGTGACGGAAAGAATTTCACTGTGGTGTAGTGTACATTTGACAACTTTAATATAAACCCTGCACAGGCCACACCCACAAGCGACAACATTAGCGACATGTACACGCCTGCAGTTTGTTTGTTTATTTACAGCAGTCAAAGGAAAATAAGGGCAAGAGAAACATTTCTACTGAATGTTTTTAGGAAACACACATACACACAGAGGTCAGTGTTGGTCAGGTGGCAGATTTGAGAACCTCTGCCATATTTTAGCTAAAAAGAAAAAAAAAAAAAGCCAGGACCAAATTTTATTTTCTGCTTTAGAATCACTGCACCAGGAAGTATTGGGGCGGAGCTTCTTATTCTGAGCGTCTGTGATTGGTCAAACTCTAAATACTGTCTGACACGACTGGAAAATTTCATATTCTTAAACATCAGTAACTGACTAAGCTGCGGTTACTGAAATTTATCTTCCTATTTTTTTTTTTTTTTTTTTTTTTTTTTTTTAAATAAAGATTGATTCTGTGTATGGATCATCCTTTATAGAGCTTTTTTGTTCTTTTATTTTTTATTATTTTATTTTTTTTTGTAGTTTATTGTAGGTTTCTCCCATTTGAGTCGTTTCTCGCTCTTATTAAAGCTTTAACGACGAAACGACATTTTTTTAATGATTTCCTTGTGTATATTTTATTAGCATTAGTGACACATTAGCTGTGATGGTCGGTAGTAAGTTATTATGTGTGTCGCTAGTAAATGGTGATGATTGCCAGTAAATCATCTCATTGATGTGTGATTTTCTTTTCTCTCTTTGTCTCTCAGGAGGTGTACGACATGTCGAACGGTTACGAGGATCACATGGTGGAGGAGGCGAAGGATGCCAAGACGAACCTGATCGTGAATTATCTGCCACAGAACATGTCGCAGGAGGAGCTGCGCAGTCTCTTCAGCAGCATCGGCGAGGTGGAGAGCGCTAAGCTCATCCGAGATAAAGTCGCCGGTCCGTATATATGTGTATATATATAAACATATCTCACATGCACACACACAGATAAGTCCGGAAAATATGGTAGTCTCGTATACAGTTAAAAAAGAAATCATTATTAATATCTTGCTAAATGGTTTCGTGGTTTTCAGCTCAATTTTAATATTTTTTTCTTCAAGGTTTGTCCTGATTTTTTTTTGCCTGTAATATGGTTAATTCATTTCTGATATTTTAATGGTTTGTTTCTTTCTATCCGTAAGGTTTGTTTGTTGGTTTGTTGGTTTGTTTGTTTGTTTTTGTTTGGTTTAGTTTGGTTGTTTTTATTGTTTTGCTTTTGTGTTGTTTTCTCCAGGCCACAGTTTAGGGTACGGCTTTGTTAACTATGTAAACCCTAGTGATGCAGAAAGAGCAATCAGTACTCTGAATGGCCTGAGGCTACAGTCTAAAACCATCAAGGTAATATTACATCACTACATATTTTACATCACGCGTGGCCTTTTACCTGTTGGGTTATCTGTTATTTTAATTCTTTTCATTAAAGCTGCGAGTTTGGTTTGTTTACTTTTCACTCAGTAACACTCCACATTAAGGCCTGGGTTATACTTGATATTCCCCCCCACCCCCTGACAAACTCAACTGTGAACGCTATGTACATCTGGAGGACTAAAAACGATGTGCTGTAGGTGGAGCCAAAGCATCCCTGAACGACCGGTTTCCAAGTTGAACTGGAAAATACTAAACACACTGACGAGCTGTTTTTCTTTAAAACTTTCTTCTGTCGTCGTGATTGTTGCCATGATCTACATCTCAAATCGTAAACTCTGACCTTACATTCAAAATAATTTGCTAATCTAGAAAATTCAGAAGAGTGGTTTGCAAAACAGACCTTTGAAGGCTGCGTGAGGTTTTTAGAATTCACACGTTAACCATGAACCGGTTAGTGTTGGCGCTCAATAACTAGAGCATTACATAAACACATGCAATTTAAAACACAGCACAAGTTTGTGGACATAGTGTCATGTGGTGCTGTACTGTCTGCGGTCGTCTTGCTCCATGCAGATAAATACCGTTAATTTCACCAGAAGCACCAGTACACCAAGACAAATTCCTCGTGCATGTAAACCCACGGTACTTGGTAATGAAGGTGATTCTGATGACATGCACAGGATACAGTGCAGCAGCCATCTCGTGTAGATATATGCGTATCTAAAAGCAAGTATATTCCAGGCTTAAGAGATGGATGTTAACTTTTTGTGTTCTTAAGGATTTGTTAACCATCATTCATCTGTTCGTCTTCATTAAGCCTTAATTATTATGAATTAAGCACTGAGTTAATGCGTGCAGTGTTAATAGAATTTATCATAATCTTTACACTGCCCGATTGCATAAATTAACTGTGTTATCAGTATGAATTAAAACACTAGATGTTGCTGTTTTTGAAATAAATAAGTGTTTTTACTAAGAATAACGCACCATAGTGCTGCATTTTTATCAGTTTATAATGGGACATGTGACATTAACGCAGCCCTCTGAATGGGACATCTCAAACGTCCTGCCTCACTATTGTGTGTTTTAGTTGTGTTATTGATGATTAACACTTACCTGAGTGTTTCTGAATCCGTCTTGTCAATCTGCTTTGTTTATAATCAGATTTGTTGTTAAAGTGTGTGCTGTGTGTTTCCCTGCCACAGGTGTCGTACGCACGGCCGAGCTCAGACTCCATCAAAGATGCCAATCTGTACATCAGTGGCCTTCCTAAGAACATGACACAGAAGGATGTGGAGGACATGTTCACGCGCTATGGACGCATCATTAACTCGCGCGTGCTCGTCGATCAGACATCAGGTGAGCTGGAAACTCTAGTTCATCTACAAATATCTACTGCTTCTAGTTAGTGCTTCATTATGACCCTTCCTGTTCCTGTCAGGTCTTTCCCGCGGCGTCGCGTTTATACGCTTTGACAAGCGCTCCGAGGCAGAAGACGCCATTAAAGAGCTGAATGGACAGAAACCTCCTGGCGCAGCCGAACCCATCACCGTCAAATTTGCTGCCAATCCCAATCAGATTAAAAACACACAGATCATCCCTCAGATCTATCACTCACAGTCTCGCCGCTTTGGAGGACCTGTACACCACCAGGCCCAGAGATTCAGGTACACACTCCATCGCGCGCACACAGAGAACTGTGTGATCTGATTGGCTGAGAGCAGTACAGCGTGTTCTCCATCTGACACACAGCTGATTGCAAGTTTACTGCCACTCCCACCTTCTCACAAATAGTTTCTTTTTTGTTTTCATTACTATTTAAATTTAGACCAGGATTTAAAAATAAATCTAAAATTAGAGTTTATAACTTTTTTAAACTCTCTGCTACGTTTTTGTTGGATTGAAACCTCGTAAAGCCAGCAATGCTTTTTTCCTTTAGAAAAAAAATGTTGACTCCGAACATGAACATTTGCATTATATGGCTTTGCCAATAATTGGCTGTCAAATATAATTAAAAAAAAAAGGAAGATGATTTGAACAAATGTGAGTCAGAAAATCTGCCAATCTCAGCCAATCAGAGCACACTGTACTACTCTCAGCCAATCAGAACACACTGTACTACTCTCAGCCAATCAGAACACACTATTACTCTCAGCCAATCAGAGCACACTGTTCTGCCCTTAGCCAATCAGTACACAGAAAAAGGGGGTTCAGTCTGTTAATTTATTGATTTGGAAATACTCATTCTGTTAAGATATTTGTGAATGCTAATGATTGTGTGTGCGTGTGTGTTCAGGTTCTCCCCAATGGGGGTGGACCACATGGGTGGTCTGTCCGGAGCGAACATGGGCGGGAGTGCGCAGGCCGGGTGGTGCATCTTCATCTATAATCTGGGTCCGGACGCAGATGAGGGAATTCTGTGGCAGATGTTCGGTCCGTTCGGCGCCGTCACCAACGTCAAAGTGATCCGAGACTTCAACACCAACAAGTGCAAAGGCTTCGGCTTCGTCACCATGACCAATTACGAGGAGGCGGCTGTGGCTATCGCTAGCCTCAACGGCTACAGACTGGGGGACAAGATCCTGCAGGTGTCCTTCAAAACCAGCAAGACTCACAAGTAGACGGACTTTGCTTGGAAAGCCGCTGTTTTATAGTTTCATCTGCTTCTCTCTCTCTCTCTCTCTCACACACACACACACACACACACACACACACACACACACACTGTGCTCATCACCATCCTCACACACCTAACGTCACTACGTCACTGCACTCATAACGACCGCAATTACTTTAATATCTTGATGTATCGTTTAACTGATTATTGCCACATGCCCTGTGTGTTAGTCCACTTCACACCACATCGGTCTCTCCATCTCATCTGCTCATTTTTGCACCTAAGGCTGTGACTGAAGTATAAAAAGTTACACAAAATGGTCAATAATTCAGTCTTGCTTTTTTTCCCCCAGGAATTCCTTTGTAGTATAATTTCACTTGGCTTAGCTTAGGTAGGTTTTTCTTTTTTTTTCTTTTCTTTTTTTTTTTCCCTCCACTGCAAGAGGGGTTGAGAAGACGCCCCATCACTGACATTTCTCCTTTTTTTTTGTTTTTGTTATTCTAACTGCAAGTTGCTAGCGAGATTTTCTGAAGGTACATGACTACCTGTCCATTTCTATCTTTGTTGTTCTTTATAAGTTAAGGGTTTTTTTTTTTTTTTTTTTTTTTTAAATGTGTAGTTTTCAGTCCTTGATGTGTGTAGTATTGTTAGCCGCACACACGCACAGGTCACAGCTCGGTCGCTGCGCGGACGTCGGTATTGGATTGGATTTGAAATTCTGGTAGCTGTATTAGATCTGAACCCGTTTTGTTCCTGCTAAGAATGATAAACGTGTTAATGGAGCAGTGTGTGAGGCGCTCTCTGCTGTCTGTTTGCGGAACTGCATCGAAAACATTGAAAAAAAGGGGGAAAGGGGTGGAACCTGATTCTCCATGTGGGCGGGGCTAATTTCAAAAAAAGGAAACTATAGTCATGTTGGTGTTATTGTGAAATTTTCTAAGGTGTCTTGATTGTAACATGAACACCTCACACAGTTTATCCTTTAAATTCAGCCAGTTTGTCTAACTGTAAGTCTATGATTATTATGGGATGTTTTAGACATTCTCAAAAGTCACTGATTCTCCATCTGATCCTAGTACAGTGTTTCAACATTTGATGCCTTATTATTTTTAAGAAACCTTTTTTTTTTTTTTTTTTCCCTTTCTTTTTTCCTCCAGTTTTTGACTGAGGCACTTTTCCTGATTGAGTCTGTGGTGTGTTCAGTGAAGTGGAAAGTGTTTATTTAAGTGATCCTCTAAGTTAAAAAGAATAATAAGCAACAGAGTGAGTGAAAGTAAGAAGGACCAAAGACATGGAAAATTCCCCCAGAAAAATTACAACATAATGTAGTTCCCCTGTTCTCATTTCAGCTTCAAGCTTTTGTTATTTGCTTATTTTTTCTTAATTTTCTTTATTTTCTCTTGTTTAATGTGACTTTAGTTGTATTTTTTTCCTTAGTACTAATCTTAAAAGACGGCCTTTTGATCTTTTTTTTTGTTTGTTTGTTTGTGTTTTGAGATTGTTTGACAATTCTGATCATTAAATTTTATTTTGATTTGCCGAACATTTTGTTTTGTTTCCTTTACTTCTTATTAGGTTTTATTTGTTTGGTTTATTTTTAAATCGTATTAGACAGCTTTTTATTATCCCAAATAAATTTATATTCAGTTTTGGCGTTCGCATGACATGGCTAAAGATTAGCTTGGATTAGATTAGAGTTTTAAGCAGTAGGACCAAGACACTGAAATATTGCATTTTGTAAATATTTATTTAACAGTGGATTTTTAGTGCTGGCAGTCCTGTTCTAAATCAGTGTTCAGTTTTAATCGACAGTAGTGCACAGTGTCAAATATCAGGAAATGGGGAAAAAAATAATCAGACACTTCTGGTTTGTAATTACACATGTAGCAAATTAATTCATATGATAATTATTACATTTATATTTAATCATCAAGGGTACTTCAGGAGGCTGCCTAAGTAGTAAACAAGAATCTGTGCTGTTCAGAGGGTGGCACATGGAATAATCTTTATTTTGTGCACGTGTCTTTACATTTTGAGAATTCTCTTCACCGGTATGCTGGTTTTATGAAGAATAACTACCATGATGGCAGTGATGTAAAAAAAAAAAAAAAAAGATGTACGATGCAGGAGAATCAATTCTATGATTGGCTGATATCGTATAAAGACGAGCTATTCGGAGCTGCTGAATGTTGTTTATCATGGTTTATAATGTTATTACAATACTGTAGCTACAGCTAGCTGTGAGATCCTTGTGAGTTAAGTTCAGTGTGACCATGGCGACAGCACTCATTGTTGCCATGGTTACATGTTTGTTTTTATATATATATATATATATATATATATATATATGTATATGTATATGTATATGTATATATATACACACACACACACACACACATATACATACATACATATATATATATATAAGGGTCTCGTTCTGCATGTCTCTCTTTTTGTCTCTGCTCTCGGCTCACTCTCTCTCTCTCTCTCTCTCTCCCCTATTTGTCTCTCTCATTTTTAGCTCTCTCTGTCTCTCAGTGCCTGTTTCTGACTATCTCCCTCTGTCTTGCTCTGTCTCTCTTTTGGTGTCTTTTCCTCTGTGTCCTTCTATCCTTGTTTCTATCTTCCTCTTCTATCTATCTCACTGTCTCACTGTCTTCATGTCTCTCTCTCTCATTCTCCCCCTCCCTCCCACCTTCCCCATCTCTGTGTAGAAATGCACAGATGATGATGGGCATGCTGAAGATGATTTGTCATTTGATGTTGGACGGACACACACACGCACACACACACACCTGTTAGTGTATTGTATAAACTCTGTGCGTAAGAAGCTGGTGTTAAAGTTATGAGTGTAATTGTCCTGCTCTGACCTCTTGGTGATGTGCGGTGTTTCTTCACTTGTGTGTGTGTGTGTGTGTGTGTGTGTGTGTGTGTGTGTGTGTGTGTTATATTTATTGTCGTACGTGTTCACTGAAGATTCTTTGTTTTTTTTATCGCCATTTTGAAATTTACAGTCGGACTGTAACGTGGTGTTTATTTCAAATAAAATGCCAAGCAAATGGAAACTGTCTTGTTGTGTTGAAAATTTAACATCATAAAACCTCCCACATATAGACCCTTATCAGACCCTCTGAGATCCGGCTCATTATTCATCTCATCTAGAAGCCACAGAAATGTGGTCCAGTTTGATGTTTATCCCTCGACTCAGGAATGGTTTGTTCCAATATCTTTCCTTCCTTCATTCCTTCCTTCCTCTCTCTCTCTCTCTCTCTCTCTCTCTCTCTCTGTCTCTGTCTCTCTGTCTACCTGTCTCCTCTTCCTCCCTCTCTCTCTCTCTCTCTCTCTCTCTCTCTCTGTCTACCTGTCTCCTCTTCCTCTCTGTCTCTGTCTCTCTGTCTACCTGTCTCCTCTTCCTTTCTGTCTCTCTCTCTCTCTCTCTCTCTCTCATGTGGATAGACTGGATTATTAACTAGACGGAATGAAGCAAATTAAAAGCATAGGAAAGTGAAAAAAGAGAAAGCAATAATGATAAAGGAGAAGTGAAAGAAATGAAAGAGCAGTAGGGAGAGGAAAACGTGGAATAATCTACTTTTATATCACAAAGGTTTTGACTGTTAAGAGAAGAAAATAGAATAAAGAAGGACAAGATGAAGTATTAAAGACGAGTTGATGAGATTATTAATAATTAATAATAAGATAAAATAATATAAATAAGTGACGTTATTATTTATTAACCACAGGCGGTTGCAGAGTGACACACGTGACGTGGCAGGAATCCCGCTCACTGATTGGCTGTCAAGGTCCGGGGACTGTCACGTCACGCGCGCGTGCACCTGCCAGGCTGTAGCGGAGCGCTGTGTGTGAGTGAGAGAGAGAGAGAGAGAGAGAGAGGAGTGACAAAGTGAGTTTAACATTCACACCTTTCTGCTCATTAATCCCGCACTTTACCGCACACACAGACACGTACGCGACTTTCCCGCCATGTGGGCCGCGGTGACAGAGCGCTACGAGGCGTTTTTAACGGAGAAGAACCTGCTGACCGACTGTTTAGCGGAGCTCGAGCGGCGCACGGGCGTTCAGAGACAGTACATTGCCTCAGGTACGGACTCAGATAACGGACACACACACACACACACACACACACTCACACTGAACTTTAACCTCTTCAAGCACACTTTCGCCTGGGTCACACACACAGCTGAGTGCACCTTGAACTTTCTTCGCATTATGCGAGAAATAAAACACTGTGTGTGTGTGTGTGTGTGTGTGTGTGTGTGTGGCGCTGTTATAAGAAAATAATCAGTGATGAAATGGAGTTACTGTAACGCCCTTCAAGCTTATTATTTTCGTATTTTCGCAGCACGACCCCAAGTGTTTTATTCCTCTTACACCACAGCAATAAACTTTTATCCATTTATAGTTACATTTAACATTTGTGAAACAAGTTAGTTCCTGTTGTCACTTACATTATAGCAGCTATAAACAGTCATTCCTTCACCAGTCTCTCTTTTTTCTCTCTCTCTTGAAGTTAATAAGACAAAAAAAAATGTTACTGTGTGTGTCATGTTACTGAGAAACCGCAAAGCGTAAACTCCTCTGTCCTGAAGATGTTGGAAAACACTGACACTGGAGACTCCTCCCATCAGTGTTACATATATTACAGTAAACTTCACCTTATCAACATTTACACACGTTTCTTAATCCGTTTATGTGGCGCGACCGCTGTGTGTATCCCTGTGAATGAGCTGTTACTATAGAAACAATAACGTATTAGAACAAGCACGTTAATATAAACCTGTGATTTGCAGCTGCACTACTGTCAGGCTGCTGTTATAGAAAATTAATTAACACCTTCTGATCAAAGGTCATCTCCGATAACAGCATACTGCTCATCCATTAGTACTGCGGTGTTTAAAAAACAAAACTGAGATGCAAATTAAAAAAAATCCCATTCCTAACTGCTGTGTTCTGGAGAGGAGTGTCCTGATGATGTCATCAAAAGGCACCTTTTTTAAACACATATATGTAGTATATAGGATATCTGTCCGTGTGTGTGTGTGTGTGTGTGTGTGTTATGGACACGCCTTCGTCCTTGTCACTCTCTTCTCGCTGGTTTGGATTTCTCGTCTCACAGCTGCTTGCCAGGTTATTTATAACATCGTCCTCAAGTATCCGAACCGCTCAGGAGGTGCTGAGTGTGTGTGTTTCTATCATATATATATATATATATATATATATATATATATATGTATATACAATTACATACACACTTTAATAAAACCACACACACAATCAAACATTGTGTTAAATATGCAACAAAACATATATTCAATCATCCTGAGTGGTTCGGATACTTGAGGACATTGCAGAATGTAGCATGGTTTGAGAAGTTCTAGATGTTACTGTTAACCATTTCCGTCCATTAAAACTAAATTAAAATTAAATTGAATCTCACACCTTCTACCTAGCTACCTTCCATGCTAATGATAGCTAACAGGACAAAAAGTTATAGAGCGAACGCTATCGACGCTCCAGCAAAAGATTGTTTTTAACTCGATTTTTTCGATTTTCTTTCCGAATTTCTGATAAAATCATGTTTATAGACGATACCTAAAAATTCGCAAAATGTGATGTAGAAAAACGCTGTGGAAATTCGAAGTACAAATGTCTTCGAGATCAGGAAGTGTTTTTACTATAGTAAAGAAAATTCTGCTAACATCTTTCCTTTTGTCTTTCTGCTAATGTCTTTTTTTTTTTTTTGGGTCATTTGTCAACGTGTATTTTAAGTGCTAGCTAAACTATGGAGGGCTGACACTAGCTAATATAAATGTAACCAGATTTAATGCAAATATACAAATGTTCAACTGTAATTTTTTGAAAAACGTTACAGATTTTTGACTTTTGTCATTCCAGCATGATAATGATGAACCTCATTGATGAGAAAATTTTGTTTTGCATGTGAATTTGAGTGTAGCTTATTGTGTTTATCATTCTGCCTGAAAACAAACAAACAAGTACATGTAGAAACATGTCTGCGTCATCACTTAGTAACTACAGTAACACTAACATGACGTGACACATTTCCTTATATATTTCTCACATCAAATTGAGTGGAACAGTTCGGTGTTTTTAGCCATTTGTTGTGTTGATCAGAGAAAACCCAGAGCGAGTACGTAAAAATTCTTTTCAGAAAACTTTATTTTCCATTTTTAATAAAAATGCAAAGTTTGACTTGAACACAGCAGCACAGAAGAGCTGAAGTCTGTGGATCATTTTAATGAAGTGCTTCTGGTACTCATTTCCCTACACAAATAACCACAGCACACACACACACACACACACACACACACACACACACACACTATTGCCAGTCCTGTTTGGTCTCTTTTTGTACTGCATGTGTGCTGTTTAAACACTCAGTGGTTTTTATACACACACGCACGCACACACAGCCTTCTGTATGTTAAACAGGAATCTCACACACTGCTGTAGAGACATGTGACATGGAAACACTGCTCCCTATATCCAGAATGCAGACTGTCTGTTTGTCTGGCTCATGTTCATGTTTGGTTTGTGTGTCCGTGTGTTTGGGTCACATTTGAAGAAGAAGACTTTCTTCTAGAATTCCTATGTAATGTTCACTGTGTTGAAGGCCTAACTGAAGTCAACGAAGAGCATTTTGACATACATGTTTGACCCATACAGGTGGCATCTTCTGTTGATCTGTTTGCCCGATAAGCAAACTGATACTAGTCCAGAGTGGCAGGGATGATTCTTTTAATATGTACTAGAGACATGAATGTAAGCACACCATAGTCATTCAACTTACATTTTTATCTTTGGAGATGGGCACAATTGTTGTAGTTTTGAGGCAGGTAGAGACAACAGCGCTGGTCAAGGAAAGGTTGAAAATACTGGTGAAGACCTGGTCGACGCGCGCACAAAGTATACGCCCTGGGACACCATCAGGACCAGCCGCTTTCCTAGTTGTGACATTGCACCCTCAGGCCATACTCTAACCATTTTGCTAGTTGGTTTAATCCTGTTTGAGTGGCTTGTAAGTTGGCAGCATTAACAAGGAAAGATGGTCAGACTATCCTAGATAGGGACAGGGCTGGGCCTTATATGCATTGTCAACATTTGTGTAAACATGATCTAGTGTGTTCTTACTCCTGGTTGAGCATTTAACATTCTGGTGGAATTTTGGGTCATGGCGTGTAGTAACTCGAGTGCTAGCTTAGCATTAGCATGCCATGGTATGTAGACTCCAGTTGTAAAGACCACAGATAATTCCCTAGGATGATAGAAAGGCCTGCACCTCACCATGATATATTCCAAGTCTGGTGTTAAGAGTCTTTCTATGGTGATTGCATTCGTGCACTAGGCATCGTTCACATGTATACAGAGTTTGTCTTGGCGCGGAACAATGTGCGGCCTTCTAGGTCCTCTGCAGATTCGGGAATGTTGCGGTGTAGCCATGTCTCTGTCAAGATCAGGATACAACAGTTTTTTGTACCTTGCTGTGATGTTTTTCTCAGTCATAGTTTGTCCACCTTGCTAGAAGGGGATTGAGCGTTTGACACCACCGGCGTCTTCTTGCTGGAATAGTAACCCAAACTGATCCCAGTGGTGTGGCAATCTCTTCTGGTATTTGTTTACATTCAGAATTCGAGGTGATTGTATGTAGTACCAATGCTTAGAAGATCAAAACAGCTAAATGCTAAGCATGCCTCAAAATACAAAACAAACAACAGGAAAAGCAACACAAATGGTAACAAAGAACTTTTATGGGAGTACCGAGCCGCTGTGTCCATACGCGCCGCCATCTTGTGAAATGGTGTGTGTTTGTGTCACATTAGGTCCATGTGTTTGGATCACATTTGTTGCGTGTTTCAGTGTGTTTGGGATACATTTGGTCTGTGTGCTGCTGTGTTTGGGGGTGCAGTATGAGGGTGGGTGTGGTCAGGCTGTGGTTAGTGTAGTGTGTGTGTGTGTGTGTTTTGGCTTAGTTTGTGTTAGTGGTTTTAAGGATCTTATCACTCCTCTTCAGAAAACTGCAGCTGAGAGAAACACATGTTCTCATTATGTGTGTGTGTGTGTGTTTGTAGGTGCATTGTGTATCATCGCGCTGTACCTGTTATTCGGTTATGGTGCCTCTCTCCTCTGCAACCTCATTGGATTCACCTACCCTGCGTATGCTTCGTAAGTATGACACACACGCAAGTGTTATCCTCTACACACACAGACACACACACACACACACACACACACACACACACACACACAGAGTACACTTACCATGTTTCCAGGAGCAGGATTGAGAAACCCTGAATGCTGCCTTTATTTTTATCTGATTAACTTTTGACCCTCTGTGTGTGTGTGTGTGTGCGCACGCAGTGTGAAAGCAATTGAGAGCAGGAATAAAGAGGACGACACACAGTGGTTGACGTACTGGGTGGTGTACGGTCTCTTCAGCGTGGCCGAGTTTTTCTCTGACATTTTCCTCTTCTGGTTTCCGTTTTATTATGCTGGAAAGGTTCTCACTCTCCTCACACTCTACTCAGTGAATTTATCTGTGTGTGATTACAGAGTGCACAGGTTAATGTGTGTGTGTGTGTGTGTATGCAGTGTGTGTTCCTGTTATGGTGCATGGCCCCCGTGACCTGGAACGGTTCTCAGGTGATCTACACTCGAGTGGTTCGTCCATTCTTCCTGCAGCACGAGGCAGCGCTCGACAGCATGGTGAAAGACCTGAGTGGAAAAGCCAAGAGTGCAGCGCATTCTGCTGCTAAAGAGGGTACACACCACATCTAGTGCTTAACATTAGCACTCACAGCATCATTTATTACTGTTCCATTAGCACTGTAGACCTGAAAAGCTAACATCAGCAGTGGCACCATCTTGCTTTCCAGATTGAGCTAATCCAGCTGAATGGACTGGATCTGGCGCTCCCTCTTTAGTGAGGTTAGTCAGCGGGCTGGTGACATCTGAATAATTAGGCACAAACTTATGATAATAACCAGCCAACCCCAGGAACTGTCTCACCTCCTTTTTGGTCTTGGGTCTCGGGCAGGCCGCAATCACTGCGGTCTTATCAATTTGGGGACGCACCTGCCCATGGCCCAAGTGGAAGACCAGATGCCATCGAGCATGGCCTTGAGCTTCTCCCACTTGTTTTTTGTGTTCGGCCAAATGATAGGGGGCGGCTGCGTGCCACCACCCCTGGGGATGTCTCAATGTGGTGCTCTATGAGATTAGTGTGACCGGGTAGAGGTGAAAACGTAGGAAAAGTCCGCCTGCACCTTTCGCAACCTCCACAAGGAACTGAGCCACCATTTTTAGATTCATCTTTGTCCCTAGCTCCCTCCTCTCCAGAAAAACTGTTGCCAAAGTCACCGGGACCTCCTCTCTCCGTGGTTTAAGGAAATTGAGGTGGTAAATCTGCTGTGCCCCACCTCTATCCTTTAGTCTTACCTCATCGTCAACGTCCCCGACTCACCGTGTGATTTCGAAGGGCCCTTGCCACTTGGCAAGTAATTTGGTGTACCCAATGGCTCCCCTTGAACTACGCATTGGTGAATTGAGGTTTGGTTACAGCCTGAATCCACCAATGGGTGGTATGCACCCCCTTGAGTACGTACCATATAAATGCCCAGTATATGGTACGTGGCGCGTCAGGGACCTGGACCAATGCCCCATCTCCATCACGTGGCACTGGTTCTATAAATGCCCAGTTTCCCTGCAATGCCAGCACATCGGCCCAGGCCTTACACCCACACCTGTGGCCCCAGAGGGGGAGAAGTGACAGACGCAGGGGGGGAGGGACGGGTAGGAAAAACCCGGGACCGCTGTTTCGGCACTGTTGGGCAAATGCAAACGGGTGGCTGAGCTCACTGAGCGTCCTTGAGCGTAAGCAGTGACAGTGCTGTTCGGGGGTGCGACCATTGAAAAATAGCCCACTTTAGGTCCGGGTACTCCGTCAGGTTCACGACTGGAAGCTGTTAGGCCGCGAGCTGGACTTCCCCTGACAGTAGCAGCAGTAGGCGGACCACCCACTGTGGGTCTGGTCAGCCCCACGCTTCCACAGAACGCTGAAAGAGCTCGATGGACGCCTCCGGGTTGTCCTGTGGTCCCATCTTCGAGAGCATGATGTGAGACATGACATGCTTGGTGAAGGGCCTGGAAGTCCTGCTCCAGCTCCGTACACAGCTCAAGAAGGGCCTGGTGTTGCGTCTAGTGGATGCTGTTGAGGGTCTTGATGATCTCCGCGAGTGTCGATCTGTCGGATCTGCCTCAAATCCTGGGTTTTGGCACCAGTGTGATGCTTTCCTGGGTTGGGAGACGGGAGGCAGGCTTGGGATAACTCAAACGGGCTCTTTTTTCTTTTCGCTTTTACATTTTTTTCTTTTCGCTTTTTCTTCTATTTCACTACACAGGCACACACACACTCTCTCTCTCTCGCGGCTCCCCCAACTTTATCCTGGCTGCCGCTCACTGAAATACAGAAAACATTAGAGCAATCCCGCACAGGTGTAGATCCTTACCACTCACTTTTCCTGGCTCCGCCCTCCATTCACAAACCAGCACGTGACCATGCCCCTGCCTCCACATTATTATTTAACCTTTACTTATTCTACAAGTTTGTCATGAATTTATGAGGAACATATGCATTTAGACTGTATATTTTGTGATTTTATATTGCATTTCTCCTGTTTATATGAATTTTAAAAAATGACTTGATCTCTTCTGAATTATTATTATTATTATTATAAACTTTTATATTCTATGTTTACCTGCAATATGCAGACATGTGTGAGGTCTTGAACAAAGACAATTTTATAAAAAGAAGACCCATTAATGCACTGCAGCAGTACTCGATATTTACTTTTGTACATTTAACCTTTAATGTTTTATTTCTGTGTTTTCTTTTTCTTCTTGTCTCTGGTTCAGGTTTCACTCTGTTGGCCAGCGATAAGGATAAATAATCATTTTCAGGAGGTGACGTGAAGAAAATGACAAAATTTCTTTTCACCACAGTGCCTTTAATCAAATACATTTCATCTTCATCATGATCATCATCATCAGGAGCAGCAGCAGCAGAGCTCCAGCTCTTTGTATTTCATTGATATCATTCTTATAAATATGAATTAATGTTAATGTATCACTTCACTCCATAACTATGCCTTGTTCATGAAGAACAATGTGTTTTTGTTCTCAGATCATTTTTAATACATAAGGTAATAAAATAACAATGAACTTTAACTAAATCTGATGAGTGCTCTTATATATCTTTGATACCAATGTGTTTTTAAAAAACAAACAAAAAACAGAACTAAACAACAGTTTTCTGGACTAAACAACTAAACATAGGCTAAATATCTACATACTGCCACTACTCCTGCTAGTGCCTCTGTTAACACTACTGCTACTACTACTGCTCCTACAACTGCTGCTACTGCTACTGATATTACTGCTACTACTACTGCTACTTCTTCTGCTGCTGCTACTACTACTACTAATACTACTACTACTGCTATTACTACTACTGCTACTACTACTCCTGCTACTGCTGCTGCTACTGTTACTATTACTGCTGCTGCTACTATTATTACTGCTGCTGCTACTGCTGCTACTACTGCTACTGCCACTACTACTGCTTCTACTACTGCTGCTGCTCCTGCTGCTCCTATTTAATTCAGTTTTATTTGTATAGCGCTTTTAACAATGGCCATTGTCACAAAGCAGCTTTACAGAAATATATAAATTCAGGATATAAGTTTTAAACTTATAAATTTATCCCTAATGAGCAAGCCAGAGGTGACAGGGGCAAGCAAAAACTCCCTGAGATGACATGAGGAAGAAACCTTCAGAGGAACCAGACTCAAAAGGGTACCCATCCTCATCTGGGAGACAACAAATAGTGCAATTATAAATATTTCCCTCCTATAACTGTATTACATGGTCAAAAAGTGCAACTGTGTAAAGAGGAAATTCATTATAGTTTTCACATGAAGTCCACCTTGTTGACAGAGACCCGAGTGCAAAACTGCTAGCAAAACTGCTAGAACTTCAACCACAGCCCTAAAGCCATCATAGTCCTAAGCCATTATTGCAAGACTGTTAATAACAATTGCAGTCCAGAGCCATCTTCATGGTTTTTAAGTGGCACCATCTACAGTAATCTCACCAATCCCCAGGCTGTCCATGCGGAGCCATCCTCAGCAGCAGCAGGTGATCGCAACCAGAAGCAGGGCACCAGGATTGATCAGGCAGGTCCAGAGAGTAGAAGGGGCCAGGACCACCAGCATCATGGGAGCAGCATGTGCAGCTCAAAAGAGAGAGAGGGAGAGAGGGAGAGGGAGAGATTGTTATGTATGCTATTTGCCATGTAATGGTTAAGTACATTATACTTTGTGTGCAGAGTGCAGTGACAGCATTCAAACACCCCAGTTCACCACAACACTCTATGCCTCTGAACCCTCCTTATCTGCTTCCTTATCTAAGAAAAAGCTATTCACAAAAGGCTTGACTAAACAAAAATGTTTTCAGCCTAGACTTGTCCGGAAGACTTGTTCTAGTCCAGTTCTGTTCCATAACTGTGGGGCTTTGTAAGAGAAAGCTCTGCCCCCTGTTGCAGCCTTCACTATTCAAGGTACCAACAAATAGCCTGCACCTTTTGATTGAAGTAGGCGTGGTGGATCATAAAAGACCAAAGATTTCACTCAGGTACTGCAGCGCGAGACCATTCAGTGCTTTATAGGTCAACAGTAATATTGTATAATCAATGTGAAATTTGATTGGGAACCAATGCAGTGTAAATAAGATAAGGGTGATGTGGTCATATCTTCTGGTTCTAGTAAGGACTCTCGCTGCTGCATTCTGGACTAACTGGAGCTTGTTTAGGCACCTATTGAAACAGCCAGACAGTATGGCATTATAGTAATCCAGCCTAGAGGTAACAAAAGCATGAAGTAGTTTTTCTGCATCATGTAGTAACATTATATTTCTTATCTTAGCAATATTTCTGAGATGAAGGAAGGCTATCCTAGTAATATTATCTATGTGAATTTCAAATGAAGGACTGGAGTCAATAATCACACCAAGGTCTGATACTGCTGCACATGATGAAACAGAAAGGCCATCCAGAGTTATTATGTAATCATAAAGCTTACTTCCAGCTGCATGTGGTCCTAGTGCAAGTAATTCTGTCTTGCCCGACTTAAGTAGAAGGAAGTTAATAATCATCCAGTGTCTAATGTCCTTCACACATTCCTCAATTTTATCAAGCTGATGTCTCTCATATGGCTTTGCTGAAACATACAACTGTGTGTCATCAGCATAACAGTGGAAGCTAATACCATGTTTATGAACAATTTTACCCAGAGCATATATAAAGAAAAAAGCAGTGGGCCTAAAACAGAACCTTGTGGAACACCAAACTTTATCTTAGTATGTGTAGAGAAATCACCATTTACATCTACAAACTGACAATGATCAGTCAAATAAGACCTGAGCCAGGAGAGGGCCGTTCTCTTAACGCCAACATCATTTTTTAAGTCTATCAAGGAGAATGGTATGATAGCATGATCAATGGTATCAATAGCTGCACTAAGGTCAAGCAACACAAGCAAGGAGACACAACCTTGATTAAAGGCCAGTGGTAGGTCATTTCCCACTTTAACCAGTGCTGTCTCTGTGCTATGATGAGGCCTTAATCCTGACTGATACATTTTTTGAATATTATTTCTATGTAGGTATGAGTTGTTGTGCTACAACCTTTTCTAAGATCTTGGACATAAAGGGGAGGTTTGATATTGGCCTATATTTGGACAACTGTCAGGGGTTGAGGTCAGGTTTTTTTAATCAGAGGTTTGATAACTGAAGTTTAAAGGATTTAGGTACATAGCCAGTGCTAAGGGAAGAATTAATTATTTTTAGCAAAGGTTTGATTGTTTCTGGAATTATCTGATTGAGGAAACATGTAGGTAGGGGATCTAGTAAACAAGTTGATGATTTTGATGAGGAGATTAGTGAAATTAGTTTGACCTCTTGAAGGGGAGTAAAACATTGTAATCGCTGATCTGACACAGTTTTATTATTATGCACAGGGTTAGTTATAGAATTGTCTGGTTTTAAATGTATAGTCTGAATTTTCTGCCTGATATTTTCAATTTTCAATTCAATTCAATTTTATTTGTATAGCGCTTTTAACAATGGACATTGTCACAAAGCAGCTTTACAGAAATAAATGGATTCACAAAAATATATTGTAAATATTTAAATTTATCACTGTGAATTTATCCCTAATGAGCAAGCCAGTGGCGACGGTGGCAAGGAAAAACTCCCCGAGATGATATGAGGAAGAAACCTTGAGAGGAACCAGGCTCAAAAGGGAACCCATCCTCATCTGGGTGCAACGGATAGTGCAATTATAAATAAATCCCTTCTATTGTGTACAATTTTGCCATTGAAAAAGTTCATGAAGTCATTGCTGCTATATAATGATTGTGTGCATGTTTCTGTGTTGGTCTAGTATTATTTTTGTTATCTTCTATTAGGGTGGAGAGATACGTTGATCTAGCAGCACTAAGAGATTTTCTATAGCTCAGAAGGCTCTCCTTCCATGCTGTTTGAAATACTACCAATTTAGTTTGACACCATTTACTTTCTAATTTTCAAGTCCTCTGCTTTATCTAGCAACTAATTAAGTTAATTGACATCAGGTCTGTAACATGATTAGCTATAAAAGGATGTCTTAGAGAAGCAGAGTCTCTCAGAAGTAAAGATGGACAGAGGCTCTCCAATCTGTGAAAGAGTGGGTAAAACGATTGTGGAATACTTTAAAAACAATGTTCCTCAACGTCAAATTGCAAAGGCTTTGCAAATCTCATCATCTACAGTGCATAACATCATCAAAAGATTCAGAGAAACTGGAGAAATTTCTGTGCGTAAGGGACAAGGCCGAAGACCTTTGTTGGATGCTTGTGGTCTTCCGGCCCTCAGACGACACTCCATCACTCATCAGCATGATTCTGTCATTGACATTACTATATGGGCCCAGGAATACTTCCAGAAATCACTGTCGGTAAACACAATCCGCTGTGCCATCTGCAGATGCCAACTAAAGCTCAATCATGCAAAAAGGAAGCCATATGTGAACATGGTCCAGAAGTGCCGTCGTGTCCTGTGGGCCAAGGCTCATTTAAAATGGACTCTTTCAAAGTGGAAAAGTGTTCTATGGTCAGACGAGTCCAAATTTGATATTCGTGTTGGAAATCACAGACGCCATGTCCTCTGGGCTAAACAGGAGGGAGACCTTCCAGCGTGTATGGGGGTGCATAAGTGCATACGGTATGGGCAGCTTGCATGTTTTGGAAGGTACTATGAATGCTGAAAGGTATATAAAGGTTTTAAAGCAACATATGCTCCTCTCCAGACGACGTCTATTTCAGGGAAGGCCTTGTGTATTTCAGCAGGACAATGCAAAACCACATACTGCAGCTATTACGACAGCATGGCTTCATAGTAGAACAGTCCGGGTGCTGAATTGGCCTGCCTGCAGTCCAGATCTTTCACCTATAGAGAACATTTGGTGCATCATTAAACGAAAAATACGTCAAAGACGACCACGAACTCTTTAGCAGCTGGAAACCTATATCAGGCAAGAATGGGTCCAAATTCCAACACCAAAACTCAAGAAACTCATAACCTCGATGCCCAGACGTTTTCAAACTGTTTTGAAAAGAAGAGGAGATGCTACACCATGGTAAACATGCCCCCGTCCCAACTATTTTGAGACCTGTAGCAGGCATCAAATTTGAAATGAGCTCATTTTGTTCATAAAATTGTAAAATTTCTTTCTTCTTTCTTTTAAATGAGATGAGATAATGAGCTGAGATAACTTCAGACTGTGGAAATTTGACTGTATTTTCCATATTTAATCTGAATGTTAATATTAGATCAAGAATGTGACCACCATTATGAGTGGGTCCTATTATGTTCTGATTAACCCCTACTGAATCTAGAATGGACACAACCAATTCATGCATTGTCTAAAGAAACAACCAGGTTCGATATGAAATCTGCAAATTCACAAAGGAATTCAGAATATGGCCCTGGGGGTCTGTAAATAATAATTAGCAGAATCGACTGGGTAGACTTATTTTTTGTGGCTACATATGTTATGTTAGTTTAAAGAACTTCAAACGCATTTATTTTATGACTAGGTTTTTGTGTGATTCCTATATTACCATTATAAATAACTGCGACACCTCCTCCTCGGCCAGTTAGACGAAGCTGATGTATGTAACTGTATCCGGTTGGACTAGCTTCATTTAATGCTACATACCCATTTGGTTTAATCCATGTTTCTGTTACACACAGTACATTAAATTCCTGATCAGTAATAGCTTCATTAACAATAAGCACTTTTATAAGCACTTTTTTATGTAAGAGATCTAATATTTAACAGTCCTAGCTTCAGATCAAAGGTGTTGGCTGTGCATTCAGTATGATTTAATTTTATGTTAATTAGGTTACTAAAACAAACTTTCTGAGTATTTCTACATTTTTTGTTTAGCTCATTATGTTGGAACCTAAGTGACGACTCAGTGCAGCTAGCAAACGGTCAGTTTAGCCTGCTTGTCTGCTCCTTGGCCTTGGCCCTGGATTGTCACAGATTAACTAGACCTGTTCTGAGACTATGTGCAATGCTGCAAGAAATGAGAGCAGCACCTTCCTGAGTGGGATGGATACCGTCCCACCCTAACAGGGCAGCCTTGCCCTCAAAACTACTCCAATTATCTATAAAGTCCACATTGTTTTCAGAGCACCACCTGGACATCCAGCAGTTCAGCAACTATAACCTGCTATAAGCTACATCGCCATGCTGCATTGGGGGGGGGGGGCCAGAGCATATAACTGCATTGGACTGAAGAGAGCAAACCTGTTGGAGGAGTGGTGCTCCTGTGGGCGAGCCTTAGCTTTAGCTTTGGCTTTGCAATTGTGCCCCCAAGTTGTCACCCATTCGACCCACTGTGAGGGCTCTAATGCCAGAGTTGGGGGATTGCTAACTTTGCTGTTTTTTTTTTTTTTTTTTTTTTTAACTTTTAAGTGTTTTTAACTTTTTGTCTTCACCACTAGAATTTACACTGCTCTGTAGTTAAGTAGTATTTATTCAATGATCAAGATTTTCTTTAAAATGCCCTGAGAAATAAAATTAATAAAATCCAAAATAAATATATTTTTTGTTCTTTTATAGTCTGTACAGTATAATTTTTTTTTAAATTAAACATTAATTGGAGTTTAAGATATTACTGATTGTGTAATTTTTGGATTAACGTTATTAACACGTTATTAACACGTTATTAACAATAACACTTTATTAAGTACATAAAAATGCATACTTGTATACGAGAAGCTTAAAAAGAATCAGTTCTTCAGGGTTATTTGTGGTTTATTGGCATACCGTTTTGTGTATTTTAAATAAAAATTTAGAAATATGGCATGATACGCTTTGAATGAGTAACGAACATAAGATCGTGATTTTACCTCAGTTTTTCATCGTTTTAAAATGTTTTAAAGTACTTTAATAATGCTGTAGGAGATTCAGTTAATAAAATCTAAACACAACGTTCTTTTTTTAACCCCAAAATGAACTAAGAAACATCATTAATTTAAACCTTATATCTTTAATATCTTATGCCTGTTTAGAACAATGAAGACCGATCATTAATAATTGTTAATTATTTAATGATGAATATATGATATATATCAAATATTAAAATTAAGGTTTATTCCTTAAAATAATTATCGTTGAGCCGCACCGCGCATGCGCAGCCGATTCCTGCCAGGGCGCGTGCATGAGCGTGCTGCGCATGCGCAGTGTGAATCGGGGGGAGGGGCGATAGCTCGGGTAGTGACAGACAGAAGGGGGGATTCGGGTGGACACACAGCGGCTAACGGCTAACGGAGTAAATTCAGCCCTTTAAACATTTCCTCCACACACACTCACACACACACACACACACACACCGGACACAGAGGTGAGTGTTTATCATCGCGGTGTTGTTTTTAAAATGGTGTATTAGTGTTTTTTTTGTTTTTTTTTTACCCGGCAGTGTGTCATTCAGCCCGTCGGAGGAAATCGCTGCTAACGGTGTTTTTTTTCTCCTCAGCAGTGTCACGAATCCCACAGCGGACTCGTTTATCCGCTCACATTCATATTTCTGTTTATATTCATATGTGTAATAATTATATTTTCTTATAAATGAGATGAGAGAGCGGATGACAGAAACAGAATGTGTGAATAAACGGGTTTGTGTAGAGATTTCCGTTAGCTGTGGTGTTAACGGGCTGCACGCGCCTCCTGTCACTGTGTTTATTCCGCAGCTGTGAGGAGAAAAAAAACACCGTGTCTGTTATTTACTGTTTATTGTTTATTAACACACACACACACACACACTGCAGGATCATGTCCGACATTTTGTCCTAAACATCCACAGTGTGTCTCCATCAGTGTAAAAAGAGAGAGAAAAAAACAGGCCTTTAACATCCCCGAGTACACACACACTCACACACACACACTCAAACACACACTCACACACACACACACTCAAACACACACACACACTCACACACACTCACACACACACCCCGCGATACACACTGTATTATCACGGGTCACGGTATTATCGCAATATTGTTCGAATCTTTATTCTCAAAAATGTTATTTTTATTTTTTTTAAATAACAGTATTGTATTTGACTGAAATAAAATATATAAAGCCGTTTAATTTAAATAAATAAATAAACAAACCCAACATAAATAATTTAAATGAAATGACAAGTAAACACCCTGAAATTGGAAAGTAAATGAAAGTAAATAACGAAAGTGAAAGTGTAAATGAAAGAAAATAACCACTAAAACCTGAAATAAATGAAATAAAATGATAATGATTTAGACCATGCAAATAAACCATTCAGATTTATTTAGGGTTAATAATTGACATTTTATTAACCCTAAATAAATTAAACAATTCAAAAAAAAAATCCTGAATAAATTTAAACCACAACTGCTCTCAAATTAAGAATAAAATCCAACACAAATATACAATACAGTGGATATAAAAACACACAGCCCTGTTAAAACAGCAGGTTTTTATGAAGTAAAAGAATGACACTAAGATAAATCATGCCAGATCTTTTCCAACCTTTAATATGCAATTGCAAAGTATACGAATAAAGTGAAAAACAATCAGAAAAATTTTAGGGACAAACAGGAAAAAATAAAAAACTTACAATAACCTGGTTGCGTAAGTGTGCACACCCTTAAACTAATACTCTGTTGAAGCAACTTTTGATTATATTTCGCCACTCAGTATTTCTGGCTAAGAGTCTATCAGCGTGGCACCTATCCTGGTAATATTTTCCCATTTTTTCTTCCAAAAACATTCTAGAGCCAAATTGTAACTGTATCTCCTGTGCACAGCCGCTTCAGGTCACCCTACAGATCTTTAGTTGGATTCAGGTCTGGGCTCTGGCTCGGTCATTCAGAAACATTGATCTTTTCTTGGTTAAGCCATTCCTCTGTTGATCTGGATGTATGCTTTGGGTCATTGTTATGCTAAAAGGTGAAATTCCTTTTCATCTTCAGCTTACTAGCAGACACCTGAAGGTTTTGCACTACAGTTGACTGGTATTTGTAGCTATTCAAGATTCCCTCCACCTTGATAAAACCTACAGTTCTGGCTGAAGAAAAGCAGCCCTAAAGCATGATGCTGCCACCACCATGCTTCACCATGGGTATGGTGTTATTTTGTTGATGTTCGTTTGGAATTATGGAATTAACATACCTTTTGGAATTGGTCTCATCAGATCGTAACACATTTTGCCACATGTTTTGGGGTGATTTAGTTGGGCATGGATGTTTTTTTTTTTTTTTTTTTTTTGAGAAAGGGCCTCTGTCTCGCCACCCTACCCCATAGCTCAGACATGTGAAGAATATGAGAGATTGTTGTCCCATGCATGTAATCAGTACTCGTCAAATATTCCTGCAGCTCCTTTAATGTTGCTGTAGGTGTCTTGGCAGCCTCCCTTTTGTTTGGCTTGTCCTTTTGTAAATTTTAGAGGGATGTCCTGTTCTTGGTGATGTCACTGTGGTGCTCGATTTTCTCCACTTGTTGATGATGGCCTTCATGGTGTTCCATGGTACATCTAATGTTTTGGAAATTTTTTTTCTACTCCTCTCCTGATTGATTCCTTTCGACAGTGGGACCCTGTACAGGCTTTGTAAACTCTTTGTAGACCATGGCTTCAGCAGTCAGAGGAAACCAAGAAGATGAAAAGAAAATCCTACAGAAACAGCTGATCTTTATTTGAGGTTAATCAGAATAAGTTCATTGATGATAGCTGTATGATAATTACTTTTGAAAATGAGACTGAATGTGATTGGTTCATTCTGAACACAGCCACATCCACACTTAAACTTCATTTTTATATGTTGTAATTTCACATTGAGGATGGAAAAAGTTCTGACATGATTTATCTTGGTTTAACTTTTTTTTTAATATCACAAAAACCTGCCATTTCACAGGGTGTGCAGACTTTTTATATCCAATGTGTGTGTGTGTGTGTGTTTAATGTTTTATAATTCAGCATATTATATAAACACTTACTAGAGTCATGACTGATATTTTTAAAATAGTAATTGTTTGTTTGTGTGATTTTTAAATGTCACATGACTAAATTTAATGAATTAATTTAGAAAGAAAAAACTTCATTAGATCAGATAAATTAAAATCATCTTGTGTGATGCTGGTATGAGATTAAAATCCAAAAATATACAAACTAAACTAACGTTATGATATTTGTTCGTGTCCATGATAATAACTGAGTGATGACTGTTGCTGTTCAGCATATAAATGATAATCAGCTCATCCCTGTTAATGCATTAACGCTGTTTATCAGAATATAGTTTAGTTTTATAGTATAGTTTATTACCACGGTGTTGTTTTTTTTGTGGTGTGTTTTTGAGTAATATCACACTGAACTCGGATAAAATAAGACATGAAATTATGGACTTCTGTAGAAATTTAAAGTCTTGCTTAAACAATATATTGTATCGTGAAAATGTACTGAAGTATTGTTATGTGATGTATTAATCGATGATCACTGGGCGATAATGAAGAGCCTCGCCCTCACGCACTTTTATTGGTCATCCCCACACCTCTTCACTTCTCATTAGCATACATTCAAACACATCTCAGCTTTGCCCCACCCACTTCTGACATTTGCTCTGCCCCATTGGCAAGCTACAGGTGAGTTAAAGTGCCGCCTCAGGACCGGGTTAATTCACATGTTCTGAGCACAGCGTGTTAATTACAACATGTTAATTACACTCCACTCACCTGGGTCATAGCCATCTAATTAACATCACTCAGAGAGAGAGAGAGAGAGAGAGAGAGGGAAGGAAAGAGAGACAGACAGTTTAAACACACATTGTTAATCTCACTCTGGTGTGTTTTTATGTTTCTTCAGCGTGAAGATTTTGTGTGCAGATCCATTAACACTGATCCTCAGACCCAGAACCTGTGTGGAGAACCTCAGCGTGACTTCACCTTGGCTTTCAGCAGTGAGTGATATGGGAACACTAAATGCTTTCAGATTAAAATGTTAAACGTCTTTCACAATGGAGGAGAACCTAACGTTGCCCCGGAGGCTGCGCTACCGTAGCGGTTCGTTAGCACGTTAGCAGCAGTAGCAGTTAAAATTTAAAGTGGATGATGTCATAATGGCCATTACCCATTTCAAGCAATCAGCAGCCTCGATTAAACTCATGTTCAGAAGCAGGGTATCGGCGCGTTGCTCGGTCAGTAACTGTAATAAACATGACTTGTGTGTTTGTGTTCAGATTTCTCTCTCAGTGGTGTGATAACCGATGGCCCAGAATGTCTACGACTAATAACATAGCACAGGCCAGGAAACTGGTGGAGCAGCTGAGGATCGAGGCAGGCATTGAGCGTATCAAGGTACACACACACACACACACACAAACATGCGCGCACACACACGCACTCGCGCGCACACACATACACACATGGGCACGGACACATATACACACGCACTCGCGCACACACACATACACACACACTCGCGCGCACACACATACACGCACTCGCGCACACACACACGCACTCGCGCGCACACACATACACACACACACGCGCGCGCAAATAAACATACACACACATGCACATGCGCGCGCACACATACACACACATACACACACACGCACACTAATAAATTGTTTTGCTGGAACTCGTGTAATGTGTGGAGACGTATTCTTTATGCACATTACAGTTTAACACTGTGTTCCCTCACAAATCTTGATTTGGTTGTAAGGATTCTAGAATGATCAGGTAGAAGGTTCAAGAAGTTTTGGCAGGAAGGTTCTAGAATCTTCTGTGCAAACCTTCTGATGGCTGTAAGGGTTCTAGAATGATCAGAGCAAATCCGCAGTGCAGAGAGCTCTGAATGTTCTAGAGTCCGCAGCTAGAAGGTTCAAGACCTCTTGGCGGAAAGGTTCTAGAATCCCCAGTGTAAACCTTTGGATGGATGTAAGGGTTCTAGAATGACGAACGCAAAAGTTACAAATCCCCGCTGCAGATGTTCCTGAGTAGTCAGGGCCTTGAAGGTTCTAGAATCCTGTCGCCTTGTTGCTCGCTGGTGTGAAGGTGTTGTTATAGTTTTTAAAGAAGCCTTGTGCTTCTGAAATTGAATTATTTCATCTGCATTACTAAGATTAATAAATATAATCCAGAGAGCAGAGTAGGCTGGTTAGTTTGGTGGTATTAGCTAGGACTGGACTGGTTGTCATGGTTACATTGTTTCTCTCTCTCTCTCTCTCTCTCTCTCTCTCTCAGGTGTCTAAGGCGGCCGCTGATCTGATGAGTTACTGTGAGCAGCACGCACGCAGCGACGCCCTCCTGGTGGGCGTGCCCACTTCCGAAAACCCCTTTAAAGATAAAAAACCCTGCATTCTTCTATAGCCTCTCTCTCTCTTTCTTTTTCTCTTTTTCTCATCCATCCGTCATTCTCTTTATCTGTCTGTCCATCTTTTCTGCTTTATTCCTTATTATTCCTTTATTCTCTACGCTACACTACTTAAAATAACGCGCAGTGAAGAGGAGAATAAAACACCCGTCTCACTCCTCACTGAGAACGAGGGATGAGTGTGAATATGATGAGTGAGAGATGGGGAAGAAAGGGATGAAAAGAAATAGAGGAAAATAGAGATCCGTACAGGTGAACACCAGTCTGGCTGCGTCCCAATCCACATCCTGTCCCCTACATAGTGCACTGCTTTTGCCAGTTTTGTGCACTCATTCAGTCCCACAATGCACTGCAGCACGGTTGCGTCCAGATGACGTTCTAAGCATGATGCAGTGAGTAGGGAGTAGGATGTAGGGAGCGTGGTGCAGTTTGTGACACAGCCAGGCCTACAGGTTCTCAGTATGTTCCATCCTTTCTTTTTTTCTACTCATTTTATTTTCTGGAGAACGTACCTGCGTGAAGTTTTATACACACCTTCGCAGAGTGTTGTGGAACAACTGAGTAATAATTCAGCATGTGGAGAACCGCAGTGCACCAGTGAGGGTTCTGCAGTACGGAGGTATCGGTTCTAACCTACCTCACCTTCAGTTCTCTAACTCCAGTAAAAGTCCGTCTGGAACTCTGATTGTAAAGTACACGCAGAACCCATGAGCCCCGTGTATAAACTTTGTTTAGAACAGCGGTGTGTGTGTGCGTGTGTCCGACTCTTTAACGCTAGCTGTGTGTTGCGCTTTTCTTTCGCTGTACAGTGTTTGATAAACGGAGGCGCGGTTCTCCTGTGTTCTCTCTTCCTGTGATCTTTATTTCCTGTCCTGTTCCTCCTCACTTCCTCCTCCATACATTGTGTTCCAGGTTACTCTCATTACTCAACGTGTGCGTGTGTGTGTGTGTGTGTGTGCGTGTGTGTGTGTGCAATCCATTGGTCTGTTTTTATTTTTTATTCGATGATGAATTTGAGCAGATTGTAGAATTCTGGATGGGATGCTGTAATCTCCAGTGTTACAGGTCTAAACGCCACACCACCTGTTCTAGAGTTTTCAGCATGGTTCTAAGATTTTACAATCCTCTCCGAAAAGGATGCAGATTCTTTTGTGCAAAGGTTCTAGAATTTGTGACATGATGGTTCCTAAACTCTTAGGTGCACCTGTTCCAGAAACCTCAGCAAAGTTTTAGAACTTTAGAATTTTGAGCAGACATTCTAGATGTCTTCAATGTTCTAGACTCCTCAAATGAAAAATCCTCAGTGCAGAGGTTGTAGACTTTTTTTTTTGTATGAGGTTTTAGACAACAGTAAGGAGGTTCTAGAACCTTCCGTGCAAATGGTAAGGGTTCCAGAATCCTCAGCACAAAGGTTAGAATTCCGGGGCAGAGGTACCTGAATACTCAGGGCTCTGAAGCTTCTAGAATAATCAGCTCACTAGGACCTCAAGATTCTAGAATCCACATTGTGAATCTTCTCTTGCCTATCAGGGTTCTAGAATCATCTGTGCAAGTGTTACATTTCCCCAGTGCAGAGGCTCTGAAGTTTCTAGAATCCTCAGTGCAGTGGCTGTTAGGGTTCTAGAATCATAGTTGCAAAAAATGTTACAAATGCCCAGTGCAGATGTTCCTGAGTACTTAGGGCTCTAAAGGTTCTAGAATCCTCAGCTTGAAAAGTTCAGGACCTCTTCAAGAAGGTTCTTAGACTCCTTGGTGCAGTGGACGGGTTGTAGAATATGAAGGTTCTAGAATCCTTAGTGTGAAGGTTCTAGAGTGCTCAGAATAATAATTCTGGGTTACTACACCTGCTTGATTATTTAAAATGAAAGTGTGTGTGTGTGTGTGTGTGTGTGTGTGTGTGTGTGTGTGTGTGTGTGTGGGCCGTGTCATAAACCACTTCACTCTTGTAGTGAACAGCGCTAACACAGCTCCTGTTCACTTCCTGTGGCTGTGTCCCAAACCAACACACTCCCATAGTCACCGCACTACACCATCATTAGCAAGTGGTGCTAGCTACACATTTACGAGCCATAGCGAGGGTTTCCATGACAACCGGTCACAGCCCGTAAAAAGGGAACATGAAGTGGTTTGGGACACAGCCTGTAGATAAAGGGGTGGGAGGGATTGTGTATTCCAGCTTTGTCCCAATTCTGTTTCTATCTAGCGCTCTCTCGCTTGTGGACTTTGCCACAAGGTGTGTCAGACTGCAGCAATGCACCCTGGGTAACTGGTGCTCTTACAGTGAAGTACTGATCTTCGCTCGGGCTGATCAAGTAACCAAGGGAACAAAAAATTGGAACAGGGCCCGTGTGATTGATTCATACTTTCAGCAGATCAGCAGTTTACTGACGTGTGTGTGTGTGTGTGTGTGTGTGTGATATTAATCCAACCCCAGTTTAACAAAATGGCCGTTCAAGGTGACAAGCTCATGCAGAAGGAAAAAAAAAACGTTCAAGTGCCAAATTTCAGTGATTTTTTTACAGGACCAAACAGAATATCGGGACCGAATGTGAAGTGTGTGTGTGTGTGTGTGTGTGTGTGCGCGCGCGCGCTGATAATCAGGTAGGATACATTGCGATATTTTGCGTGTTTATAAGGGAAACCTGCTGTGTTCGTACCACAGGCCTGGGAGGGTGCCTAGGTAGGGAGCATGAAGGTCGGCTGTCTTTAAGGGTGTAAAGAGTGAAAGCTGTGTTCTGAGATCCGACTTCTGATCTCACATTTTTGGGTGGGGCACTGAATAATGTGATTGGTTAAACGTGTTACATCACTTCCTGTTTGACGTTCCAGTATTTTTTGCAAACAAGTGACTAGAACTTTAAACCAATAACTCTGAATACAGTTATAAAAGTGAGCAGCTCTGACTGATCAGTATGGTGCGAAAGTAATGGCGCCCTCGTCACGAATGTTAATAAAACCAGCGAAGGGGCATCCTCGTTATCTCCTGATAGAAAGATTTAACAGACAAGAAGAATGAATAAAACTGCACAGTCGTTCTGCGGTTTAGACAATAAAGTAGAAATAAAAATGCAAGCCCGGAGACTCGAGCGTGAAAGCGTACGTCCTTATTTGTGGACAATTTGAAGGAATGTGTGTTCACAATAATCACTAGTCTTAAATATTTAAATATGTGCCAACTCTCTCTCTCTCTCTCTCTCGCTCTCTCTCTCTGTGTGTGTGTGTGTGTGTGTTGGGGGGTGTGGCTGAGAGAGAGCAACTGATTTCTGCAAAAATCCCAGACTGTGGAGATTCAGTGCCAAGTTTCACTAACAGTTCATTTTACTGAGCTATGACGATGCCTGTGTGTGTGTGTGTGTGAGAGAGAGAGAGAGAGAAATTCACCTCCATCCGTCACTCTGTGTTCTCTTCCCTCCGTGCATCCTTTCTGCCTCGATTATGAAGATATCTCTATTTTTTGTAACTGTTTCTCTCGGATGTGCCATAAATCATGTTTTCTTGCACACTGTTAATATTTTGTGGATTTAAAAAGTTGCTGTTTGAAATCGAGAAGAAAAAGAATATTAAAGAAGTAGAAGTAAATAAAGATGAATAATGTCACTCAGCGCCGCTCGGCTCTGTCACTTTATTGCTCTTATTTTACATTTATAAATATGAACATTGTGAGTGAGAGTAAGAGTGCAGCTCTAATTGTTTTCAGGATTCTGCATGTTTATTTTATGTGGTTATCATTATTTTTTTTACTTAACAGTGCAGCAGTTTGTCCACAGGGAGGCGCCGTGTCACACTGAGCCACACTGCGCTTTAACACACACTGGAATGTCACTTCAGCACACTCGTTAATGAAGCACATAATTAAAATAAATACACAATGACGTCATCACTGAGCACTTTATGATGATTCAGCAGCAAATTTACACAAACTACAGTCCGTTATGCAGCTCTGTGTGTGTGTGTGTGTGTGTGTGTGTCAGTCAGTCAGGTGTCGGTGTCGGTGGAGTCAGAGGCGTCGCTCAGCTGTGTTTGTTTCTTGCGGATGTTCCAGTGTAAACACTCTGCTAAACTCTCAAACCAGTCGTACACCAGCCCGTGACAGCACAGAGACGGAACCGGGTAACACGACGTAGTGATCTTAATGCTGCACACACACACAGAGAAAGACAGAGGAAGGATTAATAATACTCACACACTCCTATACCATTGTGGTATTGTTCTAAACACATAGTAACCTGAAGTGACTCCCTGGTTATTTCTGCAGTAGTGTTTGATTTGGGACGCAGCCCATTAAGGACAGAGGGAGCAACTGCCTCACCTGTCTCCATGTTGGATTTCCTGTCTCTTCCTGCCATCGAAGGAAACCCATGCCGTGTTCCGAGCTTCCGGAGAGAGAGCGATCTAAACAGAAAGAGAGTGTGTGTGAGAGAGAGTTTATGTTTATGAATAAACAGAAATCCTCCATCTGTCTCACTTTCTTTCTCACGCTTCTCCCCTCCTTACACTCACTCGCGTTTCACTCTCACTCTCTCTCCTCTATGTCACTGTCTCACCCGCTCTCCCCCAGTCTCACTGTCCCTCTTTCTCTCTGCCGTCACTTGTCTCACCCTCTCTCCCTCTGTCTCATTGTCTTTCTCTCCTGTGTATATAGGTTTCATGCTTCCCTGTCTTACTCTCTCACACCGTCTCCCTTTTGTCTCACCCGCTCCCTTGTCTCACTCTCCTTCTGTCTCTTTTTCTCCCATGGCACTCTGTCTCACTCTTCCATCACTCTCCTTTGTTTCTCACTCTCACTCTCTCCCCCATGTGTCACTCTGTCTCTTTTTCTGTCCCATATGTAACTGTCTTACTCTCTCCCCCTCTCACACTCTCCCCCGTCTCACCATAAGCTCAACCCCAGCCGGCACTACAATGGGTCTGAAGGAGAGGGAGTGAGGGCAGATAGGTGTGACCATGATGGCGGGGACATTGGGGTGGATCATGGATGCTCCTGCTGCTGCTGCGTACGCTGTGCTTCCTGTGGGTGTTGACACAATCACACCTACACACAGACAGGGGCGGAGTCATGGCATATAGGGAGCAAAAGAATCGCTTACATTAACGTCAAACTCACACTATTAAAATAAAGTATGCTCAAGTGGGTGTGTCCCAAACCACATGTCCTATTCAATAAATAGGTCACAAACACCATTTGACCAGATGAACTTTGACCTCTGCATACTCACCGTCTCCCTGGACAGAGGTGATGAGACGTCCATCCAGGTACAGATCAACATTGGATAGGTAAGAGGAGGGACCTCTGTCCACCACAACCTCATTCAGCACCTACACACACATGTTCTCATATAATTATGTCTGACTGATATCTGTAAGTTTGATAAATATATACACAGAGACATCATGTATACTGTGTTTGTGTATGTCTAATTAAAACAGTGTGTCTTATTGCGACAGACTGGGTGTACACTGCAGTGTAATTAACGTTGAGTGATGAAAGGTATGTTATGTCTGTTGGCATGGAGACAGCCCTAGACTCTGGATAGAAGACGTGTGTGTGTGTGTTTGTGTGTTACCTGTAGCTGCAGTGTGACAGGGTTGGTGTGAGTGTGTGTAACACTGCCGTTCTCCTGGTCCCTCTGAAGTGATCCTTTGAGCACCTTCACCTTCAGACGACTGCGCAACACGACAGCAGCGTTGCCTAGGCAACACGCACACACTTAACACTACTATATTACAGAGACCCTTGTACAGGTCAGCAGCGTAAATCATGTGGGTATCACGTGACTGTAATTAAATGTAATATTGTTTCTGATCTGCTGGGTTCTACAACATAGAGTTTAGAACTGTGTGCTGCTACGCTGGAACATACTAGAACACACACACATGGCCCCATCCTCTCACAGCCAACTCAGTGGAGACTCTGCATACCTGCAAACACTTTGTCCACTTCAGTCTTATATGACTCGAACCTAAAGGGTGTGAGGAAGCCGAGCGAGCCGAGGTGGAAGGCCATGACGGGGGGTACGCTGCCCTGTGCTCGCACACACACACACACACACACACAGCATCTTTATTCCACTAACACAATACACAAGTAAACACCAGTATGAAATTGTGTATCACATTCGACGATGATGTCTGACCTGGAAGAGTGAAGATGCGTACAGCAGTGTACCGTCTCCTCCCAGACACACTATCAGATCTATACAGTCTGAGATATCATCAAACCCTAAACACACAAACACACACCCAGATTACAGGAGTAAATTCACACTGGTGAATTTAAATCTTAAAGAAAAGTAACCAATTGTATTTAACAATGTGTTTATGAAGGACCTATAGAGAGTGTAGTGTACTATAGTATAGTGTAGGGCAGTGAGACGTAGTGTACTATACACCGATGAGCCATAACATCAAAACCACATGAATACCATTGATTATCTCATTACAGTGACACCTGCCCAGCGGTGGGGTATATTAGGCAGCATGTGAACAGCCTGTTCTCGAAGTTGGTGTGTTGGAAGCAGGACAAATGGGCAAGGATCTGAGCGACTTTAACAAGAGTCATATTGTGATGGCTAGATGACTGGGTCAGAGCATCTCCAAAACAGCAGGTCTTGTGGGGTGTTCCCGGTATGCAGTGGTTAGTACCTACCAAAAGTGACAACCGGTGAACCAGTGACAGGGTCATGGGCGCCCAAGGCTCACTGATGAGTGTGAGGAGCGAAGGCTAGCCTGTCTGGTCCGATCCCACAGAAGAGCTACTGTAGCACAAATTGCTTAAAAAGTTAATGATGGCTGTGATATAAAGGTGTCAGAACACATAGTGAATTGCAGCTTGCTGCATATGGAGCTGCGTATCTGCAGACTGGTCAGTGTGCCCGTGCTGATCCCTGTCCACTGCCAAAAGCACCTACAATGGGCATGTGAGCATCAGAAATGGAACATGGAGCACTGAAAGTAGGTGGTCTGGTCTGATGAATCAAGTTTTCTTTTACATCATGTGGACAGCAGTAGGTAATGGGCCTGGAAAATGTGTCCTAAAAATTGCCCAATTTATCATCTACTTGGTAGGTTACCACACCTACTGGGAATTCCATCTTGCAGTCAAAATAAAAAAAAAAAAATCCATTTCAAACTAGCAACATGGAATGTCAGGACCCTCCTGGATAGTGATGACAACAGACCTCATAGAAGCACCACGCTGACAGCTGAGGAACTGAGGTGCTACAACATGGACGTTGCTGCTCTTCCCAAGACAAGGCTCCTGGATATGCTCCAGTATGCTGATGACTGCGTGCTTGTGGCTCACCCACCAGAAGACCTGCAAACCATCCTTGCCATGGCTGTGAAGGCCTAAAGCAGGCTGGGCTTGTCAGTTAACACTACCAAGAATGAGGTGATATGCCAATAGAGGTCCAGCCCCCCACCCACTATGCCTGTTTTCACCATAGAACATTCACAATAGTTCCATCCTTTAAATACCTGGGCAGCATCCTAGCTGAGGCCAGAACGTCGATCATGAAATCCACAACCGGATAAAACAAGCCTCTGCAGCCTTCGGTAAACTCTGACAAAAGGTCTTTCAAAACAAGCACCTCCATTTGCACACCAAAGTTACCATTTATAAAGCCATCTGTATCTCCACTCTTCTATACAGCTGTGAAGCCTGGGTCACATACAGCCACCACCTAAAGGTTGCTGGAGTGCTTCCATATAAGATGCCTGCAGCAAATCCTGGGGATCACGTGGTGTGATCATGTACCACATTCTGAAGTGCTTGCCAGGACAAACTGCAAGAGCATGGAGGCCACAATCACTGAACACCAACTGTGCTGGATTGGGCATGTTATCAGGATGTCTCAAGATCGCCTCCTTCATCTGGGCCACCAGTCTGCAGGGAGTCAGAAGAAGTGGTACAAAGGGCAGCTAAAAACCTCACTGAGGAAATGTCAAATCGACTCCTCACGACTGGAAGAAGCTGCCATTAACCATTGCACCTGGTGGGAGCTATGCCACATCGGAACAGAGCAGATGGAATCAGAGAGGAACAGCAAAAAAAGAAGACATACAGCCATGCCGGCCCCCACTAACCCAGACTTCACATGTCCAACGTGCAATAAAATTTGTGGATCACGGATTGGACTCTATAGCCATCAAAGAACATTGTTAATGAGGAGGAATGTCATCATCGGATGCAATGGTTTAGCATAAGTAAGATAGTATTGTGTATCGTAGTGTGGTGCGGTGTAGCACAGAACAGCATTGTATGGTTTACTGTAGTATAGTGTAGTATGATGTATTGTAGTACAATATAGGGTACTATAGTGTAGCATAGTACATTATGGTGTTCTGTGGTATAGCATGGTGTAATGGAGTATACACTCACTGAGCACTTTATTAGGACAACTACACTAATACTGGGTAGGGCCTCCCTTTGCACTCAAAACAGCCTTCCAGCCCTTGCTGGAAGTAGCCATTAGAAGGTGGGAAAATTGTGGCCATGAAGGGATTCACATGGTCAGCAATAATACTGACATAGGCTGTGGCATTCAAGCGATGATTATTGGAATTAACGGGCCCAAGGTGGGCCAAGAAAACATTCCTCACACCATAACGCCACCTCCACCAGTCTGGACTATTGACACAAGGCAGGTTGGGTCCATGGATTCATGCTATTGACACCAAATTCTGACCCTACTATCTGTGTTGCTTAATAGAAATCGAGATTTATGAGACCAGGCAATGTTTTTCCAGACTTCAACGGTCCAGCTATGTTGAGCCTATGCCCACTGCAGCCTCATCTTTCTGTTCTTGGCTGACAGAAGTGAAACCCGACATGGTCTTCTGCTGTTGTAGCCCATCCGCCTCAGGGTTCGACATGTTATGCTTTTCTGCTCACCACAATTGTACAGAGTGGTTATCTGAGTTGCTGTAGTTTTTCTGGCAGCTCGAATCAGTCTGGACATTCTCCGCTGACCTCTTATCAACAAGACATTTCCATCCGCAGAACTGAGTTCAAAATCACTGAGATCACATTTTCCCCCATTCTGATGGTTGATGTGAACATTACTCAAAGCTTCTGGTCCATATCTGCATGATTTTATGCCTTGCCACACGGTTGGCTGATTAGATGAATGAGGTGAACAGGTGTTCCTATTAAAGTGCTCAGTGAGTGCAGCATAATATACTATAGTATAATATAGTGTAATGTAGTATAGTACTTTTTTCCCCTCTTTTGGCTGCTCCCGTTCGGGGTCACCACAGCGGATCACCTCTCTGCATATTTAATTCTCTGCATTTTTACGCTGGATTCCCTTCCTGACACAACCTTCCCCATTTTCCGGGCTTGGGTCCAGCACCAAGCATGCACTGGCTCATGCAACTCTCCAGTGTCTCCAGCCGTGGGGGTGAGAGCGCCACATGCTAGCCAGTAGTTCACTGAGGTTCTTCCTCATATCTCTCAGGGAGTTTTTCCTTGCCACCGTCGCCTCTGGCGTGCTCATTATGGATAAATTCATACATTTAAAATTTATATCCTGAATGTATTTATTTCTGTAAAGCTGCTGAATGTTCTGTAGTATAGTATGATATGCACTGCAGTATAGGGTACTGTAGAGTAGTATGGTGTAATGTAGCATAATATGGTGTACTGTAGTATAGCGCAGCATAATACGGTGTAGCTTATCCACCCTCTCTGAAGGTGCACAGCTGTCTCCTGATGCTGGAGAACGACTCATCTGCCATCAGAGCTCCATCCTCCACCACCTTTTTCTCCACATACACACTCAGACCTTTCTCCTGAGGAATACACACACATGCATACAAACAGGTTTACTACACTGCAGTGTACTTTATTTAAGGCCCAGTGACGCTTATAATGAATTGTGAATACAGACTGCTGACCAATAGCACGGCTGCTGTGATGGTGTGATGGTGTGATGAATATGTTGATGATGAAGAGTGTACCTGATAATGAAGATGATGAAGAACAGTGTACCTGGATAAGAAAGCTGCACAGCTCCTTAAACGGCTCCAGCAGGTTCTCATCTCGGATCTTGCGGATCACCAACACGTTGACTGGCGGTTTGTTCCACACCAACTTCTGACTCACCGGGTCCTGGATGTGCCTAATAAACACACACACGCAGAGTAGTGCATTGTGGGAATGCATATTGGATATTCTCCTTTCTGCCTAGACAATATCCCATTTTAATAATTGTGCACTGTGTAGCGAACAGTATGAGGTTTGGGACATGGTGAGTGTGTGTTTCTTACATGATGGAGGTCGGGTTGGGCAGGATGCAGGCTTTGGGTCCGAAGTGTGTGCTGGGATACGGGCCATGGAGGAAGTGAGCTCGTCTGGAATGAGCAAGAATTGAAACTGTTGTCAGATCGGTGCTATAGCAGTAATAAACTTGGTCATGTTTTGGCTCGTCACTCTGCTGTTTCACTACCTGCACTTGTCCAGTCTCTTTGTGGAGCTCTCACTTGTCTCAGAGGTATCATGTGACTCTGCATGTCCTCTCCGCTCGCTCCCTGAACACACCTGCTCCACTCCGTTCACTCTCCGCCGACTTCTCTTCATCTCTCTCCGTCTCTTTGGAGATTTCCTGTGATCTTCAGCACCACGGCTCTGTTCTTCTGGCACCTCATCAGGCTGGTTCTCATCTGAACACTCCATCCTGAACACACACACTATATACACATATGCACAGTTCTTTCTCCTTTCTCATGAAACAAATCCAGACCTTTCCAAGAATTTCCCCCAACACTGATTTACACATTTTAAAAGATAAGGATGAAACCAGACAGGCAAAACAAAATTGTTAGTCTTTGTATTTTAATAATTTTTGAAATCTTGCTGAATATTCATTTTCATGTCACGAAGATAATGGATCTCATTGATACCTTCAATTCAGATATTCATTCATTTTTCCAAAACATCTGACCAACAACAAGAACTAAAACCACCAACTCTTAACCAGTTAAAAGACAGTTTTTCTTAAGAATTTACCCCAGCACACTCCAGCACAGACCTGTAACTGTCAGCTGTCAGACAAATCTTTAAATCCAAACACAGAGTGTTCAGGCTGGAGAGATGAAACTGTCACTGTAGAGGATTTATTTTAACTATTTAATCTAAACGATATCTAACATCGTTAAAACAAAGGGTGAGCTAGAACTAGTAATGTCGCTAATGTTTATACAATTTTTAAGAGTTATTAGTTTGCTGCTAATCCATTTGAGCTTGAAGCCGCCGCAGAATACGTCATAGACCAGCGACGGAAGTGAACGCCCTCCTTGGTTCTAAAGTAGATTATCTGTAGAAGATTAGCTAGAACGTTTTTCCTGTTCTAACAGTTCGCCCTCATAATGTATGTTAACCACAGAGGACACTGTAAAAAGTCAGTATTTTGCAGAATGATTCAGCACACAGCATTCGTTTTATTTTACTCGCTAGCTGTCTTAAAATTAGTTTTGAGGGATACGCCAACCCGGACATGAGAGTGCGTTCGTGGTGTTCATTGTGCACAGATTTGCGCATATTATGTGCCACAAAAAAATAAAAATAAAAAAATACAGCAGCTTGTTGCCATAATTACTTTAAACCATTTAATTTCTAATTATTCCGTGGATATGTGACTACATGAATTTTACTCATTGGGAACTCGTATTTATCACAAATCTGTGCTTTTTCAACAAAATATGTTTAGTGAAAACATAAGTTTTGTTCACATTGTGGGGTGCAAAACTACAGAGTAAAATCTGGCATCCTCATTTTTGTTCTAGAATTATAGAACACAGAACAATGGGTTCTAGAATTCAGATTGTAATCACAGGATTATAAAATCCTCGGTGCAAAGGTTCTAACTGAGGTTCTAGCATCCTCAGACAGCACATTTCTAGAATTCTACAAAGAGGTTCCGAATCGCTGTCTGATTGTTTGAGATGAGAAGATGCCACAACTGTGTGTTTGTTTGTTTATTCATTTTCAGAAAGCACTTTATCCTGATCAGGGTGGCGTTGGATCTGGAGCCAATCCCAGGAATGTTGGGCACGAGGCAGGAATACACGCTGAATGTCAAGTGTCAAGTGGCTTTATTGACATTTCAACCATATACAGCTAGTACAGTACAAAGTGAAATTAAACAATGTTCCTCCAGGACCATGGTGCTACATAAACAACACAGAACTACCAGAGACTAAACATTTCTACATAAAGTGCACATGCAAATGTGTCCAAACAGTACAACGCAGTACATTAACTACTAAAACAGTACAATGACTAAGACAGTACAATAACTACTAAAACAGTACAATGACTAAGACAGTACAATAACTACTAAAAAGGGACAACAGGCACAGTAAGAGACAGTGCAGCACCGACCAATACGCAGTTCTAATGTGAAGGTGTCAGATATAACAGGTAGCGCAAAAGAATAACAAAATAATAAAATGCTTTAGATGTAAACATACTTTCTTGGCTATGGAGCTGGTGTTGAGGGACCAGGTGAGGTTCTCCGCCAAGTGAACACCAAGGAATTTGTTGCTGTTGACAGTCTCCACAGAGGAGCCGTCGATGTTCAGGGAGAGTGATCGCTCTGTTCTCTCCTGAAGTCAACAGCCATCTCTTTAGTTTTGTCCACATTCAGAGACAGTTATTTCTTAGAAATTGATAGTTGATCTGGTTCCAACCACTTAGTAAAGTTTTTGAGGCTTTTGGGGGTGTTGAGTTTCTTTTAAAATGTGATTTTGAACCTTCTAAATTATGTCAAGCAAGTCAGGTATTATTATTATTACTATATTATTTATAATATTTAACTTTCTAATTATTTAACTTTCTGGATCAAAAGTGTAACAACAGGGTTCTAAGATTTGTCCTGTCCAAAGAATCTTTTCCTTCTCAGGTCAGAAAGAGAAATCTTGTATTTGACTGTTCTGTGGATGAGTTGGAAAAAATTTGAACAAAATATCTCTCTTTTCTGATGATATTTCACAAATCTCTAAAGAATATCTGTAATAAGAATGCCCTACTTTTAGTTGATTTATTGAAAGTTTACTTTGAATGTTAACATTTTTTGTTTTCTTTTCTTCTTTATTCTGTCATTTCATGCCTTTGCTGCTTCTCAGCTTAAGTATTGTTACTATAAAGCCAGTTTTTATATTGCATTAAAGACAAAAAAGATTAGCTAGCTAATTGCTAAAACGCTTCTTTTGTTCAAACAGCTAGCCTTTATGATGTTTGTAAACCACAAATTATACTGAAAAAAGTAAATATTGTACAGGTATAAATAGCTAACTCAGGACACAATGTTCTTTGTAATTTGGCTAGCTAGTCAGAAATTAGCTGACTTGACCTGGATATAAGGGTGCGTTCGTGATGTTCATTGTGCACAGATTTGCGCACATGTTGTGCAATAACGCACGGCAGCGCATTGCCATGGTTACTCGAAGCCGTTAATCCTAAATTGCTCAGCTGGGATGTGAGTGCAGGACTTTTTCTCACTGTGTGCCTTTTCAGCAAAACGTGCAGTGAAAATATTTATTTTGAATGCATTGTAATGTATTTTTAAATTAGGATTATATTTATATTTTGTTTACATTTTCATTTTGCTATTTAGTATTATTATTATATTATTACATATTTGTTATTAGATTTATTCTTGAGGCTCAGTGGTAACAGGTGGAAAACTACAGAGTAAAATGTATGTTAGTGAATAAAACCAGCCTTGTGTTTGTGTTCAGCGTCCATCTCCATGGTGACATTATAAAACTGAGATAAACACAATGGCACAGGGTGTATAGCAGGAATTAAAGCTTGTGTGTGTGTGTGTGTGTGTGTGTGTATTCTGACTCTACACTGACGTCTATGATATAAAGATATGATATCATCTCTCTCTCTCTCTCTCTCTCTCTCTCTCTCTCTGTGAGAGTGTGTGAGAGAGTGTGTGTGTGAGAGAGAGAGAGATTCCTTGAACTGGACAATAAAGCTTCCTGTGTATTTGTTTAAACCATCTGTCGCTTTGAGCTTTGGGAAAGGAGTGTACGTGTGATTGCTGTAATTCAGACACACGCCGTATTTCACGTTTTGATTAAATTGTTCCTTGTTTTCTGGGAGTGTTTCCGGTTCTGACATGTTGCTGCGTGTTAGTTTTCCCACAGTTCTGCATTCTGACCTCAGGCATGGACTATAATTACAACTGTCACGTTTCCTCTAATAAACACACACTTCTGCTCCACACGACCACGTCTCTGCACACTGTGAACATTCACATGCACGAATGACATGCAGGCTGCAAGAAAGGACTTATTTAACTAAACAAACACATTTGAATTGAATGGATTATTTAATTGTATGTGGGAATTCATTAAGGATGATACTGAAAATCAAAGAGGCTTTATGACGTCCTGACGATAAGAACAAAAACACATAATCAGGTTTGGGTATAGAGTGCAAAAAGAAACAATAACAATAAAATAATATTTAAATCAATCAGTGCATGACTTTCATTCTGTAGTTTAATAAAAGTCAAAGTCTACTTTAATCGACACGTCTAAAAAAATACATTATAGCAAACGTAAAGCTAGAGAGAGAGGGAGAGAGAGAGAGAGAGAGCATTCACAAACATCACAAACATTATGAAAAAGGGAGTGAAATGAGAACACAAGTAATAAATAAAACCAAACAAAAATGAAATAAACTCTAAAACATCCATATCTAAAATGATCTAAAATGATACATTTAAAGACCAAAAGCCAAAAAGCGATAATATATAATATATAATAATATATAATAAAATAAAATCCGTAAAACAGTTCCAGACGAAAGAAAGTGAAATGATTTTGACTACACGATTGTTCAAGTTAAATAATAATCATATTATTATAATAATGATTGTAATTTCATGATGTAAATGAGATAGTAAGAGTACTTAACTGGGTGTATGAAGGGAACCACACAAACACACTTTTTTTTTTTTAATTTAAATAAAAAATTTTTTTAACAAGAACACTGCTGGATGATGTCCTCACACTCTAATCCATCTCACAACATGCTTTTGGGAGGTGAGAGGAAACCTGAGAACCTTGAGAATCTGTGATACTCACAGTCAGAAACCTGAGCTCAGGATGGAACCTGCAGCTCAGATGGTCACATGACCTGTTTTTTATCATCAAAAATGTTAAAAAAGCTGCTAATAACACAACAGTTAGCAGATTATGGAGGCTGTGAGGAGGCTATTAGTCTGAGGTTCAGTGTGACTTTGAGCTAAAACAATGTTACAGATGGAGAAATACTAAATACAAATGATTAAATATGACTTCTCTCTGGTTTCTGTGATACGAAAAGAACACTGTAGAACAACAAAAAGGAAATGATAACTATATAATAATTCACTTTTCTGCTCCATGTGACGGAATGTAACATTATTATCACCAACAAACAAAAATGACACTAAAGTTTCAGAATCGGTCAATTGAATAGTGAAACCTTTTCCCTCATGTTTGCATGTTTATGCTAATATTTATGCTAAAACATATTTGAGACTGAGACATCTTTACTACTGTGATGTTATCTTGTGATAAAATAAAAAAAACTTTTTTTCCTGTAATGTATATATTTTTAGGCTAATACATTGTTAGCTAGCTAGAACTAGCATATGTATGATTTAGCCAAGGCACATCAGATAAGGAGAAAAGCTTCAGTAAGCCTGTAGTACAAAAAATAAATAAAACAACAACAATCTAGGGTTCCATCTAAGAAGGAATTAAATTTTAGGAAAGGCTTTTCTGACTTTCTGAGAGAGTTCATATTAAACAGCACAAACACACAGGAAGTGATCAAGCAGAGTAAACAGATTGTGAGAGGAAGTGATGTCACACCACAGTTCGTATAAAACAGACCCAGGCTGTCGTTTTCAAATTTCACTGGACACAGTTCATCAGATTGGGTGGAGAAAGTGGCTTGATGGAGAGTGGTGGGTGGGGCATGAAGACACCACACACTGATGAGTAGCTCAATAAACGTTATTGTGACGTTTTATCCCTGAATTTTATCCCTGCTTTGGAATACAAGGCTAATAATTTAGAAACATCTATCTAATAATAGATAGATACATACATACATACATACATAGATTATCATAAAAATAATATGTTAAAATACAAGAGATATTGTTATTTCTGTTACAAAATGCACGAAATGATTTATGAAATGATTGAGCTCTCAATATATGTCAGTTCAGTGTGTGTATGTGTGTGTGCGTGTGTGTGCGTGTATGTTAGAGATCCTGTAGTTACACATGTCCTCCTGCATGCTCCCTCACCTGTCTCCATGGTGATCAAGCGAGTCTCTGATTGTGAAAGTGTTTCTGCAGTGAAACTCGATTTGTCTGTCAGGAAGCAGACGTGTGAGGCTCTTCCACGTGTCGTCCTGCGTGTGAGTGCAGAAAACGCAGGCGCAGCTCCTCAGGGCCACTGCAGTGTGCAGACTGTGAATGAAACACAGCCACACACAGTTCATGTCCAGGTACGGAGGAACTTCTGTCCCGGACACCAAGATGAAGAGCAGCAGGAGCAGAAAGGAGCTCCAGGTGGACAGGAAGTGACACACACAGTCCCTCAGATGTTCAGCATTCGTTCTCCTCACTGAGTGTATGTAGCAGGCCACGCCCACCAGCGTCAGCAACGACGCCCAGGCCACCTGCCGGCTCTGAGCCCCGTCTGTCACGTGACACCGCTGCAGGGTGACATGATCATCCTCGTCTCTCGTGAGCGGATGGGAATCGGGGACGGTGAAGACGTACAACACGGCCAGAGTCCACAGCAGGAACACGACAGTGATGTGGACGAGCATTTGCACGGGACGAGGACAGGCACGGCGTGTGCTCCACACGATATCCAGTCCAGAGAGGATGAAGAAGGGCCAGTGCAGAACCCCCTGGATGGAACACGCCGCCTGCACCAGAACACACACGTGGTACTTTGTGAGGTGCAGCCCGAACACTGTAATGTCCTGCGCCAGGAACACGCAGGTGACACTCAGGTGCAGAAGGGCGTCGCCCAACGCCACTGATACGCAGAACACGCCCCAGAAGCTCCGCCCCACATGACCCTTCTGCACCACCAACACCACCCAGTTCAATAATGTCTTCATCCACAGAGACACCAACAGGGTCGCCATGGAAACCTCCATTACTCACACACAACACATGCACACACTTACAGATACTTACAGACACTCATACACACAACATACACACACTTACAAACACTCACACATACAAAACCACGCATACCTGCTCGTACACACTGTCACACACTCTCCCTCTATGAGCAGCTCAGGTGAAAGAGTGTGCAGTTCCTGGTTCACTGTGGACTTTATCACACAGACACACCTTACAACCCTGCCCTAAACACACACACGCCCCCCCCCCCTCCCTCCTAACCACAACACACACTTTAACACTCTCACTTATGACCCTTAAGCCATAAAAACACATGAAATGAAATGTAAAACAAATATTTACCAAAATGTCCATATTATTCATTAATCTTGGTGGAATTCAATATTTTAGCAAATCAAACGATCAAATATCTTAGTGCAGTATCACCTCATTGTTTATTTAACTGAAACTGTTTCGGGTGTGAAAATGTCCAACACAGAGCTCACAGACACCCAGTGAAGCCTGTCAGTCTCTGAGTGTTTAATGGGTTGTGTTTAATGTTGTTTGGGCAACAGGCTTTGAACGTGTTTTGAGCCACACCCTGACGCACAGCTTCTCCTTTACGGTGATTGGTAGATCTCTCAAAGGGGCGGGACCTCATAACCATCTGCCAATCAGCGACACGGTAATTAACATGACGGACATCTCAAACTTAAACTCGGAGCTGGTGTAGGTGTAATCAGTAAATATTGTAAATAAACTGAAATTATAAAGTTCTGTTTGATTAATTGTGTTCTGTTTTGAAATTTGTTGTTTACACGTTTAGCTAGCAGTCACTTCCTTCTTCAGCTAGAAGCTGAGCTGCTTTTCGGGACGAAATGACCGCCACTGTGACGCTGACCTGATTTTAGAGAAGTCTTTTGATTCTCCTTCTAACACTACCCCACCCTCTCACAACAGGTGTTGTGCTGAAATCTGTGACTTGTCGAAATCTGTGACTAGAGGTCGCTGTTCAGTAAATGTTCGCGCGAGAATGCGCCTGACGCTCGTGCTCGTGTGCGTGCTCGTGCTTGTGTGCGTGACCGCGCCCTGACAACGTGACGGGGAGAAACGGGCGCGTCGAGCGCGCGGTGCTGCTAAATACCAACACCTTTCCTAAAGAAATATGCTCCGACAAGCGATCCAGATGCTGTTCTTATTCTGATTGCTATTTTTGCTTATTTTGTATTATTCAGATTGTTTTTTTTTGTGTGAAATACATATATTTCTTTTACTTGTATTATTCTTTATATTCTTCGTATTATTTTTAATCACTTAATCTGGTGATGTATCTCATCTGTGTTCCCTGCACTGGTCTATGAAAAAGTTCAGAGAAACAGCAGGTTCACAAAGTCTGACATTGGAATATTAAATTATGTTAATATTAAAGGTGACAGAAATCCAATACTCCCAATTTTTCTCTAATAAGTGTCTCTAATGTTCCTCAGTCTTGCTCAGATCATGTCTAATGAACTCTGTGTTATCCTCTAAAAAGTTTTTAGTCTGGTATATGACCAGGTATAAAGAAACAGCAGGGTCACCAATTCTGACAGCACAATATAAGTAATATACACCGATCAGCCATAACATTATGACCACTGACAGGTGAATTGAATAATATTGATTATCTCGTTACAATAGCGCCTGTCAAGGGTTGAGATATATTAGGCAGCAAGTGACCAGTCGGTTCTCGAAGTTGATGTGTTGGAAACAGGAAAAATGGGCAAGCGTAAGGATTAGAGAGACTTGGACAACGGCCAAATTGTGATGGCTAGATGACTGGGTCAGATCATCTTTAAAACGGCAGGTGTTGTGGGGTGTTCCCGGTACGCAGTGGTTATTACCTACCAAAAGTGGTCCAAGGAAGGACAACCGGTGAACTAGCGACAGGGTCATGAGCGCCCAAGGCTCACTGATGCGCATGGGAAGTGAAGGCTAGTCCGTCTGGTCTGATCCCACAGAAGAGCTATTGTAGCATAAATTGCTGAAAAGTTAAAGCTGGCTATGATAGAGAGGTGTCAGAACACACAGTGCATCGCAGCTTGCTGCGTATTGTTCAGGAATGATTTGAGGAACATGACAAAGAGTTCAAGGTGTTGACTTGGCCTCCAAATTTCCCAGATCTCAATCCAATCGAACATCTGTGGGGTGTGCTGGCCATCAAGTCCGATCCATGGAGGCCCCACCTCGCAACTTACAGGACATAAAGGATCTGCTGTTAACGTCTTTGTGCCAGATACCACAGCACACCTTCAGGGATCTAATGGAGTCCATGCCTCGATGGGTCAGGGCTGTTTTGGCAGCAAATGGGGGACCAACACAATATTAGGCAGGTGGTCATAATGTTATGGCTGATCGGTGTATATTGTGCTCTGAGTCCCCTGGGATAGGCTCCAGGCTCTGCACGACGCTGGTAAGCATAAGCGGTACAAAAAAATGGATGGATGATTGGATTGATTTTGATCGATTGACTGTTTTTTGTGAATGTGACTGAATAGGGCGTTGGATCTCTAAGACACTTCTGCACCCAGTGCAAACAGATGGAAAGTCATGTGGTGTATTATTAAGTCATGATCTGAGCAAGACTGAGGAACATTAGAGACACTTATTAGAGAAAAATTGGGAGTATTGGATTTCTGTCACCTTTAATATTAACATAATTTAATATTCCAATGTCAGACTTTATGAGCCTGCTGTTTCTCTGAACTTTTTCATAGACCAGTGCAGGGAACACAGATGAGATACATTACCAGATTAAGTGATTAAAAATAATACGAAGAATATAAAGAATAATACAAGTAAAAGAAATATATGTATTTCATACAAAAAAACAAAACAAAACAAAACAAAACAATCTGAATAATACAAAATAAGTAAAAATAACAATCAGAATAATAAAACACCCACAGCATCTGGCTCGCTTGTCGGAGCATATTTCTTTAGGAAAGGTGTTGGTATTGGTGTTTCTCAGCTGCACACTGGCAGGGCGCGGTCACGCACACAAGCACGAGCGTCCGGCGTGTTCTTGCGTGAATATTTACTGAACTGTGACCTCTACCTCGATAGATAGATAGATAGATAGATAGATGTACTTTATTGATCCCATGAGGGAAATTCTTGTGTTACAGCAGCATGGTCAGTAGCAAGATACAACACGTACTCACACAAAATATAAAATATAAAATACAATAAGTTAAATTAAATGTAGTAGTGCAGATATGGAACATAGTTGTAGATTTAACCAGATTTATATCAGTATTTACATAAGTACACTTGTTAAAACTGGTAGTGAATAATGAATATGAAGAACCTTGAGAATGTAGAATATAATGCTTTCTAAATGATAGCTTTCTTGTAGTAGTGTAATGTGAAAATGTTATCATCTGTCACACACAGGTGAGCTGTTGTAATAATGGGCCATGAAACAGCAAACAAATCAATTTGCACGACGAAATAAATCAATTCAATTCTAAACAAATTAACGGTATGAGCATAATTAATTCATATGAAAAAAACTCGGTCCCACGTCCTTAAAGGTGTTAAAGGAAAGCAGCCAGAACACTGCATGTGCCAGCTTCCCTGCACAGAGCACTTTACAAGGGGGGGAAATTACAGGAAAGAAATATCGCACCAAAATTAACAAAACACTGCAAATTAAGCACAAAAAACCTCTTAAATAAAACAAATCTCACAAAACATAAGCTCCTGTACACATTAAAAGCACACACACTCAGGAAGCCAGAGACACATGAAAAGTGACTGGCAGCACAGGGCTGGGAAGTGATAAACAAGAAAACATGCAAAAGCAGAAACCCCAACTAACCAGTCTCATTCACGTCAAGCGGAGACCCCCACACAGAGGCTAGCCAAGCTGAACAAACAAAACAAAACAAAACAAAACAAAAACAACACAAGAGCGAGCAAATCAAATCTTCACCGAAGGCTATCTCAGCATACCAAACCACCCACATCTACCCCTGCATCTCATCTTCCTGAGTGCATACTCACACACAACCCCACACACATTCATCAACACACTCCACATGTGAGGAAGAACCCAACCTCAACGCGTCCTTACAGGTGTCTGCTTAAAAACCCTCCACATCTGGTTACTTAACCAACCAAATTCAGATATACATTTTGTCACATACACAGTACGACATGTAGTGAAATGCTTTTTACGACTGTCCGTGACATAAAATAGAATTTACCTAGAGTTAGAAAATGGGAAAGTATTAAAAGTATTAATATTAAAGTATTAAATGTCTAAAAATATAATGTGAGGATTTAAAGATGGCGGCAGCAGCAGTCTGATAAAGTGCAGATATGTGCAGTTGTTTTGTGCAATATAATGCAGTGCAACATTAAACTGGGGTAGTTGTATGAAATTGCCCACATATATAATAAATATTTATAAATACAGGATAAGTGTAATACAGGATAAAATGGTTACTGGAGGTGAATGAATAGAAGATGTATAAAGGAATGTAGGTGGTGTGGGTATTGTGAAAGAGAGTCCAGGCTCCAGTGCTTGTTGTTGTCCTGGTTCAGGGCCCGAATGTCCTGAACCCAACACAAACCCTACAGCTAGACTCTCTCCTTCTACATCATACTTATGAGGAGAGAGTGAAGATTAAACAAGAGGGCAGACCAACGCCCAGGAGTTTAATTCAAAAATCAGGGAGAAAAAGGTGACAGTAAAATCCATTAGCTGTGTGGAGATTATGTGGAGTGTCTGCTGTACAAGTCCCACCACTGACACGCACTATTGGTGTATATATAAAACACACACACACAGACACACACACACTTTCTCTTGCATGTGCAAGAGTGCAAGGGAATTTTCTGGAACGTCCAGAAGTCGTTTCATTGTAACCGGAAGGTGTTTCTGTAACCCGTTTGCTCATCAGTATATGATCTACCTTTGCTAGATGCCTTCTTCCAGCCTTTAATGATGAACAAACAATTGTTCCTTTTCATTTTAATGATTTCTCTTTTGATCAGTTGTTGTCTATTAGTGGTAACAATGATGATATTTTTTTCTCCCTTATCCCACGCTGCATTGAATGTAAACATGACCCTGCAGACACACTTTTCTGAGTTATAACACAGCATGCCATCTGATTACAATGAAACAACATTGTGCACAAGAACGTAAGTGTTGTGCAACTGAATGTATGAGCAAACTCGTGCATGTGGACGCATAATCTGTCATTAACGTCTGTAAACAGCACGTGTCACGTGCAAGTATTTTATATAAGTCTGTTATCTTTAACAGCAGCTCATGTCCACATCTTTTACATCTCAGCAGTACTAACAAAGCTCCCCAAACCAGTCCAACTTGCTCATAAGGTTAATGTCTGTGTTTGTGTGTGTATGTGTGTGTGTCCAGGCAGGTTGATGCAAGTTTTGGAGAGCACAGGGAAAACAGAAGTTGTGTGTTTGGTTTTTTGCACACACACACACACACACACACACACACACACACACACACACAGACACACAGACACACAGATCCAGTCATTTTTCCCCACAATATAAAGACACAAATACAGGACAGATGTTTCACTCAAATCACACAAAAGGCTTCCACATAAACACACTTCACAGCCCCGCCTCCAAACACACATGCATGCATACAGACACACACCTCACTACCACAGCCCCCACCTGTGTGATTTGCCTGTAAAGAAAAGAGTGTACACACACACACACACACACACACACACAGACTCGGTTGCACACCTAAGTGTTTATCCTTAAAGAATGTGTGTGTGTGTGTATACACTCTTTTCTTTACAGGCAAATCACCCAGGTGAGGGCCATTATAATGAGGTGTGTGTGTGTGTGTGTGTGTGTGTGTGTGCATGTGTGTTTGGGGCAGGGTTGTAAGGTGTGTCTGTGTTATAACGTCCTCACTGCACCAGGAACTGCACACTGATTCTTCTGAGCTTCTTCCTGAGAGTGTGTGTGATAGTGTATATGATGAGTATGTATGGGTGTTTGTAAATGTGTGTGCATGTTGTGTGTATGAGTGTTTGTAAATATTTGTGAGTGCGTATGAGTGTTTGTAAGTGTGTGCATGTGTTGTGTGTGAGTAATGGAGGTTTCCATGGCGACCCTGTTGGTGTCTCTGTGGATGAAGACGTTATTGAACTGGGTGGTGTTGGTGGTGCAGAAGGGTCATGTGGGGCGGAGCTTCTGGGGCGTGTTCTGCGTATCAGTGGCGTTGGGCGACGCCCTTCTGCACCTGAGTGTCACCTGCGTGTTCCTGGCACAGGACGTTACGGTGTTCGGGCTGCACCTCACAAAGTACCACGTGTGTGTTCTGGTGCAGGCGGCGTGTTCCATCCAGGGGGTTCTGCACTGGCCCTTCTTCATCCTCTCTGGACTGGATATCGTGTGGAGCACACGCCGTGCCTGTCCTCGTCCCGTGCAAATGCTCGTCCACATCACTGTCGTGTTCCTGCTGTGGACTCTGGCCGTGTTGTACGTCTTCACTGTCCCCGATTCCCATCCGCTCACGAGAGACGAGGATGATCATGTCACCCTGCAGCGGTGTCACGTGACAGACGGGGCTCAGAGCCGGCAGGTGGCCTGGGCGTCGTTGCTGACGCTGGTGGGCGTGGCCTGCTACATACACTCAGTGAGGAGAACGAATGCTGAACATCTGAGGGACTGTGTGTGTCACTTCCTGTCCACCTGGAGCTCCTTTCTGCTCCTGCTGCTCTTCATCTTGGTGTCCGGGACAGAAGTTCCTCCATACCTGGACATGAACTGTGTGTGGCTGTGTTTCATTCACAGTCTGCACACTGCAGTGGCCCTGAGGAGCTGCGCCTGCGTTTTCTGCACTCACACGCAGGACGACACGTGGAAGAGCCTCACACATCTCACACAAGTCTGCTTCCTGACGGACAAATCGAGTTTCACTGCAGAAACACTTTCAGCGCAGACGCTTCACACTCAGAGACTTGCCTGATCACACACATGGATAGTGTGCACTACAGATTAGTGTCATATGATGTCATCATCATCATCATTGTTATGAGTATGACGATGATGTGAGGCTGACGTGATGTCACCCCTTCTTCCTATGCACTATCTTTTGGATTAATATTGTTGTAATGGTGATGTACGTGATTTTGGATGTAATTGAATTTTTCATGGCATATTGTTGTCTGCTGTGGAGCACTTCCAGATCCTGGAACATTACCACATCTATACATTTTTCTTAACAACAGAATGATAGAGTTCACGAGAGAAAATGTGAATAAATGATGTTTGAGTCTGTAAATATTTTCAATATGTTGCTGTAATTTGGCTTTTACAGCTGGCTAGTACACTCTAACTCCACTCACTGAGCTTCTCACCTGACCCACTATATATATATATATATATATATATATATATATATATATATATATATATATATATATATATATATATATATATACAGTATATATATATATAGCAAAGTATGAACATTAATCTAAAAGAAGTCAAATCATATTTAAGTATTAACATTAGGGTCAGTACGCCAACTTTTCCTTATGATTTTTCTTATGATTCAGGAGACAACTTTTATTTAATGCACCCATCTTTACAATCCTACAAAAAAAGTTCCACATAGTGCCAGTTCTTCTGTCTATACAGAACCTAAAAACATAACTGTTTTCCAAGTGGAAAGCCTTTTAGAAAGCTAGAATCTTTAACCATCCAAAGAACTCACGAGGAAACTCTTCTCTAAATCATTCTAGTGAAATCTGTCCATTCGGCGGCCATCTTGGCCACGTCCCTGGCTGTTATTTCCAGAACTACAACACTTTACTTAAAAGTGGAGCAGTGAGGCTAATTTGGCCAATTTATCTAAATTTATCTCTTTAGTGACCTTTTGATTGTCACTGCGAATTTTAGAAATGTTTTGCAACAAGCAGCTATTTTTAAATATATTTAGTGATTGTTTTCCAATTCCTACCATGAGTTTATTGTCCCTGAGATACTCAATGTCATTTTATATTTCACCAATCAGTGAGTTTTACTAAACATTATTAATCATTTAACGAGAATATAAATGATTTTCTGCTGATCCTTAAATATGTCAAAGTGAAAGAAACATTATTTTCATATTCTCCTGCTGTAAGTAACAAATAAACACTGTATGTGTTACAGTAAAATACTGTGATGAAGCGGAATTACTGTTACTGATGTTGATTATTTTCCTATAACAGCATGTCTCCAAGTGTTTTATTCATCGTACACCACAGTAATTTACCAAGTTACAATTTTTATTTACTAAAGAATGACACATCATTCTTTATCTGTTTTATAGATACATTTTTTGTCCATGAAACAAGTTAGTTCCTTTTGTCACATACATTATAGCAGCTATAAACAGTCGTTCCCTCACCAGCCTCTCTTTTTTTCTCTCTTTTGAAGTTAATAAAACAAAAAACGCAGCTACTGAGAAACTGCAAAGAAGCGTAAACTCCTCTGTCCTGAAGATGTCAGCAAACTTAAATTTACAGCTTTACTTCTGATGTTACAAAGCACTGCCACTGGCGACTCCTTCCATAAATGTTAAATAAACGTCTCCTTATGGAAATGCATGAGAATGAGCGCGTTAATATAAACCTGTGATGTGTAGTGTGTGTATAAAGTGTGTGCATAGCGCCCCCTTGTGTACAATACAGCATTCCAATATTTCAATCCAAAGACTACTTAAGGAAACCTATAGATATTTATGAAAAACATTTACACACACACACTCCACTCCATAAGACACAAGTAAAAGAAGCAGACACAAGCGTTCTAGAGAAGTTTAATTTAATTCAAGCTCATCATCTGTACACGCCGTATTTACATCAAAGGTGTATACACACACACACACACACTATACATGTTTGTAATCTGTAAATATTTCCCCATCTTGTATAAAATGTTTCTTTTTTTTTAATATATTTCTATTTGTCAACATGAGGTAGGAGTGCAGCATCTTAGTTTAATTTTCATTTTCATGCAGGACTGAAATCAAACCCCCCCAACTCTGTCTCACTGCTGAGGGGTGGAGCGATACGGTACAACGATCACTACATCACAGGTTATACAATACGAATGGTACCAAACTAACACCAAAATAAAATGTATATTATGGAAGTATATCGTCACACTGATATATCGTCCCAGCTGTTATTCAGAGTGTGGTGTGAAACACAGCCCATAACTAGTGCACTATTCCGACTCATTCGATGCCATTATCGATACCGATATATAGTAAGTGTAACGATATCACTATTCCAGATCATCATGATGTATCATCAGGGTGAGGTGTCGCTCCACCCCTGTGCAGGACAAACCTCTAAATCATCTCTGAGGTGATTTCTAAAATCGCTCAACGGTCAGTCGGCGTGACGCAGTGAGACAGCTTAACGTTTATCCCCGGTGTACTTTCTGTATAAATCTTTAAGCCTGTTCCGGTTAGCGTGCAGCACTCGGCTAATTACACCAGGCTCTGTACAAGTTCATCATTCAGCACAAAAGAGAAAATAAAACGTAAGAAATGTGAAATCACACTCAGTTTCTCTGACACACAGCGCCACCTCGTGTACAAAATGACATTTACACCACGTCAGTAAAAATCTGTTCAATCTGGAAAAAAAAAACCCACAAAAACGGCAGAAATGTTTAAATATGAATAAAATTAAGACAGGAGTGTTCATACACACAGACACACACGTGTCAGTGAAAGCACGTGATGACAATATGGTGTGGCCATAACATGTGATATAAATGAAGTGAGATTATTAGAAATAATAACAGTAGTAATAAATAACTATTATTATTATTATTATTATTAAGCTGTAATCATGTGAAATGATCCCATCATGACGTCCTCCTTCACTCATGCTATGTAGATTTAGCTACAGTGTTCATTATTAGAGGATATTAGCATGCTAACACCACCAGCAATGCTTGCTAACAGCTACGTGTGTGTGTCACTGCTAATGAGAGATGGAGAAAGATGCACGTATGAAGATCTTCCATCACTACCATCATCAGTAGTCCTTTATCTGTTACAAGCCCCGCCCCTTCTATGTCGTGGTGCATAATGGGAACATTAGTGTAACATGTCTACATCAATACACACTTCATCTTTTTTTTTTTTTTTTACACTCTAGAGTAGTACAGAAGTGTAGACAAGAAGTTTTGTCTTGTCATTGTTGTCTCTGTGTGCGTGCGTGTCAGGGACTGTAATTCTTAGAATCAGCATTAACACACTGTCAGTCAAACGAAGTTAATGCAGCAGGTGAATGTGTAAACGCTTACTAAACACACCCGCAATCATTAATATCTAATTTATTCCATCCGTAACTAACTACATGTTAACTACGTGTTAACTACAGCGTGTTAATAAATATTAATGAGCTCATGGCTCTTATTCTTTTGAATATTAAAGTTTAGTCATTAACATATTAATGTTATATTAATTAATTTTAATTAATTAATTAAAGACTTTAGTGATTCATGGGTTATTTCTAATCATGGATTGATAAACATCAATAAACAGGGTTCACTGTTTCAACAACTAATTAATAAATTAAGGTGTTATTACTTTAACTGATTACTAATAGTGTGTTAATTAAATTCTGGTTTGCTAATTATGGGAACAGTGTGAAGCTGTACCTCATCATTAGTTATATGTGTGTGTAAATGTTAATACTCACAAGTCACAGCTGCATCATATATGTGTGTGTGTGTGTGTGTGTGTGTGATTGCTGTGTCCAGCAGGGGAAAACACACTCACACCCTAACATCAGAGTAAGCCTCAACAATGACAAAATATTAATAATACTAATAATAATAATAATAATAAGTTGAATTATAAAACAGTCCTTAAACATAAAGTGTGTGTTCAAGACGACTCGGCTCCGCTGTGTTTAGTTGCAGGTGAGTGTGTGTGCTGGCTCCGAGGACTGTGATTGGCTGGTGTGAGGTTTTTAGGGCTGTGATTGTTTGAGTCAGTGGTCTGAGGGCTGTGATTGGTTGAGTAGATGCTCCGAGGGCTGTGATTGGCTGAGCTGGTGATCTGCTGCTGTAGCTGACTGATGAGCAGTTCCAGTTTCTCCCGGGCATCTCTCTCTCTCCTCAGCTCATCCTGCAGCTCCTGTCTCTCTGCCTCTGCCCGCTCCAGTCTCACTCTCAGATCACACAGCTGGGGAGAGAGAGAGAGGAGAGAGAGATGGAAAGAGAAAGATATGCAGAGAGAGAGAGAGAGAGAGATGCAGACAGAGAGAGGGACAGCAGGAGACAAACAGGAAGAGAAACAGACACAGACAGACAGATGGACAGAGAGATAAAGAGACAGACAGAGAGAATTATAAAATGGTTGTTCTGAGCTGAACTGTATCATTTACATTAAAACCTATGTGTATGTGTGTGTGTGTGTGTGTGTGTGTGTGTGTGTGTGTGTACCTGGGAGGTGTACTGCTCCTCCTGGCTCTGGCAGGTGCAGTGTGTGTATGTGTGTCGGAGCTGTTCCAGTCTCTGCTCCAACTCCCTCTGCTCCTGCTGAACCCTTCCCAGTTTCTGAGCATGCTCAGTGTGCACCGCCTCCAACTCGCTCTGCAGCTCACTGTGCTCCACCGACAAGCGCCTCCACTGCTCCGCCTCACCATCACACACTGCCTGTAGCTCCTACACACACACACACACACACACACACACTCAGTGTATTCTGTCATATACAAACAATAACGTGAGAGACATGCACAGACAGAGACAGACAGAGAGAGAGAGAAAGAGAGAGAGAGAGAGAAGGACAGAGAGAGAGAGACAGAAAAATGATGGAAGGCTTACAATTAATGTAGACTAGTAAGGACACAAAGTTGTCATTAATTCTCTGAGACTGTAAGACTTCTGTTCAGCCTTTCGTGTGTGTGTGTGTGTGTTGAGTGTCTGACCGTCTCAAGCTCTCTCTGCGTGTGCAGCGTAGCGTTCAGCTTCTCCTGCTGTCTGTTGTACATGTGAACCATCTCAAACACCAGCTGCTCCTTATCGTCTTCTTCCTTCCCGTCTGTTTCCATGGAGACAGCCGAAGGGAGTGGACGCGTTTCATCGCCGTGGCGAAATTTCGGTTCCTCGACAATGGACGGAGTGGCCGCATGGACATCTGTGGAGGAAGGGGATGAGGGTGTAAAATGAGACTGGCATGGCTGTAAAGCGGGCGTGTGTTAGTTTTCAACTGAGGAATATGATTGGCTAGAATCTACAATAGTCAGGAGAAGCGGGATCATCTATTGTTTTTTTTTTGTTTTTTTTTAAGCTAGGAGCTAACTGACTAGCTGACATTACTGATGTTTAGTGACAGTCTTAGCATTAGCAAGCTAAAAGATGTTTGGAGTTTATCTGTAGCCTGCTAACACACAAACACTCCCCAATACTTAACGAGTTTTAGTAATTTGTTTCACTGCTTTATGTCAGTTCATTAACGTTGAACTAAACACACACACACACACACACACACACACACACACTCAAATAATTAGCATTGATACCAACAAACTCAATGACTAAGACATGGCCAATGTGTGTACATTGTAATGCATGATGTTATTTGTGTGTGTGTGTATGTGTGTGTGCTGACCGTGTGTTCTCCTGCTGTAGTGGTGTTTCAGCAGGGTTCCTAGTGTGTCTGCTCCGTCACTGTCACTATTCTTCTGCAGAGACACGTTGGGTGCCACCATCTTATCATATGGGTACAGGTAGTAGCTGTAACATATTCACACACACACACACACGTCAGAATGTCCAATGTTTTCGATTTCCATCAAATTTAATCTCATACTAACTAATATTAATTAAGGTTCCTGTGGTTCCCTTAAGGCAGAACCAGCACCGTGTCAGTGGAAAAGGGGAACTGTGCGAGGATCCAGTACCTGGGATGGATGATGTCAGGCGGTCCGACTTCCTGTTTGATGTCAGGGCACAGACGAGTGAAGGCCAGAGAACCCTACACACACAAACACAAATTATTATTGTAAGTGTTTTCGCTTCATTAGCTCATTACTCTTTTGTTAAGTATTGTGTGTGTTTACCTTTCTCTTTGTGTCACACACCTGATCAGTGGAAGGACTGGACTTCCTCACACAGATGTCCTCATCCACAACCTTATCTCACACACACACACACACACACACACACACACACACACACACACACACAAATAAATCCCTACACACTATAAACAGTAATACATCATTATTTGGATTAATAAACATCTGAATTACAAAAACAAGCACAACAAAGTTCTCATGCCAGAGAAAACACAAACAAGGGCCAAGGGTGTGTGGAAAGTTTCGCAACTGAAGCTGATGACAACTGTTAAGCTTCATAATACACAGGGGAGGGGAGTGTGTGTGTGTCAGACTGAGACAGACTGGGTGTCTCACACACACACACACACACACACACAAGCTGACAGACAGAGGATGTGGTTATGGTGTCAGACAAGACAGCAGACGATGTTCCAGAAAAAGCCCACGGAGAAAATGGAGCCTGACACACACACACATACACACACACACACACACAGAGACAGACAGACACAGACACAGCAGATCACACAGTTGTAAGGTTGTAAGTAGTATGTCTTGCTAAGATGCTCTACAACACTTGGGAGGACAGAATGGTTTGGTCCAGCTGTGATGACATCATCCAGCAGTGTTCTTGTATTTAATAAAAAAAAAAATCTCTGAGTCCCCATGTCTCTCTGTTCGCTTTTTAACTTCTGTTCCCACTTTCACAGAAACCTTTCTAATCTCGTGTTGTGTGTATGTGTGTGTATGTGTGTGTGTGTGTGTGTGCGCGCGTAATGAAACCAGGCCGACGGTGGTAGTGAGACCCAACTGCATTGGTGACTCACAGCAGCAGTGTGATGAAGTCAGACAAGTTTCCCCTGACACTGACTCAAACTGTGTGTGTGTGTGTGTGTTTCCCATCAGTGACTGGATTAATCAGTGATGTCACAGTCAGTCGTGTTAATGCTATGTGTGTTTGTTATCAGATCATTCCAAAGACAGACGAAAGAAACAGATAAATAAACATACAAACAGACCGATTTTTGTGTGTGTGTGAGACGTCAGATGATTCTGCATTGACTCATCATTAGTGTTTATTACACACACACACACACACACACACACAGAGATAAGAGAGAGAAGAGAGACAGGCAGATGTACAAGGACAAACAGATAATCAGACGCAGACAGACAGGCAGACAGATAAACAACAGGTTGATTCAGCATTACTGTTCAGTACTTTTACACACACACACACACACACCCTTCCTTAACCATTATAGCTATAACACACTCTGACTGTCAGTCCAGCTGCAGACGGTTTATTAGTGTGTGACCCTGCCATGACCGAGGAAGCGAACCATGTCTTCGTCTACAAACCTCCCCCCTCACACACACACACACACACACACACACACACACACACACACACACACGCTTGCTGGGAAAAAACACACACATACAGACCACCTGTTGTGAAACTGGGTCAGCTGTGGTTTACGAAAACAACTCTACAGAACAAATGCAGAGTCAGACGTCTCTCTCTCTCTCTCTCTCTCTCACACACACACACACTCTCTCTCACACACACACACACACACACACACACCTGTCGCCCCTACAAACCGATCCTGACCCTCAAGACAGTCAGGAAGAAGCATCACCATGACAACATATTCACAGTAGGCTCTGCTGTCATGTTTTTTTTTAAATAAATGCAGAATATTGTGGTTTTATCACACACACTGATTATCGAGTTTATTTAAGCAGAAATAATTCCCAGCTCTAAGAGCAGCGCATGTGACAGCGAGCCATTCTCACCTGGTCCAGGGGTGTGTCTGATTGCAGGTGAAATTTCTTCTTCATCTGGTCGAGCACAGTGCTGAGTTTGGTCTCCTCGGCAGTGCCCTCGTAGCGGCGGCTCAGGTGCAGGTAGCGCGGCCAGCGGGCGGAGTCGAAGCCCCAGTGGCAGGTGCGCTTGTCAGGTGTGCGGTGCGAGTGCATGACGAAGTTCTGAGGCGAGAACAGCAGCTGGCACTCCACACACTGCACGCACGGTGCGTCCGGACGCACGTAGAACTGCGGCACGAACACACCGCGGCACTTCCCCAGGCACTGGTGCTCCACCTGGACGTAGAAAAGAATGTAAATGTGATACAGAATGTTTTGGATGTCCATTTTAACACTAAATAAATAAAATAAATAAAATAAATCCAGGCTGCAGTTGTAAAGGAGACTTTATTTGATTGCTATGATTGATATGATTGCTTTGATTGATATGATTTATTTGATTACTTACCTGGAAGCCGAACTGTCCGTTAACAGCTGAGCCTTTCACCCCGGGCTGGGGGTGGTTTTGGGTGGAGCCAGGTCGGAGCAGCGCATTGCACAGCCTCTGCGCGTCAGTCAGTGTGATGAGGCCGCAGGACGGGGCGTTGAAGGGCAGGATGCCCAACACTTTGAGCACGTGCAGCTGGTCGGCGTCACAGCGGGCGCAGTACACATACAGCTCGTCACACACAACGTTAATCTGCTGCAGCGTGAAGTCTCGCAGCACCGAGTTCAAAACCTGCGGCAGACACAGACGCTTCTCTCCTCCCACAACAAAGCTGCAGATCGACTCGCCCTCCAGCACTGCATGCGTCAGCTCCGTCGACCTGTCGCTCGGCACCAACAGAGGCCCTGCCCCCAGGATGGAGGGTGAAGGAAGGGGCGGGGCCATGGTCTGTGGCGAGCTGACATCAGTGCGCGCGGAGAAAGCGGCCGGTCCCCCGAGCGAGCTCCGGCTGCTCAGTGTGAACTGAGCCAGTGTGTGTTTGAGACCCGGACTCAGGTCCAAGGCTTTATCACACTCCGAGTCCTCCCGCTTCACTCTGCGCGTCAGCTTCATCTCCGCCATCACGCGCTTCTTTATGGGCGCATCCTCTGGTCTGTCCCTGCACACACGCTTCACCCCACACTGCAGAGTGCTCACGTTTCTAACCGGCACCATCATGCTCGCCATGCTGTCTCACACACTGTGACCTGTCTGCCTACACCTGTCTCACACCTCCGCAGTCTTCCTGTTGGCTTGTCTCACTATGAAAGACGCTCCGGCCTCAGGACTGGCATGGGGACAGCATTCCACTTCCTGTCAAAACAAAACAATCACTGTAGCTAAGAGCTAAAAACAATGTCATAATTATAATTTAATTGTGGATTATTTATTATAGTCTCTCTCTTTCTCCTTATCCGCATCTGTCTTTATCTGTCTCTCCTCATCCCTCTCTCCATATCCTCATTTGTCTCTCCTCATCCCTCTTTCTTTCTCCTTATCCATCTCCCCTCATCCTCATCTGTCTCTCTCTCTCTTCTATTCCTCATCTGTCTCTCTCTCTCTTCTATTCCTCATCTGTCTGTCTCTCTACTATTCCTCATCTGTCTGTCGTCTCTCTACTATTCCTCATCTGTCTGTCTGTCTACTATTCCTCATCTGTCTTTCTGTGTCTCTCTCTACTATTCCTCATCTGTCTGTCTGTCTCTCTTCTATTCCTCATATGTCTCTCTCTCTTCTATTCCTCATCTGTCTGTCTGTCTCTCTTCTATTCCTCATCTGTCTGTCATCTCTCTATTATTCCTCATCTGTCTGTCATCTCTCTATTATTCCTCATCTGTCTGTCTGTGTCTCTCTTCTATTCCTCATCTGTCTGTCGCTCTTCTATTCCTCATCTGTCTGTCTGTCTCTCTTCTATTCCTCATCTGTCTGTCTGTCTCTCTACTATTCCTCATCTGTCTGTCATCTCTCTTCTATTCCTCATCTGTCTGTCATCTCTCTTCTATTCCTCATCTGTCTGTCGTCTCTCTACTATTCCTCATCTGTCTGTCGTCTCCCTACTATTCCTCATCTGTCTGTCTGTCTCTCTTCTATTCCTCATCTGTCTGTCTGTCTCTCTTCTATTCCTCATCTGTCTGTCTGTCTCTCTTCTATTCCTCATCTGTCTATCTCTTCTCTTCCTGAACTGTCACTCAGTCTCCTCACCCTCATTTCTCTCTCTCTCACATCACCTGTCTCTCCTCATCTGTAAATTCAGTTCAGCAGCTTTATTGTCATGACTGTTACTGCAGTTAAATTACTACCAAAACACTTTAATTATTTATACAAATAGCATAAAATGCTCTCTCTCTCTCTCTCATATATATATGTATATATATATATATATATATATATATATATATATCATATGTAATATATGATTACAGAGAGAATCAACATTTCCCTCTCATCCTTTTCTGACAAACTGAATAATTATTTAAAGCCGCACAGCCACTTACTGCACTTATTATATTTACAGTCAAATCATCAACAACATAAAAACAGAAAAATATGAAATTTGAAATTAACGACGTGTCTGAGGAAAATCACAGCGAGCCGCGACACATCTCCTCAGCAGGGAGCCCTAAAGCTGCGGCTCATTTCTCCCTAGTTAGGGACACTACATGTCGCACTGAATAACGGCATCTGCGCCGTATGTAGCGCGCTGCAGGCCGCCGTTTGAAACACAGCCATAATGCGCTAAACCCAGCTAGGAGAAAAACACACACACACACACACACACACACACGGACGGACGCAGTGTTGTCCCGATGAAAAAAAAGGTAAACATTAATAAATTCCCTGTTAAATACGTGTGTGCTACCGGAAGCAGTCTGAGGGAGAGGCTAGGCTAGTTAGCTCGTCGGCTAACGAAGGTTCTGCTGATGTTATCGCCGCGCGAGCCTTCGCGAGAGAGGAAAAAAAATCGCCTCAAAACGTCTCGTTTCTCGCATCAGGAAGGAAAACTGGACATTTATGAGAGAAAATGAGAGAAAATACAAAAATACAAATGATAACGACACGCTTTCTGTCTAAGCATATTCTCACAGAAAGAACCTGAAGAGGATTTAAATGGACTTACCGTCTCTCCCTCTGTCTGTGTGTCTGTGTGTGTGTCTGTGTCTCTCTCCCTCCCTCTCTCTCTCTTCTGTGTCTCCCTCTTTCTCTCTCTCTCTCTCTCTCTTCTGTGTCTCCCTCTTTCTCCCTCTCTCTCTCTCTCTCTCTATCACTCTGTCTGGGTTTCTCTCGACAGCGCGAGACATGAAAACGTCACTTGATTGCGCTTCCTACCCGTATTCCGCACAAACCCCGCCCTTCTGCGGTACGATTGGCTGCCAGGAATCTCTGCAAAATGGGCGCTGGCCAATCACAGCGCGGAGGACTCGGGGTGGGGGTGGGCTCTACAACACAACGGATTTTTCCTTTGATCGACGCAGGGAAACAAGTTCAAGTTTCGAAATGATTTCCGCGGAGACATCGAGATCCAGGCTAGAGTTTAACCTGATTTATTTTCGTCAACATTTCCATAAAGTTATTTTAGTTATTAAAGCTTTCAATTCTTTAGCTCAGACTTTTCCACAAGAAATGAGGACAGTGAGAGAATCTCTGTCTCTGATTCACGCTATTTTTTTTTAGATTTGCAGCGAATACAGTTCATTTGGGGGAAAAAAGTTCAGACTTGTTTAGAAAACCTTTAGAATAATCTGCAACAATACAGCTAATACCACTGTGACCTCTGACCTCTAAACTTTCCATGACTGAAAACCTGAGAGGTTTTAAAATTTACTTGAACACAACTGAATTCACTGTATTTTGCATATCTTGAGAGGGAAGAAATATACATATTTTTTAATTTTTACATTTCTTTCTCTTGAAACGTCTTCACCTGCATCCTCCATTTTAAAGCTGATTTTAGAAGCCACGCCCATAGCCACGCCCCCTCAGCGCCCCTGAAATTATGGGATAGCATATTTGCTAGCACAGCGTTCTGGATTAACAGGAAATTCAGACATTTTGGGGACAAAATCTTGAACATACAGTTGCACAAGTAATAATAGGAAGCTGAACACACACACAGACACACACACACAGTTCAAGTAATTAAACTTGTCAGAACACTGTTGCCAGGCAACAGGGAAACCTGAACACGGAGCATAATAAGCTAGCTAATGGCTGAGGAGAATATTTGGCTAGCACATAACCAACCATACAGACCATACAGACAGCGAAAAGTTACAGTGACAGTGTACATGTGTACAGACAGAACCATCCGAAACATCAACATTTACCTCAGATGTGTTGATGAATTACTAAAAAAAAACAAAGACTTTATAACTCAAGTGATACTGTTTATTACATGCATTAACCGCTAACAATTCATGTGGACTTTTCACAAATACAGTGACACCCAACTTAGTTTAAACATGATGTTAAAGTAATACTGACTCAAACCTTTTTTCTTTTCATATAGTTAATATGTAATAATAAATAATATGGAATAAAAAACTTGGAGCATGCCTGATATGAAGCAAAATTACTGTTACTACCAAAAGTTGATTCTTTTCCTGTAACAGCACATCCTCAAGTGTCTTTTTCCTTTTATACCACAGCAATTGGCCAATGATTACCTATTTTTAATCTATTAAAGCATTATTGTTTTTATCTGTCTGTAGATTTAATATTGTAGAATGTTGATGAAACAAGTTAGTTCCTGTTGTCACTTATGTTATAGCAGCTATAAACAGTTGTTCTCTCACCAGTCTCTTTTTCTCTCTCTTGAAGTTACTATGACAAAAAAGCACAGCTTATCACGTTACTGAGAAACCGCAAAGCCCAAACTCCTCCTGAAGATGTTGGAAAACCTAGAGTTACAGCTTTAGCTCTGACTGTTACAAAGCGCTGACACTGGAGACTCCGTCTATACATGTTACATAAACGTCTCCTTACTTCCAGAAGAAGGAAACTTCACCATATCAACAATTACACACATTTTTAAATCGGTTTATGTGGAGTGTCCACCGTACAAGTCCCTGTGAATGAGCTGTTACTATAGAAACGATAACACATTACTAGAACTTTATTCCAGAATAAACGCTATCCCTCCTCGCTGAGCTGCTGCTCAGTCAGTGTTAAAGTTCCTCAGCAGCCATTTGTCAGGCTGTATTGAGATGCTAAAGAGTCGGCGTGTACTCACACACTCATTCGGTAACACCACACTGCATTCACACTCTGAAAGCTCACACAGTGATGGATGTGGCCCAAGGTGCTGTGTTTGTGTTTCGCTTCAGGCCGGGGCCTGATCACAGAACCTCCACCACACACACACACACACACACTCTTAACCCAACAGCAGTAAAAAGGGGCTTCACAGTGAAATACTGATTTCTGATCACATACAGGATTTGTCAGCTGGTCAGAGTGTACACCGCAGTAACACCACATGCAGTGTGTGTGTGCGATACCTCCTGCATTTCATTCAGTGTGTGAAGGATAAAGAGGCAGAAATTCGATACACGCAGTTCATTAACTGGCTCTCTGGAAGTCTAAATGGTCCCCTGAGAAATATTCTCTCTCTCTCTCTCTCTCACACACACAAACACACACACTTATTGTAGTTACCGGTTTACTTATTGTAGTTATGTCATTGCTGAAAGTAAAAGCTAATGCTGATGTGTGACATGATCAAGTTTGTGTTCTTGTTTTATTGCATGTTTAATAAACACTTTTTTTTTTAAGAATACAGAACAAACATGAACAAGTGTGACATTTACACTCGGTATGCTGTCAGGTTTTCATGTCTCAGCACACACACACACACGCTTTTTTAAGGTTCACACACAGTGCACAGATTCACACTGACCTCTTGACCCCCGCGTCTCCCACTGTGACCTCCTGACCCCTGCTGGTCTGTGCAGTCACATGACCTGAGCTCACAAGGGTCAAAGCTAAGGCACCATTTGTTAAGTCTGCAGTGTGTTTGTGTGTGTACATCTGCATTTAGCTTTGGGTCTAATTCAGATGCAACCTGCAGAACCTGACTCTTTTTTTTTTTTTTTATAAACAGTTTTATTGCTACTTGTTTGAAACTGAATAGCACTGGAGTCCTAATATATCTAATCAATAGCTTCCTATTAGGTATTTTATTAGTGCACTAGATTGTGTGACACTGAGTGAGACAGCAAGTCTTACAGTCCAGTATGTGTGTATTATATGGTATTGAATGTTCAGTCTTTACGGTTTGACATCGAAGCAATATCAAAACATCATCTGATTCTTTTCTGGCAAAAAAAAATCAGGATTTACTTAATCATTTAAATTGGGCAGGGCTTAGGAGTCAGGGGTGGGGCTTAGGAGGCAGATAAACAGTAAATAGAGCTGAACTCTGCTTTTATAAGTTGATGTAAATGTAAATAACCCGATCTTTGAACTTCATTTACATATTCAACACGTTAACCCCCTTGACTCCACTTAACTTCTCTGTCCTGAAGATGTCAGAAAACTTAAAGTTACAGCTTCACCTCTGACTGTTACAAAGTGTTGACACTGGAGACTCCTTCTATACATGTTAAATAAATTACAGAAAGTTCACCACATCAACGATTATTTTAAATTTGTTTATGTGGAGCGTCCGCTGTACAAGTCCCTGTGAATGAGCTGTTACTATAGAAACAATAACGTATTAGAATGAGCACATTAATATAAACCTGTGATTTGCAGCTGCACTACTGTCAGAGCTGCTGTTACAGGAAATTAATCAACACCTTCTGAACAATCACAATCCAGAATTCAAGTGTTGTGACATAGTGTAATAAGAGTGCAATAACAGTGTAATAAGTGTTTGATCATCACTATTATCCCAAGTGTTTTTATTTAAAACTGATTTTTTTTTTCTCCATTTAACAGCGTCATCAGAGAAACAGAAATAGTAACAGCGATAATAAAAAAAAATAACGAATAAGAACAGCGGAATTCCATTAGTGTTTCATTTCATCTAAAAACAGAGGAGGGAATGCCAGAGCTCTTACACACACACACACACACACACACACACACACACACACACACACACACACACGCACAAGGTATACAGAATCAGAGTAGTATGTAGCATGTAGTGTGTGAGGAACACATAATAAACTGTAAAGGAGGTACTTGTTAATGAGCTCCAAAATATGCTGTGTGTGTGTGTGTGTGTGTGTGTACACACACACGTAGTGTATAATTTGGTCATTTTTTTCCAAGGCCCAGTAGAAGGAGACAGCCACAGCAAACAAACCGGGAAAGAGAGTGAGACAGATAGTTTGAGGAGCGAATCTATGGAATAAAAAAACAGATTTGGCAAAAACAATGGTAGCTCCACACACACGTACAGTCCCCATCTGTCTCGGATGTTGAATGAGTGTGTAACCGCATACACTCTCCTTACACACACTCCTCTGCTGACATCAGCAGTGGGTTGATGTACTCGAAGCCTTCAAACTCCGACTGGTCAATCTTCTTTACCACGTCACTGCAACACACACACACACAAAGATTAGATCGGGGCAGTGATGCGGTTAGTGTTGTAGTACAGGTGATAATGTCACTCTACACCATTACTGAGCCAGGACTGGGGCTGGAGCAACACATCAGTGTTCTCATGCTTCATGTCTGCTTCTTCTTCTTCGAAAAAAAAAAATGGGAGGCCCTTCTTATATTCTCCAACAAGGGACAGACACACACAAAGACACTCACTCATCGTCGGGGGTGAGCTGGATGGGCTCGTTGGTGAACTGTGCATCAAAGTTATCAAGTCCAAATTCGCCTGAGATGTTGGGCTTGAAGGGAGGAACCACCTGCTTCTGTTCCATCTGTAACAGACACACACGCACACACGCACACAGACATTACAGTCATCAGTTTCACACAATGACTCGTCTGTCTGCAGTCTAGATAAATTAATCAGACAGACTGGGGCAGACGGAGACACACAGACAGATAACCTAGAGCAAAGACAAACAGCCAAGAGCAGAGACAGACCGACCAGGACAATGAGAGACAGACCAACCGACCACGGGAGGGGCAGACAGACAGACAGGGGCAGGCAGACAGACAGGGGCAGGCAGGCACAGAGACAGAGTGACTCACCAGGTCCCAGTCTACATTACGGAAGAAAGGATGAGCCATAATGTCAGCAAAACCTGTCTGAGGATGACAACCCAGACGCTCCTTAGGGTCCTGAGACATAGACAGACAGACAGACAGACAGGAAGAGTGAGACAGCTGAAATTATTAGCAGTCCAATTACTTTGTGAACTGATGGTGACACTATAACATGGTGTTACATGTTTGGACTCCAAGTACTAAACCCTCAGAGTTAACTCTGAATAAAATACTGGATTTTTAGCCTATTTTACATAATTCACAACCTTCTTTGCCAAAATAATCCTAGGGCTGATTGGCTGAGCAACCATAATTATGCTGTCATTTGTAAACAATATGCCTGCCATCTGCCGGTAAGTTTTGGATTGTCATAAAAATTGATAGTTTGGATATGTTCATATATGTTCACAGGGGGGCACTGTGACAGTCAAACAACCGCTTGTCAGGTAGCGTTAAATTAGCCAATCTGCATTCGGGAAGCATTTAACATGATTAGCACAGAACTCATCACAAAAAATATTTTTTAATTAGCAGTAGTATTACAGGGAACTAAATGTGTGTGTGTGTGGGCATGTGTGTGTATATATGTTTACCTTGTTGAGGAAACCCTTCAGTACACTGGCAGCTTTCACTGACAAAGACCTGGGGATCCTGATCTGCTTCTCCAAGATTACTGACACAAAACACACACACACACACACACACACACACACACACAATCAAAACATTAACACATTTACATACAGTCATATTTCTTTTCTATTGTCCTATTTATCCACGTGGCAGATTGTGTGACCGTGTAATTCTCTGATTCTGTGTGTGTGTGTTACCCTGGAATAAATAATCCTCCGTGTTCTGGTCTGGATTGTCGGAGCTGCCCACAATGTCGAACGGAGACCTGCCTGCCATCATCTCGAACATCAGCACCCCCAACGCCCACCAGTCCACACTGAACCCTTCACATACAAACAGTATACAGTAACACTATAGGCAATTAGTGTACAAGGTATATGATTATATAGCACTCACACCTGAGTGTGTGTGCGTCTTGCGAGTAAATGTTTTAAAACATAAATATCTTGTATGAAAAGTGTGTGTGTGTGTGTGTGTGTGTATACCGTAGTCCTCTCCCCTCAGGATTTCAGGAGCAATATAGTTCGGGGTGCCACAGAATGTGCTGGTGGTGTCTCCCGGCCTCAGACCCTCCTAACACACACACACACACACACACACACACACACACACACACAGAAGTATTAAGTCACCTTGTAGATGTTCAGTTAGAGACTAACGTTAATCATTTCCATTTACCTCTCTGTCTGTCTCTCTGTCTCTCTCTTTCTCTCTCTCACACACACACACACACACACACACACAAACATGAACACACCTTGCACATGCCATAGTCAGTGAGTTTGATATGTCCCTCAGACTCCAGCAAGACATTGTCCAGTTTCAGGTCTCTGTAGATGATGCCTCGCTCGTGCAGGTAGTTCAGAGCCAGACTGATCTCAGCTGAGTAGAACCTGACACACACATGCGCGTGCAATTTAGCTTAGCCACATACTAACATATGTTTGCGGTGTGTAACGTTATTTAATTCCTGTGCATAAGGAGCCAAGGCCACTAACTGAAATTCTATTCATGTTTAAGCATTCATGATTTTCACCTCCTACTTCCTGGTGAAGCACCAACATCATGCCAATCCACACCCTTAGGATTATAACAGTACTGTATCCTCTGTGTGTGGGTAGCACAAAGGTGATCAGGTAACACACCTGATATAGACTAATCTCGTCTTCAAGTCAGTAGTGTAGTGCGCACTTGTTCCCTACCTGGCATGTTCCTCTGGAAGCTTCCTCTGTCGCTGCATGTGGAACATCAGATCTCCTCCGTTCACATACTCAATCACGAAGAAGAGTCTGTATACACACACACACAGTATCAACTGTGGGCATGTCCCAGATCACACACCCTATTCATATATAGGCCACACCAACACATTCCACTGTGGAAAAGTGTGTCTAAGTATGTGTGTATGTGTGTATGTGTCTGACCTGCTCTCTGTCTGGAAGCAGGAGTGAAGGCCCACCAGAAACGGGTGATTGGAGGCCTGTTCAAACACATGCTTCTCTGTCTGGACCCAGTCTATGTCCTGTACATGTACACACACACACACACACACACACACACACACACAGAATGAGAGAGAGAGAGAGAGAGAATTAACAGACAAACACTGTGAATCTGATATTGTACACAATGTTAACAAGCAACGTTTGTATGGGGTGCTAATAACCACACTGTCATTTATGAAGTGTTAATTACCTCATCGTCGTTAACGAGCTCCTTCTTGACGACCTTCATGGCGTAGATGCGTTCAGTCTTTTTGAGGCGCACGAGCAGCACTTTAGCGTAGCTCCCTCGCCCAATCACCCTGAGCAAGTCGAAATCGGACAGACCCAGACTGGAGGGGGCTTTACCTGGGTCCCTGCTGCTCACCGCCTGCACACGCGCACACACAGTCCTGTGTTACTATTTTTGTGAGTATTCTCATTAACTGCATTGAGTTATAATCATATTTCCCCACCGCATTAATACTTCCCACCATCTCTCCCACACACACACACACACACACACACAGTTATATCAGTGTTGAGCTCTGACCTCATGCTCCTCTCCCATGTGGTTGATGCTCTCACTGGAGTTCTTACGAGGGAGAACTGAACAAAAGAGTAAGTGAACATTAGATCCTCAGCAATGTGAACTGAGACACAGCCATGCTGGAGACAGCTCTCAAATGTGTAATCACACACACACACACACACACAATAATGCAGATGCTCCATCTGATGAGTACAGATCACAGATTCCAGGAAAGTGTTAATTACCTGGCTCCGGGTGTTCAGATGGGTGTGGCACCTGATCCACTCGCTCTAGTACTGGCTCCTGCTCAACACACACACAACAATTAACACTCACTTAACATCACTGTTACATCATTGTTATTTACGTGTTGCCGCTGTCTGTGTAAATAATACAATAATTAGCACTACACCAGTATGTATAATTAATCTGTATTATTGTAACAATCGATCAGGATTTAGGCCTCATCATAGCACAGAGACAGCGCTGGTTAAAGTGGTGTATGTCGTACTACTGGCCTCTGATCAGGGTTGTGTCTCCTTGCTTGTGTTGCTTGACCTTAGTGCAGCTTTTGATACCATCGATCAGGCTATTCTCCTTGATAAACTAGAAAATGTTGTTGGCGTTAAGGGAACAGCCCTCTCCTGGCTCAGGTCTTATTTGACTGATTGTTATCAGTTTGTAGATGTAAATGGTGACTTCTTTATGCGTTCTAAGGTAAAGTCTGGTGTTCCGCAAGGTTCTGTTTTAGGCCCACTGCTCTTTTCTTTATATAATGCTACCTCTGGGCAAAATTATTCGTAGACAAGGTATTACCTTCTACTGTTATGCTGATCACACACAGTTGTAAGTTTCAGCAAAGCCAAATACTACTTTTAACCTATAAAGCCTATAATGATATAACGGTATAAAACCTATAATGGTCTCGCGCCACAGCACCTGAGTGAACTTTTGGTCTTTTATGATCCACCATGCCTACTTCGATCAAAAGATGCAGGCTATTTGTTGGTACCTCAAATAGTGAAGGCTACAGCAAGGGGAAGAGCTTTCTCTTACAAAGCCCCACAGTTATGGAACAGCCTTCCAATTAGTGTTTGGGACTCAGACACAGTCTCAGAGTTGCCTCAATGTCTAGGCTGAAAACATATTTGTTTAGTCAAGCTTTTTGTGAATAGTTTTTTTCTTAAGTAAAGGAGCAGATCTGGAGGGTTCATGGGCATAGAGGGTTGTGGTGAACTGGGATGTCTGGATGCTGCTGCTGAGGATGGACCCAAATGGACAGCCTGAAGATCACTGAAATTACTGTGGCTGGTACCACTTAAAAACCATGAAGATGGCTTTGGACCATAATTCATATGAACAGTTATGCTATGATGGCTTAGGTCTTCAATTAGCTTTAGGACTGCAACTGCCACGAACAATTGCACTCAAGTCTCCATCAGTGAACAGTGGATATCTTCAACAAAAAGACAACAGATGAAAGACAAAGTTGTGGAGAAGTATAGATAAGGATTGGGTTATAAAAACATATCCCAAACTTTGAACATCCCACAGAGCACCAATAAATCCATTATAACAAAATGAAAAGAATATGGCACCACTACAAAACTAAAAAGAAGGCCATCTACCAAAACTCACAGGCCACGCAAGGAGATCATTAATTAGAGATTCAGTAAAGACACCAAAGATAACACTGAAGGAGCTGCAAAGATCCACAGCAGAGATGAGAGTATCTGTCCATAGGACCACTTTTAGCCGTACACTCCACAGAGCAGGGCCAGAAAAATGCCATTGCTTAAAGAAAAGAAATAAGAATACACATTTGGAGATCACCAACCAGCATGTGGCAGACTCCCCAAACATACTGAAGAAGGTTCTCTGGTCAGATGAGACTAAAATTGAATTTTTTGGCCATGGGAAATGCTACGTGTGGCGCAAACCCAACACTTCCCATCACCCTGAGAACACCATTCCGACAGTGAAGCATGGTGGGGGCAGCATCAAACTTTGGGGATGCTTTTCTTCGGCAGGGACTGGAAAACTGGTCAAGATTGAAGGAAAGATGGATGGCACTAAATACAGGGCAATTCTTGAGGAAAACCTGTTTCAGTCTGCCAGACATTTGAGACTGGGGTGGAGGATCACCTTCCAGCAGGACACTAACCCTAAACATAATGCTAAAGCTACACTGAAGTGGTTTAAAGGGAAGCATTTAAACATCTTGGAACGGCCTAGTCAAAGCTCAGACCTCCAGAATCCAATTGAGAATCTGTGGCATGCCTTGAAGACTGCTGTTCACCAACACAACCCATCTAACTTGAAGGAGCTGGAGCAGTTTTGACTAGAAGAATGGGAAAAGTCCCAGTGGCTAGATGTGCTATGCGAATACTTTTGCAAGGCACTGTATCTGTGTAATTAACATTGTAATTAACGTAACAGTCATTAACATGGTACCTGAACCTGTAATTGATACAGTATCTGTATATGTTTAATTAACCCAGTGTAATTAGCACAACGTAACACAGAACCTGTTATTAACACGGCACTTTTATCAGCACTAACACAGCAATTAACACATACAGGTAGGTTTAATTACAGATACTGGTACTATATTTAATTATCCCACTGTAATCAACACAGTGCCTGTATATTTTTAATTATCCCACTGTAATCAACACAGTGCCTGTATATTTTTAATTATCCCACTGTAATCAACACAGTGCCTGTATATTTTTAATTAACCCAGTGTAATTAACACAGTGGTTGTATATGTTTAATTAACACAGTGTAATTAACACAGTGGTTGTATATGTTTAATTAACACAGTGTAATTAACACAGTGCCTGTATCTGCTGTAATTACCACAATACAGTTAACACAGTACTTGTAATACGTAATTAACTGAATATGTAATTAACACAGCAGCTTTATCTGTCACGAACACAGTAATTAACACAGAATACTTAACACAATACCTGGATCTGCCTGCCACATTCCAGCGTGACGAGTTTGTGACACTTCTTATGGACGAGCAGTTTGCAGCTGATGCACTTGTAGCCTTGGCGGCCGAGACCCCAGATCCGGTCAGTGCAGATAGCACAGTGAGCTCGCTGAACATGCGCACACGCACGCACACACACACACACAGTGCTAATGTGTTAAAGGTCACAGAGAGTCAACATTCATTTATTATTATTAGTGATGATCAGTACCCTGTTGAATCGTTTGGCCTGGAAGGCATGTCCGTTAGCGTAGTAGAGTTTCCTCCAGCGTCGAGCTCCACGCCGATAAATCGACTCTGAACAGACACAAAGACACATACACACAGTGTATCTCTCTCTGAGACTTAAGTTAGATTAAAATCACACAGGTTTAGGACACTCCCCCAAAATCTAAACATCAACACAGATTTGGAGTTAATTATAATTAAAGATGTGTGTGTGAGGAGACTCACTGTCCTCTCCTGGACAAGGCATGCCAGGTTTCTCCGGGACACACGGAAACACTATGGAACATATACACACACACAGTCAGATTCACACAAACATAACACACTCACTGAGTGAGTGAATTGCATGAACAAGTTATGAGTTCCAAAACAGTGAAGCAGAATTTCTGTAATCTGAGTGTGTTGACTGACAGAAGCATGTTCACGGTGAACGGAAAAAGTCCTACGATGGATGCATGACACAAAAAACATCTAGCGTTGTGTAGTCCTCACCACTGAAGTGAAAAAAAACTGAGGACTACGAGCGTTCATCAATTATATTTTCATGAAAAAAAAAAAAAACACGACCATGAGCTGTCGTGGTAAAAAAAAAATGCTGAAGTGGATTTCCAAGAATATAAATTTGCATAAAATAAAAACGTATCAAACTATTGTTCATGACAACCATATATGTCAGGATGATGTGATCAATTCATACCTTAACGTTATTATTAATAACAGATTTTTAAAACATTTTTAGCCATCTTCAACACATTCAGCCTATAATATGTAATTAGAACCATTAGTGTTATAAAACAGCACCCCCTTCTGGTGATTTATCTAATCCCCACACTCTCACCATGTGATAATCAGATTCAACTCATGCTTCCTTCACACAACTTTCCCTCACTCATTCATAATTTACTAATATCATTAATAAATATTTCAAACTGAGATGTGGACATCTTGGTTACTTTCTAGTGTCTACACTTTAACTAAAACCGACAGGGCTTACAGAGGAAGGGTCTGTTAATATCAGAGAGTTCAAAACACCAACAGAACTGTTAATCATTCCAGATTCAGCTGATTGGTCGACTGCCTCATCTAATGTCTGTATTGGGGTATGTTTTTGAGCAATAACTCGTAGCACTGTACTCCGATGTTAAAATGCAGAGCTACTGGGCAAAAATGCGTAAAGGAGGTTGAGTGTATGCCATGAGATCATCAGATTCAGTTCATGTTCCATTCACACAGCTTTCTTCCTGTCGTCAATAATTAATTATTGATAAACATTACAAGTAGTATACACCTGTAAAAGAAATGGAATATTTAGAAAAAACATTTACAGAGATCAAACCTGAGACACATCATAAGTCAATGTACCATTAATAAAAATTTCACATAATCCCCTTTATGTGTGAAAATCCTAAAATATGACACAATATGCTGTTAAATGATTCACTGTCTGAAGCCTTTACTCTTCTAAAAACGCTCTGAGACTCAGAAAAACCGGAGTCTAAATGCATGTGATGAATATGAGGCTGTAGAAAATAGTGCTGTATCATGATTTTTTTTATTGTCCAGCAGATGTCAATATCAAGCTCTGTGTCAAATACTTTGATGTGCTCTATCATTTTCGCTTCAAACAGCCTCTGTCATAAAAGCTTCCTTCCATCCTTCACTACTGAGTGGGAAGGACTAAATCTGTTTCATTCAATCATCAGGTGACTGATTTTACTAAATCTGATTGGTTAAGCAACTCTTCTGAGTAAATCCATCGATTAGTTCATATCTGGCAAATTCAAGAGCTTCTTTTTTCTGTTTGTTTTGTGTCAAAATATGGCAAAGATGTGCACAGAAGCATTCTTAAACTAACAAGTGCACAATAAGCAAATAATTTTGTAAGATTTTTTAAACAAGATACCTCTGCTTCTGCTTAGTGCACAAACACAAGATGATATATGAAAGCTCAGACAGTTAAAACACATCCCATTCAAAAGCCTTGGATGGATAAAGAAGTCTGTCTCCTACTGAAGGCACGAGATGCTGCTTTCAGGTCAGGAGACCGGGAAGCTTACAGTGCATCCAGGGCCAACCTGAAGCAAGGATTCCAAGCACAAATACAAGCTGCAGACAGAGGACAATTTTAACACCTCTGACCCTCGATGCATGTGGCAAGGCATCCAGGTTCTCACATACTACAAGGCAACCAACACCGTTCCCTCAACCAATGACAGTTCCTTCCTGGAGGAGCTCAACACAAATACTCGCTTTGACCGGAAAAATACAACAGTGTCAGTCAAAGCTTAGCTTCCACTTGGTGATACCCAACTGTCTCTCTCCACCACAGATGTGTGCTCCATACTGAGCAGGGTGGATGTACGCAAGGATGCCGGCCCCGATGGCCGCTAGCCGGAGTTTTCACAGATATAGTCAACTTATCGCTGGCCCAAGGAGTTGTCCCCACCTCCTTCAAAACCGCCACTATTGTGCTAATACCAAAGCATGGTGCTGCAACAGCACTCAACGACTTCCATCCAGTCACTCTTACTTCCATCACCGTCAAGTGCTTTGAGAGGCTGGCCCTTCTGAAAGCCTGCCTACAACCATCACTGGATCTCCATCAGTATGCTTATCGTCATAACAGGTCAACAGAGGATGCCATTAGCTCAGCCCTTCACTCTGCCCTCACTCATCTAGAAATTGTGTGTGAGGATTGTATGTGAGGTATGTGTCATTGACTTTAGCTCTGCGTTTAACATTGCCATTCCTTCTAAGCTGATCACAAAACTCTCCAGTCTTGGTATCAGCCCCACTCTCTGCAACTGGACTCTTGACTTTTTGACCAACAGACCCCAGTCTGGTAGAGTTTGCAACAACTCCTCCTACACCATCATCCTAAACACCGTTGTACCACAAGGCTGTGTGCTGAGTCCTCTCCTCTACTCCCTCTACACCTCTGACTGCGTACCTGTGCACAGCTCCAACTCAATAAACAAGTTCACAGATGACACTATGTTGGTTGGCCTGATCAGAGACGAGACAGCCTACAGAGAAGAGGTTCAGCATCTGGTAAAATGGTGTGCCAATAACAACCTCGACCTTAACACACAGAAAACCAAACAACTGACTGTGGACTACCGGAATTCCTTGAAATCCTCCACACCCCTATCCTTGTTAATGGGACTGAGGTTGAGCGGGCCTTTCCTGGAAGCCGCTGACCTTTCCTGGAACCTCAACACCTCCTCTCTTCTCAAAAAGGTGCAACAGCACCTGTACTTTTCAGGAGCCTGAAGAAAGCTCACCTTGCTCCTCAGATCATGGTGAACTTCTCTCGCTGTACCATTGAGAGCATCCTTACAAGCTGCATCACAGTATGGTACAATGACTGCACAGTGTCTGACCAGAAGGCACTACAACGGGTAGTGAAAACTGCCCAACATATCATTGGAACACAGCTGCCCAGCATTTCAGACATTTATCAAAAGCATTGCTTGCAGAGAGCGAGAGGTATCAAGGACACCTCCCATTCTCATCATGGACTGTTTGTGCGTCTCCCATCAGGAAAACGCTACAGAAGTCTGCGCTGTCGCACAAAAAGACTCATGAACAGATTTTTCCCTTCAGCTGTACTGATGCTGAACTCAGCTTCCAAGCATTAACTACCAGACTCCACCTAATAACTAAACATTAGCATTAGACACTACCGTTATTTGCAATTATTTGCAAGTACTTGCACTTTACTGCACTATCTGTCATTATTATTATTATTATTATTATTATTACATTATTATTATTACTATAACATATCAGACTGTTATTTGCACATTATTGCTATTTGCACATCTGCATTTTTATCCACTGTATGTATCCACAGCATCATATTGCATGAATCCTCTACCTGTATACTGTTTATCTCAACTGGTATGTATCATATTGCTTACAACAGTACACTGTTAACTCATTGCACCGTAACCTTGTTAGCTCATTTTAACTTATTTGCTATTTGCACTATTGGTTGGATGCTAACTGTATTTCACTGTCTCTGTACTTGTACTCTGACAATGACAATAAAGTTGAACCTAACCTAACTTCCGGTCTGTTGTGTGGCTGTCTCCGACTGTTTTTACCTGCCACCCTCTCAGAGTTATCTGTGAGAATATTATGTTAATGATGCCATAGGGTTGAATAAACCTGCTTCACAGCATATTGTTGGCATAGCAACTGAGCCAGACTCGCTCTCACCTTGGTTTATGGAATGAGAAACTCTGTCTTTCTGAACTACTAAGTGAACAGATCAGGGTGAGGAGCTGAACTCACCATGGATGATAAGCTCAGAGTCTTTGTTCAGTTCGTAGAGACGGAGAGCTTCTTCCAGCTCCAGCTGAGACGACACAGTGCAGGGGTCTCCTACACACACACACACACCAATCAAATAAAACATGCCAATCATCCGTTCATGATAAGTCTAATTATAACTCGTACGAGACTCATATTTAACACAAGACCAAATGTGTAAGTAGCTTATAAAGGTGTGTACATATTCTAAGAGTGAGTGTGTGTGTATGTGTGTGTGTGTGTGTGAGAGAGAGAGAGGGAGACCTTCTTCATCAATCCACTTCATGGTGAAGAGCTGGTCGTTGTCCAGAGAGCACATGTCTCTCACCTCACTGTACAGACCCTCATACGAGATGGACGGCTCAAAGTGTGTGATCATGATGTCCCTGAGAGAGAGAGAGAGAGAGAGAGAGAGAGAGAGAGAGAGAGAGACGGGGGTGGGCACACAGAATATAAATAATTTATCAAACAGTAATAGAAATTGTTCAATACTATCTCCAGTTTCTGCCACAATTGAGCAAGACCAAGTACCGGCAAGGTGAAGATGAAGAGAGATATGTTGGAGAAGAGAGAGACGAAAAGATGGAGATGAAAGAGACAGAGATGATGAAGACAGAAGATTGAAATGAGGAGAGAGAAGACTGAGATGAAAAAAAAAAGATGATTAATAGAGAGAAGACAGAGACAAAGAAGAAGGGACAGAAGTTGGAGATGAAGAAGAAGAGAGAGGGCATCTTCATTACACCAATTTAGAATTTTACTCCAGGAGCAACAAATAAGAAGTGACATCACCTCAACACACACACACACACACACCCACACACACACAGAAAGAGACTGATAGAGAGAGAGAGAGAATTTCAACACACATCTTTATTTTACCAGTTTAACATGTCATTTCCACTGTTCATAAATTTAAAACTACATCTATTCAAAAAACAAACTCCACAGTTTCACACTCTGTAAAAACAAATGTTCCACAGTTTCTGATTGGCCACAAAACCTGCACTGTCCTGTTACTGCTGGATTTTGGTGTGCCACATGTCTGTCTGTAGCTATTGCCCTGTGAATTAGATGCAGTGAGCTATCAACCCACTGCAGATCAGCTGTTCGCTTCTCTACAGGAAGCTTATACAGGTCCAGCCACTCAGCCACTCTTATACCACCTGTTCCTCAGAGCGAGGTTCTGCTTGAACAGGTCCAGCCACTCTGACCACTGGATGCTTTTCAGTGAGGCACAGTGTGTTACCTTCACACAGGACATGGAGATGCACAACTGTTCTGTCCTCTTCCTGTTCCTCAAGTACAGCAGGGAATCACCTTCATTACAAGAGGTTCTACTTGTTCTTCTCCTTCATGCAGACGTCCCCTCTGTGCCAGTTATCTGTAAGTTTCAGGTAGAACCATCCACATCTCCTCCAGCAGCTTTATTGCCAATCTGGAGGACTGTATTCCTGTCGCCTCCTTGAAGGCTTCAGCAGAATTCCACCCATTGATTTCCATGCATTGGCCGGGTTTTTCATCCTTTCCTTTGCAGACATGCTTGTGTATATTAGTTGGTTAGGAAGTAGGGGTTCTTCCATTACCATCCCTCCAGGGTTTTCCACAGAGCATTGTTCCACAGATAGTTGACTGAGACTGGATAAATCAACTTGTTCCAACCTTACTAAAAACAGGTGATGGTTATACTGTAAGTCCCCTGCTCATCGTATAACTGTCTAGCAGTCCCTCTGGTGGCTCAACAACCATGAGTTTGTGCGAAAGCATAGAGGTATCCATTGATGAAGCAGAAGATGTTCATCACCAGCTCCATCCCCCTGTATGACAACTGTGGTAATAGCCAAGTCCATTTAGACAATCAAGCTGACACCTTCTCCAGCACTTCCTCCCAATTCCTCTGCTTAAACAAATTATTGCCCAGGTGCTCACCTAACACTTCTCATTCCCAAACTAAGGCAGTGGTAGAGAGGTCAATCAAATATCTATCCCTCACACTTGTTGCAGTTGACCCTGGCTGAAGATGCATCCTCATATGCTTCAAGACTATTCTTGCAGATTGCAAAGCAGTAAAGATGGCTGGATGAAAGACAGCCCTGTGTGATACCTCTAGTCACTGGAACTGGCATGCATAGACCCCCACCGACCACACACACTACTGAATATAGCAGTCTGATGCAGGATATAAACTTTTCTCCACACCAAAATGCTCATAGAGTTTTCTCTTGAACTGCTGATAGAATTCCCAGATTGCCTTTCTTCATTTTGCTTATATGAACTATGTTTCTTAAAAAAACAGGTTGTTTATTATTATACAAATGGATGCACAGTATGTTTGTTCTGTAAGAATTATTGCATCCAAACAAAAATGGTCTTCAGTTCTTCAACACTCTCCGGTCACCTTTCTTAGGTAGTAGGGACAGGATGGCTAGACGACAGCTGATGTGTAATGATTCATTCTTACAAGAGTCTATGAAGATGTCATAAAAGACTCCTCCCGAGATTGACTAGAAATGCTGGTAAAACTCACTGGTAGTCCATCCATTCTGGAGGAGCGACCAGTGGACAGCTGTTTCACTGCTTCTGTAATTTCATCTAACGTGATGATGGAGTCCAGTTCTCATCTCTGTGCAGATTCTAGTTGTGAAAGTTCTTGGAACAGTTCTGTCATGCTTTCACTTTTACAAGTTTCAGCACTGTAAAGGTCTGTACAAAAGTCTATGGCTGTTAACTGTCTCATCTCAGCTGGAGCAGATGTTAAAGTCCCGTTTGGCTGACGTAGGCAAACTAGGAGCATTTGTGTCTTTAACTGAGCAAATCTTTGCCTTTATTAATTCACCCTTCACCTTTTCCTTCAAATAAGACCAAAGCTCTTGTTTCTTCTTTTTCAGCACCTAATTTAACCCAGCACTTCTTATCTGCTGCTTCTTTTTGTAGATGGCTGGGATCCCTCTGGAATCAACCACCCTGAACGACGTGACGTGTCTCATCCCCTCACTCCTGCTTCTCCACACACCGGGTATTTCACACTGTTTGACTAAAGCTGCCAGTCCTTCATTTTCACTGGACTGACTGTGTAGCTCTTCTCCATTCCTGTCTGTAGTAAACTGTGTGGTGTAATTCCTGTCTCCACCCATCACTACATACAGTTCAGCAGTGTCATGCTGTTGAATAATGAATACTTCTGTATGCTCTAAACCCCTGTTTGGTGCATAAAGAATAATAAATAAAAAGTATATCCTTTAATTTTTGCATGAACCATTAACACGCTTCCTCTCTCAACCCCGTTTGCTGCTGAGATGTTTACAGATGTCTCGGGTTGTACTTTAGCTCTGCTAGGCTCAATTCGCTCATTATTCTTATTTTCACCTCTTCCATGGTTGTTAAGTTAGCGGTGTTTCAAGTGTAAGACCTGCCTTCATATCTAATTCTAACATAATGGAGAGAGAGAGAGACAGACACACACACAGACAGAGAGAGAGACACACACACAGAGAGAAAGACACAGAGAGAGAGAGAGAGAGAGAGAGAGATAGAGAGAGGAATGGGAACAACTTCCTCACACTACAGGTTTATCAGGTCCTGAGTGACGACATTCTCTATCTCTCCCTCTCTCTTACACACACTGTGACTAAAACACAGAACTATTTCCGTCTTACAAAACAACAAAGAGAGACACCGATACTGAGGATGTAAATGTGTGTGTGTGTGTGTGTGTGTGTGTGAAGAATAAATAATCACTCTTGTGGTTATTAATGTACACAGTCCCCTTTGCATTAGAGAAAATGACAGAGATGGACACACTTTTCTCTCTCTCTCTCTCTCTCTCTCTCTCACACACACAGTGTAGTGCTGTGTGATACAACACTTTCGGTGTGAACAATAAATAATATTAACTAGTAAATACAGTTTCTATTTGTGTACAATTTGTTTCATGTTTTGTACATTTTAAATACAATCTCTGTCAGCAGAACAGAACATTCTAAGGAAAGATAATATCTTTTATTTAAATAATTTAAAAAAAAATATATATTTATTAAACAGCAATACAAAGGAAATTAATCAACTGTAATGTTTAATATGATTAATAATTAAAGATGTGTTTACACAGAAATGGCAATCATGTAAAGGATGTTTTGTAAATAAAGTTACATTAAGCTAAAAAAAAAAGAAAAAAAAAAAGTGTTAATTTCCCCCATGTATAGAGACTTTTGGGACACCCTGTATTATTATTAGTATTATTATTATTATTCCCTAGCTTTATACGTGATTAAAAAACTACTGATAAGTAAAAAATTGAACAGCATATGATAAAAAGTTTTTGGCAAACATTAAACGAAAAAAACAAACGGCGACAATATTAATTAACTAACAATCTATTTAAAAATATATGAATAACAAACTAAAAAAGGCAAGAACTACGAACACTCCAATAACACACAATGCTAATTTAGTTTAGCCTCACAGCTAAGTCTGATTTTATTCCAAAAACAAAGAGACTATATGTACATTTAAACAGTGATATAGTGTCTTAAAGGTGAAATAAAGGAAAAAATAAAGAGCAGTGTCCTGCCACACGCTTACCCGCGGTAGTAGGCCTTGACCCGGACCTGGTGAGGGTTGTCGCCCGGGTGGCTCGCACTGCTGTCCCGCACAGTCGGCATCCTCAGCGCCGGGAGTGAGCGAGTGCTAAGATAGCTAACTGCGCTAACTGCCAGTCGGCTGAGCGACAGCCAACACAAACAAAAAACAAATAAAACTTTATAATCACGGTTTAAACTAAAATAATAATAATAATAAATCCCCTGAATAAACAGCGTATATCCTCTAAAAGTGTGAGGAGGAGCGCCGGAGCTCTAGCCACAGGAACAACTAAAGAGCTAAAACTTCTCCAGCCGAAGGCAGAATTCCAAATTAATCGCCACTTCCTGTAGACGCGCACTTCCTTGCATAGTATCTACACTTCATTCTAGTGCACTATGTACTGGTGAGAAATACAATTGAAATTCAACCAATGAAGAACCAGTTGGACTAAACCAAGTGTGGAATGTGCAGGGAGGTGCGTGCAAACATATCTGTAGTTTAAAAAAAAGTAGCTAAAGTGACGTTTATGGATATGGCATTATGAGTCAATGAATTAGTGGTTGTGACAAATATCCAAGGATTTAATGTATTTAAAAAAAATGTTTTTGTGTTGAATGGACGGACGCGTAGATCCGCATTCAGATTATACCAACTGAGCTGCGGGGAGGGGGATGGGGTTACCTAATTCCGAATAATGAAATAGCTAAATGTGACACCAATCTTTTACCAAAACGTGTGACAAGAACAATCATGTGTTAAAAAAAGACTTTACTCAAGCTACATTGCTCTCACCATATTCTAGACTGTTTATTGTTTGTAATGGCTTATGAGAAGATGCTGTACAGTACATTATAAGCCATGCTACATCAAACACCAAGCTACTCTGCATGATGGAAACTGTGAGACTTCACAATGTTCTTGTGGAACTTTTAATTCCAAAACCATGAGCATTAATATGCGGTTGGTCCCCATCACTCTTTAGGGAAAGGTTTCTGGGAAAGTTTCACTTTTGGTGTCGCAGCCTCCATGAACAATTCCTCCCGTGACCACTGGAGGGCACCTTCGTTCACCTGGTTGTCTGCCCCATATCCTGCCTTGATTATACACATCTCTTTTGTGTTTCCCAGTCAGGTTCCCTATTTAAGTTCTGTGTTTTCCCCCTCTTGTTTTGTTGGAGCATTAAGCTTATGTTTGTGCCTGTATTATGTGTGTAGTGAGATTACGGTCACTGTCTGCACTGCTTATAGTGTTTATTTTCTAGTTTAAGTTTTTCTTTGCCTAGCCCTTTGTTGTTCCCATTTTTGGTTCTTTTTCCCTGTGTTTTGTTTGCTTCTCTGTTGTTTTGTTCTCCATTAAAGAGGTTCGGCATTTGCATCTGTCTCCATGAACTCTCCTTACGACAGAATGCTCCAACCACATGTGGATGCAGCAGAACAGGCATGGCAGTAGTTAATCCTTAGCCCAACTCCGCCTTAGGGAAGCCTGACTCCGGCTTAGAGAAGAGCTTGATAAGTGGATTAACTTCTTAGATAAGTGGGAGAGATGGGATGAGGAGAGGGCACGAGCCCAGAGCGGGGGGGTCTCGCTCTTGCCCTCCCTCCCTGTCTTGCTGAGGACATCGCCCCTCCACCCCTGCTCGGCTGAGGACGCTGCTTCCCCCTCTGGCCTCGCCGTGGTCACTGCTTCTCCCTCTGGCCTCACCGTGGTTGCCGCTTCCCCCTCTGGCTTTGCAGTCGTCGCCGCACTTCCCAGGGGCCAGGTCTTCGTAAGTTTGGGCGCTTCAGGAGCCGTGCTTTAAGGGGGTGTTGTATCATGGCCTCCATAGACAATTCCTCCCTAGACCACTAGTGGGCATCCTCACCTTTTGAACTTCTTCTTTGGTTGTCTGCTCCATTTCCTCCCTTGATTATGCACATCTGTTTTGTGTTTCCCAATCAGCCTCCATATTTAAGTTCCGTGTTTTTACTTCTTGCTTTGTTGGAGCATTAAGCTTATGTTTGTGTCTGTGTTACGTGTGTGGTGAGATTATGGTTACTGGTTGCACTGTTTATAGTGTTTATGTTCTAGTTTAAGTTTTGCCTTTTACAATAGAAACGTTAAACGACTGATAGTATTATTCAGGGATGCAAACATTTACATTATTCACATAATGTAATGTGTTATCGTCAGTGTGACGAGACAAACACTGTTAAAACTGAAGCGTCGCTCAACTTCTGTGAACAGTAAAGTCTTCTTTGATTTGATTGCATTTTGATTTGATGTCTATGGTGGTTATGGTGGACATAGGGGCATGTCTGTGGTGGTTACAGCCCTGTATCTGTTGCTTGTAGGTTAATGAGGTTACAGTTGAGATTGACATTGAACGTTAACCGATCATGCGCACAGCGTGCTCGTAAATTGTTTGTTATTTTGAAACCTCCATCCAGTAACACTAATAATTACTACTGTAGAAATAATAATTATGGATCAATCGAATAAATGAATGGGATTTGATAAGATGGTTTAAAAAAATAGAAGTAAAAACTGTTGAACAGAGGCTCCCTAATCACTGTGGTCCCATAGGCTACAATCTAGGTTAGCCTGTGCATTAATCTGCTCCTGATTCTTCAGTAAGCACTTTATCCTGGTCAGGATCATGGTACACGGTGTGCATCTGTATATAGAGGAGTGTTTGGGCTCCATTGAAAACTCTGAGGTGGCATCTTATCAGGATAATATCAACACATAAATGCAAATTAAACTGCGTGTGAACAAAGTTAAATGTTATCGAGTTTAGCTAGTTGTTTGAAAGCCCAGTGGTGTCCAGTGTGTCTAAACAGCAGTTGATGCAGACAAGCATAAAGCTATTTCAGGAGTTGTTTATTCTCTGATATAACCATGAGACTGACTATCTGGCAAGCTAACATTAGCTACATCTGTTCATAACAGTAACTTGTAGAGTCACATCGCTACACTCATAGGTCATAATTAGCAGCTAACAAAACGCAAAAAATCTTATACCTGAATAATGTCACAAAATGGAGGCGGAGACAGATTCAAACGCAGGTTGAGCAGTTTAATGATACGTAGGCAAACAATCCAAAAACACTGGGCAATAACGTAGTCAAAAACAGCCAAAGATCAGTCTATAGGCAAACGGGACACGCTAGGTCAGGCAATAAACACAGGAACACAGGGCGCCGGGTACTACTGGTTTCAGGCGGGAGACGTGAAATGGTGGAGCTATGACGAGGGAGGTCTAGTTTGTAAGTTACCTCGTCGATTTGTTTGCAAATTCTAAAAGGACCGATGTATCTGGGGCTGAGTTTCTTGCGTGAGTATGGATGTCACAGGGCTCGGGTGGCGAGCCATACTCGGTCACCTGGTCAGTAACTGGGGTTCTATCCTCTGTGTCGGTTGGCATTGGCTTTGTAAGTCTATGCAGCTTATTCTAGTCTTTAATGAGTGCTCTCCCAAACTTGTTTGCTCTGCTGAAACCAATTCGTCTAATACCGGTGAATCAGTTGGGTTACCGTTCCAAGGGAATAGGGGAGGCTGGTAATCCGGGAGGCTGGTAATCCAGTAGGCATTGAAACTGTTTAAGTTGGGTGGTGAACTGAGGGCCCAAAGTAACGGAACACATGGTTAAACTAGAACTCTGCCGTGGAAAAAGCAGAGGGTAGATTAGGGAGAGATATGAGGTGCAGAGACTTCAAGAAAGTATGGTGTAGTATGGTGGTATGTAGTAGACTAATATGGTAGTCTTACCTTGGGATTCGGGCAGATCATTGAGGAAATTGATGGCAAGATGTGACCAGGGACATTGGGGTGTGGGCACCGGCATGAGCTTGCCAGTGGGCATAGTTCTATGAGCTTTGGCTTGGCTGCAGGCTGGACAGGAGGATATGGCATGGTGTACTTCAGAGAACATGTTGGGTCACCAGTGTTTCTCTTGTAGAAGGTGGTCGGTGCCTGGGTGTTGCATAACCATGAGTAATGTGAATGCTTGATGAGACAATGATTGAAATGAACTCACCGTTTGTGGCTGCTCTGGTTTTTGGCACGTTAGAGGGTACCACCCAATGAGATCGTTGGCCTGCCCGTAATAGAAGCAAAGTTGGTCTCTCTGGCGCTTATCTCTCTCTGCCTCATTTAGCCGAGTTCGCCCCAGCTGCGTGGGCTCTGCGGTGGTGCAGGCATTGGTGAAACCTCCTTCAGCACGAGTTGGTGGCTGGCTGAGAAGCAGACGATCGAGGCGGATGGCCAAGTCGAAGAGCGAGTCGAGTGAAGCTGCTCGTCACGGGTCGTCACGAATCGCTCATAGGATGATATGCGCTGTGTGTCGTGGACTGAGATGATGGCTTGTGAAAGGAGGTTAACCTTTGCTTTGAGTTCAGCGAGCTGCTGCTGATGTTCACCCATCAACTGCCCATGAGCCATAACAGCTTGCTGCCAGTCTGGTTCTCCTGCTGCATCCATTAGGAGGCAAAGTATTCTGTCACTATAAGCTGAGCGTATACTTTGTGAAGAGCAATTGAGAGAGTGTATGTATCGAGGCTGTGATCGTGTGAGAATTGGGAACAGGTGTGTGTTGTTAGAAGTCAGGTGACTGTGAATGAGGACGTGTGAGTGCATTCTGGGAAGTGGAGTCCAGTGTGGCCATATTTGTAGGTCGCGGTGACTGTTGGGAGTTTGTGACCTGGGTTGACCTGACAAATAAAACTAGAGATTTTTTTATATGTATAGTTCTGCTTGAGTTATAGTACAAAAATACTTGGAAATGTACTTAGGTATCAAAAGTTAAAATACTGTGAGTTTCTGCAGTTAATGAACAGTTTTTATTCAGGAAACCTGAGTGACTGCAGACATGAGTTAGCTGTTCATGTCTTCCCTCACACAGATCTCCTTAACAGAAAGAAAAAAAACATTTATATTGATGATAATAACACCATCTTTATAACAAATAGCAGCAATAACTAGTAGTCACAGTAGTTTTTTTTTTTTTACTTTACTACATTTACAAGCATGTGTGGAATTGAACTGGAAGTCTTGCACAAAAGGAGGAAATATGTGCTATTACTTACTTCCAGATTTTAAAATAAGGTGGGATCTTTTTGATGTCCCCTTCAGGAAATGCTCTTGAGAAAATGTCATGTTTAATGTCCCCATTTAAGCTGAAATGAGATTTTTTCCCTTGGTGATGCTGCTTTTGGAACATGGCCGTGGAGATTCTCTTCTATATGATGAAAAGAAGCAATGGAGTTGGGTGATCAAGCCTGCCTTGCAGCTCGTGTAACACTTCATCCTACAGATGTTTTATAAGGACCACGTTCTTCCACACCAAAATCTGCAAACCACTTCTCTATGGGTTTTGGTTGGTGCACAGGGGCATTGATCAGCTCCTATGGCAAACCAATTAGTTATTTAGTCAGAGCATTGTATGCATTTCTCATGGCTTTCACGTAGAATTCAAATATATGCATACAGCTGTCTTCCACCAATCATGTGATGCATTGAGTATGTATTGATAAGCAAAACAGTATACCTTGTTTTTCTAAAGAACTGCCTTACTCTCATGTGCATTTATCAACATGCTCATTGTGTAAATACTTTCATACAAATAACATAACAGGCAAATATATTCCACCATGCCTACTTCGATCAAAAGGTGCAGGCTATTTGTTGGTACCTCGAATAGTGATGGCTACAGCAGGGGACAGAACCTTCTTTATACAAAGCCTCACAGTTATGGAGCAGCCTTCCCATTAGTGTTTGGGACTCAGACACAGTCTCAGTGTTTAAGTCTAGGCTGAAAACATATTTGTTTAGTCAAGCCTTTCATTTTTAGGTAACTTTTAGGTAAAGGGGGAGTTCTGGTGGGTTCATGGGCATAGAGTGTTTTGGTGAACTGGGGTGTTTGGATGCTGTCATCCCCCCACTCTCACACGTTCACTCAGGTTTGTTGATGGTGAAGTGGCTGGCCACTTTATGATCCAGGGTGCCCTCATGTCTGTGTTACCTTCTGGCTCTCTCTTTTAGTCATGCTGTCATAGTTAGTCTTGCCAGAGTCCCTGCTTGCTTGATTGAACACAATGTACATTGTCCTTAACCATTACATGACAATAAGCTTACCTAATATTCTGTGTTTCCCTCTCTCTCTCTCTCTCTCTCTCTCTCTGTTGAGATACACATGCAACTCCTGAGATACCAGGAGTACTGACTCCTTCTGTGCTCCGGACCTGCCTATCCATCCTGATTCCCTACATCTGGTTGGAGTTCTCATCACTTGGAAACCACTCGCTGCTGCTGACGATGGCCCCATATGGACAGCCTAAATATACACTTAAAAACCATGAAGATGGCTTTGGACTGTAATTGATATGAACAGTTTTACTATGTTGGCTTAGGACTGCAATCACCATGATAACTTTAGTACTGCAATGGCCAAGGACAATCAAGTCTCCATCAGTAAACAGTTGATAACCATAATGAATTTCCTGGTTTCACAATTGTACTTTTTGACTATATAACACACAGTTATAGAAGGGAATTATTTGTAATTTCACTATCCAGTGTGACCCAGATAAGGATGGGTTCCCTTTTGAGTCTGGTTCCTCTCAAGGTTCTTTACTCATGTCCTCTCGGGGAGTTTTTCCTTGTCACCGCTGCCTCTGGCTTGCTCATTAGGGATCAACTTATAAATTTTAAATTTATACTCGGAATTTATATATTTCTGCTAAAAGCTGCTCGGAATTTATATATTTCTGTAAAGCTGCTTTCTGACAATGTCCATTGTTAAAAGTGCTATACAAATAAAATTGAATTGAATTGAATATACCGTATACTTTATCATAAATGTCAGTAATCTGGATTATAGTGCCACTAGAACTGATAACAGCAGAATCGTGAAATACAATTACTGAATTCAACAAACATAAACATAAAAGCTGCTCTCTCACACCTCTCACAGGGTGTCACATCAACCTATAAGAGATGTCCAGTTTACTAGTTCAATGGTGCAGCTCATCATCTATCAGCTGACAAACTCTTTTATGGTACTGTACAGGGAGAAGCTGAGTTCTACGTACAATTCAGGTAGATGTGACTTTTTGAGCTTCAGATTTTTTCCCCTCTGAGGAACTCTCCCCTTAATGAGAATTCCATGGTTCATGAATGCCTAAACAAGTGGACAGACTTGAAATCAAAATGGAATGAATCTTCCCCACATCAAATTATTTTGATGTTTAGGTTTAAAATACCCTCTCTACACATCCCTGCTATGAGTTATATGCTTAAATAAATCTGATTTTTGTTTTTTTGTTTTCAACTTTAAAGATCCTGATTTAGCTATCAAACTTATCACAATAATTTACATGAAAAGAAGTATTAATGTCTTCAGACTGACCATCATTGGGGAGGATTATGCTTGTACAATATAAATACAGGCTTTGTTTAGTTTGTTTGGGAGTCCTTTAAACCTCCATGCAAATCTATTCCACCTCTTTTCCCTTTTAAATAGACGATATGGTACCTGCCACCTTAGTGAACTGACTTAAAATAACAAGCTTAGCTGAGTACACAGTATCCCAGCAAATATTGACCAAACTCAGATTAAAAATTCTGATTCAGTCGTCTAATTAAAAAAAGCATGCAAAAAATAACATTTTTTTCTTTTAAAGCAGTGTGGTTTTAGAGGAGCTATTTTGTCATTTATAGTTTCTATATTTATAAAAGTACATCTTGAAAAATGTAATTAATTTGGAGGTATTGTAGACAGAATCACATGCAACTGGACTTTTGTGTGAAACATTCTGTTTAAATGGAAACTTTGTGTACTATACTGAAGACCACTATTATATATTACATTAAGACCAAAACTGCATTTTGCATGTAAAAAATTAAAATTCTATGTGGAACCTAATAAATCCACATTAGTACATTCATAGCACAATTTCTTTGCATGGTGAAGCCATAAATAATTAGGAAGATATTCTTGTAAAAATCCATTGTATAAAATGCAAACAAAGAGAATGTGAACAAAATTCTTTAAATTTGCTGGAGTAATTGAATAACCACTTATGTAAACTCAAACCAGATATGGTTTAAAAACAGTAAATTAATTACTAACCAATTAATCATCTACTATTACCATTAAACATTCACCGTGTGTCTTTAAATTGGCCTTCTGTTTAGAGAAACTTTGGTGACACTTTACTGTGGCAAACTTAGTTCCCTAAAACAGAATCTTGTGAAAACAACATACTGCAGTTCCTTTACATACAAATTTACGAAATATAGCCATTAGTAGGTTATAATACTATAATAGCCAGTGGATTTTTTAAACCTAGCTGGAAGGAGCATTGGAGTGATCCAAACTGCAATCTCATCCTATTTATGTACAAAATACACCATGCCATGTTCATGACTCGCAGGTAAAAACCACTTCTATATGATTCTTATATGTTTTTCTACCACTAGAACTGTCAGTCATTATGTAATCAGACATGCCCGCATAATTCAGGAAGAGGACTTTTATAGTTATACTGTAGTTTATAATTAAATCATAGTTAGGATATACAGTGGGCTCAGAAATTATTTAAAAACACTTACCTTTTTTGCCCAATTTAGTTTTTAATTTAGAATGGAGACGGCTCAATTTAGAGTGCCTTAACCAAGAGTCTAAATGAGAAATTTCTGTATTTTATTTTAAATAAATTTGAAAAAAATTCTAAAAATGTTTTTTCTTTGTCATTATGCATTATTGTTTGTGCAAACAAGTCAATTTACTCCATTTAAAATTCAGTCTATAATAAAATCGGAGTCTGAATACATGTATATATGTCTTGAACTTACAAGTGTTAATTTTTTAGGGTTGCAAAAGTATTTTTGTTGAACCATGTTGCCAGGAGGTTTAATTTGCTAAGAAAATGTATTCAAATTGTAAAGATGATTTTGGATATTTCGTGCTGTTGCTGAGGTTTTAAACAAGTTCTGTTTTTCCATAAACTACACAATGTATTGTGTTCACAAATATGGTGTATTTTTTCCATTTGTGTATGAGGATGATGAGTTATTATTTTCAATCAATTTGGATCTTTTAAAATAAAATGAAAGTGGAGATGGAAGTCAGTCCAGGTGATAGAAATTGTTACGAATATAACAGTTTTGCATAAAGTGTTTTGCAACCCAAGTGTTAAATGCTCAGTAGCTTTTCAGAAACTCAGGCGCTGACAGTGAAGAAGACAGATGTTTAGGAGAGTGGTCTAAGCGTAAAAAAATCAGACTATAGGTAAGTTTTTTTCTGCACACTAATAATTTTATTGTATGCATGTTGTGTATGTGAAAGGTTTCATACCTCTCTTTCTGTGATACAATGTGCTTTTTTTATGTGATATGTATGATATTGTAGTACACATTGCTGTAATGTCATGACTGAAGGGTGTGCTGAGGCAATATGCGGTGACATTTAGAGCAAATACAAATAAATAGAACATTATTAGAATACACACTACGAGATGGGATTACAAGTATGATTTCCTTTTTACCTTTATTTAATAGTATACTGTAACAAAAAAAAAAAAAAAGAAAAAGTTACATACTCTTAAAAAACTTTTTTTCTATTTGTCTATCTGTAGAAGTTTCTGTAAAAGAAGGCTACAGCAAGCATTTCAAGTTGAAATTGTATTGGGAGAACCATTTTTCTAAGAGTGTATCATTAATGTTATGTGCTGTGGATGATAAATAGATCATATAAAACATTTTATTTCCAGAAGTGGAATTGTCTGTAAATTATTATTTATTCGGTGACAAAGGAGCATTTCTTAACCACACACTAGTCTGCCTGCTAGCATATAAATCATTCACTTTAATGAAATTCAGGTTTTTAGATTTAATTTTTTTTTCTCAGCACATGTAATGGAATGTGTTCAAGAAAAGTTTGAATAAATGCTTTAGGTTTCTGTAAAATTGGATGATTTTTAACAAATACCATTCAATTGTCTAGAGAGGATATTAGACTTATTAGGTAAAGGTTCAAGGATATTAGATAAAGGTTCAATAGGAGAAACTAAAAAAAAGGAACAAGAAACAATGCTCTCTGTCTTTGAGAAAATCATTTAAGCTAGTGCAATTATAAATAAATCCCTTCTATAACTGTGTGCAATAGTGCAATTGTGTAACCAGGAAATTCACATGAAGTCTGTTTTGTTGAACTTATGCATTGTTCACTGATGGAGACTTGAGTGCAAAACTGTATTGCAGTCCTAAAGCTATCATAGCAACTGTACTCTTAAGCCAACATAGCATAACTGTTCATATGAATTGTGGTCCAAAGATATCTTCATGGTTTTTAAATGGTACCATCCTCAGTAATCTCAGTGATCTTCAGGCTGTCCATGTGGGTCCATCCTCAGCGGCAGTGAGTGATTTCCAATTGATGAGAACTCCAACCAGAAGTAGGGCATCAGGATGGATCAGGCAGATCCAGAGAGCAGAAGGGGTCACTACTATCTCAGGAGTAGCATGTGTAGCTTGACAGACAGAGAGAGAGAGAGAGGAAGAGAGAGGAAGAGAGAGGAAGAGTATTAGGTATGCTTATTGTCCCATAATGGCCAGCCACTCCACATAAAGTGGCCAGCCACTCCACCTTCAACAAACCTGAGTGAACACGTGAGAGTAGGTGGGTGACAGCATCCACACATCCCAGTTCATCACAACACTGTATGCCTGAGAACTCTTCAGATCTGCTCCTTTACCTAAGAAAAAACTATTCATAAAAGGCTTGACTAAATAAATGTTTTCAGCCTAGACTGAGACTGTGTCTGAGTCCACACTAATGGGAAGGCTGCTCCATAACTGTGGGGCTTTGTAAGAGAAAGCTCTGTCCCCTGCTGTAGCCTTCACTATTCGAGGTACCAGCAAATAGCCTGCATCTTTTGGTCAAAGTAGGCATGGCAGATTATAAAAGACCAAAAGTTCACTCAGATACTGTGGTGTGAGACCATTCAGTGCTTTATAGATCAAAATTAGTATTTTATAATCATGCAAAATTTGATTGGGAGCCAATGCAGTGTGGATAAGATAAGGTGGATGTGGTCATATCTTCTGGTTCTGGTAAGGACTCTTGCAGCTGCATTCTGGACTAACTATCTAGAGCCAGACAGTAAGCCATCGGTAACATCAGGAACAGCTAGACAGTAAGCCATCACAATAATCTGTGATCATCACTACATCATGTAGTGACATTGTATTTCTTAGCAATATTTCTGGGATGAAAGAAGGCTATCCTAGTAATATTATCTATATGGGCTTCAAATGAAATACTGGAGTCAATAATCAAACCAAGGTCTGATACTGGTGCACATGATGAAACAGAAAGGCCATCCAGAGTTAATATGTAGACAGAAAGCTTACTTCTAGCTGCATGTGGTCCTAGTACATGTGCTTCTCTCTTGTCAGAATTAAGTAAAAGGAAGTTAATAAGCATCCAGTGTCTAAAATCCTCCACACATTCCTTAACTTTATTAAGATGGTGTCTGTCATCTGGCTTTGCTGAAACATACAACTAGTGAAAGCTAATACCATGTTTACAAATAATTTTGTCCAGAGGTAGCATATTTAAAGAAAAGAGCAGGGGGCCTAAAACAGAACCTTGTGGAACACTAAACCTTACCTTAGTATGTGTAGAGAAATCACCATTTACATCTACAAACTGACAATGATCAGTCAAATAAGACCTGAGCCAGGAGAGGGCCGTTCTCTTAACGCCAACATCATTTTTTAGTCTATCAAGGAGAATGGTATGATAGCATGATCAATGGTATCAAAAGCTGCACTAAGGTCAAGCAACACAAGCAAGGAGACACGACCCTGATTAAAGGCCAGTGGTAGGTCATTTACCACTTTAACCAGCACTGTCTCTGTGCTATTATGAGGCTTTAATCCTCACTGATACATTTCATGAATGTTATTCCTATGTAGGTATGAGCATAGTTGTTGTGCTACAACCTTTTCTAAGATCTTGGACATAAGGGGGAGGTTTGATATTGGCCTATAGTCGTTACGAGTCTTGGCACTAGGATGTACAATAACATCGTGCAGGGCCTGCTTGTCTGAGAGAACAATATATGGTGTGGAGTTGAACCATCTCCGCACTTGGTTCCACTCCACACTACATATTGTCCTCTCAGACAAGCAGGGCCCAGTGCTGCACGTTTATGCTGATTACCTGCATGAGAGCTCTGCGTTATAAAAGCCTGTGCAGGTGGCTGCGAATTTGCCTGAGAAGGCACACGCAGCATTACAATAGTTGGACAGTTGAATGGGGTCAAGGTCAAGTTTTTTAATCAGGGGTTAGGTAACTGCTAATTTAAATGATTTAGGTACATAGCCAGTGCTAAGGGAAGAATTGATTATTTTTAGAAGAGGTTCGATTGCTTCTGGAATTATCTGTTTGAAGAAACATGTAGGTAAGTACACAAGGATCTAGTACACAAGTTGATGATCTTCATGAGAAAATTAGTGAAATTAGTTTGGTTTCTCGAAGGGGAGTAAAACATTCTAATCGTTGATCTGATTATTATATTATTATTTACAGATTTATTTATGAACCTGTCTGGATTTAATTTAATAGTCTGAATTTTTTGATATTTTAAATTTTGCCATTGAAAAAATTCATGAAGTCATTGCTGCTATATAATGATTTTGTGCATGTTTCTATTGTGGTCTTATTCCCTATCATTGTTTTAGTTAAATTTGCACGGTATTAAATAAGAATCTAGGATTATTTTTGTTATCTTCAATTAGTTTTAAGAGATACATTGATCTAGCAGCACTAAGAGATTTTCTATAGTTCAGCATGCTCTCCTTCCATACTGTTTGAAATACTACCAATTTAGTTTGACTCCATTTACGTTGTAATCTTCGAGTGGTCCTTTTTAAGGTGCGTGTGTGATCGTTATACCAGGGTGCTAGCTTTTGCTCTCTAATTATTTTTAAGTGGAGCTACCTTATCTAGCATGTAGCGGAACATTGATTCTAAGCATTCAGTTGCCTGATCAAGTACTTGGGGATCACATGGTGATCCAATCATAGTTGATAACTCTGGGAGATTATTGATAAAACTTTGTGCAGTACCTGACGTGAATGTACATGCGGTAGCGTGGCAAGGTGCATATATTACGATTAAGGTTATGAATAGATATGAATTAACTTTTTTTCTTACTACTCTCCAGCTAGTTGTCCATCATGAAGCTGATGCTTTTACATCTTCTGTGTCTGACTGGTAAGAACATACATATTTATAAACTATATAAAGTTTCTAAACACTATATATACAGGCGATTGCTTTAAGACACAGGAAGCCCAGCTAAAATTTCATTAAAATGCCCCTGAACAAAGAGTGTATATTATTCATCATTGGTGGAATTCACTATTTCAGTGAATCAAATGCTTAAATATTTCATTGCAGTATTGCGTTGTTACTTCATTAAACTCAAAATGTTTTTTGGTGAGTGGCAAAGCCTGCATGAAAATCTCCTTTGAAGCATCTCTGAGTGTTTATTACAAATTCAAGTACACAGTGTTTTAAAGGCATGAAAGATTAATGCTCACTGGACAACAGACTTATTGGGCAAATGACGTTTATAGGATGTTTATTCTCCATATGATGACAGTCACTGAAATGGTAATGGACACCAGTCGAAATCACTTGGAGCTGCTGTTCGTATTTGTCTCCCTTCAATTAAACCCTTGGCTAAAGGCATTCCAGATTGAGCTCAGATGCATCCGTTTTGCTTTGATTATCTTAAGAGGTCTCTAGAACCTGACTGTAATTCACCTGTGGCAAATTCAATTGATTGGATCTGATTTAGAAAAGAACACATCTGTGCACTGTGCACTAGAAATAGGTGCAATAATCATACTGTAATATTATCATAGTAAATACTAGATAAATCTGACTATATTCAAGACATTTATACTTGCTAAGATGACATTTTACAGTATGTGTGTAAGGTCTCACAATTCACAGTGCATATCAGACCAAAAACCAAGTACAAGGAACTCTCTTTGTGGGTGCAAGTCTATAACTAGGTGGTATTTCTAAATGGTAGCCTGTGAAATTAACTTGTCTTATTACATTAAATGTACCAGGACTTAACTTTTGTATGGGTAAGTTTAACTACAGATTCGAAGTGTCCAATGCCTAGAAAACCAAAGGTGCATTAACTAGCCCATATAGAATGACCAAATATTTATAGCATCCAGATGTAGTTATGAATGCTGCTATTGAGCAGAGAATGCACCCCTGCTTGAGTGACTCTTTGATGTACTCCTTCATAGCCTTGTTCTCTGGAGCAGAGAGAGTGTAGTCTCTGTTTCTGGAAAGGGGTGCACCAGATGGTATGACAAGGGAGAAAAAGACCAAGACATAATCTCACCTTTTGAGGAGGGCTGAGGGCTGAGAGGGCTTCTTAGTGGTACAAGGGAATGCATTTGGGTTACTTTTACATCTAAGAAGTTCCCTGCTGCACTGGAATTGATGAGTGCTGGAAAGCAGTTTAACTGCGAGCACTATGAAAAATACACAAGAACAGTAATTTTCTTATTTTCTGTAATAGGAGTGATATCTTGGTCTGGGCACATTGTGTGTTCCTGGGTCTTAGTGTGCATTCCACTCTAAAATGTCCTTTATGTCTGCAGTATATACACATGCTCATGTTTGTGTGGTTTCAAACAAACCAGGTTTTGTTTTGGGTAAGGAGAAAGCATAACCCCCTTGACAATGACAATAAATCTTGAACCTTGAACCTGGTCACAGTTCGCCTGGTTTTAATGAATATGTCTCTAACCTGCATCTTTTCTGGAGACTTGATGGTCAAATACTTCTCCAAACTCTTTCTTGAACTCTGCAAATGTTTGAGATAGCATTGCTTAGTCAAACATTTGAGCTTGGTCAAAAATGGTGATGCTCTACCGCAGAAAAGAAATAGAACTTGTCGGATTTTGTCCACATCTCTGGGGTGAACAGAGTGAACTTGCAAAGAGTAATAAGCATTGACCAGGAGAGCCAGATAGAGCTTTTGGGTAAACCAAACAGCTATAAACAAAAGCACGGCAAGAAAGAATGGCCCAGAACTTTTTAGAATAAGAAACCTTTATGCGTCATCCCAGCTTGTTAGGAAGTTGGGGTCGGAGCTCAGGGTCAGCAGTGATACAGTGCCCCTGAAGCATAGAGGGTTCACGGCCATACACTAATAATAGTACTTAGCATGGCTTCATGGTGTGTATGAGTGTCCATGTGCTTTATATATTATGGGAAAAGGAAATGAGTATGATAATGGAAGAAGAGTCCTAACCCTAAACCTTCAGAACATCACCGCATGGTTAATTATTTTCCTATAAGAGCATGCCTTGTAATGTAATAGTCCATGTATATTTAATCACCAGGTAGTTTTATCTTTTAGTCATTATAATTTTAGTCATACACAATGAAATTCTTTAATACTTTAAAACTCATTAATAAAATATTGTCAACAGGTTTTGTTCCAGTCATCCTGTCGACCATGACATTAAGCTCTTTCCTCATCAATAAAACCATGACATGGGCAGATGCACAAAATTACTGCAAGACTGTATATGTTGACCTGGCTATGGCTAAAAGTCAAACCTCTTTGCTGAAACTAAGAGACACATTAGCAAAACAAAATGTCACAGGGCCTGTCTGGATGGGACTGTACAATGACTTAGACACCTGGCGCTGGTCCTACAACAGTCGCCTGTTAAATAATATAACCCTAAGAATGTGGGCTGGTGGACAACCTGATAATCAGAACGGTCATGAATGCTGTGCTGCAATAGACAACAATGGAACGTGGTGGGATATGTCCTGCCTAGACGTAAACCCCTTCATATGCTATAGTGGTGAGTGCACGTCTATTTTAATTTGCTTTAGCCTTTCTTGGTCAAACTCTAGTTCCATTTGCTACACGGCCAGGTAGCCTAGCACAGTAGTAATGAAAGGAATGTGTGTGGGCACGTATCTGGCTCTTCATAATGAAAAAAGATGCCATAAAGCACACATCTAGCCAATGTCAATACAATTCATATAAATTGTAATGTAATTTACACCTCAGCAAGAGTTAAAAATATTTCAGTTGTTAATTACATTTCAGTTTAAAATAACAGAAAAATGCTTTCTACTCAGTTGTGGAACCATGGTTACATTTTAAACCTTCGTTTCCACTTCTTTATGTTCCAGACTGCCATGTTGGCTTCTTTAGGAAATAATATAGCCTGTATATCAACTTGAATAAAATTGATTAATAAAAGAATAATTTTTTGTTTAGTTCACTGATCAGTAATTTCTTTACCTATTATTTTCACAGCTAGTGGTGCAAACAGGTATGTTGGTTTCACTACTGTCATGAACTGGGCTGATGCTCAGGCTTACTGCAGGCAGTATTACACAGACCTGGCCAGCCCATTCAATGCCACAGATAACAGCCTGGTACAGCAAGTGGCAACAGTCCAGGGGTTTTCTTGGTTCGGTCTATTCAGGGACAGCTGGAGGTGGGTAGATGGGACCAAAGTTGGCCAACTCTTGTGGCAATCCCCACTGCCTGATAATGTTGATCCCCAGGAAAACTGCGGCACACTTAATGGCGGAATACTTGATGATACAAAATGCACCAACCAGTACTATTTCATCTGTGACATCAGTGAGTCCTTTACTTTCATATCTACACTTAGTGATCTGTTGTGAAAGTAAAAAAAAAAAAAATTATATTACCAATTATTCCTTTGTGCGTGTCTGTTTTGTCCTGCACAGTTCCAGTGGTGAAATATGCAGTGAAACTGCAGGTGAAGTCTGATCAGAGTGTGTTTGATCCTGCTGTGATTGCAGCCATTTTAGAGCAGGTAAGTCATGCGACAGCTCCAAATATTAATCCATAATATTTTGTTTAAAGTTCTTTTGTAATTCTGTTTAGTCACAGAGGTATTGGATAAAATATTTTGGATTCAGATTGCATAGCACTGTAGTGATAATATAACACTATGGTCAGGTGAAAAAAATATAACTTATTGGACAGATTCTAAATTTGAAACAGTTGAACTAGTTCCTGATAATCCTCCATTTTCATATCCATAATAATGATTTATAATTGCATTATCCAGTGTCACCCAGAAGAGGATGGGTTCCTTTTTGAGCCCTTTTGGTTCCTCTCAAGGTTTCTTCCTCTTGCCATCTCAGGCGGTATTTTCTCTCCACTGTTACCCCTGGCTTGTTCATTAGGGAACAAATAAATCTACATCCAGATTTCTGTAAGAAGCAGGTTTTATTATGCAGTAATAAAATAATAGCTCTGCTCTTCAGATCAAACAGAAACTGGATAAAAAGACCACTGTGTCCTGGAGGGTTCAGCCAGACAGAAACATCTTTCACAAGAAAATCCAGCCCAACAGGTTACCTCTAAATGCTCATTTTATATTCATTTTGAAGGAAACTGCATTTCTTTAAATGAAACAGTGGTGCATTTTCATGTGATATTAATATAGGACCATATTCAGTATTCAGACTTCAGATGTAACTACAGAAGTGCTATTTGTAAATTACATAAGAGTTACGCATGCAGTCCAGTGCCACTGTCAGGGCAGTTTGATGCAACCACAATATGTTATATTAAATAATTAATAATATTAATTAAAATGAATAAAATTCAATTTTTTTGTCCTCTGGTAAGAAGAGTTAAAGGCAGAGGTCTAGACAGTAGTGAAAAACTCTGTTTCAAAAAAATCTGGCAACCTCGGAGGCATGAACTACACACGAGTGATTTTAATAATCCAACTGCGGAGCTGAGAAAATCCACTTAAGCAGCTGCGTAACCAGACTCTGAATTCTAGGAACTTTCCTCGCATAAATACTGACGTAACTTTGATTTAATTTGCCGACTATGGATATGGCCCAAAGTCAGCTTGGCACATTGTTGAGTGCAGCACAAATGAACATTAAATTTCATACAATGATGAAAATGGCATTTATTATTAGTATATGCTAAAATTTTGAAATTGTTTGTATCTCATGATGTATACACTGCTAAAACCCTCTTGTTTCTGTTTTTTTTGTAGCCCTTGAAATTGCTTGGAAAATATGTTAACCTGTCTGTTTTACTCCTGCCTGGTTATCTGATTATTCCTCTGGTTTTGGGAATACTGTGATCATTGTTTTTGACCCTGACCCTTCAAAGTACCACAGGACCAGATGCTCTCTGAGGTCAGATGTTACAAAAAATGTTACAGCAAAACTCATTTTTACAGTTAATTTTTTTTGGGAAAAAAATGACTATATGTGGAATACACACACATGAAATCATGATTCCACATTTTCTCAGTCAGATCAGATTAAATATTTATTCATAAATATTTATCTATTTATATAATGTTATAACCTAAACATTTTATTTATTAACTTGTTTATTTCTGTGTCTCTTTTGTTTCTGATTTCTGTTTTTATAACTTTTTTTGTCCTCATTGTTTTTGTGAGAATTAGATACTGTAATGTACTGTAAATAATTAAACATGCAGACTTCTGGACCACAAAACGTTAGACATTTTTTAGGCAGGGTTTTTCTCCACCAATAAATAAAGGTGCCTTCAACTGTCAGTTTAAGGTCTGTTTTAATTTGTAATCTAGATGTCGATTGTGCTTTTTGTTTCATTTTATCTGCCTCCTGAATTCTGTTTTAGATCATTTAAATGAGGGTTGTGGTGAATGATATGTTTTCTGATGTTTGCAGAACTAAAATTAATAAACTTCTACTTATTTATCTTTAATATTCCACACAGCTCTGTTCATTGTGGGATCAGAGACACTGTGGGATCAGTGACTACCTGGCTTTTTTAAATAAAATCTGTGGTGTACTGGGTCTAGTGGTCTGAACTCCAGGTTTGATAAGCCTCTTCTCTCTTCAAACTGTCTGATGTGCCACATCCTCAAACTTTAGCCAGGGACAACTTTAACTGCAAAATAATAAATCCATGGACTGTCTAAATACAGATTTATTTTCTGACTGTCCAAATATTTGCCTATTTAATATGACAAAGATATCATATTAAAAAAGTAATATTCTGGCTATTTATTAGAACAATAGAGCATTTTATTCCTGAAATTTCCAACCACAGGACACAATACATATAAGCTGACATGGGTGTTGCTATGTGCAAGAAAACATGATGAAATGAGAAGCAGTGCCCTAAAGGTTCCCCTACATGTCGGAGAATGAAATGCAGTGCCCTATAGGCTCCCGTACATGTAAGAAAATGAGACGCAGTGCCCTATAGGCTCCCGTACGTGTAAAAAAATGAGACGCAGTGCCCTATAGGCTCTGCTACATGTGAAAAAATGAGATGCGCTGCCCTATAGGCTCCCATACATGTAAGAAAATGAGATGCAGTGCCCTATAGGCTCTGCTACATGTGAAAAAATGAGATGTGCTGCCCTACAGGCTCCCCTACATGTGAGAAAATGAAATACAGTGCCCTATAGGCTCTCCTACATGTGAAAAAATTAGATGCAGTGCCCTTTGGGTGCTCCTGCTCCATTCATTTTTTCACCTCTGTCCTTCAGACAGCCTGTCTGCCCCAGAAGGTGTGGCTTATGTTCTTCATTTTAATGTGTTAAGTGTGCCCTCTACTGGACACACACAGACACACATGCAAAAGTCACAAATTAAAAATTAATACAATTCTGTCTGATGAAATCTGCACACTAACATGGAAACATTTGAGATTTGGATTTAGAGCCTAAGGAGCCCTTCACCTGATTCTTGAAGAGCTCTCATGAGGAATTCTCCTGACCTAGAACTCCACAGTTCCTGAATCCTGAATCAGTTGATTTTTGTTGTTTTCTCCTTTTAAAAAATCTTGATTTAACTTTCTCATTTATTACAAAATCTGTATGGAAAGAACAATTAAACTGTTCATACTGACCATTAACATTGTCTCTTCTTATGAATGCACTGACTTTGTTTAGTTTGCTTTGTTTAGTCCTTTAAACCTACATATAGCATGCGAATCTCTTTCACTTCTTTTGCCTAACACTTTTAAATCCTTGTTATTTAGGTTCTTAGAGAGATGACTCAAAATAACAAGCTTAGCTGAGAACATTTATCAAAAATATTCCATGTCACACAAATATACATATAGACAGCTGTCCACCTGAAACAAGGGAAAGTCGATCAGAGAAAAGAGAGAAAATCTATCAGAGCCATTCCACAAGCAATGGGTATAGCCAATACAACAATTTGGAATGTCCTGAAAAAGAAAGAAACCACTGGTGTCCTAACAAACAGACGTCAAACAGGTCAACCAAGGAAAACAACAGAAGTTGATGACAGAAACATTGTGAGAGCTGTGAAGAAAAACCCAAAAACAACAGGCAGTGACATCACCAACAACCTCCACAGGGCAGGGGTGAAGGAATCACAATCCACCATTTGAAGAAGACTTTGAGAGCAGAAATATAGAGGCCATACCACAAGATGCAAACCACTCATCAGCAGTAAAAAACAGAAAGCAAGATTGGAATTCACAAAGAAATACAGAGAATCTAATTAAGGGGAACTTCATTATGCAGCAAGACACTGCCAAAAGAACAAAGAACTTCATCAGGGGAAACAAGTGGAAGGTTTTAGACTGACAAATTCAATCAACAGACCTTAACCCAACTGAGCAGCATTTCATCTCCTGAAGAAGATACTGAAGGGAGAAACCCCCCAAAACAAACAAGAACAAGACAGAAGCTTGGTAAAAGCCTGGAAAAGCATCACAAAAGAAGAATGCAATAGTTTGGTGATGCCAGTGGACATCAAGCATGGGATATGCAACCAAATATTAAGTGTTATTTATTTGATTTACTTTAAGACTATCTGTTCCAATACTTTTTCACCTAAAATTGGGTGGTCTGCCACCAAAGGTGAAATTCTGATCTATCATTGCATATTCATTTCAAACCCAAATGTCTTCAGTGTATAGCAAAAACAGAACAAAAAAGAATTGGACTTGCTCTTCCAATACTTTCACATGGGACTGTATATATAAAATGGTAAACATTCAAATTAGATGCAGGTTTGGTAATTCTCATGCAGAAAGAATCCAGCAGTATTGACATCACCTCTAACAAATAAACAGACCCCCACCTCAAAAGAAAAAGACAGAAAAAGAAACTCAGAAATCCTAAAAAAAGCAGTGTTCTTTGCTTTGCAGTTGGTAGTAGGTTCACCACAGAAGCTATGGCTAACAGTAAGAAGCTAATTATGTAAATGAGTTGAGGAGCTTTAAGGCATGAGACAAGCTTTCTCAGTCACCTCCACAACTATAATGTTTAGACCAGCACAGTCTCACACAGTACTCAAAGTACTTTTATTAAACACTTGTTGGCCAGCTGTAGTACAGCTACATTCTAAATTCTTTCATTCATATCCTGAGGCATCTGGAAATGGAATTATGGTAATGTAATACTACTATATACATACGGAAAATACATAATTAGTATGAAAAGGAAGTGCAGTATGATGTTTCACAAGGTTCTTTTTTAGCACCTTGATGTTGGGAACTAATTCAGCTAGTTTGCTGATTTCTGCTAAAACTGCTTATAATCATTTGACAAACCAGCAATATAAGGAATATACAAACCCAATATGATGCTGAGAAACTCACGCATGCTTTCATAACTTCTAGACTAGATCTTTGTGATGTGTTGCTGGATCTTTAAGGGAGCTGTGAAAGCTCTGAATGGTTATTTCTGTATCTGTATTTTCTGTAAATGTAGTTTCCTTTTATGCTTCTATACACAATGTTGTTGTTCTTTTGGCTGCTCCTGTTAGGGGTTCAACACAACGGATCATTGGTCCACATATTTGATTTGACACAGTTTTTACACCGGATGCCTTTCCTGACACAACTCTCCCCAATTTTAGCTCGGCTTGGGACTGACTCTGGGAGTGCACTGTTTTGTACTGGGGTTGGTTCCCTGGCCAGGAAGCGTGCTGAGGCCTAACCAGTAGTCCTCCAGGGATCCCTTCTATACACTATATACTCTTTAAAAATTTGAACCCTTAAGGGTTTTTTTTTTGTCCCTTTAGGGGAACCATTAAAGGTTTTATAGGTGTTGAACCCTACAACAACATGCTTTCCTATCAGAAAAGCTTCCAGGTAGAACCCTGAAAACCCTTAATTATCCAATGAACCCCTAAAAACACCTTAAGTTATTTTCTCTAAGAATGTGTGTGTTAACTGGATAAGTGTGTAGCACAAACTACACACTATAGCTCATTATTTTTTTTCTTAATAACTAGAACCTGTCAGGTGTTTAACATTTAACTGAACTGACTTGGTCCTTTGTGCCAAGGATATTTCTCAAGGATTTATACAGTAGTTCTGAATAATGAATGGTTCTTAGCTTCCTAGGAGGATTTTACCTGGAAGCCTTTGTGATAAGGAAACACTCTGTTCTCACTATATAGTTATATGGTTCTATATAGAACACTATATTTAAAGTAAATATGACTCAATCATCAATTCTTTGGCTTTAATCTAGGAATTTTACAGCCACAACACTCCTCCATTTCCTGAACATACTACAATACTGTACAAAATTAAATTTTAATTTAAAAGATGCAAATAAAATGCATATACGTCAGAGAAAGGTGGCTTTTATTACATGCAGTTTTAAAGGCAAAGTCTGTATTTGAGGGGGGAAAGTGGGGTTTGGACATTTGCAAATGTTTGTTTTGGAAAAAATGTGGACATTTGGAAAAAAATTAAATGACAGTCAGTCTTATGTATTAAGTTATATAAAATGTGCATACTTTATATAGACTGATCAAACCTTTATATAAATAATAATTAACATTTAAGAGTGAATCATTTTTTATAGAAACCAGAAACTGCTTCCTCATTTTTGTTTTGAAATTTGCTTTTCATTATAAAGGAGTAGAATCAGTGCTGATTGGGATTGTTTTCTTAGTAATAATACTTTGTGTCGTAAATTAATTATTAATTAAATGTTATGGAAGCATTGTAAATCTCTGCTGTCATATCAGGCAAAACTGTGATCTAAATGTGTCTCATATGCAAACTTTATGAAAAGATCTCATGCAAAATGCTATCCAAATGGGGAAAAAAAAGAAAAAAGGAGAATTTAAATAGTCATATAAACAAAGGTTTAGCAGACAGGTTCAGCAAACAGAAAGATATTCTGTTCATATTAATTTTGTTCGCTTTTTAGACAGTATCTTAATTATTGCACAGACTATGCACAGAAAGAAGTTTAAAATCTTTATTATTATTATTATTATTATTAATTTAGCTCTACAGGCCAAGAGCTTCAGTTACTGTTCACATCAAACATCAGAATGAAGAAAAAGTGTGATCTCTGTGACTTTGATCATGGCATGGTTGTTGGTACCAGATGGGCTGGTTTGAGTATTTCAGAAACTGCTGATCTCCTGGGATTTTAACAGTCTCTAGAGTTTACATAGAATGGTGCGAAAAACAAAAAACATTGAGTGAGTAAGAGTTCTGTGTGTGGAAACGCTAAGATAACGCTTGATAAGAGAGGTCAGAGGAAAATGGCCGAATTGGTTCAAGCTGCCAGGAAGAATATAGTAACTCATATAATCACTCTTTACAACTGTGGTGAGAAGAAAGGCATCTCAGCATGCAGAGAACATCGAACATTGAGGTGGATGGGCTACAACAGCAAAAGACCACATCAAGTTCCAAGTTCCACAAACTCACCCAAACTGGACAGTTGAAGATTAGACAAAAAAAACCAAAAAAAACATCTGGTCTTTTTTCCGGTTTTCAACTGTCCAGTTTCAGTGAGTCTGTGCCTATGATTGCCTCTGTGTAAACTCTAGAGACTGTTGTGTGTGAAAATCCCAGGAGATCAGCAGTTTCTGAAATACTCAAAGCAGCCCATCTGGCACCAGCAACCACGCCACTGTTAAAGTCACAGAAATCACTTTTTCTGAGTCACTTCTTCCCCATTCCGAAGTTTGATGTGAATATTAACTGAAGCTTTTGACCTGTATCTGTATGATTTTATGCATTGCACTGCTGCCACATGATTGGCTGATTGGTTGATAACTGCATGAACGTGCCGGTGTACAGGTGTTCCTATTAAAGTGGTTGGTGACTGTACATATATATACACACACACTGGTTTTGTGTAATTGTAATTTGTGTATAGTACTTCTTCGTAGATCCATCTCATGTTTTATTTTTAATGGTGAAAGGAATAGGAATTAGCAGCGTGCACTATAATTGAGATAAATTTTGGTCTAGTAGTATAAAAAGATAGGCAAGTCAAGTTCTTCACATATGTATAAATGATGTTATAAATAGTAAGACATGACAAAGTTAATCAGATCTTTGCAAGCTTCACTGGCAAACTATATCCTTTTCTATCACTAGCAATGTTCCTAATTGTTTTATGTGGCCCTGGAGATGACACTGTCATTACGTTATCATTATGGTTATGGATCATCATGTTATCTGACATGCCCACATAAGTCTAATCAGGCAGAAAAGTGGTTGCTGTTGTTGAAAGTGTTGCTGGAGGTATTGATTTAATCCCAGGGAAGAAGTCAGACTTTGTTAATAAAATGTATTCAAATGTATTTATTTTGTGCCTTTCATTTTTGAGGTTTTAAATGCATTTTGGATTTCCATAAACTACACAATATTGTGAATGATTACAAATACGATGTATAACCTATAGTTATATAAAAAAGCTCATTCCTGTTTTCCTGAGAATGATTGGTCAGTGTTTTTGAATTTGATTTTTTTACTTTTTTAAAATAAAATGAGAAAGTGGGGATGGAAATCAGTCCAGGTGATGGAAATTATTGCCAAATAGGCTGTTTTGAATATTCCCTCTAGAGCAATAAAGGCTTAGCAGCTTTTCAGAAAGTCAGATGATGACAGTGAAGACAGACGTTTAGGAGAGCAGTCTGAAAAAAAAAGAAACAACAGACTACAGGTACATTTACGTTGTTGCACACTGATGCATTTATTATATGCATTTTTTAAAAAAAATTTGATGCCTGCCTTTCTGTGTTAAATCTTTTTTGGTTTCCAAAAAATTGTATGATATTGTAGATGTAATGTTATGACTAATGGGTGTGCTGAGGTGATATATGCCTATATTTAGAGTAAATACCAATAAATAGACATTTGTGTGATTTCTTAATAGCACTCCTAAAAGATGACTATGATTTATTTTTGTACCTTTACTTACTGACATACTGTGAAAATCCAGAAGTAGTTTTACACTCTTACATTAAAACAAAAGGGTTTATCTATTTGTCCATCCGTGGTTATTATTAAAAGGTTCTATATTTTAAACAATACGCATGGTATTCTCATGGCATTTTAAATACTCAGAACTCTTTAATGGTACACTCTTAATAAGAGAAAAATTGAGTTAGTAATTTTATTTGCTTTTTATGATAAATAAATGTGTTACTTGATTAGTGGCCAAGCTGTAAGTCTTAACCACGTTGACACACTGGTCTACGTGATAGCAAACATATCATTCACAGAAATGAAATGAATTACTATACGGATTTTGTAAATTTGGATTCCTCACACACTCTCACACATTTATATTTTTAGTAGGTGATTTTCTTGCAATGTTATCATTATTACATTTATGCTTAAGCCTTTGAATGTAATTGTTTTTTTTAATACTCTTCAGCTACTTGTCCATCATGAAGCCGAATCCTATTCATCTCCTGTATCTTATTGGTAAGAACATACAGTACATATTTATAAACAATGTTTTCTTGAGATGTATTTTTGCTTTATCATTCAGATGAATTAAAGACCATAAGGAAATAATTAATCAAATAAAAGTAAAGGGATAAATTCTCAATTCTTCTTGACTACAATAGTTTGATCAGTTAGCATTATTTGGGTTTCTGAGTGGTGCAACAGGAACGCATTCCCTGTATTGTCAGGAGATCATGAGGTCAAATCCCAATGATGCCACAGTCATCTGTACCTGGGGAGGGACATACTCTCTCTGTCCTTTCAATCACAGTCAACTGTGGGCATCTGTGAGCTCATGTATGCAGAGGGGGGTGGATAGCGGTTTCCTCTGAATGAGTTACGCTGCTCTGTAATGCAGCAGATGTAGTTGGTTTTATATTCTTAAATGAAAAGAATATTTTAAAGGTGAAAGGAAAAACTTCATATAACATCTCTATCTTTTGCACATTAAAAAAATACACCTATTGCCTAATTTGCATATCGATTTCTGTATTCTGAAATGTTAAGCTTGATAGTTATACTCAAATCTGATTTAAGGATAAAGTCTAAACATTGTGGAGAGCACAGCTGATGTATGTATACAATTTTCAATTATAACTTATTGTAATTACAGTATTACAATTATCAGACTACAGTATTAGAAATCACCACAACTTTATCAGTCAACATTTTAAGAATACCTATCCAGATGTTTACTGGGAAGTAAACACTTTGGGAACTACTTATAAGACACGTAATTCTACCTCACCTGCAATTCAGAAATCTCTTTAGCCAATCACCTGAGGACTTCACAAAGGGGAATAATTTTAATTTACCATAACCAAATCCATTAATGTTGTAGGATTACTAAACCATATAGAGGTGTGAGCTACAGGTTCACACTAGTAAGAAATCATTGCTCTTGTGTAGCACCTGTTGCTTGTAGTTTGTCTCTTAGTTCCAATAACATGCAGTAGTAGCTATACATTGTATATTATATATACAGTACTGCATAAATGTTTTAGGCACCCTGTTTTTTTTTAGTACAAACTTTGTTATAGATGTTTATTTTATGACTTCTACATTATATCTATTGATTAAGTACAAAAACATTTTAGATTTCCAAATATTAGTTTTCCAGCACAAAATTAAATGTTACAGAAAAATGTTTGTATGTCAGTAAAGAAAGCAGCAGATTATGTAAGAGACACTTTTCAGACAAAAAACATCATGAAGGCTGCTGGGTTTTGCTGCAAAAATAAGAAGTAAGTGTGACAGTCAAAGTCTCCAGAAGAACTGTGGCTGCTTCTGCAAGATGCTCAGTAAAACTTACAGCTAATTTCCTTATAAAACTGCACTAATTGTACCTGAAACTACTTTTTTTTAAAGAGAAGGATCGTCACACCAAATATTGACTTTGTTTCATTTATTACTGTTTACTGCTCTTTATAATACTTTTTTTAATGCAGAAACATTTAATTTCTTTATTTTTGAAGGCATCTTTGCTCTACAGCATTTCTTTGCATGTGCCTAAGACTTTTGCACAATACTGTATGTAGCTATACATCATATATACTGCATTTCATTGTCTCTGTACTCGTACTCTGACAATGACAGTAAAGTTGAACCTAACCTGACCTAACCTAACTGTTTGAGATGAGAGATGAGATTAGGTTAGATTATCTCTGAAGGAGAAGTAATGTTTTAATAATACAATAATGTTAATTTATTCTATTGACATTAATAAACATATTGTAAATAATAAATAATTAGTAAACTGACTATAAACTCACTATATCTGTGTATATATATATATATATATATATATATATATATAAATGTATGTATCTCTCTCCATACATATATATATATATATATATATATATATATATATATATATATATATATATATATATACACACACCCACACACACTGTAAAATTGTGCCAAATCAAATGATCTGCTGTGGTGAACACTTACAGGAGCAGCCAAAAGAGGGACAATAACAACTATATATATATATATTAAATCTATTAATCTATTATTAATCTAATATACATCTATTAATATATAATATATTATAATATGGTATTTATTATATATTATATTAGTAAATAATGAATGAATGAATGAATGAATGAATAAATAAATAAATAAATAAATAAATAAAATATTTTCAACAGGTGTTGTTCCAGTCACCCTGTCCATCCCATTAGCCCCTATCCTGATCAAGAGAAACATGACATGGGTAGACGCGAGGAAATACTGCAGGAGTGCACACTTCGACCAGGCTACATCTAAAACAGCAATTGATTGGGTGATGCTAGGAAACATATTAGCAAAACAAAATGTAACTGGGCCTGTCTGGCTAGGACTGTACAATGATCATGACAGTTGGCGCTGGTCCCTGAATGATCTCCCATTAAAGAATATAACTCTAAGTAAGTGGGGCAGTGGAGAACCTAATAATTTAGGTGGTCACGAAAGTTGTGCTGCAATAGACCAAAAGGGACTGTGGTGGGATTCGACGTGCGAACATAAAAGAGCCTTCATATGCTATGATGGTGAGTGGACATACAGATTTAATTTGTTTTAGTTTTTCTTATCTTTGTATTGAAATCCAGGGATACCTCCATTGCACATTGAAATTCCTACAAATTTTGCATTATCAGGTAGCCTACTATGGGCATAATGAGAGGAAGGTACATGTAATGATAACAATAAACCAGGTTGCATACACACATCTAGCCAACATGTTACAACACTGTATTTCACTCCTTTGATAATTGGGATGACATTGGCAAATGTTTAGGAGAACGCCTGTTCTACTTTATTATATTCCAGACCACCAGGTCAGTGTTCATTTAGAACTACTAGAGCCTGCAGCTTAAGGCTCATAACATGTCCTGGCAGTACGCCTTACCAGACAGAAACATTGAAAGAAGTCATCATATGACCTGCGTTAACTATTTCCGCACAATGACTTCCTTTACTCAGTGGGATAATTTGTCTTTAGAGCACCTGTATGTTGCTCCCCAAAGCACGGCAACAGCTGGTCAATGACTTACCAGCTAACCCAAGCAGATCTGTGGGTCAATATCTTTTGGTAACAGAAAATCGGGAGACTGGGAGTTCGAATACAGATAATTTCACAGCCATCTGTGTGTCTTTTGTCAGTTTATTCTTCTTCAATCATGGGCATCTGTAAGCTCATGTATCCAGAAGAGGATAGTTAACACTTTTCTCTGAGTTATGCTTCACTGTCCACTTATGTAAAAGTTTTCCAGAAATATGCATCTTTTTGGTCAATGGTAACAAACAAATATAGCTACTGGTTTAGAAAGTTTAGAAATCCTTGTAACTCTGTGTAAACAGTTCCCACTCAGTTACACACAGACATAAACAATGATTATTCACAAAAACAAACAATTAGAAGTAGTGTCTTTGAAAGCCACTTCGAACTTCTGGCAAGACGATAGTGGGAATGAGGACAAATGGCACATAGCAGTGAGCTTTTATAGGCTACCCACGTGGGGTCACAATTATGGTCAAGAGGTGATGTCATACACAAAGATTCCTCTACTTGTTCTACAAGACACAGCCCTGGAGGTCCTGAAGTAGAACCAGAACTTTTGGCTGTTTTTATTTAGTAAAGATTTAAACATGCCCTGGAAAGTAATATGCAAAGGAACATGCATTAGAAACAAAAGCTTATAACAGTCAAGAACTGAGGGAATCCCAGACGTCCCAACTGGAGCTGATCATTTTATAATGTCATAATTGATGAGAATACATTTGATTAATTAAAGAATTAAAACCTATGCAGGAGTCTTTGCATTTTATTTTTTGTCTAATTACCTACTAAAAGTGTTAATGATTTTTTTTTTACTTATTTCACAGCTAGTGGTGCAAACAGGTATGTTGGTGTCACTACTGTCATGAACTGGGCTGATGCTCAGGCTTACTGCAGGCAGTATTACACAGACCTGGCCAACACGTTCAATTCCACAGATAACAGCCTGGTACAGCAAGTGGCAACAGTCCAGGGGTTTTCTTGGTTTGGTCTATTCAGGGACAGCTGGAGGTGGGTAGATGGGACCAAAGTAGACCCCCTCTTGTGGCAATCCCCACTGCCTGATAATGCTGATCCTCAGGAAAACTGCGGCACACTTAATGGCGGAATACTTGATGATAAAAAATGCACCAACCAGTACTATTTCATCTGTGACTTCAGTGAGTCCTTTACTTTCATATCTACACTTAGTGATCTGTTGTGACAGCCAGAAAACTTCAAAAGCCCAAAGGTTAAATGATATTACCAATATTTGTCTTTAGTTTAATGTTTCATTATTTTGTGACAGCTAAAAACTATATTTCCCTCTTATTTACCTGTATACTTCCTTCAAGTCACTATTCAAGGACCTTTTATGGTGCCCTAAGAAGTATTCAAAGAATTCAAATAAATTAAAATGAATTTATCATTGCCTTCCTGATGGTGCAAATGTACCAAATTTATTTCTTGTCCACTAGTTTTTTTTATACCCTGCATTATAATACTGTATTTATCTGCACTCTTATCAACTTCGTCTTATAGTTTGGAGAAGATCCCTCCAAGGGGTGGTCTAGCAAACCTCACCCATGCTGATGAAATAATGGAGATAGTGATTTAACTAAGAGAAACAAGCAAAAGGAAGATGACAGCACAATACTGAAATAAGATTAAAGGCACAAGAAGAGGGCACGAAATAAAATATGGGTCAAATACCCTTTCATTTCAGAAAGAGAGTCTATATTTTCCAAGTACATCATTAGTCACCAAAGAGCAATTCCATTTATTTCATGTAATATGTGCCAAAGCATGATTTAACTGGCTTTTTTTCAGGTCCTTTACTAGTGTATTTGCCAAAAACATTGTGGGCCAACATTAGAGGAGAAAAACTGCTATACTTTACACTTTTTTTAAAGGAGGTACTTAATTTAACATCGGAGCAGGCTGCTATGAGTTATCACTAAAAAAAACACTAAAAGAGTCTTAACATATGAATCTGGAATTATTGACAATTGCGTAGGTGTTTTGAATTCTCCTCTAAAAACAGACCCCTACTGTGAGATGTGGGAGGTCTGCCCCCTTCCAACATCTCACAGTAGTAATCCCTCGTCTCAACTTGATTTTACTGCTTGAAAGATGTGCTGACGCAGCATCCTCATTATCAATCACAATAAATGGAAATGTTTTGAGTTCATTAGTGTGAAATAAAATCTATACTTGTGTTTCACTTAGCTAACATTAGACACATATAGAGTTAACATCGGTTTATTCTATTGATTAGGGATGCCACTAAAAATATGGTCAAAGGGTCAGCCAAAAGAGAAAAAAGGCTGAAAAGTTGGGCCAAATTTGTCAAGTGCCAAGTCTAACTCTTTACAAATAATTTTAATGACAGTGATGTAATGGAAGTGTGCATGGTGTATAGCCTTTTGATGAAGGGATTTGTGTCTACAGGAATACATGCTGCTGGGTTTTCTCATTGAAATATAGCAGTAATGAAAAGAGGTTTTTGTGCTTGGAAGATGTCTGAAAATCATTGAATTATGCACTTCATGTCTTCATGCATGTCTATTTTGTCTTGCAAAGTCCCAGTGGTGAAATACGTCGTGAAACTGCAGGTGAAGGCTGATGAGAGTATGTTTGATCCTGCTGTGCAGTCAGCCATTTTAGAGCAGGTAAAATATGTGATGGCTTTATGTTCTGAAATAAATAATTTGATACATTGAGACTTAGAGGCACTGTAGCAGATTTCATACTTTTGGAAGCTTAAGGGGAAAAGTAGAGACAAATGGACCATGACTCATTTGGATTGGTTTTTAATGAGGACTGGAGGAAGAGAGCCAGTAGCAGTGGCGAGCACTGCTAGTATATGGTGGTGCAAATAGCTTTGGGGTACTGAGCTATGGAGAATAGGGACTAAAGATACAGGTTGAAGAATGTAATGAAGCAAGAAAGACAAGAGACACTTGATTAAATCATGTATTCTGGTTTGATTAAGTAGCAGTGAGTAATATATTCCATGAATTATAACATTATGAGCCTGCAGTCATTCAATATTTGGGTCCTGATGACAATGGTTGGGATAACGCTTCACCGCTAGCCTTCCATGGCCTCACTGATATTAGACCCCAAACAAGTTATTGCTCTGACCTAAGAAGTTAATTCTCTCTTGGGTTCTATTCAGCTTATTTCATTATTCAGAAGAAGAACTGTGAGTTTCATCCAGTTTTAGATTTGAGAGGCTTAAAATTGGTTCCTAAAGACCCTCCCTTTTCATATTCTAAGGGTGTCAGATCATAGTAATGATTTATAATCTCACTATCTGTCTGTCAGGCAGATGAGGATGGGTTCACTTTTGACTCCTCTCAAGATTTCTTCCTCATTTCGTCTCAGAGAGTTTTTCCTCATCACCATCACCTCTGCCTTGGTCTGAATCTACATTCAAGATTTCTGTAAAACTGCTTTCTGACAATATTTATTGTTAAAAATGCTATACAAATAATAATGAATTGAATTGAATTGTTCAGGCCATGCCACCACAAGACTGCTGATCTATAGGTGTGACATTATTTTCATGTCATCATTGCCCCAGAACACAGAAAAAAGATTTGCCTTGCAAGTACATGCATTCTTATTCAAAGTCACACCTTTGGCCTCTCCCTAGCACCACAGGCGTTTTCACCTGTCTCATGGTGAACTCAGAAAAGAGTAGCACATACCGTATATATATTGCTGCTAGCCTTATTTTTTACATGTTGATTGGTCTGTACCCTTTTAAATATCCTTTCTCTACAATAGATATGTATAATACAGAACCTTGAATAAAAAATAGGTTTTATTAAATCATTGTTCTATTTTTCAGATCAAACAGAAACTGGATACAAATGCCAGTGTGTCCTGGAAGGTTCAACCAGATGGAAACATCTTCCACAAAAAAATCCAGCACAACAGGTTGCCACTAAATTTTATGCAGTTTTAGAGAAATACAATTAAGTACTATATTTAGTACAATTTTAAAAAATGGATTTTATTAATCATATGATGCAAATTTTTTGTAGCCCTTCAAAGTGCTTGGAACATCTGCAACTATAGAGCCCATAATGTTACAATTTATCATCAGTCCAGTCCAAAGTGTGGATATCATATTTGGATATCTGAGCTGCCTTGGATTTCATGACATAAACTGTGATGAGTTCATAATTATTATGTATGTATGTAATACTTACTTTGACTACAATAATGGACCACAGGATCAGATATTGTCTAAAAATTTACAATAAATGGAGTATGCATTTTTACAGTTCATTTCCAAAAAGAAAAAATAAATTAGCTGTATGAGGTGTGCACATAAAATGATGTTTCCACTTTTTCTGTCATATTTATTCCTAAACCTAAATATTTTAAACATTTTACTTATTCCTCTCTTATGATTCTGATTTCTGTTTATAATATATATTCTTTGTAACAGTGCTGTAGTTAATGACAGAAGTTAAAAACAGGCCATCTTGTAGAGCACATAACACATTTTTAAGGTTAGGTTTATGGTAAGGTTTATCTCCAACTAAAATCAATAAATGAATAAACTGAAATAAGGATTATTGTAAGTGTCTTTTGTGTTTTATTTGGCTGTAATATTCCACACAGGGTTTTTAACTGTGGAACAAAGACAGGGGCAAAATTAAGAGACAAAGTGGACCTGTTTTAAGGACTGGCGGACATCAGTATTACAGCAAACTACAGCTGAATATAAAAAAAACTGGCCATAGTTCAGTGACTCTAGTTTTTCTAAACATGAATCCAAACACAAGTCTGTTTTGTAAATTATTTATCTGAAGGCAGCTTATCTGACCAGGCTAGCTATATGGCGAGAGACATTAAGTCAGAAAGTGGAGAGATTTCACACTTTCATAGATTTTTCATTTTATTTATAAGTGATTTACATCACTTATAAAAATGAACACTATTGTAAATGTACTCAATCTATTAAAGAACTAAAAATGAATAAATTAACTGTATTGTATTGCACATGGTTTTTATATATATATATATATATATATATATATATATATATATATATATATATATATATACAGTACTTTGCAAAAGTCACATGCAAAGAAATTTTGTAGAGCAAAGATGCCTTCAAAAATAATGAAATTAAATGTTTCTACATAAAAAAAACTCTAAAGAGCAGTAGACAGTAATAAATGAAATGAAGCCAATATGTGGTGTGACGATCCTTCACTTTAAAAAAAAAAAAAAAAAAAAAAAGTCTCAGGTACAGTTAGTGCAGTTTTATAAGGAAACTAGCTATAAGTGTTGCTGAGCATCTTGCAGAACCAGCCACAGTTCTTCTGGAGCTTCTTATTTTTGCAGCAAAACCCAGCAGCCTTCATGATGTTTTTGTCTGAAAAGTGGTCACATAACAAAGTTTGTACTAAAAAAATAGGGTGCCTAAGACTTTTGCACATATATACAGTACTGTGCAAAAGTCTTAGGCACCCTAAGACACTGAATTCCAAGTTGCTCCTGATGGCAGGCTAGTGCCATGTTTTACTGCCATAATTTTGATTTACCTTTTATTTAAATAATATTGAATGATAGGTAATAATAGGTGCTTAAGAGAAATTTAGTAGTCATCTGGTAGGAACTGTTGTTTTTTTTTGTTGTTCCTTCTGATGGACCCTTGTTAGAGACGCACGCCTGGTTGAAAGACAGAAGTGTGGCGTGTCGGCAAATCAAGCAATTAAGGTTAAAACAAAAGGAAACAAAGTAAAGAAAGGGAATAAATGTGTGTTTTAAACATCATTCTACCTCCAAGGTGTTGGTCATCCAGCGAAGTATGTTTTTATTTGTAATTTTTATGTCTTTATTTTGTGTTTCATATTGTACTATTCTGATTGTAATTTGTGTTAATTTCAGTTCGACGGTGGTCAGAGTGGCGTTGGTGGCCAAGATGGCATCAAGCCACAATAAAGATTAATTAAGCCATCAGTGAAAGAACTCTTTATTGACTAAGCGAGGAGGTGGTGTGATACCGTGCATTATCTGCCTATGGTGTGTAAGTGTGAAACATTGTAAAGTGCTTTGTAGAACTGCTAAGGTTAAAAGGTGCTATATAAGCCCACTTACCATTCCATATGTTGATGTATTTCTTTATTAGTGAGGTCAGATACTCATGTTCATTTCTTGATGATCTATTTCTTGCTCTATTTATCTGGTTCTATGGCATTATGTTTTGCATCAATTGTCGCTAAAGTATTGTGCTTTCTGATAGTCTGATATAGGACTATAATTAATAAATTGAAACCAGGCTTATTGTAAGAGTATTGTAAAGCGTGCTTTATTTGTCTGCAATATGCCACTAGTTTCCGTTCATATTAGTGAAATTCAGTTAGACGTCTAATGATTGGTAATTCACTTTAAAGCGTTCAGGTGGGTTCAAGGTGTTGACTCCTAACACTTACATTGATGAAATTTCATAATGGTCATAAATAATATTCAATAAACCAGTCACATTGATAGATTGTGGGGTGTTAAATAATAAGTCAGAAATTTGAAAGAATGACATAATATCTTGAACCATGTTGTTAAGTAAAAATAATGAGATATTAAATTAAAATAATGACATGCTATTTTGAAACAATAAGTGATTAAGTTGAAATAATGATATAATATTTAAAAATAACTACATAATATCTTGAAAAACAAGTTAAGGCCAAACACTGAGATAATAAGTTACAATAATGACATGACTATATTGAAGTAAGGGGATAATGAGCTAACTAATAGCTACTAACTAGCATCACTAAATTAAACATCTCATTTTAGTTCACTCTCATTGTGCAGCTCATCTCTCCTTCTCTCTCTCTCTCTCTCTCTGCACTCACTGGTGTATTTCTAATATTAAAAACCAGTAATGACCTGAGAAAACAGCTCTCCATTACGACAAAGTTTACATGGTAATGAGGAGATGGAAAACTGAACGTGTTGCATCTCCATTTGTCTTTGTAAACTTTTTGGTTCTCCAGGAGCTCCAGGTAGACATGGTCTCCTTTCTCAAGCAGCAGCGAGACCGAGTTACCTACTGTTTCCTCGGTGTCGGTTCCAGGCGTGTTATCTGAGACTGAAACTACCCCATCAAGGTTTTTCCCCATAAATTTGTTAAAGATTTTATCCATTTATTGCTTTGTGGTCTGCGTTATTGCTTTGTGGTGTGCTGTTATTGATTTATCTGCCCGTTGAGTGATGCGCAGAAGAGACGTCAACTACTTACAGGAACAGTATCCAATCTAAACCTCTGTGACTTTAATAATTCAATTATTTTTATTGCAACCCTTGCGATGTGTTTATCACATACATGACTACACGATTAATGTTAAATATGCAATTGTCACTAATGAACAGTTTTGACCACCAGAGGTCGCCAAATTACTCTCTGTGTTGTTGACTTTGCCTAGCCTTGTAATTACCTTGCTCACCTGTACCTCATTGTCTCCCTGTCATGTGATCTATTAGCTTGTTACCTTCACTGTATTTAAACCCTGTCTCATGTCCATGTCTTTGCTAAGTCTTTGTCTTCCATTGTGTTGCAAACTCTGTGCCTTTTGTTACTATTACCTGGTCTCCTGAACTTTCTGCCTGCCTCTGTGTTAACGATTTTTGGATTTTCCCTTTGGATTTATTTGCCTGGTCTCCTGAACTTTCTGCCTGCCTCTGTGTTAATGATTTTTGGATTTTCCTTTTGGATTTGTTTGCCTTCATGTTTGGACTTATTTTTTGGTGCTTTTTCTGTGTTGGCCTCTAGAACCTTTTAATAAATCTTTTGGACACTACTTGGGTTGTTCTGCACTTGAGTCTGTGTTCTCCAATAGTCTAGTGGATTGGTGTTGGACTATCACTCCAGAGACCCAGGTTCAATCCCTACAGTGTGACAGAAAGACTTAGCCCTCTGATAGGTCCAAGATGGTCTACATTATCAGGCTGCTAACTGGCAAAGCCCTGGCCTGGGCAACAGGTATTTGGAAAAAGCAAGGTCCTGAATGTGCCAACATCAAAAATTTCACTGGCAACATGCTGAAGATTTTCGACCAATCTTCCTCAGGTCAGGAAGCAGCCAAGCAACTGCTGCAGCTCCGTCAGGGCAGGAACAGCGTTGCGGGTTATGCCATTTCCTTTCGCACCCTTGCAGCGGAGAATGGCTGGAATGAGCCAGCACTCATTTCTGCTTTTCTGAACAGCCTGTGTGAGGTTTTGAAAGACGGTTTAGCTTCTATGGACTGTCCTGATGACCTAGACCTCCTAATCTCTCAGGCCATACGCCTAGACAACCACCTTCGGGAACGCCACAGAGACCATTCTAGTCTCCAGAAGACATATGAGCACAGATCTATGTCTGCACACCGAGTAAGGCATTCGGAGGGCTTATTTAAAAAAAAAAAAAAAAAGCAAAGCCAAAGCCAGGCTTATAAAGAGGCGTGGCCAGGTGCAGCACATTTAGGCTGATTACCCACACACCGGGTCTGTGATAAAAGCCCATGTAGCTTTCCGTGGATTTGCCTGAGAGGGCACTTGCAACATTACATTACCTCCCCTTCTAGGAACAGCTCCTGTTGTTCCCAGACCAGCTGCACAATTCCTACAGAATTCCCTGATGAGCTCTGGGTCCAAGATGTGTTGAGCCGGAACCCAAGAGCGTTCCTCTGGACCGTAACCCTCCCAGTCCACCAAGTACTGGGTGGCACCCCGAAGAAGATGTGAGTCTAGGATACGTCTAATGGTAAAGGCTGGGGCTCCATCAATAATATGAGTTGGAGGGGATGGGTGAGTGGAGGTTACCAGAAGACTACACAGAAATGGTTTTAGCTGAGAGACATGGAAGATGGGATTGATTCTCATGGTATGGGGGAGTTCTAGGCAGTACGCCACCGGATTGATGCTCTTAAGGATCTTAAAAGGTCCAATATACTGTGTGGCCAATTTCTTGGACTCCAGCTTCAATGGAAGATCCCTGGTAGCTAGCCATACCCTCTGACCTGGCTGGAAGTTTGGGCCCGGGTGCCTCCTCTGATTGGTAGTTCTTCTCTGTACAGTAGCTTGCAGAGATAATATGGCTTTCTGTCAGACTTTGTGGCAGCAGCGCACCATGCGCTGACATGCCCAGTGTAGAGCACCACAGGGTGTTGTGAGCATACTCCACCCACATCAGGTGAGGGCTTGGAGGAAACTAAGCATTTGCGGGAGTGCTCCAAATCTTTGTTGCCTCTCTCAGTTTGGCTATTAGATTTTGGATGAAAACCTGAGGATAGGGTAACCGTTGCCCCAAAAGATGGCAGAAGGCTTTCCAGAACTTGCTGGCGAACTGTGATCCCTGGTCAGAGACCACATCCTTTGATAAGCCATGCACCTGAACCATTTGCTGCAGGAGAAGCTTGGCTGTCTCCTTGACCGAAGGGAGTTTAGGCAGAGGAATGAACTTACAGGCCTTCGAGAAACGATCCACAATGACCAGTATCACTGCCATCACCTGGGATGTTGGCAGACCTGCAATGAAGTCCAATGAAAGATGGGACCAGGGGCAAGAGGGTATGGGCAGGGGCTGAAGTAGGCTGGGTGGGCATGTGTGGGGCTCCTTGTTCCGGGCACAAACCTGACAGGCTGCCACATAGGCCTGGACATCCTTGTCCAAGTTCAAGTTCAAGTGGAGTTTATTGTCATTTCAGCCATATACAAGTACATAGTGAAACGAAACAACGTTTCTCCAGGACCAAGATGCTACATAAGATGACACAGAACAACATAGAACTACAAGGGACTACATAATATATACATAAAGTGCACAAGTGCAAACAAATGCAGACAGCGCAAGACAGTACAAGACCGTACAATGACTACAGCACAGACCAGTACACAGTTCTGTTTAAAAGTGAACCTAGTGACAAATAGTGCAAAGAGTACAAGAGTACAATATAAGTACGTAAGTTGTAATCGTGTAAACATAAGTGTAAACATAAGAGTAGCAGCCTATGAACAGTGTAATATAATGAGTATTTATAGCAGCATAAACATGTGCAAAAACTTGCAAAAAAATTGCAGAGAGGATGGAGGATGTTCAGTTGTGTGTAGATATGTATGTGTGTGTGTGTGTGTGTGCGTGTGTGTGTTCCTTCATGCCACAATGCTGGTGGCTTTGCGGATGCAGCGTGAGGTGTAAATGTCCGTGATGGAGGGAAGAGAGACCCCGATGATCTTCTCAGCTTTCCTCACTATCCGCTGCAGGGTCTTGCAATCTGATATGGTGCAATTCCCAAACCAGACAGTGATGCAGCTGCTCAGGATGCTCTCGATAGTCCCTCTGTATAACATGGTGAGGATGGGGGGTGGGAGATGGGCTTTCCTCAGTCTTCTCAGAAAGTACAGGTACTGCTGGGTTTTCTTAGTTATGGAACTGGTGTTGAGCGACCAGGTGAGGTTCTCTGACAGGTGAACACCAAGAAACTTGGTGCTCTTGACGATCTCCATGGAGGAGCCGCCAATGTTCAGCGGAGAGTGGTCACTCTGTGCTCTTCTGAAGTCAACAACCATCTCTTTAGTTTTGTCTACATTCAGAGACAGGTTGTTGGCTCTGCACCAGTCCGTTAGCCGCTGCACCTCCTCTCTGGTTAGACACAGCACCTGGTCATTGGGAGGAGGGGTGGTCTTCCTCGCCGTCGCGCCATTCTGTGCCTCAAACCAAGCGTAGAAGTCATTCAGCGCATCTGGGAGGGAGGCATCACTGTCACAGGCAGGTGATGTTGTCCTGTAGTTGGTGATGGCCTGGATGCCCTGCCACATGTGCCGTGTGTCTCTGCTGGCCCTGAAGTGGCTGTGGATTCTCTGAGTGTGTGTGCGCTTTGCCTCTCTGATGGCCCGGGACAGTTTGGCCCTCGCTGTTCTTAGGTCCGCCTTGTCGCCTGCTCTGAAGGCGGAGTCTCGAGTCCTCAGTAGCGCATGCACCTTTGCAATAATCCACGGCTTCTGGATGGAGTGTGTGGTGATGGTCTTGGAGACGGTGACGTCATCAATGCACTTGCTAATATAGCTGGTCACTGATGTCGCGTATTCCTCCAAGTTGGTGAAGTCGCTGGTCAATTGCCGCTTCCCTGAACATGTGCCAGTCAGTGTGTTCAAAACAGTCCTGAAGAGCAGAGATGGCTCCTGCTGGCCAGGTTTTCACCTGCTTCAGAACCAGTTTGGAGCTTCTGACGAGCGGTCTGTATGCTGGGATTAGCATAACAGAGAAGTGGTCTGAGTAGGCGAGGTAGGGGCGGGGCTCCGCATGGAATGCGCGGGAGATGTTTGTGTAAACAAGGTTCAGCGCGTTCTTCCCTCTCGTTGCAAAGTCCACATGCTGATGGAATTTAGGGAGCACTGACTTGATATTTGCATGGTTGAAATCTCAGGCAACAATAAACAGTCCGTCAGGGTTTGAATTCTGCAGCTCGGTTCACAGAGCACGTCTTTAGCATTAGCGCTGGGGGTAATGTATACACTGATTATGAGGACAGTGGTGAATTCCAGTGGTAAATAAACTGGTCTGCATCTGACAGTCACAAACTCCACCAGCGATGAGCAGTAACTAGAAACTAGCACTGAGTTCTTGTACCATTCCGTGTTGATGTAAACACAAAAGCCGCTGCCGCAAGCCTTACCTCACAGAGCTGTGTTTCTGTCGGCACGAAACGAGGCTAGTCCGTCTAGCTGAATGGCGGCGTCCGGAACTCTGTCGCTGAGCCACATCTCTGTGAAAACAAAGACGCAGCAGTCTCTGAATTCATGCTGCATAGTTTGCTGGAGTCGGATGTAATCCAATTTATTGTCCAGGGAGCAGACATTGGAGATCAGGATGGATGGGAGAGACGGGCGGCTAGGGTTTGTTTTTAGCCTAGCACGGACCCCTGCCCTCTTGCCGCGCTTCTGCTTTCTCACGCACTTCTTGCGACACCCCCTCCCCTGGGCACCGGCATCAGGCGACGCTGAAGGCTGGAGGCCTGGTCCCCGCAGCAAGCCGAGATCGTGCAGCTTCTCCAGCAGATCATCATGCAGGGTAGCTGTAGTGTTGTTTTCGAAGTTTAGGAGTGTCTGACGGTGGTATACACGAACACTGGTAGCTCCGATGTCCATGTGCTGTTAAAAGTCGGGCTAAAGACAAAAATAGCACCATTTTGTATCCGGAGTGGCCGCTGCGTGCTACTGCCGTGCCGCCATCTTGGATTCTCTGAGCCACCAAAAGCATTGGCAAAAAAAACTCTAGTTCTCGTGGCTCAAGGGTGTCCTGAAAATGGGGATGTATGACCCCAAAAAAGGGCTGAGGATGCATCTTCAACAGGACAAAGTTTTCCTAGAGGGCCACTGCCCGGGTCTGGCTCCCAATGGAGAGCACTTATGTTCCTGAAGCCAAGGGAACCCCAGCACAAGTTGCAGCTCAGGAACCCAGGTCACATGAAAGGATAAGCGTTCTGTGTGGCGGTTTAGCTGGAGTATAATGGGTGAGGTTTGGGTGGCTATGGGCCCTGACCCTAACGGTCATCCATCAAGTGCAGAGATCAGGATGGGATTGGGAAGCGGGTCCACTGGCAACCCCAGTCTCTTCACTACGGTCTCATAAATAAAATTGCAAGTCGCTCCAGGGCCAACAAAGCCTCCAGATTAGTTTTTGACTATATGCCCAAGTGATTGTGACAGGAATGAAGAGGTCAGACATGTGAGGATTAGAGCCTGGGGCCATCACAGATCCCCTGTCCTGGGATGGCCCCTGCCTTTTGGCATCAGGTGAGGACAATGTGAGGACATAGGCCAGCCAGCCCACAATACAAGCACCTGTTTTCGCATCTATGGACCTCCTTCTCACGAGGAGAAAGCCCAGTGGCACCTAAGTACATGGGTTCTGCTGATGACTCCTGAATGAGTCAACGGTGGAGTGGTCAGTTAATTTATTCTGCCAGATTGCTGTGGCCCATGCCAGTGGTCTCCAAGTCAACAGAGAAATCATGTAGGTGATCTTAGCCCATTCTGAGGTAACTGAGATGGCTGCATTTCAAACACAAGCGAGCACTGCATTATAAAAGAATTACACTTCCCTGTTTATCCTGCATATGGCTGAGGAGCGGGAAGTCTCATCTTGCAAACTGATTCATGATTTGACTCTGTGGGAGGAGCGGGTTGGGGCTGTAACAGAGACTGAATTTGTGTGATGCGCTCAGACATGCCCTGAATAGCACTGCCAACGCCTGCTTGTGTTTACCTAGAGTGGTGGCCTGACCAGCCACGATTTCTACTATCCACTCTAAATTCGCTGGCTCCTTTGCTGGTGTGGACATACTGTTACGGGGCTCAGTGCGTGGTGTGGGCAGAGGCACAGTATAGGGCCCATTTGTCTCCAAAAGATGATATATTGTTAAGGGAACCAAGTGTGAGAGCAGATGAGGAAGTGCACGCTGGCTGCCAAACAGCTCAACCAAAACCGAGTGCGAACCAAGGGAGCGAACCAAGCAGTTTGGGAATCCTGCTCTGTAGAGCAAGCCACCAAGCTGATTACAGAAGCAATGCATGTGAGTGTAGTGGTGCTTGCGTGACACGATGTGGGGTCAGAAATGCGGGAGCTTCAGAACATTAGGCTTAACACATGTTAACACATGAGTACCATGGTGAGGTGGGAAATGACAACTCAAAATGGCCTTCTCCCTGGCCGAAATTAAAGGCACCAAATGATAATGGAACAAATCGTTCTTAATTTAAAGGACCCACAATATTTATTTCGAAATCAGGTTTTCTCTTTCTAGCCTCCTCTTTAGTCTTACATTCCTTTTTCTCCTCCCTTAATCTACTTTCTCTGCACTTCTGAGTCCCCCTTCTTCCCTTTCTGAAATCTGTTTTCTTGCTGATTCTGAGCTCCCCTTCTTTCTTTCTCTTAATGTTTCCTTTTTAATTCTGAGTTTCTTTTCTTTCTTTTCCTCACTGTTTTCTCTTTAATTCTGAGTTCCCTTTCTTTCTTTTCCTCAATGCTTTCTCTTTAATTCTGAGTTCCTTTTCTTTCATTCATTCTTTCTTTCTTTCTTTCTTCAATTAAATTTTATTTGTATAGCACTTTTAACAATGGACATTTTCACAAAGCAGCTTTACAGAAATAAATACAATCAAATTAAATTAAACCAAAATAAATTGTAAATATGTGAATTTATCCCTAATGAGCAAGCCAGAGGCAACGGTGGCATGGAAAAACTCCCTGAGACTATATAAGGAAGAAACCATCTGGGTGCTAACGGATAGTGCAATTATAAATAAATAAATACTATATGGACAAATAGTGCAATTATGCAACCAGTAAATTCATCTGGCTTTGCCGAAACATACAACTGTGTGTCCTCAGAATAACAGTGGAAGCTAATACCATGTTTACGAATAATTTTGCCCAGAGGTAGCATATATAAAGAAAAGAGCAGTGGGCCTAAAACAGAGCCTTGCAAAACATGAGTAGTATGCGTAGAGAAGTCACCATTTACATCTACAAACTGATAACGATCAGTCAAATAAGACCTGAGCCAGAAGAGGGCCATGCCCTTAATGCTTAGTCTTTCTAACATTTTTCTTTCTTTCTTTCTTTCTTTCTTTTTTCTTTCTTTCTTTCAACTGAAGATCAGAGTCGTGTAGCTTCAGAGTCTTCGTCTGTCCATTAAAAAAAACTGCATTTCCTCGACATTGCTGCATCAATTCAAAGAGACAGAAAGTAAATAAATGCCTGATAGAAATGAAGCAGACCAAAGCTTCTTACATTTTACACATGTGCAGTATAGGGATGTAAGCATTTTCAGATGTTTGAAAACGTCAGTGTAGATGGACAGCTTTTTAAAACGAAAACGCAGTTTTCAGATCTATCTGGATTAATGTGGATGTAGCCTAAGCGTAGTCTCACCCCAGATTCTGAACAAACTTGGTCACATCAATCAGAGGATATGAAATCATATTTTATTGTATTATATTGTATTTATTGTACAGCTGATTCAGTGGTATCATCAAATATCAAATTGTTGCCTTAAGAATTGAAATTGTATTTTGTTTGGAAGCCTGAGGTTTACACTGCTAGCACATAACTGAATGCTAAAGTAGGTCTAGTGCTGATCTTAGCAAACAGTTTCACAATTTTACAAGATTTGAAAAGAATGAATGACAAATGTAAAGAAAGCCAAAAGCTTCAGATAACTTTCCAGCAAACATGAGACGTCTGCCAGACATGTAGATCATGTCTATATTGCGTCGGTCGGTCCAGGACCAAAGCTGTATGTCTGCAAGACAAGCAAATCAGGTTCTGGATGTGGATGTCTGATTACGACCCCTCTTATACGTAGGCATGCAGTTCAATATTTAAATGTCTGGCTAGGAGTTTTTTTTGGACATCTGTGGAAATGCAAGACAGGTGCAGAAAATCGACATATGAATTGTCAATTCAATTCGTAAGTTGTCAGTGTCAGTAGTGGTGTGTGATTGCCTGTCATAGCATAATGTTCATATTGTTGTTATTGTGTACTCTCCAAATATTTGGACAAATTGTTTGCTGCTTTGGCAATTGTTCTTGAAACTTTCATACCAATAAAGCCCCATTGAATAGAATGGAATTGAAAAAAAAAATTCTATGCTACGAGATGCTATGTACAAGAGGCGATCACACAACGTGAGATGCTATGTACAAGAGGCAATCACGCAATGCCATCAAAAATAATCATTAGCAAATGTACTCATAATCATTACTATAACAAACTTTTACTGCATTTCTGCATGTGTGTCCAAGTGGTGTTGCCGGCGGACACGCTCGAACATGCGCTACTCAGATCGGGCAGTGAACATCGCTGCTTGCAATACATGTGATGTGCTGCTCTGGCAAGGACCGTGTTGCAGCAAGGCAAAAGTGCGACTCATCAAGCTAGTTGAACACGCCTAAGGTAAGGTCAACTAAGTTAAGTTATGTTTATGAAGTTGCATAGTGTTAGCTGCTGTGGCTAGTTAGCGCTACCACCTAAGCTAGCTTAATTGGCCCCCATGGTAACTAGCTAACGTTAGCTAAATGTTGGGTTCAGTCATAATTAGTGTTAGGAGCTGGGCTTTTGAAAACTGCCATAGCATAACTGTAATGTTAGCAGAAGCGACTGAACAAGCATTGTCTAAATAACTATGTGCTAGCGAACAAACAGGTCAAGCTAACATTAATGTTAACTAGTGACAAATGATGGTGCTAGGTTAGCTAGCTAGTACATTAGCCGTTCTACATGATGGTCATGTTAAGTCAACCAGAAACGATCTAACATCAGTGTTACAGTTGTGAATATTTTCTTATACTATGGCAGTTTTCAAATGTAATGCCCGCTTAGTTCCTTTCAAAAGTAATTAATTTTAAATCTAAGTTGTCTCCTTGTTTTTCCTAGGTGCAGCGCATGTGCTAGGTGGATTGTTTTTTTTTTTTTTTTATAACTACAAATGTAAATTACATTGAAATAGAGTGAGTTTTAATTGAATGCAGCGTGTGACTGTTTACTTGGTCCAGAAACAGTATAAATGATTTCTAAACGAGTCTGCAGTTGAAAAGAAGTCCACAATGACCACACTTGAACTAATTTTTAACCTTGTACAGAGGTCCTGTGGATGTAATCATTGTTCATAAAAAGATGTAATAAAAACTTTCATTCTGGCTCCTCAGGGGATGTCTTTTCAATGTGCGACAAAGACGATCAAAAGACATTTTGGACATATCTTTGCTCAGTGGGTTTGCACTAAAGCTGGTTTTCCACTGCATGATTTCCTGCCTGATTTTGTTGTCACAGATCTTAAAGGAATTCCTTGGTTGTAGGTTTAGATTGGCGGTCTTCGAATGCATAATGTGACATGCTGATACTATCATTGGCCAATGTAGTGCCATTGAGACAAAAGTTGGCTGACTACAATGCCGTGTCAGTGTGAGAAACGTCTGATAAAAATCTCAGAGTGTAAGCACTGCTATGACACTTGTCTAAAATAGTAACCAATAGGAGGACAGTGGAGAACTCAGAGGACAACTACAAATATGGTAGCCATGATGGAGAAACATAAACATGAGACATACTAATAGATAAAAAAAATCTCATTGTTTCAAGATCACTTTGAAGAATTTTGGAGTTTGAGTGAGCCTGTTTTCTACATGAGCCTGGATCACAATGACTGATGATATAAACAGAATCTAGTAACTTTCTTTAATCACAGGTCTATTGTTAGAAGAAAATGTCAAGTCAAGTCAAGTGACTCTTACTGTCATTTCAACCATATACAGCTTGTTCTGTACACAGTAAAATGAAACAATGTTCCTCCAGGACTACATAAAACAACACAAAACTACCTGAGACTACCCAGAGCTAACTAAAGACTACACAGACCTACACAGCACTACATAAAGTGCATGTGTTCAAACAGAGCAAGACAAGTACAAATTTCCTAAAACAGAAGAAAAGGCACAGTAAAGGACAGTGCAATGTCTAGTACAACTAGTACACAGTTCTAGTGTGGCTAAAGTGGACGGAGTGGGAAGAAACTGTTACACAGGCCCCAAATTCTTTGGTACCTTTTGCCAGACAGCAGGAGGGTGAAAAGTTTGTGTGAGGGTTGTGTGTGGTCATCCACAATGCTAGTGGATTTGCAGATGCAGTATGTGGGGTAAATGTCTGTGATGGAGAGAAGAGAAACTCCGTGATCTTCTCAGCTTACCTCACTATCCACTGCAGGGTCTTGTGATCTGAGACGGTGCAATTTCCAAACCAGGCAGTGATGCAGCTGCTTAGGATACTCTCAATAGTCCCTTTGTAGAATATGGTGAGGATGGGGTGGGAGATGGGCTTTTCTCAGCCTTTGTAGAACATTGAGACTCTCCTGAGCTTTCTTGGTTGTGAAGCTGGTGTTGAGGGACCAGGTCAGGTTCTCCACCAGGTGAACACCAAGGAATTTGGTGCCCTTGAAGATCTCCATGGAGAAGCCTTTGATATTCAACGGAGAGTGGTCGCTCCATGCTCTCCTGAAGTCAACAACCATCTTGTTTGTTGGTTTTAAAAAAGGTAAAAGAAATAAAAGAGATTGCTATAAAGAGATACAATGTGATGAGTAATAATCTTAAAACAGCACCGAAATCACACAGTCTCAAACAGGCTTAATGTTTAACATTAATTATAGTACTGTATATCAGATTTGCTATAAAGAGATGCAGTAAGGATCAGCATTTACTGTGAAGCATGACCATATGGTAGGGATTGTAAATAGGAACATCTGCTCAGACGTTACTACACCCAGATGAGAGCAGCCATGAGGTATGATGGAAAAAAGCCCAGCTAATATCCTATGTGGCTTCAAGACCAAGATGACAAAAAAAAATTACATAATGCAGAAAGATGGTGGCATTTAAATTTAGGAATATGAGAAGGTGAATTTGGAAAAAAAAGATGAAAAATCAGGTACTGGAGGTGATAAAAGCACTCGTGAAGAAACAACTTTAACAGATTCTGGATATTATGCTTTGCAGCACAGCAAAATCTCTGCGTCACACCCTTAAACTCCCAGTAGGAATCTGCTAATCTGGCGTCCCAAGCATGAGGGAAGATTAAAAATATGGACCACATTAAAAAAGTAAAACACAAACTTAAGGACAAAAACAGAACACTTTGCCATACATTATAGTATACATTAAGTTACTTCTACAGTGTAAAGCACTTTATAAAACACTTTGCACTAAATGTAGATACACGTCTATTTTTTAATACTAGCTACAGTATTAAAAAAGTACTAGTTACAGTATTTACAAATTCAAGCCAGAGGCGACGGTGGCAAGAAAAAACTCTCTGAGACGATATGAGGAAGAAACCTTGAGAGGAACCAGATTCAAAAGGGAACCCATCCTCATCTGGGTGACACCAGATAGTAAATAAATCCCTTCTATAACTGTGTGCTATATTGTCTAAATGTGCAACTGTGTAACCAGGAAATTCATTATAGTCTTCACATGAAATCCATTTTGTTGAAGTTATCAACTGTTCACTGATGGAGACTTGAGTGCAAAACTGTTCGTGGCAATTGCAGTCCTAAAGCTTTCATATCAAAACTGTTTGTATCAATTGCAGTCCAAATCCATCTTCATGGTTTCTAAGTGGTACCATCTCAGTAATCTCATGTATCTCTAGGCTGTCCATGTGGGGCCATCCTCAGCAGCAGCGACCAAGTGATGAGAATGCCAACCAGAAGCAGGGCATCAGGGCATAATATAAGGTGCATATATTATGACTAAGACACATTCTAAATGAGATAGGATGATGATCTGAGATAGCTTCAAACTGTGGAAGTGTGACTATATTTAATCCGAATGGTCGTGTTAAATCAAGAGTGTGACCACCATTATGAGTGGGTTACGTTCAGATTAACCCCTACTGAATCTAGAATGGACACAACTGCTCTCAGAGGGTCTTCTGGATTATCAAAATGAATATTAAAGTCCATCAATTAATGCTTTGTCTAAAGAAACAACCAGGTTTGAGATGAAATCTGCAAATTCACAGAAGAATTCAGAATATGGCCCTAGGGGTCTGTAAATAATAATTAGCGGAATCAACTGAGTAGACTTATTTTTTGTGCCTACATATGTTATGTTAGTACAAAGAACTTCAATCGCGTTGAATTTCTGACTAGGTTTTTGTGTGACACCTAGATTTATCATTATAAATAACTGTGACACCGTTATATGTATATAACGATATCTGGGAGGTTTAGCTTCATTTAATGCTACATACAGTGTAGTGTTCAACACTGTCACTGCTAATCAAAACCCAGCGAACATTATGTATTTTCATATTTCTTGAACTAAATTATTCATATTCTTGTACGTACAGTATATTTCTTAATGATTTAAACAGCCACTCGGTTTGTATGCATGTTTTTTTTATTTGCTGTTATGATGATTTTTCAATTATTATGAACTTATAATCTTTTTTTAATAATTTTATACTATGGATAAAATGAGCGGCAGCATTCTGCCACTTCACTGATATCATCTCAACATTACTAATGTCTCCAGATCAATGTGTGCATCAGTGTTTAGTGAGTTTTGGGCATTGCGTACAGAAGATGGCCACTGAATGAATTACGGTTTCCTGTATCAGTGTAAATTTTCCGGTTCACCAGGAGCTCGTTGTAAATCCGGTCTCCTTTCTCAAGCAGCAGAGTGACTGAGTTACTCGCTGTGTCCTCACTGTCCTGTCCCGGTACATTATCTGTTATTGCTGCCACACGCACTCCGTTCTTCATTATATGCACACCAGTTGCAAGGGAGTTTGCATTGAAAACCACAATGTTGAAGTAATATACTCCTCTCACCGGTGCTGTGAAGATACCTGGAGGCAAGATTTCAATTATTGAATTATTGCTGAAGTAAGTAAATAATCACTATAGATGTCCCACAATCTAAACCTTATCACTGATAATAGAACGAACCTAACTTTGTTTCCTCTTACAGATTAATTACCTGTTGTTGTGTCATAGGCATTACCAATGTTGGTCAAAGCACTTTTGTACACCAGAATCTGATATTCCTGAAATGGTCCAATTGCATTAGTATCACTGGAAGGTATGGCCCAGAATGCCACTTTGGGTTGTTCTTAAAAAACAAGAAGAAGAAGAAATTTTAATGATTTTTCTCTTCAGGCAGTACATTATATTATGGATACGTATCATGTTTGATGATCAGATGTTACCTGTGATCTGTTTCCTGAGCTCTTGAATTTCAGCCTCTAAGGTTTTGATCTTCCTCAGTTCTGACACAAAGCTGCTTACGCATGGCTCCAAAATGTCCTCTGCCTGGTTTGTGCTCACAAAGAGCAGGAAAATCAAATTCAGCATCAAGATCATTGTTAGGATTGTGGTGAAGTGTGAGGAGGGGTATCTGCTTTGCCTTTATTATAGTAGTGTTATGTTTGCACAGTAAAGAAAACTTTGGACTCTGGAGAAATGTGGATGAAACAAGGATAAAAACAAATCTTATCATAAATGTTGCTATCGCATAAAAAATAGTTATATATATATATATATATATATATATATATATATATATATATATATATATATATATACATATATATATAAAATGTGTGTGTGTATAAAAAACTAGTTTATTTTTAAAAGATACATAATTGTGTATATAGTATTTCAGTTTTATTTAAGTCTTTATCTATTAATGTATGCCTCTATGTTTTCTTGTATATTTTTAAATTTATTTTTATTTGTTAATTTATTATTTGGTCTATTTTTTTTGCATCTGTTATTTTTTCATCTGCATCTGTATTTATTTACTTATGTATTTGTGTCTACATCAGTAGTTAAATTTTTACACAGAACCCCCCTTCTTGTGTTTCAGGAAACTGAAGCACGGGGTCAGTGACTCGCCAGGCAGTGGCGGCACACAGCGCACATATTACGGGGGTGTAGAATGCAATGAAAGAAGAAAAAAAAAAAACACAAACAAAACTGAATTTTATACAAATCATACAGCTGGACCACAAACATTAGCAGGAAGAAGAAAAGGATGTTTTGATCACAGTTAATGGTAAGAGTATTTCGTGTACTAGCTGCCTTAAAAATCTGATTCTCTTCCCCAAGCTTTGTGTTGCAATATGCTTGGCAATGATGTTTTTGTGATATAATTTCACCTCCATTAATACCCCACAACACCTCCCCTTGTGCCATGTTTCCCAGCATGATGGTCCTCTCAAAACGCTCTGCGGAGGGCGTCTCTGCATCCACCTCTGACTCCGTAAAGGACATTGTCATCACTGCGCCTCCTCCTGGCTCTGTGGAGGGCGTCTCTGCACCCACCTCTGACTCGGTAAAGGACATTGTCATCACTGCGCCTCCTCTTGGCTCTGAAGAAGGCGTCTCTGCACCCACCCCTGACTCCGTAAAGGACATTGTCATCACTGCGCCTCCTCCTGGCTCTGCGGAGGGCGTCTCTGCACCCACCCCTGACTCCGTAAAGGACATTGTCATCACTGCGCCTCCTCTTGACTCTGCAGAGGGCGTCTCTGCACCCACCTCTGACTCGGTAAAGGACATTGTCATCACTGCGCCTCCTCCTGGCTCTGCGGAGGGCGTCTCTGCACCCACCTCTGACTCGGTAAAGGACATTGTCATCACTGCGCCTCCTCCTGGCTCTGCGGAGGGCGTCTCTGCATCCACCTCTGACTCCGTAAAGGACATTGTCATCACTGCGCCTCCTCCTGGCTCTGCGGAGGGCGTCTCTGCATCCACCTCTGACTCCGTAAAGGACATTGTCATCACTGCGCCTCCTCCTGGCTCTGCGGAGGGCGTCTCTGCATCCACCTCTGACTCCGTAAAGGACATTGTCATCACTGCGCCTCCTCCTGGCTCTGCAGAGGGCGTCTCTGCACCCACCTCTGACTCCGTAAAGGACATTGTCATCACTGCGCCTCCTCCTGGCTCTGCGGAGGGCGTCTCTGCATCCACCTCTGACTCCGTAAAGGACATTGTCATCACTGCGCCTCCTCCTGGCTCTGCAGAGGGCGTTGTTGTCACTCCACCTCAATGTATTCACCTCAATGTCATCCTTTAAGATGACATTCTAGTCATCATGTTCATGTGGAGTTTGAGTCATGAACAAAATCCAACCAGGTAGTAATTTTTGAATGTTAATGTTTGATTGCTCCTACATACACGGATGTTTATTCATTTTTATGCCATTCTGAAAATGAAATTTGCATTCATTTGCATGAGGATTTGTAAAAGATTTGGAAATAGCGAGACGAAGTCAGCAAGAATGTGGTAAACATGTATAACAGCAAGCGGTCATGATTTGTGGCCTCTTTGGCCTTCCACATGAAACCCGAAGGCGTTTTAAAACACAAACACACCGATCATTTAAATCTTTTTTTTTTTTTTTTTTTTTACCGAGTGGAAAATTTTTCAGTCAGGAAGCAGGAGTAGCAGCGGAGCGCCTTGAGGAAACACACCCAGAGGAAGAGTTTCACTAACTTCCAGTTGAATCTCATTTCACTCCTCCTTAACTCGCTGTGATAAGGAAGAGCTCGGAAAGAAACATGGTAAGTTTGCGAGTTTCTCTCTCTTTTCTCTTCTCTCGGTAATTTTTTTGTTTAAATGTGTCAGTATTGAGTGTCAGAATGAACAGTGAGAGGTTTGAATACTTTGAAAGGGTTTAAATAATAAACTACCGGGTGCGCACTTCAACCTTGAGAAGTCAGAAGACCAGTGTCAATGCAGTTTGTTGACTTTAGGTATTGAAATGATTATAATAATACACTGACAGACAATACACTTTAGTTTTAGCTTTGAAAAAACAAAAAAACCCTGTTTATCAAAAACGTAACGCTGTAACTTGTCAGTGTTAACTTCACGGGCTCTCAAATGACATTGATATTGGGGGCGTGGTCAACGGTCTCTACGCTGTTCTTAGGGGAGTGGCCAACGACAATAACGGTCCTACCATGAACACAGCAGAATGTACTTTTTCTTTTCATTTCTTTAAAAATAAATAAATAAATAAACACATCTGTTTGTTTGTTTATTTATTAATGTTTATCGTGATGTAACTGAGCTTGAGCCATCTGTCATGTTAACTTTACTACTGCTGTATGTTCAATTAAATTCCAATTCAATTTTATTTGTATAGCGCTTTTAACATTGGACATTGTCACAGAGCAGCTTTACAGATATAAATACAATCAAATTAAATTAAACGAAAATAAATTGTAAATATGTGAATTTATCCCTACTGAGCAAGCCAGAGGCGTCGGTGCCAAGGAAAAACTCCCTGAGACGATATGAGGAGGAAACTTGAGAGGAACCAGACTCAAAAGGGAACCCATACTCATCTGGGTTCTAACAGATAGTGCAATTATAAATAAATCCCTTCTCTGTGTACTAAATGGACAAATAGTGCAGTTGTGCAACCAGTAAATTCATCACAGTTTTCGCAAAAGAAGTCCGGTTGGTTAAAATCTATCCACTGTCCACTGAATGGAGTCCTGAGTACGAAGGTGCTCGTCCCAAGCCATCACGAAGGTGCTCGTCCCAATCACAGTCCCAAGCCATCACAGTACAATTACCCATATGAGATCCCCAAGCCATCTCCATGGCCCCCAAGTGTCACCATCCCTGGCAATCCCAATGATTTTAAGGCCGTGCATGTGGTGCCACCCCCAGCAGCAGTGAGTGATCTCAACCGTTGAGAACTCCAACCAGAAGTAGGGTATCAGGATGGATCAGGCAGGTCCAGAGAGCAGAAGGGGTCAGGATCACTGGCATCTCAGGAGTAGCATGTGTAGCTTGACAGAGAGAGAGAGAGAGAGAGGAAGAGAGAGGGAGAGTATTAGGTATGCTTATTGTCCCATAATGGCCAGCCACTCCACATAAAGTGGCCAGCCACTCCACCTTCAACAAACCTGAGTGAACACGTGAGAGTAGGTGGGTGACAGCATCCACACATCCCAGTTCATCACAACACTGTATGCCTGAGAACTCTTCAGATCTGCCCCTTTACCTAAGAAAAAACTATTCATAAAAGGCTTGACTCAATAAATGTTTTCAGCCTAGACTTAAAGACTGAAACTGTGTCTGAGTGCCGAACACTAATTGGAAGGGTGTTCCATAACTGTGGAGCTTTATAAGAGAAAGCTCTACCCCCTGATGTAGCCTCCAATATTCGAGGTGATCGAAGTAGGCCAGGCAGATCATAAAAGACCAAAAGTTTGCTGAGGTACTGCAGCACGAGACCATTCAGTGCTTTATAGGTCAGAAGTAGTATTTTATAAGCAATAAGAAATTTGATTGGGAGCCATTGCAGTGTGGATAATGAAGATAATGTATGTTTGATGTAATTTAATTTATTATTTTCTTACTACTTATTTGTGTATATTTTGTTGTTGTGTTATTATTAATATTTACATGTTTATTATCTATCCTATTAATAAGTAGCCTATGTAGTAGATTTAGTATTTACATTTATTATCTATATTAATAATAAGTAGTCTATGTAGCAGTAGCAGTAAAATGCTTGCTCAGCACTGGCAAGCATTTTTTTTTTTAAATATTTACATTATCCAACATCACAGCTCAGTCCAAGTTTTCAGAGTCAAGGTCATTCAGAATATTGACAGTGCAGGTCTATGCACATTTACATTGCGTGGGATATGCAGAAATGCATAAAGTTTGTAAAAATGGAAAAAGTTAGAGATCCAAACAAATCTGATGATATCAAGCATTTCCCCTGTTTTTTCTCTTTAGAAAAAAAGAGGAGTGCTCAGTGGATTCAGAAAAACATCATCCAATTCTACCACACACGAACAGGTGAGGAATCAAACCAAACTGTAATTATATTTACACTGGGACCTGGTCTGTTTATGTAACCCTGCAAGATAAAGTGTCCGTAAACAGAACTCCATTGAGCAACAGCAGTTCAAGAGTAAGCAGAACATTATTTAGTATTATCAGTATTAAATCAAACCGTACTGAATTGTATTAACAGTACTGAATGACATAAAGGACTAAGACTTATCAAATATTTAAGCAATATTACAGAAGCAAGAGTGCTGTTGTACTGAGTATACACACAGTGAAGTGTACCATTGCTGTTACATAGCAGCACTCTTGTGATTTGGAACACTGCTTGTCCAGTCAAATTAGTATACCAGAATCAACTGCTGTATAATATAGTTTAAAAATACTAAATCACTTGAATGTTATGAATCATGGGTAAACAGTGCTAAATCAGATGAATCGGATCTTGGATGAACCCTAGAATCTGAATCACTTGATCCTTATAATGCATTATTACTAGAGATTAATAAGTGTGTAATAACTCACCCATGAGAGAAAACCCATGCAGCATGAATCTTGGTCTCTACTCCATCACATTATTATTATTATTATTATTATTAAATTTTTTTTTTTCAGAATAATCTGTCAGTTGATGGAGAGTCACACAGCAGCAGTGCTGATCTTTCTGTAAGTCAGTTTCTTACTCTTTCCCTTCTTTTTTTACCTGCCCGGATGTTTCTTGTGCTCAGTGCTCTAGGGGAAATGTGTCTGTTTATACAGAAACATGAGGTACATAAAAGCAGTAAAGGTGTTTCACTGTAAATGTAATTAATCAGTCTCACAGAATAGCTCTTTTTTAAAATTATTAATTTTAGCTGAGAACAATAATAATCAGTGACTTGGTTTCTGAGGGATGAGTTCTGAATAGTTTGGCTTCTTGCAGTATCAAAGTAATACCCACAACACAGCAATGAACTGTTCAATAAACTAGAATTTATTGAAACACAGTGAAAAGAAGAAGCACCAAAATGCACTATTAGAGAGGGAGATCACAGAGATAAGTAGGAGAGAATTTGCGGTGGTGTGTGCGATTCTCTGTTTAAAAGAATGCTGATTTTAACAAACAATCTGCAGCTTCAGATTATTCAACACAGTACAAGTAAAGATTGTCTTTTTGTGCCCAGATGTACAGTCTTACTTGGAGTTGCTCAGTTTGTAGCAGGCGTGAGAGGAATGTGCGCTGTGAATGAGCACCGTTGCGAGGACGAGATGTCCTCGTGCAGTTTGCACATTGATCGATGGTGACTCCACTCGAGGTGAATGGCGATGCAGTATGATTGAGTCTGTCTTCATGTATACGTGAAATTTGCAGGTTCATCCGTCTGTAGATTTGCGTGGAGGTCTAGCCGTTGAACAAAGTTGAAAGCAGCAGTTTCACTTACATTAAAAGTAAATTTGCACAAGAAAAATGAGAATGCAAGATGCTATTGGGCAGCAGTGGCTGATTTATACACTGATGGGTGATGTGAGCCATTCTCTTTTTATGGTCTCACCATGAGGGTGATGGTCCATCCAGCGTAGTGGTTAAGCTAAAGAGAGCATGGACAAAGGCTGGTTGAGTCCTTTTGATAGTTTGCAGGGATGAAGAATACTAGTGTTACGTCCTCCTGGTTACTGTAAAAGTACTTTGATAAAAGTGTGTCCCCTATCTGTGAATGTGTGGTACCTGCACTGGTACCTGTGTGTCTGATGTCATTCGTTCCTTGTCTACAGGAAAGGTCAAGTGGAATGCTCAGCAGCTTTTTCAGGCACTCTCCCAAACTGGCTCAGAACTATGCTCATTGCCAGGTAGGAGAAACATCTGTACATCTGCATATTTCACTGTATTTCACTAATCAGAAATGCACTTAAGAGTGGAAGTAAAACCAACAGAATTTCTATTTACAGTTTCTATTCTAATTTTATTTTAAGTTTGCTGACTTTTTAACTCAACTTATTTTATCTTTTTTTTAAAATGTATTTAATATTCAATTTAACAACACTGATATTATTATTCCCTTCCTGTTCCTCTCACTTCCCATTTTCATTCCCTTCCATTTCCCTTCTCTGAATAACACTTATGATGTGTGTGTGTGTGTGTGTGTGTGTGTGTCAGGGTGCTGAGAGCTCAGACATCACAGAGAAGAAAGTCAGAGCAGATGAAATCCCTCGCGTCCCACCAAGACCCAGTGAGGAGGTACAGTATCTTATAGTATAACTATGAAAAATAGAGATTGTGATGTTTGTGATGTTAGCTTTTCTGTTCATTAGGAGCTCAGAAACACCATCACACACCGCCTGAGTGTGAATCCAGCTGATGTGGATCATAGTCAGGTACAGCCGAGATTTACTCAGTCTCTTCATCTCTCTCTCTCTTTAACCCTTGCGTTCACACTTTCCAGTGACAAAGCAACATTTTCTGTGTATGTGTTGACACACAGCTGTGATTTTAGTGACATCTGAGTACGATTTTCTCAAGTTTATCCAAATTAGCTATGATACTGTAAAGAAGGAACAAATCCAAACAATCTGCTTGAATGAGTCTTTGGACTAATCCTATGGCACCTGTGGTCCGACGTTTCTTCAGTTCCCTGCTCACGACTTTACTTCCTACCTGCAATTAGTTCCCATTTACTGTTTGTTGCAAAAATGGAAAACAAACTTATAAGCATAGATTCATCTTATCCTAGCAAATATGATCTCTTGCTAAATGTGTATAGGAATGTTCAGAAACAAAGTTTGTAAGGAAGTAGCAGAGATCGTTGATGAATCTGGTAAGTGTATTTGGCTAGTACAGTTAATATGAAGTTGAGCACATAACGTAAATCAAACAACCGATTTTCACATTGTTAGTGCATTATTTAATTTGTGTTTAACTAGTTAGTGCTTTAAATATATATAGCTACTACTGTTTCTCTTTGGAACTAAAAATACACTATATAGGCCACGCCTGCAAGAGACAAACTACAAGCAACATGAGCAACATTTCACTTGTTTTTAAATAATAATAATAATAATTATAATAATAATAATAATAATAATGGCCAGTACCTTTCATACTTCCCTCCACTTCTCACTTTCATTCCCTTTCTTTTCTCTTCTCTGAAAAACACTCACAGTTATAGCAGTCATGTGAGATTGAAGAACAAACAGTGCTGTGTGTGTGTGTGTGTGTTTATTTCAGGGAGCTGGGAGCATAGACATCAGAGAGAAGAAAGCCAGAGCAGATGAAGTCCCTCGCGTCCCACCAAGACCCAGTGAGGAGGTACAGTATCTTATAGTATAACTATGAAAAATAGAGATTGTGATGTTTGTGATGTTAGCTTTTCTGTTCATTAGGAGCTCAGAAACACCATCACACACCGCCTGAGTGTGAATCCAGCTGACATGGATCGTAGTCAGGTACAGCCGAGATTTATTCAGTCTCTTCATCTCTCTCTCTCTTTAACCCTGTGTTCACACTTTCCAGTGACAAAGCAACATTTTCTGTGTATGTGTTGACACACAGCTGTGATGTTAGTGACATCTGAGTATGATTTTCTCAAGTTTATCCAAATTAGCTATGATACTGTAAAGAAGGAACAAATCCAAACAATCTGCTTGAACAAGTCCTCAGACTAGTCCTATGGCACCTGTGGTCTGATGTTTCTTCAGTTCCCTGCTCACAAGTTTAGTTCCTATCTGCAATTATTTCCCATTTACAGTTTGTTATAAAAATGGAAAACAAACTTGTAAGTGGGGGTTCATCATATATGACCTTTCGTTAAATGTGTATAGAGACATTACGAAGAAAAATAAAGCTTGTAAGGAAGTAGCAGAGATTGTTGGTGTCTCTGGTAAGTGTAAGTAACTAGTACAGTTAGCTTGCTTTGCTAATCTAATCCGAGAATGAAGCTAGTACGAAGTCGAGCATGTAATGTAAATAAAACATCCAAATAATAATAATAATAATAATAATAATAATAATAATAATAATAATAATAATGGCCAGTTCCTTTCCTGCTTCCCTCCACTTCTCACTTTCATTCCCTTTCTTTTCCCTCCTCTGAATAACATCACAGTTATAGCAGTCATGTGGGACTGAGGAACAAACAGTGCTGTTTGTGTGTGTGTGTATGTGTGTGTGTGTTTCAGGGTGCTAGGAGCTCAGACATCACAGAGAAGAAATCCAGAGCAGATGAAACCCTTCGCGTCCCTCCAAGACCCAGTGAGGAGGTACAGTGTGTTACAGTATAACTATGAAAAACAGAGATTGTGATGTTTGTGATGTTAATCAGCATTTCTGTTCATCAGGTGATAAACTCCATCACACACCGCCTGACTGTGAATCCAATTGATGCGGCTCATAATCAGGTATAGCAGGGATTTACTTGGTCTCTTCCTCTCTCTCTTTTACCTTACATTCATACTAGTGAGTGACAAAGTGACAGGTGATTGTTCACCTAGGTGTGCGACACAGAGTTGCGATTTCAGTGACATTTGAACTGAGAATTTCTCAATTTTATGCAAATTTGTTATGATGCGATAAAGTGACAAATCCAAACGATCACCTCAAAAAAGTCCCTAGACCAATCCTCTGGTGCGTGTGGTTTGACATTTCTTCAGTTCCCCGCTCACAACTGCTTAACTTGATTTAATGTTTGAAACATGCTTTAAAGTCATTACACTAACACTTGCTCGCTTCTCAACTTGAGACGAACCAAACAGAATCCAAACAATAATTGTGAGCAACACAAGGAGAACTCAACAACGATACAGACTATTTACAATAGATTTACAACAAATGCTCAGCAACTAAGGAGGGAAAACCCAGAACTTATATAGAAGAAGTAACACACAAGACAGGTGTGCCCAAATACAGGAAATAAATTCAGCAACAAAGGAAGAAGGGAGGGTGCCCTCTGGTGGTTTGGGGGTGAACATGGTGGTTTATTACTTACATAAAATTTATTTTTCTCATATTTTCTTTTAGGATTCTGTGAAGAGCAGAGAGGAAGATGAGGGGATGACTACAGTAATCACCCTGTCTAATCTCTTAATTAATAGTTTGATGAATAGATTAATAGACCTAATTAATAGAAATTAATAGATGAGTAGTAGTCTAATAGAAAGTTTGTAGAATATTTGATAGCAGAGCAAATAGTCACCCTGGCAAGGAGTGTTAATTACTTACATATATCACAAGCACACATTCCGATTTCATGACCTTAGTTTAGTATCTCGTGAGTAACTGTCAGAGCATGATGAAGAAAATAAAACACAAAATAATAGGCGGTGCTGGATCAAGTGCTATTGAGTTGCCAGTCTGTCTACAAACACACCAGCAGAACAAAAGGAGACGCGAGAGGCAGACGTACTGGGATTCTCTGCAGAACTCAGGAGGACCGAATCACATTTTATCTGAGTTCTGCAGAGAATTTTATGGTGAATGTTCAGTCACTGGATGATAAAACGATCACATGGATTAAGTTTCAGTGTTATGTTGGGAACCGCTGTGTTTTTGCCTTCACGGAAATATTGGTGGACGTATTGGTACCAGACTATGGCTAACACCAGCAGGATTCACCATCTAGCATCAGGATAGAACTGCAAGCTCAGAACTGCAAACTGCAGAACACAGAGGTGGCAGGGTTTGTTTCTTAGTAAACAGTCACTGGGCTTCAGATGTTACAGTTCTAGCCAGACATTGAGATCTGAATGTTGGAGTTAATCAAAATCCAAATGTTTTATCTACATCATTTAGTTTTTTTTACAATTTAGAATTTAGTTTAGTTATGCTCACAGCTGTTTACATTCCACCTCAGGCAGATAAATCACGTGCTTTGGACGTGACATATACAAAATCATTCATGGAAAATTCACGTCTTGATGAGTGTTGAGGACTTCAACAGGGCAAATATGAGAAAGGTCTTGACCAACTACTACTACAACTGTAGACCAGGACAGCTCTATGCTAGTCATATCTGTGCCAGATGTGGCCACTTCCTTCAAGGGGTAAATCTATATTTACATTTCCAGAGCAATTTACAGAAGTGAAAGTATTTTTCTTTTAACTTTAATCTCATTCATACAACTGAGTAGTTGAGGGTTAAGGGCCTTTCTCAGGGACCCAGCAGGGACAGTATTGGCAGTGCTGGGATTTGAACTCACAACTTTCTGATCAGTACACAAAAGACTTGACCACTGACCTACCACTATTCAAGGCAAACATGGACCCTCTCCAGTTTGCATATCACTCCAACATATCTATGGCCATTGCTATTGCACTTACAATAAACACTTCTCTCACACACTAGAGAGTAGGAGCAAGAAATATCTGGCAACCTCTGAGGTGTGAACTACACACAGTTGATTTTATAATCTGAATGTGGAGCTCAGAAAATCCGCTTAAGCAGCTGCGTAACCCGACTCTGAATACCAGGAACTTTCCCCACGTAAATGCTGATGTAATTTTTGGACTTAAATCACAGACTCTGAATACAGACACTTTTATCTAAAATGATGAAATGATGAAGTGTGTGTGTGTGTGTCTCATACAAGATGGGAAATCAGGAAGTCGGCCAGTGCACTGAGGTAGAGTGTGCTTACTTTGTAATGTTAGTGCACATTTATAGAATGAAAAAAAAGGTCCTGAAGTAACAATAATAATAAATGTACAGAAACAATAAATTATTGTAGGAATATTTATATGAACCCAGTTGGTGATGGAGATTTGCTCAGATCCAGGAAACTTCAGTTTGAAGATAAATTGCATTAAGATGATTTGTGTAATATTTTCACACACTCTCACAACACTGCATGTGTAAAATGTGTGTAACAGGACAACAAGGAGGAGTGTGTGAACGAAGCTGCTACTGCGGCTGACAAACAGAAAGTACTGGTATAATTCTCATATCTTATGCATTTCTATTCAATTCTCTGGGAAAAATTTATAATAAATCATAAAATAATAACAAAGTTTAATGTTGGTTTATTTATCCACTAAAGCCAACGAAAAAGGGAGTAAAGAAAAAGAAGAATCCCTTCATGCCTCATGTGACAGCTTTGATAGGGGATAAAAACTTTATTCCAACATTTTTGTGGGTTTTTCATTTCACTTTAGGAAAATGGAAAACTGGAAACAACCTGCTATTGGATTTCTGATATATGAAATAAAATAAATGTTATAATAAAAGTTGATGCACACGGGAATTAGATGAGGCATTTTTATAAATTTAATCTTATTAAGAACTGAAGAGTCCAGAACTGAAATTAAATACCAGATTGTTTGCTCTTGTCCAATTTTATACACCAAATCACAAACCACATAGTGGACTATTTCTGATTTTCTGATTTAGAAAAGAAAATCAAATGGTTGCTAATCTGTCTTAATTAAGTGCAGTATTTTCCTTTACAACAGTAATGTCCTCTTGAGTAGTACACTACGACTACCTGAACCTGATTTCTGCCATAAAATAATTTGAGCTCTGTTTCATGTAGAGCATCATAACATCATCAAGGGTGTTGAATAGTGCAGTATAACTAATTATGTATGTATTATATTTGAATTTATGTTCATTTATCTTACATAACTGAGACTGAACTCTACATGCAGCATGGTGCTTGTTTTAATTAATTTCAGAGTAAAATGAATCAGAAGAGGAGCAGAGAAGATGGCACTGAGGTTTTAGAGGTATTCAGAGAGGGGGAATTTTACTGGCTTTTACTAAAACAGAGAGAAAGTTTCAGTCTTTGGTGTAACATTCTGAAAAATGAAAGTAAACTGAAAAAAAATCCTAACACAGCAATCCGTAGAGGAGAGAATTCACTTAATCATAAATCCAAAGCAGAGACAGACACACACACACTCCAACACACACCTAAAGCTCTGGACATTTCTGTGGCAAAGCCATGTCCTGTTCTGCTGTAAACTGTTCTAACACACCCTCAGCAAGGAATTCTTTCAGTAACATATTGTCATTAAACACAGTTCTGAATCGCATTGAAAACTGAAATGAATTGAAGTTTCTAATACTTTTTTTTTCTAATAATTTTTTTTTTTTTAATCAGGATGATCTCTCAGTTGATGGAAAGTCACACAGCAGCAGTGCTGATCTTTCTGTAAGTCTGTTCCATATTTCTTTCCCTTCTTGTTTACTTGTCTGGGTGTTTCTTGGTCTCAGTGCTGTGTGTCTGATGTCATTCGTTCCTTATCTACAGGAAAAGTCAGGAGGAGAGCCGAGCGGCTTTTTCAGACACTCTCCCAAACCGGCTCAGAGCTGCACTCATGGCCAGGTAGGAGAAACATCTGTACATCAGCAGAGTGGGGAAAACAAACTTCTTTGTATTTCACTGATCAGAAGTAGAAGTGAAACCAACAGAATTCAGTTTAATATGGCCTTTTTTAGTAAGAAAATTAGAGAACAAAGACAGAAACTAAAACAGTACTGTAATGGGGAGGTCACCTCATGCAGGCTTTGAACACTGATCTCCACAGCACAGAGGCAAGAAATCAACCCAGTGAGCCACCCTCAAAAACAGGGTTGGATGAACTAAGGGACATTATAGGGTTAACATTACCCTTACTATTATAGTATATCCCTTAGTATATATATATATATATATATATATATATATATATATATATATATATATATATATATATATATATATATATATATATATATATATATATATATATATATATATATTACGCTGAGAGCTTAGGAAGCTTGAGAGTTGGCTAGAGAAGCCAGAGAAATTACCACAAAGTACCCAAGAAGAGTACCAGAAATTACCAGCCAAGAATTGCAAACCAGCACGCAGCTGGAAGTTCATGCATGAGCTGACTCAAGACTGTGCACTGAGTGAATGTAGAGCTCTCCTTAAATAGCACCAGGCACAGGTGAGGCCAGCACTGACTATAATTAAAAGAATGCTCTCTGGCATCCTCTGGTAGCAGGAACTGGTCTGTGTTTCTGGTTGCTCTCTGCCTCCCTCTAGTGATGGCACAAGGCTGAGCCGGCTGTCTCCTTACCCAATACATGTACATTTGTATTCAGAGCAGCCTGGCAATTGTATTCTCGTTTATTCAGAATTTGCTGACTTTTTCACTTAACTTGTTTTATCTTTGCTTTTAACTGTATTTAATATTCCATTTAACAACTGATATTATTATTCAAATACAATATTATTGTATCAGTAAATAATCTGATATTATTGTTCTGATACAAATAACAATACAGATATTATTCTAATATTATAAAGAGTTAATACAATATTATTATAATAGTAGTACTTTTCTTTTAAATTTTTAAATGCTTTTTATATAAACATTTAAAAAAAAACAATAAGGATTAAAAAACAATAAATAAATAAATAAATAAATAATAATTTTAAGTTTTTCTGGTGAATCATACAGTGTGTGTTGGAGTTCAGGTAAATTTAACTGGCTGAATATGGTAAAATCCAGTTAGTTAGCTACTAATGTCTGTAATTGGAAAAAACACTGCACAAGCCATGCCCACAAGAGACAAACTACAAGTCACATGAGTGACATTTTACTTGCTAGGGTTAATATAGGGTAAGCACATTTTTTGCTGTTACATTTACATATTTTGATAATCGAAACTCAGTGAGTGTTTGTCACCTTGAATTGAACATTGAGTTCCCCTTTGGGAACTTGAGCTGCGTCGACAACGCTTTGGGAACGCCTCTGCATGACCACGCTCTGAATCACGTGTAATCTGTCCAATGGAATCGCGTGACGTCACTGGCGGGATGACGTAGCCACCCGGAAGTATAAAATCACATACGGTGGAGCCGGCGCCAGCTTCTGTTGTTCAGTAAGCGCTCTATGTGTGTTTGTCTGATTTATTGTTGTATGTCTCAGTATTATATCAATGGCAAGCAAAAGCAAACAATCATTTAGACTATGTGCTTCTCCCTGCCTGTGTTTCATTACGGGTGGGGACACTCACAGTCTGTGTGTGGCTTGTTTGGGAGTGGAGCATGCTCGATCAGCTCTTGAGGGAGCTGATTGCCCCCATTGCGTCCGGCTTTCGTTGCGTACGCTCCGCTCCCGGAGGATGCTCTTTGAGGAGGGCGCTCTCTCTAGTGTGCCTCGGGGTTCGGGTCCCGCTTCTGCCGAGGCAGAGCGGCAGCTCAGATCGTGGGGTTCGCCCTCGAAGCCGCTTCGGATCTCCTCGGCTTTGGTGGGCAAGGTGTACACGGCGGTGGGCCAGGCTGGTGCTTGCCTGCACACCATGGCGGTGTTGCAGGCATACCAGGCTGACCTGCTTAAAGAGTTGGACGAGGGAGATGATATAAATAATGACGACATTGCGGAACTGCGTCGTGCCGCGGATTTGTCTCTTCGGGCCACTAAAGAGACAGCCAGGGCAATTGGGCGGTCTATGGCGGCCCTGGTGGCTACGGAGAGACATTTGTGGCTGACCCTGTCTAATTTAAAAGAAAAAGACAGGGTCTTTCTTCTGGACGCCCCGATAGTGCCGACTGGCCTGTTCGGCGACACTGTAAATACAGTTGTTGACAGGTTCCAGGAGGCCAAGACACAGTCGGCGGTGTTCCAGCGATTTCTCCCTTAGACATGTGGAAGAAACCATGGTTCCTGTTACAAGGCCCCAGGTTGGGGGCTCCTTGTCGTCGCGTAACGCTAACGACAGATGCCTCCCTCACGGGCTGGGGGGAGGTCATGAGTGGCCTTGCCCAAGGTCTGTGGGAAGGGCCCCATCTCAAGTGGCACATAAACTGCCTGGAGATGCTGGCCGTGTTTCAAGCAGTGAAACATTTTCTCCCAGACCTGAGGGGCCATCATGTGTTGGTCCGCACGGACAACACTTCAGTGGTCTCCTACCTGAACCGGCAGGGGGGTCTGCGCTCACGCCCCCTTTACAGGCTGGCGTGCCAGATCCTTCTGTGGGCCCAAGGGAAGCTGCTCTCACTGAGGGCAGTATATATCCTGGGGCATCTCAATCAGGGGGCAGACATCCTGTCGAGGCAGGGGCTGAGGCCCGGGGAATGGAGGCTCCACCCAGGGGTGGTGGAACAGAAATGGAGGATGTTTTACAGAGCACAAGTGGATTTGTTTGCGACTCAGGAGACTTCGCACTGTCCCCTCTGGTTTTCCCTCACCCAGCTCCTCTTGGACTGGACGCTATGGTACAGACGTGGCCGAGGCTACGCCTGTATGCTTTCACCCCGATCACTCTGCTCCTGGGAGTTCTGGAGAGGGTCCGCTGAGACAGAGTACGTCTTCTATTAGTAGCCCCTTACTGGCCGGGCCGGCCATGGTTTGTGAACCTGGTAGCCCTTCTCGAAGACTCTCCTTGGGAGATTCCCGTCAGATGGGATCTCCTCTCTGTTCACGTCATGGTGTAAAAACCGTCGATTAGAACCAGTTAACTGCCAGGTTGGTTCAGTGCTGGAATTTCTGCAAGAGCGGATTGCCACAGGGGTATCTCCATCCACTTTTCAAGTTCATGTGGCTGCTATTGCTGCATATCATGCTCCGCTGTGTGGGCAATTTCTGGGGAGAAACCCATTAGTGACATATTTCCTCCGTGGTACCAGGAGGCTGAGGCCCCCAGTACGACCTAGAGTGCCTTCTTAGGATTTGGCCGTGGTTTTAGAGGCCCTTTCTAAACCTTCCTTTGAACCTTTGGAGGAGGTGTCTCTGAGATTTCTTACAGTCAAGACTGTATTTCTATTAGCCATCTCTTCCCTGAAGAGAGTCGGTGACCTTCAGGCTCTTTCTGTGGCCCCCTCTTTTCTAGAGTTTGCCCCTCGCATGGCCAGAGCCTTTCTTTACCCCAGACCGGGGTATGTTCCTAAGGTGCTCTCTGTGGTTCCACGGCCAGTCGTGCTTCAGGCATTCTGTTCACCTCCCTTTCGGGACCATGACCAGAAAAAGCATGAAGGCTCATTCTACCCGAAATATGGTGGCCTCCAAGGCCTTCTCCTCTGGTGTTTCTCTCCAGGATATTTGGAATGCTGTGGGATGGTCCACCCCTCTGACTTTCATCAGATTTTACAGCCTTGACCTCAATGCCACTCCCGGCTCCTCAGTTCTCTCGACCTAGTTGTGCCCTTCCACACTAGGCAGGGATTTGTCAGTCTGGTGGCGTTGGATACTTGTTCCCAAAGCGTTGTCGACGCAGCTCGAGTTCCCGAAGGGGAACTTCCCTAGGTTACATCTGTAACCATGGTTCCCTGAGGGAATGAGACGCTGCGTCTCGGCGCCATACTTCCTGCATTCCTGCGAGCGCTTCCTTCACTCTCCTGAAGAGTTAGCTCCACCACATGTGCTTTTATACTTCCGGGTCGCTACGTCATCCTGCCGGTGACGTCACGCAATTCCGTTGGACGGATTACACATGTGATTCAGATCGTGGTCACGCAAAGGCATTCCCAAAGCGTTGTTGACGCAGCGTCTCGTTCTTGGGGAACCATGGTTACAGACGTAACCTAGGGACGTTTTCAGTCACAATTTTTTTAAATGACTAAACAATTATGACATGTCATAGGTTAATGAATAATAAAAATGTGTATATTTGTATAAGTGGAATAAAACACCATATCAATTCAATCAATTCAGTCCACCAAATCAATTCCAAATTTTTCATTAACATTACTGAATCATATTGTACACTTAACGTATTGAATCAAGTCATGAATCATTACAACTGAATCATATTTTGGATTAATATTATTGAATTGTGTTGTTAACAAACAGTACTGAATCTACTGTTCACAAATTAATTGTACTTAATCATAGTGTCGAGTAGCAGTCCTGAATCGTATGTCTAATTGGATGAACAGTACTGAGACACATGATCGTCATGAACATTATTACTGTAAATGGAGTGTAATAACAAACTTGTTAGAGAAAGTATGAGTCCTGGTCTCTAATCCATCCCTTTTTTTTTATGAGGACGATCTCTCAGTTGATGAAGAGTTACACAACAGTAGTGCTGATCTTTCTAAGTCATGGCCAGGTATGAAAAATATCTGTACATCAGCAGAGTGGGGAACACAAACTCTTCTTTGTATTTCACTAATCAGAAGTGGAAGTGGAAGTTAAGAGTGGAAGTGAAACCAACAGAATTCAGTTTAAAATGGACTTGTGACACTTTTTCAGGTTTGACTGGAAATGAGGACACAGGAAGCAGGCTTGGGACAACTCAGAATTGGGCTCTTCTTTTTTCCTTTTTATTTTCCTTTGCTTTTGGCATGGCTCTGTCCACTGGACTGGATTTGGTGCTCTCTTTTTATTGAGATCAGTCAGCAGGCTGGTGACATCCCAATAATTAGGCATAAAACCTAAGATACCAGCCAGCCAGCCACAGAAACTGTCTTACCTCCTTTTTTGTCTTGGGTAGGCTGCAATCGCTGCTGTCTTATCAATTTTGGGACGCACCTGCCCATGGCCCAAGTGGTAGCCCAGATACCATATTTCCACACGTCCAACTGCACACTTCTTTGCGTTTGCCACGAGTCATGCCCTTCTCAAGGATCTCAGGACATCCCTCAGATGCTGAATGTTTTGCTGCCAGTCATTACTATAAATAATAATGTCATTCAGATAGGCACTGGTGTAAGCAGTGTGCAGACGGAGGATTCTGTCCATGAGTCTTTGGATCGTTGCTGCGGCTCCGAATAAACGAAAAGGAAGGGTCCCAAATTGGTGTAAACCAAACAGTGTGAAAAAGGCCATTTTCTCATGAGATATGGAAGTCAAGGGGATCTGCCAGTATCCCTTTGTCAAATCTAGTGTCAAATAAAAACGAGCTGCACTTAACCGATCGAGCAGTTTGTCAATGCAGGGCATTGGATATGCATCAAATTTAGACACCATGTAGACTTTTCTAAAGCTCACACAGAACCGGACTTAACCATCTGCCTTGGGAACCAGGACCACCGGACTGGACCAGTCACTGTGGGACTCCTCGATTATTCCCAAATCGAGCATGGCAGTGAGCTCTTCCCACACCACTTGTTTTGTGTAACACCAGCCCTGGGGGTGTTTCATGTGGTGTTCTATGAAATTAATGTGACCAGGTAGATTCAAAACATGTAGGAAATTTTCCGTTTGCAACTTGACAACCTCCGTAATTTGGGAGGGTGAGAGGTGGTCTGCACAGGGAACCGGGGTGGATTGAGCCACGCATTTTAGATTCACCTCTGGTATTGGCTCCTTCCCCTCCGGAACAACCATGGCCAAAATTACGGGCACTACCTCTGTCCATGGTTTAAGTAGATTGAGGTGGTATATCTGCCACACACCGCCTCCATCCGTTTGCTTTACCTCCTTGTCCCCCTTACCTCCATGCTTTATCCCCAACTTGCTGTGTGACCTCGAAGGGCCCTTGCCACTTGGCGAGTAATTTGGAGCATGATATGGGTAATAATTTGAGCACGTTATGAGCACTTTATGTCCAACTTTATGTCCCTGTGTCTCACGTAACCAAGCTCCCCTATTATACAGCTGGGATGTTTTTGCACCTGTAGCAAGTTCTCCTGTGTTAATTGCCCCAATGTGTGGAGTTTTGCTCTCAGGTCGAGAACATACTGAATTTCACTCTTGCTCTCTGAAGGTCCCTCCTCCCAGTTTTCTCTCATAATTTCTAAGACACTGCAAGACTTGCATCCATACAGTACTTCAAATGGGGAGAACCCTGCGGAGACTTGTGGGACCTCTTGTACTGTGAAAATTAGGGGTTTGAGCAACTTATCCCAATTCTGAGCATCCCTGTGCATGAACATCCAAATCATATTTTTAAAGATTTGATTAAACTGCTCAACCAGGCCATCCATCTGAGGATGGTAAACGCTTGTATCAATCGATTTAATCCCTAAGACTTTGTATAGTTTGCGAAAGGTGCGTGACACAACTGTGATGCCCTTATCAGTCAGGATCTCTGTCAGGACCCGGGAGATGATTTTGGAGAGTGCCTCTGTAATACTGTGTGCTGAGATGATGTGAAGTGGCATGGCTTTGGGGTATCATATTGCGTAATCCACCAGACTAACACAAAGTGTTGCCCTTGTGCAGTCCGTTCCAATGGCCCGAAGAGGTCCATACCAAATCTTTCGAATTGGGCCGTGAATAATGGAACGGGGGTGCAATGGTGCTTTTAGGGTGGCTGGCAGATTCACCAGCTAACATTCACAACATGAAGAGGAAATCTCCAAGGGGAACTCCCCCAAAGCATGGGGGGGCAGGGCCCTCCCCACCCTCCGTGCCTTTCCTGACATGTAGCTGCCGTCGATGGCCCAGGCGATGCCTCCCCAGCTGCACACATCCCTCACCGTGCTTCACTGTTGCAGCACCCATCCACACACATTCCCCTCAATAATGTCTGAAATGCCGGTCAATTTGTTCCCAAATTCAGTGGACGGGTGAGGTGATGACTTATATTTTTGCCTCTATTTTATGATTTTGTACCTGGAATTGAATAGTGATAGCCACTAGTCGATATTCGTGCACATCCCCATGCACACACTTCACCCAGCATGCTGTACCCAGTGCCTCACCTTGAACCAGGCATTTGTGAATTGAGTTTTAGTTACAGCCTGAATCCACCAATGTGTGATATGTAACCCCTTAAAGACTCATTGGTCTGTGGTACATCCCAGCTCAACTGGGGGCAGCCTGTGGCACATCGGGGACCCGGACCAATGATCTCACCTCCATCACATGGCACTGGCTCAGGCCTTACGCTCACAACTGTGGCCCTGAAGTCACCAACCTGAATGGGGACTGGGGGACTGGTTTCAGGGGAAATGGCCCCTGTCTCCATGATTCAGGGACAGGGGGAGGGCAGAGGAAGAGCGAGAGAAAGAGGGAGAAGGGGCAGTGGCTCACCACCCATTCCAGCCAATCCCTCCAGTAGATCAGTGACAAACTACTCCAGCACTACTAGGTTGACTATATCTTCAGCACCATGCTCCTATGCCAGCAGCCACCTTTGAACAGGTGTCCTGGAGCTGTTGGGGGAATGCAAATGGGCAGCCAAGCTCACCTAGCATCAGCGAGCGGAAGCACTGATGATGCTGTTTGGGGCTGTGGCTGACCTGTTCAAAATGGCCCACTTCAGGTCCAGGTACTCCAGCAGATTTGCGATCAGAAGCTGTGAGCTGGGCTTCCCCTGACAGGTGCAGCCCGAGTGGACTGTCTACTGTGAGTCTGGCCAGCCCCACGCTTCCGCAGCACACTCAAAGAGCTCAACAAATGCTTCCGGGTCGTCCTGCGGTCCCATTTTGGAGAGCGTAATGTGGGGCATGGCTACTGCTGGAGTGAGCTGGACCAGACTTGCCCATCCTCTGTCCTAGCTTGGAGAAAGGCCTGGAAGCACTGCTCCTGTTCCGTGTGCAGCTCCAGTAGGGCCAGATGTTGCATCTGGTGGATGCCAGCGAGGATCTTGATGATCTCTGTGAGTGGTGAGGACTCCATGGAATTGAGGACTTCTTCAATTTCAGAGGTTTCAGCACCAATGTGACACTCTTTCGGGTTTGACCGGAAATGAGGAGATGGGAGGCAGGCTTGGGACAACTCAAAAGGGAGCTCTTTATTTTTCCTTTTTATTTTCCTTCACTTTTCAGCGATTTTATAGCCTAGATCCTTAGTACTCACTCTCCCTTTTCTCTCACTTTCACTAAGCTTTACTAGTGAACCTTATGTATTATAGTTTAGATCATTTTACTTCTCTTGCACGAGAAATGGAATGGAAGTCACTGGGCATGTAAAAGGGAGTTAAATCCTGTCCACGTTCACACTCACATGATTATAACATTATAAGGAAATGCTTCTAAGAGGCCACAGTATTAATGTGTGTGTAATAATAATTAGGCATTTAAAGGCAATAGTTTTAGTGGGATACAATTCCACCTTATTTTTTTCCCCTTATACCATGATTTATTCATTTATTTAGAGGAATGGCATGAGAAAATATCCTACCTTTTAGATTTCCTTTCTCTTCTCACTTTCTTTTCCTTGCCTTTCCATTTGCTTCTCACTTTCATTCCCTTTCCTTTCCATTCACTTCCCACTTTCATTCTCTTCCCTTTCCATTCACTTCTCACTTTCATTCCCTTTCTTTTCCCTTCTGTGTATAACACTCACGAGACTCAGTCGGACTTTTGGTGTCAGTTATAGCAGTCATGTGGGACTGAAAAACAAACAGTGCTCTGTGTGTGTGTTTCAGGGTGCTGGGAGCTTAGACATCACAGGGAAGAAAGACAGAGCAGATGAAACCCCTCGTGTCTCTCCAAATCCCAGTGAGGAGGTGCAGTGTGTTACTGTATAACTATGAAAAACAGAGATTGTGATGTTTGTGATGTTAATCAGCTTTCCTGTTCATCAGGTGATGAACTCCATCACACACCGCCTGAATATGAATCCAACTGACATGGATCATCATCAGGTACAGCAGAGATTTACTCAGTCTCTTCCTCTCTCTCTTTTACCTTACATTCATACTAGTGAGTGACAAAGCGACAGGTGATCATTCATTTTCTACAACTGAGAATTTCTTGATTTATTTCAAATTATTTATGATGCAATAAAGTGACAAATCCAACCGATTAGCTTGAATGAGTCCTCAGACTAATCCTATGGTACGTGTGGTCTGAGGTTTCTTCAGCTCCCCGATCACAATAGCTTGACTTGATTTAATGTTTGAAACGTGTTTCAAAGTCATTATGCTAACACTCACTCATTTATCATCTTGACAAGAACACAAATCCAGACAATAACTGAGAGCAACACAAGGAGAACTCAACAGCAATATAGACTACTTACGATAACAAATGCTCAGCGGCTAAGGAGCTGTAATGGTCACCCAGGCCTGGAATGCTATTCTTTACTTATTTCACAAGCACACATTATGATTTTATGGCCTTAGTTTAGCATCTTGTGAGTAACTGTCAGAGCATGATGAAGAAAATAAAACACAAAACAATAGGCTGTCCTGGATGAGTGCAATTCAGTTGCCAGTTGTCTACAAATACACCTGCAAAACCAAAGGAGATATAACAGAGGCAGATGTGCTGGGATTCTCTGCAGAACTCAGAAAAATCTGTCTTTTTTTTTTTTTTTACAACCAGAAGCCCTGAGTCAATAGTGATGTCTGCGCCAATCTGAAAGCACGGACTGCTGCTTTCAAATCTGGGAACCTGGTGAACTACAAGAAGGCCAGATATCTAAAAGGTCAAGGTGGAATCCCACATGGGCCAGACCTCAAGCGCATGTGAAGTGACCTGCGCTCAGTAACAGACTACAAAAGGGAGTAAAAACTGTGATGTACACGTGTCCACCTCACTAGTATATTAACACACACTATGCTCACTCTGAGCTGAAGAATACCAATTTTAATACTAAATACCAATTATCTGCTGTAAGAATTCCTGTGGACCAGAACAGCTGTATTCTAGTCATATCTGTGCCAGATGTGGCCGCTTCCTTCAAGGGGTAATTCTACTTTAATGGCATCCATGGCCTGGTCCTCAGAGCCTGTGCCACCCAGTGTGTGGAGGTCAGTCTGTCAGCTATCCCTGTATGCTTCAAGAGGACCACCTTCGTCCCATTTCCCAAGACACTTGTTGTCTCCTGCCTGAATGACTACTGCCCTGTCGCACTGACCTCCACTGTCATGAAGCACTTTGATCAGCTAGTTAAAACCTATATATGCACATCGCCATCTGCTAACATGGACCCTCTCCAGTTTGAATATCACTGCAACAGATCTACAATACATGTTGCTCTCACACACCTAGAAAGAAAGAACAAGAAAAATCTAGCAACCTTTGATGTGTGATCTACACACAGTTGATTTTTATAATCTGAATGTGGAGCTAAGAAAATCCACTTAAGCAGCTGCATAACCCGACTCTGAATTCCAGGACCTTTCCCTATGTAAATACTGACATAACTTTTGGACTTAAATCACAGACTCTGAATATGGACACTTTTATCTAAAGTACTAGAAATCCACTGATGAAATGATAAAATTAAGTGTGTGTGTGTGTGTGTCTTATACCAGATGGAAAATCAGGACGTTGGCGAGCGCACTGAGGTAGAGTGTGTTTACTTTAAAATATTAGTGCACATTTATAGAATGATAAAAATATCAAACACACAGTTTTACAAGTTCATCAAGTAACAATAATAATTAGATAATAAATGTGCAGAAACAATAATTTAATGTAGAAAAATGTAAATGAACCCAGTTGGAGATGGACATTTTGCTTAGATCCAGGAAACTTTAAATTGCATTCAAATGTTTTGTGTAATATTTTCACAAGCTCTCTCAACACTGCACGTCTAAAATGTGTGTAACAGGACCACAGTGAGGAGTGTGTGAACGAAGCCGCTGCTACAGTTGAGAAAGAGAAAGTAGTGGTATAATCATCATATCCTATGCATTTCTGTTTTTATAATAAATAATAAAATAATAACAAAGTTTAATATTGGTTTATTTATCCGCTAAAGCCAAAGAAAAAGAAAGTAAAGAAAAAGAAGAATCCCTTCATGCCTCATGTGACAGCTAAGGTAGGGGATAAAAACATTTTTGTCAGTTTTTCAGTTTTTCATTTCACTTTAGGAAAATGAAAAACTGTAAACAACCTGCTATCATATTTCTGATTTTGACATAAAATATTAAATAAAATATATGTTAGAAATTAAAGCTGATGCACATGCATGAATTAGATGAGTTTTTTTTTTTTTTTAAATAAATTTTATTAAGAACTGAAGAGTCCAGAACTGAAATTAAATACCAGACCAATGTTATACATCAAATCATAAATCATATAGTGGACTATTTCTGATTTTCTGCTTTAGAAAAGAAAATCAAATGGCTGCTAATTAGACTTAATTAAGTGCAGTATTTTCCTTTACAACAGTAATGTCCACTTGAGTAGTACACTATGTCTACATGAACCTGATTTCTGCCGTAAAATAATTTGAGCTCTGTTTCATGTAGAGCATCATAACATCATCAAGGGTGTTGAGTAGTGCAGTATAACTAATTATGTATATGTATTATGTATGAATTTATGTTCATTTTTCTTGCATAACTGAACTGTACATGCAGAATGGGGCTTGTTTTTTGTAAAACATAAATTTATTAAATTAATTAAGTATTTCTTTATTTCAGAGTAAAATGAATCAGAAGAGGAGCGGAGAAGATGGCACTGAGGTTTTAGAGGTATTCAGAGGGGGGAATTTTACTTGGTTTTACTGAAACCATGTGTAGGTGCCCACGTCTGAATTAAACTAAATGTTTCAGTAATGGACCCAATTCCAGACATGCTGGGGCTGTAATGCTGCTGGAATTTGCTTACTTTGTGCATCTACATAGTGCTACATGCACAGCTGTAAAAGGTGCTTGTTCACTATTCAGGAAATTTTCTTCTATTTCCTCACTTTTGCTTTGATTTTGTTTCCCCCGTATTCTACTTCTCTACACAGAAGTTAATTACAAACCCTCAGCCAGACTGAGCACAGTAAAAAGTTTGATTTGACAAAAAATGGGATGTTTAATTAGTGCTGAGGAGTTAATGGCCTGTTGTCATTATGGCAATATATTTCTGTACAATGAACACAAATTACAGAGCCTGTAAACGACAAGCAGTGTTTATTTTTGTGAAATAAGCAGTGAAAAATGAAAATGGTAATTTATTGCAGTATTGGTAACATATGGTCATCAACTCAGTTTTTATAGGTTTCTTTCTGCTCTGACTTGTTCATATGTATATGTAAATAGTGGCAATTTTGACTGGCTGTGCCTTTAACACAGTAGAATGTGTGAATATAAAAAGGTTGACACACCCCTATTGACATTGCAGGTTTTTGTGATGTAAAAAATGAAACCAAGGTAAATCGTATCCAATCTTTCCCCACCTTTAATGTGATATAGCAACCAAAAAAATTTAAGTGAAAAACAAATAGAAACATTTTAGGGACAAAAAAGAAAAAGAAATGTGGCTAAAATGGGGCACCACAGTGACGTCACCAAGAACAGGATGTCCCTTGAAAATAGACAAATGAACAAGAAGAAAACGTGTCAGGGAAGCTGCCATGAGACTTACAGCAATATTAAAGGAGCTGTAGGAATATCTGCTGAGTACTGGTCATTCCTTGCATGTGACAGCAATCTCTCGTATTCTTCACATGTCTGGGCTGTGGGGTACGGTGGCAAAGATGAATGTGTTATAGTCCAATGAAACCAAAGTAGGACTTCTAAACTTCTAAAAGATATTTTTTTGACAAAAAATAATACAGGAATACTATACTCATGGTGAAGCATGGTGGTGGCAGCATCAAACTATAGTTAGGTTCTCTTCTGCTGGTACTGGGGCTCTAGTCAAGATAGAGGGAATCATGGATAGCTCCAAATACCAATCTATTTTGGCACAAAACCTGCAGGCCTCTGTTAGACAGTTGAAGCTGAACAAAAATTTCACCTTCCAGCATGATAAAGACCCAAAGCACAAATCCAAGTCGACAAAAGAACGGCTTCAGAAGAAGATCGACATTTTGGAATGGTCCAGTCAGAGCCTAAATCTACATCCTATCAAAAACTTGTGGAATGACTTGAAGAGGGCTGTGCACAGGAGATCCCCTCATAATCTGATATATCTGGAGCATTTTTACAAGGAAGAGTGGAATAAAATTACCAAATGAAGATGTGTGAAGTTGGAAAACCCCCAAAAACACTGAGAGCTGTATTACAAGCAAAAGTGCTTTAACAATGTATTAGTTAAGGGGTGTGCATACATAGGTTTTTGTAGTGTTTTTTTTCTCCCTAGAATGTTTCTATTTGTTTTTCACTTGAATGTTGCTGGTTGCTATTTCACATTAAAGGTGGAAAAAGAGCTGACATGATTCATCTTGGTTTCATTTTTTTATTATCACAAATACCTACAATTTTAACAGGGGTGTGTAAACTTTTATATCCACTGTAAGTCTTCAAGTAACTAAAGGTTAATAAGATAGCAGGAACTGGTATTTTAGAAAACCTCAAGTGCAATTATAAACTATACCTTTACTAAGTCTATATTAGTTCAGATCCACTGGTCTTCAGGGGATGCAACACCTAGCAGTTAAAAAATTTGCAAAAATCATTAATGTTTTCCATTGTGCTTTCACTATTATGCATATTTAATACTAAAATGATATTGATAATTAATACAGATGTCATAATAATAGTACTGTTATATTAATATTATAGTCATGCTGAAGATTTGCATTTTTGAAAATGTATTTTAAAAATTATTTGCAATCAAAAAACATGCAAACTGAGGACAAGCTTATATAAGGGATTGTTTACATATTTTGTCTTTTCTCCCTTAAAGAAGAACTCCCTCATGGAGCAGCTGAATGAGTTTCGACTGGATCGAGTTCATAGCGAAGACAAGGAGGTTTCTCAGAAATACATCCACATATTTTTTTCCTACGGTTAGTTTTACGTAGAGGTAAATGACTTGTTTTCTGTCACAGGATCTTGATAGCCTCATGGAGTGGTGGAGTACGGTAAAACGTGAGTGTGTTTAAAGCATATATACAGATTTTAGGTGGGTAGCAAAACTAAGGCTGAGAAAGTGTGACATAAATGAGTAGTAAGATAACCATAGTGTCTGCTTGTGTTGTTCAGAATGGGAGCCGATGTCCAACAATGAAGATATGACGGAAAAAGAGGAGGCTACGTAAGCTGCTTACCAACAGATTAGTATTTATTTCTGTGTTCTAGAACCATGACACAGTGGCTTTGCATTGCAAAAATAATTTTTTCCCATTTTAGTGCAAATTGTAAAATATCAGTAAATTCTACATTCATTCTCCTTTCTTTAGGGCATTTGCATTAACAGCCGAAAAGGTGCAACGAGGCATTCGTGTGTTTAATCAGCTGTTTTCAGAGCGAGCAGAAGCTCTTTGGCAGCACATCATTGACCTCAACCTCATTGCTGATGGTCTGGACCGCTTCAACAAAAGGACCAAAGTGGCCCAGATCACAGGTGGCTCCACCAGCGCTGTTGGGGGTGTGGCCACTATAGCAGGCCTTGCCCTGGCACCTGTTACTATGGGAACATCCCTGATCATCACAGCAGTGGGCCTGGGCGTGGCTGCGGCGGGCGGGTTAACATCGGCCTCGGCCGGTATCTCCAACACTGTCCATGGCTCAATGGACCGCAAGAAAGTGGAGCGCATTGTGAAGGACTTCCAGAGCAAGATGGCTGACATTGACAAATGCACAAGATTCATCAAACGAGGCATCGAGAACCTGCGAGAGTTAAATGCTCCCAGGGTAAGGACAAGAGTTCTGTGTAACCTGTAAAAGAATAGCAGTCTGTTCAATAAGCTTTCCATCATGTAGTGAGCATTGATTTTAACTGGACCTTTTTTACAAGGTTACATTTAACAGATCTGACATGAAACCTAAGTAACTTGTAGCCTTTGTTAGTTTGTTAGTTAGTTAGTTAGTTAGTTAGTTAGCTTACACTACTTATAAAGCCTAGTTGGACAGATTTAACAGATCTGACATGAAACCTAAGTAACTTGTAACCTTAGTTAGTTAGTTAGTTAGTTAGCTAGCTTACACTACTTCAAAAGCCAAGTTGGACAGATACTTAAATACTGCATCCACAGCAACTCAACTACTGATGATAAATTAATGACTAAGTGAATGTTTTAAAAATCCTTTTAACATTGTAAACTATGATTAATCCCATTTTGTCTAAAGGTGAAAAAGCTAAAGGTGTATGATAATGATTTCTCTGGAATCAACAATATCTACGAGGACAGCGCCATGGCAGGCAAAGCAGTACTTATCAACGCCAATGAGATCACCAGGTTAACACAAGTCACCATGGCAACAGGTGGCACAGCAGCCAGAGCAGTGCAGGTTGCAGCCATGGCAACAGGCGTCCTCACCGGGCTCTTTGTTGCCATGGATATTTACTTTGTGGCAAAGGATTCTCACGAACTTAGGAAAGGAGCCAAGTCGGAATTTGCCAAAAAGATCAGGGAGGTGGCAGAGCAGCTGCATCAAGGACTGGTGGAGCTCAATATCATCAGAGAGGAGCTGCAGTGTTCAGAAAGCTCCACCTCCTCCAACACCTTCACAATGTCCACCTCCAGCCCCTCAGCCTCCACTTACGCCACCTCATTGACCTCCTCTTCGTCCACGTCTGGCATCTCTAACTCCTCTAGCACCTCAACCTCCATCGCTTCACTCTCCTCCACTTCTCCCTGCCCCTCCATTTCCTCTTCTCTTTCACAGAACACTGAAGCACACATAGAACCTCTAGCTCAGTCCTGACACAGTCCTTAAACAGATTGTATGTCCTCCTCTTCCATCTCCAAATGATACACCTCCATTTTCTCAGTGTCCTTATCCAAAACCTGCACTTTCTTATTCTCCTCTATGACTGGCTCCTAAATTAACAATTAACAATGCTACCACCACATTCTGCACCTTCTCCACCACATCCTCCTGAATCTCTTCCATTTCATCCTCCACCTTACCACCTCTCCCACATCTTGCACCTTCTTCCCCTCCACTTCCATATCCTGCACCTCTACATTCACCCCTTAGACCTTCTTCACCTCCAGATCCACCTTATGTATCTTCTCCACCTCCACTTCTTCTGTCTCCACATCCACGTCCTCCACTTCCACATTTACAACTTCTCCACCTTCAGTCATATGACACATCTTGCAACTTCTCCACCTACACTTTCATATCCACCTTTTACACATGATCCTCCACCACCTCATCCACCGCCTGCACCTTCACATTTAAAAGGAACAGTCATTAAACATACTTTAAACCTAGTACACTCCTACATTGCATACTGTAACTCCACCTCCTGCATCACATGTTCCACCTCTACCCCCTTAACCTCCCCTGCATTTCTTCCTCCTTATGCTTCTCTTCCTCCACCTTTCTTCTCTAGCACCTCTGCCTCCACTCCTGAACGTTAGGCATATACATATCCATATCCTGCACTTCCTCCTCTACCCCACCTCCGGTGTCTCCTCCACTTTCTTCTGCACCTTTTCCTTGATCACAATCTAATCGAACTCCATTCAGTTCTATTAGACATTCTCGACTCCTCCACTCAGCAGTGATACCAAACATTGAAACATTGAAACATTCCTGCTGTAAACACTGCTCTCTTGTTACAGACACTGACAGTAAGAATAACTCAGACTAATTCATGTCTACCGTTTTATTAACATCTTGACTAGCCTTCTGCGATATTGATTTTCGCCTGATCATCATTATTTTCCAATTTAAAATATCATGATTAATTATAATTTTCCAGAACCCCTAGCCTTAAAATGAAAACGAGCATTTCTACCATGTCAGATAAGGAGAGGGATGTGAGGCGTAATAATATTACCTGTGCAGCTGTGCAGCCAGGAACTGTGGGCAAAAAACTCAGCTGTATGGTGGATTTTTAAGTGATTCTGCAGTGATGTGCAGTAAATAATTAAAAAAACCTAACAGCACATTTTGATATAATCCTTTTACAAATTGATTGCCTAATGTTCATGTATCTGACATTTTCACAGTTCATGCTGCTCATTGTTGTGAAGGAGAGCACCGGTCAAAAAGAAAAAAACAAAACGGTTGCTTTCATCACCTTATCATCACCATTATGATTATGTGTAAGCGTTTGCTTTGACTTATTTCATTTTTTGGGTCAAAATTGAAAAACAATTTTGGCTGAAATTTTTTGCTGGCATCCCTAATAAATATAATAAACTAAATAAATATATACATGTCTAAAGTCGAACATACACTGATAGATTTTATTTTATATTAATGAACTCAAAACATTGCCCATTTACCTTGACAGAAAGCAAGGGATGAGATTAAGGAATGGGCAGGGATGTAATATGAATGTAATATCGTGTAGGGACGATAATAATGTTATATTGCACAAGCCTAGTCCTGATTATTTCACATTTCAGCCAGAGTACTAAAAAACACTGTATGTTTTTTTTAAAAGCTTGTATCATCTGAGACATCTCATGATTTGTCTTTTTTGCACATTGATCTCTTGGTTGTAGATATTCCACTCTGCCTGTAGTCGGTTCATCAGTTTTCTCAGCATTTTTACTATATGTTACATGATGAAACTGTTTGACTTCTGTTTCTGTTCTTTTGTCTTTAAAACTGCAGACAAATCAAAACAACTGACAAAATTAATAATTAATTCTTTATACACAGTGGAGTCCAAAAGTTTGCATTGTTTTCTAATTTTATACAAACTGTTTCATTACAAATTATATTACTGGCAATAAACATGAGCCTCAGTGGAAGAGATAAGAACTCAAGGAAAATCTCACCTTAACAAAGCACTTAACATGATCAATATAACCCATCTGAATTTTTGAATACATTAGAATCTTAAATAATGAATATTCAAGATATTAAACATTAAAAGAGTTTCTAGTTTTAAAGAAAAAATATCCCCAGATTTTCAATGTGATCTCAGACTTTTGGGCCCCACTATATTATTAATAATTAATCATTAGGAGTGAATTAATTGTACAGCTAAATTTTTTTTAAAAATTAAAAAAAGAGTAAATTGTAATTGTTTTGTCTTTAAAATTAATTGCCTTTGCTTCCTGTTTGTGTTTGTTTATTTTGGTAAGCAAAATATCATATAGGTTTAAAAGGGTCTTAGTCCTCCTAGTACATAGCGCACTGGTACGATCTGCTCATGTGTACAAACAACAATATAAGCTAACAAATCAACACTTCACAATAGAAGGCTACAAATACATTTATTGGAGAAACATAACGATATGCATCAGATAAGGCACGAGCCTTCACTGTCTGAAAACTCACTGGTGTTTTTTATCCAAATTGAAACCAACATGCTGGACTCTGCTGAAATAAATACGAACATGCCTGAACATGAGCTACTGATTAATTAATGAATGAAAATACTTGTGTACAAACAAAAATGACTTTATGCCTGTTATAAAGTTCCTTCAAGTGTTCAAAATTCATTAAATAAAGACCCATAGATGGGACTATGGGGAAAGGAATGCGCCTGTCTGCATTGTGAAACACCCTGGAAATGAGATGACACGTATTTTGAATGTATAATAAAATAAATACAAGCTAGGACTTATTCATTGTGTGTTTTCATGGAAAAGAAATACAAAGTAAACATTGCATTTTAATTTCCTTATAATTCATTCGAACTTTTGAATATTTTTTTAAAAAAGCAAACTTATTTTAAGTTTGAATTTTCCTTCTCCTCTCAGCATTTCCGTTTTAGTTATGGCCATAAAACTGATTTGATGAAATTAAATGAAATGAAATAACATAAAATAAAATAACATGAACTAAGATAAACTAAACTAAACTAAACTAAAATAAAATAAAATAAAATAGTAATTTTAGTCTAACCCTAACCCTAGTTATATTATATTTATTGCAAAAAATGATTTGTGTTTGTATGGTAAGTGGAACTGCATATTTTATTTGATTGTTGTTCAATACTGAGAAAAAAAAAACAACGAAAGAGGATTCTCACTTTATTTTATTTACATTTATTTTATTTTAGGACAGATTTACCACCCATTGTCTCATACTGTTGAATTTTCACTGAAAGACCTTTATAGCAGACAGAAGTTGCTACCAGGATGGAGTTACTTTTTATTAGATTATATTTTATATATATACACCGATCAGCCATAACATTAAAACCACCTGCCTAATATTGTGTAGGTCCCCTTGTGCCTCCAAAACAGCTCTGAGCCGTCAAGGCATGGACTCTACAAGACCTCTGAAGGTGTGCTGTGGTATCTGGCACCAAAAGATTAGCAGCAGATCCTTTAAGTCCTGTAAGTTGCGAGGTGGGGCCACCATTGATCGGACTTCTTTGTCAAGCACATTCCACAGATGCTCGATCGGACTGAGATCTGGGGAATTTGGAGGCCAAGTCAACACCTCAAACTCTGTCATGTTCCTCAGACCATTCCTCAGCTATTTTTGCAGTGTGCCAGGGCACATTATCCTGCTGAAAGAGGCCACTGCCATTAAAGAATACCATTGCCATGAAGGGGTATAAGTGTAAAATGTGGGTGGTAATGTTTTGGTGCCAGATACCTTCAGAGGTCTGGTGGAGTCCATGCCTCGATGGGTCAGGGCTGTTTTGTGGCACAAGGGGGACCTTTTTAAAGAATTTTACTCGAAACTCAGATTCAATAATAGGAACCTGCTCCTTTTATCTTTAAGGGAGGTTAAAGTCTGAGAAATGAGAACATGTCTTTTGAGCATAACTTTAATGGTAATTTAATGGTAACATGTCAGATTGCATTTATTTTTCACCATTTCATTTCTGAACATTACACCTATTCCAAAACGTTTCTACGTTATATATCTAATAATTCAGCAGGATGCCAGGCATGTTCTGTTCCAAAATATCAAAACGTAAGTGAGTCATTTCCTGAGATTTATAGATATTAGTTTTGTGTTGGATGTTTATGTCCCATTATCTTTTGGGTGTCTGTCTGAATTTACGTCATTACAGGTTTACATTCTCTTTCCTTTCACAATCAGTTCATACAAATCAGATTTCTTTAACAGATTTTCTGTGGCTTGCATTTTTGTATTATCAGATTTTCTTTAAGAGAATAACTCTCAGAATGTGCTCTTAAAAAGGGAGTTTCCATGTACATGTAGACTTAGATTTTTAGGTGTTTATGTCAGTGTTCATTTGTTTTTTGCTCAAACAAGCCTCTTTGTATGTTATTAAGATACTCAGTTAATCTTATTACCATCTTCCTGCTAGTTTCACTTAAACAGTTGGCCCTGTTTGTTGTGAGGTGTCATGGTGTCATACAAGAGCAATTCTGAAGATTGTTTCTATGGTTTATGAACAGATAAAATGTGAGTTCACCAGAAAGACAATCCAAACAACATGAAGTGTTGGTTTCAGCATACAAATACTCATCACTTCATTTTTAAAAAATTTATTCCATTCATATATTTAATTATAGTGTGATGGAATATGAAGATAATACACATAACACACTACTCATATAATGAAACACTAATGAACATAATGATTCAGGATTTTCTACATTCCCCTTACAAATTATGATTAATACATTTTGAGATTCTTTTTTATTTGATTCACTTGAATATTGCAGTTCAATAGCAAGAGCAAAATTTAGAGTACACATTGGGGTGTGCTGTTGATTATTTTCCTATAACAGCACACTCCCTAAGTGTTTTATTCCTCTTATACCACAGCTATTTACAGATTACAAGTGGTTAATTTATTAAAGAACAACACATATTTTTGTCTGTTTATAGTTACATTTAATGTTGTGGAACATCAAGGAAACAAGTTAGTTCCTGTTCTCACTTGCGTTATAGCAGCTATAAATAGTTGTTCCCTCACCAGCCTCTCTATTTTCTTTCTTGAAATTGATAAGACCAAATAAATGCAGGTTGTCACATTACCAAGAAACCACAAAGTGTAAACTCCTCTGTCCTGACTTTGTATGTTTTGACATACGTGGATGAGGTCTCCTGAAAGTCTTTTCCACAGCTGGTATAGAGTTATGAGTGGTGCGTTTACTGGTTTTTTGGAATTATGTTAGTGTTTCAGGAAAGTGAGAAAAGTCACAGCACAGGTCATGAAAGATGTTCTTCTTTCAAAAAACATACAAAGAATGTTAGAAATGTTGTATAGCGTGCTTTATTTTTATCTGTAAATCCAGATTACAATGTACTTTTTTTACTTGGCTGATTCATAGTTCTTGGATCTCTTATCTGATTTCAAGTTTTAAAAATTAGCTACACACATTCTCAACACTCAAATTTCAAATTTCAAATTTTCTTTTCTCATTCAAAGTCAACCTCCAGCAAAACAGCAAAAAAATGTTTTACTGTATTTAAAATTACATTTTAAAAACGATAATATCTAAAAATAAATAAACAAATAATCAACCAATCACAGGTGAGCCCCGGTGTAGCTGAAGAGGTTCCCAGGTGTTTGTTTTCCACTTGTTACTATCCACACAAAGAAACTGGACATCGTTGGAATGATTTTTGTAAGCAAACATGGGCCTAATCTGTCATACAGGGGTGTCCAATCTTATCCAGAAAGGGCCAGTGTGGGTGCAGGTTTATTTTCCAATCAAGCAGGAGCCACACCTGATTCCAGCTGTTTATCCAGCTAATCTTAGCTTTCAATAGACTTGGCTTTAAATAGACTATCAGGTGTGGTTTCTACGTGTTTGGAATGAAAACCTACACCCACACTGGCCCTTTCTGGATAAGATTTGACAACACTTCTGTAATACAAATTGTGTTCGAGAAGACACACAGTAAGGTGTGATGTGAATGAAAACTTGTGGCCCAATGCAGGAGACAGGGTTGACTAACACTGCACTGAAAAGTGGTGCACTGAATTTACTGATTTCAAATTTCAAATGCCAGAAAAAACCTGTAATTATGTCAATATCAGGTATTAGTTGGGAAAGGACCAACAGTTAACTATGTATATGTTAGGGCCATACAAGTGTGTATAAACAGGATCTTCAGCTTCATGCAATGACTTTAGTTTTTCTCAATCACTTAGACACTTAAACTGATTATATGAGCTTAACTGATTATATGAGCACACTCACCTGATCCAGAGTATAGCCTTCTCATATTTTGATACATACATTCCCAACAATATTCGTACAGCATATACACACTTTGCTTCTCTCACGCACATTATTGTTTAAAGTTTCTCTGTGTGACGTAAAAAAATAAACACAGACGCATGTCTTTATCTAAGAGTGATGTACACGTAAGATTGTGAATGAGAGTCTACACAACTGGTAATTTCTTTTTGTTCTTCTTGCATGTCAGATGGCTCATCTAAACTCAGAAATATGCGTGCGTATGTGTAAAGTAACAAAGAAACTATGACTCATGATGGAGTTGTGTGACACATCGTGACACAAAGCGGAGGCAATTATTTTTTCTTCACGTCCTGAAGTGTTCCTTTTCAGTGTATCACTGAAAGACACATTGCACCTTTTAACCATTTACTGTTACATTTAATGTTGTGGAACGTCAGTGAAACTAGTTCGTTCCTGTTCTCACTTACGTTACATCAGCCATAAACAGTTATTCCCTCACCAGCCTCTCTTTTTTCTCTCTCTTGAAGTTTTTATTGATTGCATACTCATTAAACCTGGAACAATCAACAAGATATCCTTCACTTCTGTTTTCAAACGAATGACACATTTCCCAGAACTATAAACACTTTTTATATGTTTATTGATCAGTTGCACTATTTGCGCAGAACTTAACATGTAAATCTCATTCATAAAGCACAGGTTGCATTCAGAAAGCACTAACATCACAACATGAACTCCATTAACACACAATTAACACACAACTTTCCATTTGTAAACACTAAGCAGCAAAATTGTTCACACACTAATCAGAACTTCAGGATGGAATAAAAGAGCAACATGTGTGTTCTTTTTTTAATGGACCAAAACAATGCCAGAAGAACAGATATATCAAATGAAATTTGGGTCACTGTGACTGACAACGTCCTTGTCCATGGACTCACAATGAGAGAAGCTCAGCAACGACACCAACCCAATCTAAACTGCTTTGTATAGTTTTATAGAAATTATTGTTGTACTTTACTGGATTTTACAATTGAGATGTATGGCTTGTATTTACATGTATATTTGTTCCACAACTGACTGTACCTTTTGTATACAGTTTTTCTCTTTTGGATACACACTGTGACTGAATAAATACACCAAATAATTGATTCCTTATGCTAAAATCCCATAATCACACAATATTCCTTCACAATAATAAACACACTCTTATTGATTCAACAGAGTTTGCAGTTCTGCTGCATTAATTTTGCAAAATTCTATAAACACTTTCAACACGCTATGTACTTCCCATTGGCATCAGAGCTGTCTCATTTTCCTAATGAATGAAACCACATTAGTTGTGATGTTGAGGAGGTTTTGTGGCCAAATCCTCATGATCGACAAGATGATGCCTAAGAGTCCTTTTTATTTCTTTTTTTTTTGTTTGTTTTTATGTATGTATACTTTACAGCTTTTTCCCAACTAGGTACACACATTTCCCCAAACATCACACACATTTCTTACAACTAAAAAAAAAAAAAAAAATACAAAAACACACACACACACATATATATATGTGCGTGTGTGTGTAGTGGATGATGTGTAGTCGATGATGGGAACAGAGAATGCAATCAGTCATGGGGTGAGCAGGAATATGACAGTGATCTTGTATGCTGGGTGTTGTAATCTGGAGCGTAGGCCACAAGGTGTTCTGGAAATCAGAGTTCAATGCCGATATGAAGTCAAATAAAATTTAACATAACCTTCACATTCAACATTTATATCAGGCTTTGATGCTTTTGGTGGATCCAGACTCTCGAAACTGAATACATTTCTTATTAGTTTAACAGTAATGTGTTAAGTTTAAAAAATAAGCCAGGATTTTAAGGCTGTTTTCATACTGTGCTTATATTGGATGCAAAAAAATGCTACTGTAAAACGCAACACAAATTGTGAGAGTCGTCTCAAATCAGTTTCATCTGCAAATTTTTTTTTCATTTTAAGGAAAATGCATCAGACATTAATGACTTCAGCTTCACTCATTTCCTCATCTAACGTTTGCTTTTAAGTTGGCAGCATGATTTTTTTTTTCTTTTTTAGTAAAGATTCTCCATTCCAATTCCACAGGAGCCCAACTGGGAAATGCAATTATACTTTTTGACTCCAAAGTATCATTAAACCTGACTGATCCCACCGTCTTGAACAGCAGCAACTCAATCATCAGCCTCTGGACTCAGGGTAAACACATATTACACAGGTTTTTACTGATGTGTTGCTTCTTAACATGTAAACACACACACGTACACACTCACCACCCACTTTATTAGGAATACCTGTACACCTGCACATTCACGCAGTTATCTAATCAGCCAATCATGTGGCAGCAGTGCAATGCATAAAATCACGCAGACACAGGTCAAGAGCTTCATTTAATGTTCACATCAAACATCAGAATGAGGGAAGTGTGATCTCTGTGACTTTGATCATGGCATGGATGATGATGCCAGATGGGCTGGTTTGAGTATTTCATAAACTGCTGTTCTCCTGGGAATTTTCACACACAACAGTCTCTAGAGTTTACACAGAATGGTGCAAAAAACAAAAAAATATTGAGCGAGCGACAGTTCTGTGGGTGGAAAAGAGAGGTCGGAGGTGTTACATTGTGTGTGTGTCTGTGTTGCTCAGCGCTCTGACCCTCCACCTCCTATAAAAACCTGCCTTGTTAATTTTACCATAATTCTCAGGGTCTATGATTTAATGTTAAAATGATAGGATCATTTGTGTGTGTGTGTGTGTATGAAGCCATCCATGGCTGAACATGAAAGCATGTTTGTGTTTGACTTTTACAGAGATCTAATTTGCATACATTCTGATTTGTAAATGTAGCAGTTTTTTTAATTAAATAAGAGATGTTAATTTACACTCCCATAGACATTCTACCTTCCACTTTTACATATAACAATTTAATCAGAGAACTTTACGTGATAATTTCAGTTGTTTGTAAATCACTGTTTCTGAATCCACAACAAAAATGTTTTCACTTCGTCAGTTCACCTAAAATAATAATACTGCAGTATGTTCTTTCAGAAATTCTTGTATATATATTAAATACATAACCAAAGATGTGATATTTTAACCCTGGGTTTAGTTGCAATCGTGACGCAAACTGATATTCTGTGTTGAAAACCTTAAAGTTACAGCTGAAGTTACAGTGTCATACAAGTCCTTGGGAATAAACTGTTACTATAGAAATGATAACGTATTAGAACAAGCGCATTAATGCAAACGTGATTTGCAGCTGCACTACTGTCAGAGCTGCTGTTACAGAAAATTAATCAACACCTTCTGACCAGAACTATGAGATAAACATATTTAATTAATTAGATTAAAATATTTTGGACTAATAATCAAATTAAAAATGCAGTAATTTTCTTACCTAATTGTGTCCATATTAAACTTTCAGGCTGCCGATATTTGAGTGATTATGGCTTTGAGTGATTTTATGAGTTTCTTCCTTTAGTTATTTAGTTAGTTAGACTTTTATTGTCATTGTAACATGCCACATGTACAACGCAATTTAAAGTGTCAATCAGTTTAAGGTGCGCAGTCATACATACATTCAACTTTCATCCATATAAAAGAAAAATGCTAAGTAGCATAAAAAAGATAAAAGAAATACTGTACTAAAATAAGCTAAAGCAAGTTAAAAACAACCTAACCCACCCTCATACATACTTCCCACCTACTGCACATTCCCGTGTAAGCAGCGTTTTATTGAGTATAGTTATGGTTGTTGAGTGTAGTTATGGTTGTAAGGTAAAAACTATTTTTCAGTCTGTTTGTCCTTGCTCTGATTGTTCTGTATCGCCGTCCTGACGGTAACAGTTCAAATAGAGAGTGCCCGGGGTGTGATGTGTCCTTGAGGATGTATTGGCCCTTCTTGAGACAGTGGGAACTGTGTAGTTCTTCCAGTGTTGAGAGAGGGCAGCCAACGATCTTCTGGGCCGAGTTTATGACCCTCTGGAGCGCTTTTTTCTGAGCCGCTGTGCAGCTGGTGAACCATACACCGATGCAGTAGGTCAGGATGCTCTCTATGCAGCACCGGTAGAAGGACAGCAGGAGTCTCTGAGTGATGTTATTCTTCCTCAGCACCCTGAGGAAGTAGAGTCTCTGCTGGGCCTTTTTCAGCAGTTCAGAGGTGTTTGTGTTCCAGGTTAGGCCTTCCTCTAACTGAACTCCCAGGAACCTGAAGTAAATCTCCTAATATTCAGCATTAAACTGACTGTTTTTGGGGAAAAAGTGAGTATCTTCTAAACATGATTATCTATTACTTAATTTATCTTTAAACAGGTACCATCTTTAAACAGGTACTCTAATTAAAATAAAAAAAAAAAAAAAAAACAATCATACACAATTACAAAGTACAATATTCAAAAGATTAACAGACTGAATATAAGCAAGTCAATAAACAGTACAGACAGTTTGTCATATGTTTGTATTTAAAACCATCAGACGAATTTAAATTATTCTTTGATATGAGTAATTAATGCTGAAATCCAGATAATTCCAAAAGGTTCTCAAACCTTTCTCCCTCACTAACAAGACTAATTTTTTTAAGCATTTAGTCCACACAAACATCCCTTTCTTAAAGGATGATGATATTAGACAATATTATATCTGCAATTACAGGGGGCATCCTCATATTTTTTGCAAGCTGTAGGGCCCTATAAGCTATTAAAAATCATAAAATTATGATTATATAAAGAAATTTATATGTTCCAGTTTAGGCCTAGCATTACATATTTAAAGGAGCACTGACTCAATGACACATCACAAGAGCACAGTGTAGGTTATCTGGTATGCATGATATTTCACAGCACAAAACGCTTCAACAGGAAGCACTTTCAGCACCTCTAACGGCCCACACTGCCCTGCGAAATTCAGGTAGTTGTAGTTGTACACTGGTCTGGAGGACCATGTTATATGTGCTAGGGGCTCTATTCTGACAGACTGCAGACCACATTTATTTGTATTTATAGTTTCTGAAGGGGCGTAGTGGGGATCCTCATCTGTTTCTCTCTTGGCACCCCTAAGAGGCCCCTTAGAGCTTTTAATGGAGCCATTGTTTTGTACTTTCTTTTCAGATTTATCCTAAGAGGAAAAATTGAATGTCATCACTAACAGAGGTTTTGCTCCCCAAAGTCCTAAAGAAAACTAAAGTGATAAACGCTGAAGGTGTAATGATGGTTTCTTTCTTGTGACTTCTTTAAAGTTATTGTGTAGGCTATATCTAGTCTGTTTCAGGGTGACTTTTGGCCCTTTGACTCTGGGTAGTTAATAATACTTTACGTGGTAGACCCGTTTAGTAATCCATTCTTGGCAACAGGTCAACCTGTCCTGAAAAACTGGCGATTTGTGCTAGCATCATACAGCACCTCGTGCTGGCTTTGTATTTGTCAGGTACGAGTTAGCTTAGCAGCACTTACCTTGTGAGCAGCAGAGGTAGCTATCCCTTTGGGAGGCCAGATCCTCCAGGAGATCATAGTGTGGGAGTAGGCTGCAAATTGTGGTGCTTTTAATGCCTTGTCATGATGTTAGTTAGTGCTGACTGCCTCTTCTGCATACATACTTTTGTAGCTCACAGACACTGACAATTGGCTAGTGTCACTGTAACTGAAGGGGAGAGAATATGCCTGTGAGATGATGTTTGTGGCATCACTAATCACTAATCGCTATGTGGTGGTCCTCGGATTAGCGCTCCTAGTAGTGAATCAAGGACATGCAAAGCTGGTATAATCACCATATCTTATGCATTTCAGTTCATTTTAAGATTTCTATTGAAGACTTTTATAGTAATGATAATAATAATAATAATAATAATAATAATAATAATAATAATTGTTTTTTTTTTACATTTACCCACTAAAGCCAAAGGAAAAGAACATAAAGAAAAAGAAGAATCCCATCATAGCTAAGGTAGGGGGAAAAAACTTTATCCAACTTGTTGTGGGTTTTGGTCCAGGTATGTTTTGGCCAATTAATTTTCATTTCACTTTAGGAAAACTGAAGAATAGTTTTCCTAACTTTAGAAAAAAAATAGCTTAGTACTTCTGAATATTTCTGAGTCATAGTAATCAGTGTAGTAATCTTTTAGTCACTTGTCTGTTTGATATTCAGGACACTGTCTCTCATTTCCTTTTTCTCTGTTGCTTTGCATTTGTCCATCCATCCATTTTCCATACTGCTTATCCTACACAGGGTCACAGGGGACCCTGGAGCCTATCCCATGGAACTTGGGACACAAGGCAGGGGCCACCCTCGACAGGGTGCTATCCCTGCACAGGGCACAATCGCACACACATTCACACACTATGGACAATTTTGAAATGCCTACAACACATGTCTTTGGACTGGGGGAGGAAACCAGAGAACCCGGAGAAACCCCAGAAGCATAGGGAGAACATGCAAACTCTGTGCCACCATGCCCCCACTTTGCATTTGTTTCGCCCATATTCTACTTTTCTATTACAAACTCTCACTTGAACTGAGGAGAGCAGTGTCCTGTCTTCCACTGTCACTGAGCTGGCCTGGATAATTTGAAGAAAAAATGGACTGTTGAATTAGTACAGAGGATTTTATGACATGTTAGCATGCAAACCCAAGAATAAACTCTGGAATGTCCCAGAGAGAATTTGGCTCAGAATTTCATGAAAATCCTTGATGGACTTTTTCGGATACGAGTGATTTGAGGCGAAAAGTAGAAAGGTACCAGCAGCCACTACCATTATGGCTTAGTGTCAGAAGGTCTTAGCACAAGAAGGTAGCTGATTGTCATAATGATGGACAACAGAAAATATGATAGTAAAACATACAAAAAAAGAAAAAAGCCTTTGGAGATTAGATTCAAATAAATCCTGACAATATAACTTCTAAAAGGTAAAGACCTTTCTAGAATAGAGTGTGCAGTGTAGCTACGTAGAGGTTTGATGTTAAGCATGTGGCATCATGCCTCTTTTTGCTGGGGTAAGCCACAGCTCATGAACGGCACTGCAAACTTTTGTAAAACTACACCCATTTTAATCAGATCAAGAAACTTGAGTTAATAAAAATGTTTTCTCTCTGAGTGTCTGCATCGCTGAATTGTTAGGGACTGACACTAAAGTAGGAAAGTGGGAAAAGTTTGACATTTGCAACCACCTGATCCTAAATTTGTAGGATCTTACTGTATAGGAGCTATGAAATGCAAGCCACTTAAACCAACTACCACCACAGACAAAATGATTATCTAAATTTGCAGTTGGAAATAAGTAAAACTTGTCATTATAACAGTTCAAAATTAGTTATAAAACCAAAAACACTCACTAATTGGGCATTTTTAAACTCATATTTGTAATGAACATGTGATGGAATTTAAATAATCATTAGCAATTGATACTGACAGAGAAATAGAAAAAATCTAAGGTACAATTAATGTATGAGAGTGGCTGAGTATGACAATGTTGCTCTAAAACAAGTTGTGCATATTTTGCACATTGCTTAGATTATACGACTCCTCTGTGTACCTTTGGACATTTCACACTTTCTCAGTCTCTTTTGTGTTGTGGTCTTTTAACTTTTTGCTTGCCATGGTAATCTCTGTTCTTTTTCTCCTTATTTGCACACACACACACACACACACACACACACACTTCAAAATAATTTGCTTAACTTCGTGTTCTTGTCTCGTTATGGCTATTAATTATATCTTAAATCTTATCCATTGCAATGGATGTCCATAATGGTTGACTCTGTGTCTCTCTGCTCAGAGAATACTTGCTGTTTTTGTTATAGTAGCTTCTATTTTGTGTTATAGCAGCCTTGATTTTTCTGGTTTGAACAATTGTAAATTCATGCCTTGGTGTATGTATAGGGCAACAACAATGGTTCAAGCCCAGGGGCCCCCAGAACCCTAAGTCCTCTGGGTTTCAGTCTCGATCTCGCCTTATTTTCTTTGAATTCGGGTCTTGACTTCTTCTTGACCCCCTTAAGACATGGCCTTGACTAGATTTTGGCTAATCCTGGTCTTGGACTCTACAACAGCATTCTTAACTACAGTCCTACTCATTACTTCCCTGTTTTAGCACAATGTTTTCCATCTCAATCAGACCTGACATTTTGACCAACAGTGTCTGTAATTATAGCCACATGTTTACATGTTGGTCAACTTGAAAATGAAAACACAGAAGCAAGCACTAGATGGCACCAAAGTTCATTTTTGCAATTTTCATACCCAAAACATGTCAATGAAGAAAACTGAATCGCAAATTGGGATTTAAATTATTATTTTACTTTATAAATTAAAAATATTTTTATTATTTTAACAAGATCATTCATTTTGTCGTCTGAAGAAGATGCTCTGAAGGCTTTCTTGTTTAACAAACGATCTAATCAAACTTGGTGTAATCCCCCATTTCTATCCCACGCCAAACAATTGTTTCTATTTTCAATCATATTACAATATAACATAGACATGATAAGTAAGGCAACAAATCAGTGTGTGTGACGTGGTTATAGTATGAGTATTATAGCTAACTGAGTGACATATTTGTGTGATGAGGTGGAGGTTACCACCCTACTGATTACTGTTAATTGTTAGATTATTTTTGTCCTATAACAACATATCCCTAAATGTTTTAATCGTCATATACAACAGCAATTTAACAAAGATTATAATGTATTATTTATTAAAGAACTACACATCTTACTTTTATCTATTTATAGTTAAATTTAATGTTGTGGAACATCTCTGAAACAAGTTCCTGTTATCACTTATATTATAGAAGCTATAAGCAGTTATACAAAAATTGCCACTTGTCATCTTAGGGGGAAAGTGCAAAGTGTAAATTCCTGTTTTGTAGACTTGCCCGTGTTGGAAAAAATTAGTTACAGCTTTACCTGTTTAAAAGTCTCTTTAAGTGTATTAAAAGTCTTTGGTTCCTCTCAGTTTGGCAGTGTTTTGAGGTGAACGTTTTTGTAAGACACAAAAGACAAACCTTACTTCATAGCTATCTGTTACATTTAAACAGTTTTTAGGATTTTACATCAGTGTTCATTTGTGCATCATTGTTCATTATTTTAATGACCTTGCTTTGTGGTAACAATATTAAGATTCATTAAGCTTCCCAGTACGTCATATCACTATCTTTATGGTAGCTAAACAGACCATCCTCTTTGACATAAGGTGCCATTGTTTCTTACAGGAATAAAAGTATGTGGAATGTAAGTTTCATCTGGTCTGATGATTAAATCTGGTTTGGAATGTAGAGAAAAATGTGGTTTCAGCAGGAAGACATTCCAACCACAAACTAAAATGTGGGTTTCAACAAAACAAATACTCATCACGTCAACACATAGGTATCATCACAGCTGCTGTTATAGAAAGTTAATGAACAGCTTCTGAGCAAACGGATTCAAGAATCCAACAGTGCTGTGATATAAAGCTTTTACAAAATATCTTATGATTTTTCTTAACCAGTATAATTGCTTTTTCTCTTAGTTCCCAAGGTATTTTGTAAGAAATCACCTTATTTACTTTGTAACCTTAAATGACCAGCTTCAGCTAATTTTTTCCCGTAATGCAATGAATGTTTTAGTTTGGTATTGTTACACAGCCAATCATCTAATCAGCCACTCATGTGGCAGAGCTTCAGTTAATGTTCACATCATACATCAGAATGAAGAAAAAGTGTGATCTCTGTGTCTTTGATCGTGGCATGGATGTTGGTGCCAGATGGGCTGGTTTAAGTATTTCATAAACTGCTGATCTCCTGGGAAGTTTCACACACACACCAGTCTCTACAGTTTACACAGAATGGTGCAAAAAACCAAGCACTGAGTGAATGACAGTTCTGTGGAAATGCCTTGTTGATAAGAGAGGTCAGAGGAAAATGGCCGGATTGGTTTGAGGTGGAAGGGCTACAATAGCAGAAGACCCCCCTGGGTTCGATTCCTGTCAGCCAAAAGCAAGAATCTGAGGGCATCATGGGCACAGGCTCAACCAAACTGGACAGCTGAAGATAAAAAAAAAATCACCTGGGCTTTTTCCACTGGTCTGGTCATTCTCCTCTGAGCCCTCTCATCAGCAAGGTGTTTCAGCCTGCAGACCCTCCGCTCACAGGATGTTTTTTGTTTGTCGCACCATTCTGTATAAATTGTAGAGACTGTTGTGTGTGAAAATCCCAGGAGATCAGCAGTTTCTGAAATACTCCAATCAGCCCATCTGGTACCAACAACCATGCCACGGTTAAAGTTGGGGCCCTATACATACACCATATGATTGGCTGGTTAGATAAGTTCATGAATGTGCAGTTGTACAGGTGTTCCTAATAAAGTGGATGGTGAGTGTACAAATCAATTCTTTTTTTATTTTTAGAAAGACAGATATTATTTTAAGGATCATGACACACAGACGCAGTGCCTGTAATGGATCCTGTTACAACATGCCCTACAACATCTTGAAAAAAAAAGTTTTTTCCCCATTGGATATAATAAAAAAAAAAAGTGAAGCAGTTTATTTAGTGTGCTAATGCATCTACTCTGTCCACCTGATCCACGTGTTATATGTTTTTTGGGTGGGGTCTCCGCTGGGTGAACAGAGAAAGAACTTTTAGCTATAGTTGTGTTTGTGTGTGTGTGTGTGTGGGTGTGGTTGGGGGGATTCTTGGAAATCAGCCTGCAGGTGAATTCTAATCTCTTCCTTGATATCCTGTGACTGCCCATTATTTGCAGTCAGCAAACTTCCTTGTATGCCACTAAAACCTCTCTCATGACCATCTTTCTGACTTTATGACATGCCATTCTCATGTGTCGAGACACTGAAAGTAGAACATTCCAGGTAAAGTTTGAAGTGAGGTGTAAAGAGAGATGGGCTTGTGTTTGTCATTATGATAAAATGTGGTTCTTACAGGAAGACATTCCATACAACCTGCAGTGCGAGTTTCGCCATCACTACTTTCTTTCACTTTAGATTGTATTCATCATATTCTGCTGAACATTTTAATGTTTCACTTGTCTCGTTAATTCAGTCAAAGTTTTGACTAAATGTATAAATTCATTTTTAATATTCTTCTTTCACATTAAAGAAAAATGACAAATTTCACATGTGATTATGTGAAGAACATGTGAAAAAATATTTCAACTGAAACTGTACATGTAAGCTCAAGTAAACACATGACCTCAAGTAAATGTTACATCATATGAGTATCACATGTGAAAATGAATGAATGGTGTGTAAAAATAATGTGAAAATCAGGAATAGGTATTCAGAGATCATTACTCCTGTCTTATTCATGCTACATTTGCTGTCCCAGAATTGAGTAATCAGGGCCAGGGAATCATTTAGGGGTGTGGCTCATTATCTCAGGTTTGCTTTCACATCAAAAGCACTCTCGAAACAGTGGCTTGATTGTGCAATTCTGTACATCTCTTTTGTGCACACGGGTTTGCAAAATGAGAGGCACTAGATTAACCTGTTTGCTGTTTTTTTATTACTTTGGTTAGATTTGCTCCAGGTTCTTCAAGATTGTTGATGACGTTTGTTCACTGTAATTTTCAAACAGTACCACAGATTCTCAATGGGATTCAGATCTGGACTTTGACTTGGTCACTGTAGAACATTTACTTTTTTGTTTTTAACCACTCCTGGATTGCTTTGGCCTTGTGTTTGGGCTTATTGCCCTGCTGAAAGGTGAAGTGTCTCCCAAGTTTTAGATTTTGTAGCAGACTGAAACCAGTTCTCTTCACCTGTATCCACCTGTATTTTGCTCCATCCAATCTCACATGTATTTTGTTCCATCCATCCATTCTTGTGCTTTGAAACTTGTCTCAAACAAATATCTTGGTCTTGTTCTCATCACACATCTCTGACAGTCCATTCAATGATAGTTCAACAGAGGTAGTTTTTGTTCAGAAAATGGGAGCTGTTTTAATATTTCACAGGTTAAGGCCAATTATAATTGAATAATGTTGTCGTTTAGATAATATCTTTCTTTTGTAGCTTCTGGAGGTTGAATACTTATGCAAGCAGCATTTTTCAGTTTTTGTTTTTTCTTGGAATACTTGCTGATCAATAATTAATTTTCACTTTGAAAATTCATGGTAAGAGAACATGAGTTTTCAATAAAAATACTGACAGGAAGAATATGTAATACTTTTGTGTGGGTGTATGTAAGTGTAATTTTCCAAAATATACACTAATGTTACCAACCAATACATAAAAAAAATCGATACATTTTTAAGACATTTTATGACCTTAAATTTCTAAAATCTTTTAACTCTCAGTGGGAACCATTTTACCACTGAGTGTCTAACTGGCCTTTCGCAATGTTTTAGTATGTAATAATCTCTAATAATTCTTTACATGCCTGATTTTTTATTTCCTGTTTTTCCACACATAACATCATGGGAATATGTGATCATGTGTGAAAAAGAATTATTCATGTCAGAACACTGCATATGAATAATAAAAACATGCTCTACATAAGGAAAATGTGTAAAATATAACATGTGAAGTGTCTAAAAAACACAAATGTAAATATCACGCGTGAATTCTGTCATTATTGATGTGAAGTTCATGTTACTTTTCTCTAAGGGTTTGAATCTTTCTTTGTTAAAAGTTAAAGTTCTGTGTTAAACATTCTAGTGATAACTATTTGGGCCTTTTTTGATCATCTGCCTACATTCACTCAATATTTTTGATGTTCTTTTCAGTATATTTGCCTCTGTTTTACAAAAGATATGATATAAATGGGATAAACATTTGTGAGAAAAAATTTAAATAAAAAAAATAATTTTTTTTAAAATAGAAGTTTTTAATGGTAGTAAATTGCAGCACCTGTAAAAGTCCAGATTTTTTTTTCCATGAACCTTTACCATGAACCTCTTTTAAAGTCAGTAGTGATCCATAGTGAACACTGATCTGAAATCTACCCAGTAATTCATGATACACATCCAGCTCATTCAAAAATCCTTAATTAATTTTAGCTCCAAAATTAACCTAAAATTATGAAAAAAAAGCAGAAATACAAGAATTCTTTTGTCATTTTTATTGTTTTAAAGCCAGAAACTATTCTGGAGATGATATAACAGCTTTTTAGTATTTTCTTAAATTCTGAAATGAAAAACAAATGAACACACTGTACACAGATCACCAAACGTTTTTGTCTTTTATTATAAATTCACAATTTAATATATTTCATAACAAAATATTTTGTCTGGTCAACACTTCTTCCTGTTCAATCCAAGCAAGAGTACAACATGAAAATTGATATTAGTAAAGAAATGAACTAATTTCTTAATAACATAATTTAAATGACAAATGTTCATCAGATTATTACTTTCTTGGTTAATTTCTATTTTAGTGTGTATTTTCTCTATGAGCACTGTCTCTGGTGTTTTAAATAGTTCACTATAAAGTGTTACCAGTATGAATTCCTCTTCCTGTAATACCAGTGGAATGTTACACCAATAATAAACCAGTTATTCAACTTTGGGTCTTTTATATTTACTAGCTAGTTGCTGAATATGACACGCCCTCACAGTTTAAAAAGACATACCCATCTTAGCATCAACACACCCTACAACGCATCTTATTCAGAGCATACAAAATCATCCATCTTATCATTACAGGTAATTTTTTTAAATCTTCTTTTTAAAACAGTTTTGCTTTTATTTAACTTTAACTATATTTAATATATTATTTTCTTTACTAGTCATTAGTAAACACCCTACTTCTATAAATTATATTATTAATATATAAATATTTGTATAAATTTGCCATAAAAGCCTTGCTGTGTGTCTTTCTTGTTATCAGAGATGGAGGCCAGACTGATTGCGGTGGTTTTGTTTGTTTGCTCTGTTTGTCATTTCACTGAAGCCCAGCTACCGGCACCAACAGCACTCAATGTAAGAAAAACACAGCATTAGCATCACTGGACTTAAATCAGGCTATGTTGTGTAACTCAAATTTAACAAACTCAATATATCTTATTTTGATTTACTGATTGTCAGTATAAGCTATATTTATTTTAAAAGATATGAAATTGGTCAGGTCATGAACAGGACGGAAGGGTTAACGATGGTTCATTTTCTTTCTTATGATCTTCAGACCACCATCACTCGTACCACTTGTGGCAGCTCTAAGCTGTGTGTGTCGACTCCGGGTAATTGCGATCCTTCAGGAAACTCCAGCTGTTTTTTCAGCTCTACTCAGCTCAGTAGTACAGTACTGACTGTGGAAATCTCCGGCAGTACTTCAGGATACGTGGCACTGGGACTCATAGCCACTACCAACCTAACCCAGCCACTAAATCAGGTAGCATTATTAACTCACAAACACATTTTATTGGTTGACAAATTTAGAAACAATAATAAAAGTTTATGAATAAATAATAAATGACTGATATTAAATATATTTACTGGTTTTGCAGTCAGTACAAAGTGTTGCAAGTTGTGTACCTATAATATGTGCATGATTTATTGTACACTGAGACTGAACAATAATGTCATACACAATAATGTCAGTCATTTAAATTACAATATATTCATATTTCACAGTATTTACATCAGTCCTGGGTTTTAAAATTAAACCTTTATTCTGTCTATAATGTCTTGTATCAGATACTTTCTGATCCTCTGCCTACACTCGCACAGTCTTTTTGCTTTGCTCTTCAGTATATTTAATTCTGTTTCAAGGTTTGGTTCAATGTCTTATGACAACTGAATGTTAGTAACAAAACAAATATGACCAAAATTGCTTTGTTATTGACAAACATTTCAGCTTTGACTGTTTTAGTTGCTAATTTAATTCAAGCTAATTTAGTTTCCTTTAATTTATCTCTTTCAAGATGTATATCTAATAGAAATGTCTGAGCCATTCACTATCAAAATCAATTCAGGAACAATGTTTCATGTCAAAAACAAGTCAGGAACAGAACATTTAAAAATTTTCAAATATTTTGTATGATGATTTTGTAATAGGTGTTCAGTAGTTAATTTTTTTAAATCACATTTCAAAATTGAATTCCTTAAAAATTACCACAATCAGACAAGTGGTAAACTGTGTGAGAAACTGTTATTTGTATAGTATACGCATTGATGAAATCGTAGTGCTTATCTTCAAATCATCCACCGAAACAGTGTTTACTCTTCTGTTTTAAAAAATTTGACCTCCACAAAGGTTTTGAAAATATCTCCGCCCACTCACACTCACACACACACACATGCAAACACGCACGCATGCACACATGCACAAAAAAAAGCTCCTGAGCAAACCTAGGCCTAGTTGGCAACAGTAGGTCATAAACTGTCAAACAACTTACCTGACAATGAGCTGGAACTACTGCTTTCGATTCCACAGATTTTTTGTTTGCCCGGATCTTTTCTGAAATCTCCATTCTCAGTGAAGTTTATAAAACCAAAAACTTTTTCACACTTTTAAAAAAGTATTGGCACCCTCAGCTTCGTTTCTGACCATGGGCAACCATTTAAGTAAAAGTTTGTTCCCCATTGTTTTCACTTAACTGCATAAGACAATGAGAATATGCTGCTAAACCTGTTCGAATAAGGATTTTACTTCCTTGTCCAAATCATCCCTTCTACTGAGCTACTATTTTATTGATTTCTTTTCTGTTTAGGGAGTCAGTGCTGTGTTTGTCTGCGGCAACAACAACAACAGTTTCTTCTTCCAGACAGCTACTCAAAACGGCGCACAGTTGACTCCTGTTAATACGGTAAGATGTGAGTGATGGACACTGAAAGAGTTCGTTAATACTAACAACCTAATCTAACTCAAAATTTGCAATAATTCTAACAATTCAATAAGAGACTTCATTGAATTTCATATTGAAGGCAGTTCCTACAGACAATAACCAAACTTACAGCTGCTAACAGTAACCATTTATAAATGTAATCTGGGCAAGGGTAAAGTAGATAGTATATGACAGACTGCACCTAAAAGGTAGTTACACAAGAAAACATAAGAACTTGTAGTACACTTTCACAGGTTGATTGATAAAACAAGAGCAGAGAAATAATTTCAAGTTCACCATTCCACAATTTTATTAAAAATGATGTTGTCATGTACAAACCCTAAACCCACTATGAGTAAGACAGAAAATGCAGGTTTATCATTCACCATAAAAGCTAGGCCTCAATGGGCAGTCTCAGTGTCATAGTAGATTGTAAAGTAGGAAAAAATATAACAAGTTGAGCAAATAAATTTGGCTGCTGGGAAGGGAGGACTTACCAACGGGAACCTTTAGTCTCTTACCATACCACGCATGCCCGTGTCCCAAGGTCGCACACATACACATGCACACTGCAAAAGGTGAGTAACAAAGTTAATTATTGCAATTAAACCACACCCATGCCCTCCGGTGTCACCAACACCTCATCTACATGTCCACTCCACCTAATATGTAAGGATTAGACTACAGTTGGTTTGTTCAAGAAAATATGCACAAGTAAGCAAATACAGCAACACAAAATAAGACAAAAAACTTACACAAATCATCAAAATAATGTACGATTTACCCCTGGATAATAACAGGAGTCAAACCTGAATTCAACTAGTCAATTAGACAAACAACAAAATCCAAAATATACTCTAACCTAAGGCAAAAGAGCAGGGGCAATCCCCTGTAACAAACGAACAATATACATAATAAATTGAGTTGAAATAAATATTTTATTTTGACTGATTTGGCAAACAAATCACTACAGTAATTTATTTTGACAATATTTGTCAAAAGTTTATGTTACATCAAATACTGATGGAGATGAGTGTCTAACCAATATTCTATCTCTGTCCTTCTGTGTCTGTCTCTTTTTTTTTAGAGCACCATAAATATAACTAGTATTCAGGGTTCAGTAATGGCAAACCAGAGTCTTGTTCAGTGTACCTTCAACATCACCTTCAATTCTACTTTCACTCAGCTGCCTTTCAACGTCACTATCCTTAATGGAACCACAAATGGTGAGTTTTTACATTTCTCGTGCTTCTTACCAATTCCTTAAAGCCTTTCTTATGACTTCTTTTTTATGTAAAATCCAACAAAAACCACATTTACATTCACATTTAACATTTACATTTGCAGGTTTTTTGGATTTGATTAATACCAATATCAATAAATATCTAGAAAAATATGCATTTGGCTACACCTATATTTACACCTATCAGTCATTGAGTCCAAATCAGTGTGAAATCGATACTATTGGTTAGTTTACTATTTAGTGTGGATTCACATTGCATATAACAAGTAAAAAAGTAAACAAACAGACTAACAAACAAAAAATTCCACATGGCCATTGGGGAACTTTTTATTCATTGGTCAGAAATACAGCAATAAGAAAGTAAAACAAAAAAAGTTAAACAAACTTGTGCTCTTAGAAATCACAAAATCCCCTGAGCATGGAGAACATTAAATAACTAGATAAATGACTAGATAATTATATAAATAACTAGTTTAAAACATTTCGTGTATTTCATCCAGCGTTTTCTTCATCAGTCCAAATCTCCAGAACACATGCCATTACTGCAGTGCTACAGCTCTCTCCTTTGATTCAGTTTAAGCCTCGAAGCTCAGTTTAGCAGCTCTACAGTTACAGCATCTACATAAAAATGTTTCATCCAAAAAACACACGGCATGTTTGATTCAATTCCTGCAGTTGTGTCAAGTCAAGTCGCTTTCTCTCTAGACTTTGCGTTGAGACACAAGGGCTTAAATACACAGACTAATTAAGGGAGGAACTGAAAATAGGTGAGAGTAATAATGAAACACTAGTAAGACAACCAGAAAAGACATGAACCAAAACAAAACACACATGGCAATACAAGCAAAACAGCCTAAAAGCCATGACGCACGCTGAGATTTCAAGGGGAATACGTGAGACAGAGAATATTCAATTCAATCTGGAGAGCAAGTCAGACTAGTTACTTAGCTGATACTAACTAGGACTGGTAAGAGCGTTGTTTTGTTACATTTTGTGTATTGCATCCAACAGTCATTGTAAATCTTTGTAAATCAAGCATTTTAACTCAATTCAATTCAAATACATCTAATACTTATCATATGATTTTCTCTCAAAAAATAGTGATTATAGAGATAGTGGCAGGGGTTCAACCAAAAGTGAGGTTCATTAAAGATTCTCCATTCCATTCCTACAGGAACAGCCCTGGGAAATCTGACTACAATATTTAGCTCCGGACCATTAGACCTGGCAAATCCCAAGAGCAATATTCCAGTGGTAGTGGTAATGGAGTTTATTATTCACAATCAGCATCACTCTTCCTAACTCTCCTGTTTAACTACACAGTTATGTCTCATTGAGTTATGTTAATGACACTGATCATACTTGAATTAATGTTGGTTTGTTTTCTCTCTTTTAATCTTCAGCTCAACATCACGCGTGACGGATGTGGCAGCTCTAAGCTGTGTTTCTCAAACGCATCTGGTTGCAATCCTGCAGGAAACTCCAGCTGCTTTTTCAGCTCAGTTCAAACGAAAAGTCAAAATTTCTCCTTTGAGCTCAGTGGCACGAAAGCGGGATATGTGGCACTGGGACTGATGAAACAGGTAAAGAATGAACAATGTAGATATTAATGTAAATACAATATTCTACAGTGTGTTTTCTCTCCTGTTTTCATATATATATATATATATATATATATATATATATATATATATATATATATATATGTATATATATATATATATATATATATATTTTCTTTTTTTTTTTTCTTTTTTTTTTTTTTTAGAACTCTACTGTTGTGTTTATCTGCGGCAATGACACCACTGGCGGCAATTTCTTCTTTCAAACTGCTATTAAAAATGGCACAAGTCTGACCCTTACAAATGTGGTAAGACTCAAAACTATGAACCCGATCTTGTATAAAATTAACAATAAAAGGTGGGACTGAACACAAGTTTATCTTTTTTCTCTTTTCTCAGACCACTGTATACAACAATCAAGGTGTAGTATCAAAAAACCAGACTCTTATTCAGTGTATCTTCAACACCACCACCACTTTGAACTTCAGCACCAAAGCTGATGACACTAAGTACCAAGTCACCATCATGAGTGGAACCACCAACGGTGAGTTTTTACAGTTACATTCTACTTATTCATATTAAATTATAGCTTATATTACAGCTTCAGTTTTGTGAAATCCAATAAAATCCAGCATAATCAACAGAATCAGAATCAGAATAATCTCTGTTGTGGACATTTGACCATTACACCCATGTGTGGCTTTTCCCCAAACACAAAGTTGGAAGCACATAATTGTATAGAATGTCTTTGTATGCTGTAGCATTACAATTTCCCTTCGCTGGAACTAAGAGGCCCAAACCTGTTCCAGCATGACAATGCCCCTGTCCACAAAGCGAGCTCCATGAAGACATGGTGTTTTAAGGTTAGAGTGGAATAACTTGAGTGTCCTGCACAGAGCCCTGACCTCAACACCACTGAACACCTTTGGGATGAACAGGAACGCTGACTGCACCCCAGGCCTCCTCGCCCAACATCAGTCAGAATGAGCACAAATCCCCACAGCCACACTCCAAAATCTAGTGGAAAGCCTTCCCAGGAGAGTGGAGGTTAATACAGCAACAAAGGGGGACTAAATCTGGAATGGGATGTTCAACAAGCACATATGAGTGTGATGGTCAATTGTCCACAAACCTTTGGCCATATAATGTACATCAGGCTTTAATTCTCTTGGTGGATCCAGACTCACATTCCTCATTCTTGAAACCACACACCTTTCTTATTAGTTTAACAGTAATTACTAACTAATGTAATATTTATTAATTAAATAATAAGTCAGGAGTTCAAGGCTGCTTTCATACTTTGAGGGTTTTTTCCTCATCTACCAGCAAATGTTTTACATTTAATCCTACAGGAAGCAAGTGCTTTTAAAAGGGTTTTTTTTTAAAAAAAGTTTTAAACTTTTTAAAACAGCCATCAAGTGCTTTGTTAACTCTCAGACAAACAGGTTGCAGGTGACCAATTTACTTAGAAGTCATTCATATTTGATGAGTTTTCCTTTTCAAAAAAAATTGGTGATGAAAGTTATTGTGAATGTTTAGACTGAATGTCTATCATAGGGGTGTCCAATCTTATCCACAAAGGGCTGATGTGGGTGCAGGTTTTCTTTCCAATCAAGCAGGAGCCACACCTGATTCCACCTGTTTAATCAATTGGTCTTGGATTTCAATAGACTATCAGATGTGTCTTCTGCTTGGTTGGAATGAAAACCTGCATTTACACTGGCCCTTTCTGGATAAGAATGGACACCCCTGGTCTATCGCCATGTTCACTTAGTTCCTCATCTAACATTTGCTCTTAAGATGGCAGCAGGAATTCAGCCTTTTCAGTAAAGTTTCTTCACTCCAATCCCACAGGAACTCAACTGGGAGATCCAGCTGTACTATATGACTCCAAAACGGCAATAGACCTGTCTGATCCTACTGCCCTGAATCCAAGCAGCAGCAATGCTGTAAGCCTCTGCACTAATGGTAGGTTTTACTATTGAAGTGTAAAAGCACAACAATAATCCATCAGATTTTCAGTTTGAAGAGATTATCAAAAATCTATACTGTATATGTATGATCAGCTATTTAATCTATTTAGTAAATCTTTTTTTGTAAAAGATTTTAACTCTCTCTCTCTCTGTCTCTTTCTCAGTGTTGGCTGTGATGCTCAGCGCTCTGACTCTCCGCCTCCTATAAAACCCTGCCTTGTTACTTTTAATATAATTCTCAGAGTCTATAAATGTGTGCTAGAGTAATAGGCTGATTGGTGCCTGTGTGTTTGTACATATATGAAGCTATACTTAATTGGCTGAACATGAGAACACATCTGTGATATGTAATTGTCACTTCATTATTTTTTTAACAGTCAAAATAAGATGTTAATTTACACTCCCATACACATTCTACTTTTACATATAATTTATTCAGAGAGCAAATGCACTGAATAGAGTCTAGTTTATGATCATTTTAGTTTATATTTTTGTTTTAGATAATACATCTGGGTTATTGTAGGTTGTTTCCCTCTAAAACATTTCTATTTGTTTTTCTCTTTTGTTGATTGCTATCACATTAAAAGTAGAAAAATATCTAAGATGGTTTATCTTGATTTCTTTTTTTTACATCACAAACTGCTATTTTAACAGGTGTGTGTAGACCTTTTATATTCACCAGTTAGAGTAGTTATTGTCACCACCCTGAAGCTAATTATTTTCTTATAACGGCATATTCTTTAGTGTTTAATTCTTTTAATGCAGCAGTATTCTCACTTTTTTCTCTCTCTTAATGTTAATAAGATAAAAAAGCTTGTTACTGAGAACCTGTAGTAGATAAATTAAAAAAAAAGTAGATAAATTGTGACAGTAAGTTGATTCTGGACTGGTCAGAGTAAAATGATCACAAATGTGGGTCAGAGAGATCACGTGGAATAAATCTGGCTACTTACATTGTGTATAACCAAAATATTCATCCATTCAGGGCATGTTTGATATCACTTTAATCCATGTTACATGGTGAATAACATGGTGAATTCAACAGTATCATGCAGGTTCAAGAAATAACATTTATGGAATGTTTTTATATTCTGCTGTTTGGGATAAACACTATATTCATTAATTAATTCAATTAATACATTTTTTTTAAAACCTAGTTGTGTTTATGTTAAACATTCAGTGTGTTTCTCTCGTCTAGATTGCTGACTGTATTGTTTTCCCAGGAAAGCATGTGTATTTACATGTACATTCTTAGTTAATCACATGATAAACTGACCATGCTCACCCTTGATTTGTAAGTAGTAAGTCTTATTTTAGTAAATATATCTCCACCTTTTAGTCAACAAGTCTACAAATTTTATATCTGCTTTAGGTTTAACAGTGGCAAATCCCTTACTATTCAGCATCACTTAATTTATCCAATCCATAAACAGGTACTCTAATTACAGTCAAGAAAACAAATAACATAGTTCACTTATACATTACAATATTGAGAAGAAAAAATGCGACCTGACTGGTTGAAAAAAAAAGCTTGATGTCATTCAGTGCATTTGTAAAAAATTTTTAAAAACTTGTCTCTCTTTCTCTCTGTCTCTTTCTCTTAAAAAAAAAAAAAAAAAATCAGTCAGCAGCACTTTTGAATCCTGTAGGATTACATGTAAAATGTGTGCTGGCAGCTGAGAAAATACACTAGTGTAAAAGCGGCCTTAATTGTTTTATATGTATTTTTGGCCTAACTGTTCAGTCCTGGATTGACCCCTTCTCTCTGCCTTTCCTTTGACCAACAGTGTTGCCTAAACACACTCTGGACAAAGAATGAGTGTTGTGTTTTTACAACAGCTACAAATTTTAAATATCAATGGGACTTCTTTTTGAAACCTGCACCTAGAAATCACTATAACGATCTGCATTGCTATTTCCTGTCTACTACAGATTTCCTTATCATTGTATTTATACATTGTCATATGTGGTCCATTTTAGCTACACAATCTTCATTGGAATGCTGCTGGAGTTTCTTTGAGTGAGCTAATGTTTGGAAACATTACTGCAAAACCACTTGCAACAGTATGCATGTTTTATGAATATCGAGTGTCACAATAGATTGATTAAGATGGACAGTTTTTATTACTAAGTCTAGTATCACCACCTGGAATTCTGATATGTGACACACCTGTAAACAGGTGGCCTCAAATAACACACCTGACCTGCACACCCAGACATTCAGGATCATCTGAATAATAGTGGGTTCACATCTTTGTTGTCTATTTATTGTGCTGAAGAAATGTTTGAAGGACACACCCTTAAACAAACCCAACATACCCATCTCAAACATTCAAACTAAACCTCTTCAATCCATACATGAGGTGTAGTCCATGAACAAGGTATAGAACAAGTTATTGTATATTAAAAAGTGTGAAATATTAATTTCAATATTTAATATTTAATATGTCATGACATTTTTTTTAATGTGTCATCACTCACGTTCCTGAGACTCTTTCTGTTCCACAGGCTAAACAAAAATGTAGAAAAAACTCTAAAAAACTTCTAAAACTTCTAAAATGTAGAAGTTTTAGCAACATAATTAACATAAAATTAAATCATACCAAATGCACAGCCAGCGCCTTTGATCTGAAGCTAGGACTGTTAAATATTAGATCTCTTACATCTAAAGAGCTAATTGTTAATGAAACAATTTTCATTGTTTAACAGAAACGTGGATCAAACCAAATGAGTATGTAGCATTAAATGAAGCTAGTCCTGCCGGATACAGTTACATACATCAGCCCTGTCTAACTGGCAGAGCAGGACGTGTCGCAGTTATTTATAATGATAACCTAGGTGTCACACAAAAACCGAGTCAGAAATTCAAAGTGTTTAAGTTCTTTATACTAACATAACATACGTAGCAACAAAAAATAAGTCTACCCAGACGATTCCCCTAATTATTATTTACAGACCCCCGGGCCCATATTCTGAATTCCTTTGTGAATTTGTGGATTTCGTCTCTAACCTAGTTGTTTCATTAGACAAAGCATTAATTGTTGGAGACTTTAATATTCATTTTGATAACCCTGAAGACCCTCTGAGAACAGAGGTTGTGTCCATTCTAGATTCAGTAGGCGGTAATCAGAACTTAATAGGACCCACTTATCTTGATCTAATATCAACATTCGAATTAAATATAGAAAATACAGTCATATTTCCACAGTCTGAAGCCATCTCAGATCATTATCTCATTTAAAATGTGTCTTAGCCATAATATAAGCACCTTACCATGGTACCGCCGTACATTCATGTTAGCTACTGCACAGAGTTTATCAATAATCTCCCAGAGTTATCAACTACAATTGGATCACTGTCTGACCCCACAGAACTTGATCAGGTGACTGAATGCTTAGAGTGAACATTCCGTTACATGACAGATAATGTAGCTCCACTTAAACAAAAAATAATTAGAAAGAAAAACTAGCACTCTGATATAACATTCACACCTGCACCTTAAAACAGGTCACTAAAAAATTAGAACATAAATGGCATCAAACTAAATTGATAGTATTTCAAACAGCATGGAAGAAGAGCCTCGTGAGCTATAGAAAAGCCCTTAGTTCTGCTAGATCAATGTATCTCTCCACCCTAATTGAAGATAACAAAAATAATCCTAGATTCTTATTTAATACTGTAGCAAAGACCACCACAGAAACATGCACACCATCAATATGTAGCAGCGATGACTTCATGATTTTTTTAAATGACATTATGAATTATAAATTTAAAACCAGACAATTTGATAACTAACTCTGTATATAATATAACAGATCAGCAATTAGAATGTTTTACTGTCTTCGAGAGACTGAACTTATTTCACTAATTTCCTAATTTATCAAAATAATCAACTTGTATACTAGATCACTTACCTACATGTTTCTTCAAACAGATAATTCCAGAAGCAATTCAACCTCTTCTAAAAATAATCAGTTCTTCTCTTAGCTTTGGCTATGTACCTAATTCTTTTAAATTATCAGTTATCCTACCACTGATTAAAAAACCCTGACCTCGACCTATGTAAGTGGTCCAACTATAGACCAATATCAAACCTCCCCTTAGGTCCCTAGAAAAGGTTGTAGCACAGCAGCTATGCTCATACCTACATAGCAATAACATTCATGAAATGTATCAATCAGGATTTAGGCCTCATCATAGCACAGAGACAGCACTGGTTAAAGTGGTAAATGACGTAGTACTGGCCTCTGTGTCTCCTTGCTTGTGTTGCTCGACCTTAGTGCAGCTTTTGATACCACTGATCATACTATTCTCCTTGATAGACTAGAAAATGTTGTTGGCGTTAAGGGAACAGCCCTCTCCTGGCTTAGGTCTTATTTGGCAGATTGTTATCAGTTTGTAGATGTAAATGGTGACTTCTCTACACATATTAATGTAAAGTTTGGTGTTCTGCAAGGTTCTGCTTAAGGCCCACTGCTTTTTTCTTTATATATGCCACTTCTGGGTAAAATTATTCATAAACATGGTATTAGCTTCCGCTGTTGTGCTAATGACACACAGTTGTTTCAGCAAAGCCAGATGAGAGACACCAGCTTAATAAAGTTGAGGAATGTGTAAAGGACATTAAACACTTATTAACTTCCTTCTACTTAATTCTGACAAGACAGAAGCACTTGTACTAGGACCACATGCAGCTAGAAGTAAGAATTCTGATTGGATAGTATCTCTGGATGGCCTTTCTGTTTCATCATGTGCAGCAGTAAAAGACCCTGGTGTGATTATTGATTCCAGTCTTTCATTTGAAGTTCATGTAGATCATATAACTAGGATAGCCTTCTGTCATCTCAGAAATATTGCTAAGATAAGAAATATAATGTCACTACACAATGCAGAAAAACTAGTTCATGCTTTTGTTACTTCTAGGTTGGATTCTTTAAGGCCTTGCTGTCTGGATGTTCCAGTAGTTGCATCAACAAGCTCCAGTTAGTCCAGAATGCAGCAGCCAGAGTTCTTACTAGAACCAGAAGATATGACCACATCACCCCTATCTTATCCACACTGCATTGGCTCCCAATCAAATTTCACATTGATTATAAAATACTACTGTTGACCTATAAAGCATGGAACGGTGTCGTGCCACAGTACTTGAGCGAACTTTTTGTCTATTATGATCCACCCTGTCTTTTATGATCCTACTTCGATCCAAAGGTGCAGGCTACTTGTTGGTATCTTGCATAGTGAAGGCTACAGCAAGGGGTAGAAGCTTTCTCTTACAAAGCCCCACAGTTATGGAACAGCCTTCCATTTAGTGTTCGGGACTCAGACACAGTGTTTATGTCTAGGCAGAAAACATATTTGTTTAGTCAATAGTTTTTTTTTAGGTAAAGAGCAGATCTGGAGGGTTCACGGGCTTAGAGAGCTGTGGTGAATGTGATGTTTGGATGCTGTCGCCCCCCCACTCTGACTTGTTCACTTAGGTTTGTTGACAGTGGAGTGGCTGCTTGCCAGAGTCCCTGCTTGCACTCTGCACACATATTCTTTAAATATTACATGACAATTAGAATACCTAACCCTCTTTCTTCCTCATTTTTTATTTGCTTCTTTAACAACATATGGCATGCATACACTAGCACGTTACCAACACCACCATGCAATTTACAGTTTGGTATATTTGAAATCAGGAGAAATCGTGTTAAATTCACAGCACTTAAGTAATGAAACAATGTTTTTTTTTTTTTTTTTTTTTTTACCATATTATAGGTACAACATTGGAGATTGCTGAATGATGAATATAAACAAACAAACAAATAAATGACAATGGACAAAATTTGTGTATTTTAATATAACACAATGTGTTACATTCATACGTTCATCTTGGCTAATAAATCTTTTTTATAATAAGGTGGTCTGTGAGTGTAAATACAGGGGCCACGGATCAATCCTGAGTTCGGGTTACTTATCTTCTACCCATAGACATATGGGTGTTCTCTGGTTTCATTCCAGCCTAGTGCCCAGTGTTTAGTTACATATAGTCTCTCTTTTTACCACTAATGGTCATCTACAGACAAAATGCCTTAAGACAGATATAAAATATTTTCACATTTACTTTTGTACATGATATGCCTTGCTTTTACCTCAAACACTCAAGTGCTCATATATTCAAAAACTCCCCACACAAACACACACACACAAAATGCTTTTACATTCACTTCAACTCCACTATATGTTATGTATTGTGTTATGTCTTAAATGAAACATGATGGAAAATAAATGAGAGAAGAAATTTTAGCAATCTAAATGGCACATCATTGATGTGTACTGTCAAACCGGTTTTTAATTGTTCTGTATGCCACTGCATCAGCAAGCATATCTAAAACAAGCATAACCTGTATGTGCATCCGTGCGTGTGTGTGTGTATACAAAGACACTGTCTGAATCTGTTTCTTCCTCCAAATATCCATATCTGTCTCCGTATTCTGATATAAACCCAAAGTATTTGTAAAACCCGAAGTTTTTTTTTAACCCAGATGTAGACATTTTATCAGTGTCAGCATTGTGTAAATTCTGCTCTGACAGTTTCTTATCCTCAGCTACATCACTCCAGTTCATAACCGGTCTCAATTACAGCAGTGCATGGGACTGTTTTTAAAATCCTACTCGTACAATTACAGTGGATATAGAAAGTCTACACACCCCTGTTAAAATGGCAGGTTTTTGTGATGTAAAACAATGAAACCAAGGTAAATCATGTCAAAACTTTTTCCATCTTTAATGTGAAATAACAATGTATGAAAATTAAGTGAAAAACAATCAGAAACATTTTAGGGAAAAATAGGAAAAAAAAAAAAAAACTTACAATAACCTGGTTGCATAAGTGTGCACACCCCTAAACTAATACATAGTTGAAGCACCTTTTGATTATATTACGCCACTCAGTATTTTTGGGTAAGAGTCTATCAGCATGGCACATCTTGACTTGGCAATAGTTTCTCACTCTTTCTTGCAAAAACATTCTATATTCATCAACTGTAACTTCATCTCCTGTGCACAGCCCGCTTCAGGTCACCCCACAGATTTTTAGTTGGATTCAGGTCTGGGCTCTGGCTTGGTCATTCAAAAACATTGACCTTCTTTTGGTTAGGCCATTCCTCTGTTGATTTGGATATATACTTTGGGTCACTGTCATGCTGAAAGGGGAAATTTCAACTTCAGCTTACTAGCAGATGCCTGAAGGTTTTGCACTAAAATCGACTGGTATTTATAGCTATTCATGATTCCCTCCATCGTGATAAAAGCCCCGGTTCTGGCTGAAGAAAAGCAGCCCTAAAGCATGATGCTGCCACCACCATGCTTTACCGTGGGTATGTGGTTCTTTGGGGATGTGGTTTTTTTTGTTTGTTTTTTTTGCAGCAAACATACATTTTGGAATTATGGAATTATTATACCTTGGAATTGGTCTCATCAGAACTTAACACATTTTGCCACATAGTCTGGGGTGATTTAGTTGAGTTTGGATGTTTTTTTTGTGAGATAGTGCTTTTGTCTATCCACCCTACCTCATAGCTGAGACATGTGAAGAATATGAGAGATTGTTGTTACATGCAAAGAGTAATCAGTACTTGGAATCAGTACTGCGACTCCTTTATTTTGCCATAGGTCTCTTAGCAGCCTCCTTGTTAAGTTTTTTGTCTTGTCCTTTTATAAATTTTGGAGAAACTTCCTGTTCTTGGTGATGTCACTGTGGTGCCCCATTTTCTTCATTTGTTGATGATGGCCTTCATGGTGTTCCATGGTATGATTAATGTTTTGGAAATTTTTTGTCACGAAAGATCACAAAAGAACGACAAATGTGTGTGTGTGTGTGTGTGTGTGTGTGTATGTTTATATATATGCACTCTATATATATATAGTGTGTATGTGTGTATATATAGGCAACCCAGGCCAAATAACATGTTTTGTTGATTTTTTCAGTGACAGCACAATCTTTTTTACAATCACACAAACTAAACATGTCTTGTTTCAGCAGAATAATGGGTGTAATTTGTTATTATTTTGTCTTCTTGGAAGCATGGCTTTGCTTCTCAGTGCGATGAGTCTCCACTTTGTCACTTCACACAGTCCATGTGGTATAAATGTGTGTTGAGAGTTACAGGTGTGTGTGTGTTAATAAAATATGAAGCCATCATTAAATGAATGAACATTTAAGCTTTTACAGATATAGAATTAGCATATTGGCACTGAAATTTAAAAAGACCTTTTTGGAATATTTAGATGACATTAAATTACACTCTTATAGTCACATTCTTTTTTTTAAATCTCATATTCTTTTTTTATACTTTACTGTATTGATTGGTTAAAGTATGTTGCTTACCACTTTCAGCTGTTTGTGAATTATTCAGATTTAATGTCCACAATAACTACAGTAGTTGTTATTATTTACTGCAGTCATAAATTAATATTATTCACTTAATTGATACTTTCTGAAAAATAGTAGCAAATCAATCAGCCAATTCTCTCTTAATTTTCCCAAATTCTAGCTTTCATACATACACCAAGGAGATGCCATGTATACCGTATGCCCTGTTATACTAGGGGCTGTGTTACTAAATTTGCATGTAAAACATCTGCAATCAAGTCCCATTTGCCATAATTATTATGTACTGGGACTAGCATCAAGGATGTATACCTACCAGTGTTCCAAGGACATACTGCACTGAATGAATGAATGAATGAATACAGTAAGCTGATTATTTAATTCAATTCATCATATTATGAATATATTTTTTGAACAAAATACTGAAAAAAGGAAAAAATATAACACTTAGCCTACATCCCTAGGCAAGGATATTGAGTTTTCCCCCTTTATTAATATAGCTAAAAGTATATAGCTAGCAATATTTAATATTAATAATGGTACATGCAAGAGCATGTAGGCACACTCTGCATGTTTTCCCTGTGTGCAGGTCAAGGAATACCTGACCGATGCGTGCCTACACTCCGCTTCTCTGGTGGGTTCAAGATTGTTCAAGATTGTTTACTGTTCTATGTACTGTGTCATGTACTTTCTTTTCTGTTGACCGGCCACATGGCATTAAAATACCGGGTCTATATGCACATTAAATGCATTGAGATGCATTCTTCTGGTGTGTGTGTAATCTTTTTGGTTGCTGGTTGCCTGCTCTCATCCACCATTGGACAGTAAAATGCTACAGGCCCCATTTATTCCTAGTCCTTATCCAGGGTAGGTAACAATACTAATATCCACATTTTCAGGAACAAGCTACAATCTTTAACTACTCAGTGGATGAGATGTAAGCTGTAAGATGTAAATGTAAGCTTTGGCCAGAGAAGAGAGCAACGAGTACAATTGAGTATTTTACCAAGAGAACAGCTAGTGAATAGAATAGAAGTTTATTTTCTGTATGTATCCATTTCAGCTTCTTTCCAACCGTTGGACTGTCCTGCTAACTGCTTATTGACTCAAAAAGAGTCCCATCTCTATCTTCTTGAGAGGGGGTTGTTCCTTCTCAGGTCCATATGCTTTGTCTGTCAGGTTTGCTCGATTTGTCAAACAAATGATGCATAGATGCAGTGTAAGCACTTTCTGTATGGCAGTGGCCCAGCCTCTCTTGCTGCTACCTCCATATAGCATGTAGTACTATCCATACCACCAGCAACACCATGTGATGCCTCTCTCATTGCCACCTCCATATTGCATGCACTATCTATAATGACAACAACACCAGCTTCAAAACAGCTGATTTCAACACCTTGCTATGTTCATTAGGGGCCAGCACTGAAGGTGCGTAGGCACCCTATTGTTATTCTATGTTTTCTTTTTCTTCTTCTTCTTCTGGCTAGGGTGTCTATGGCAGCCCATAGAACCATCTGGTAAAAAGTTGTGAAATTTGGCAAACTGATTGGGGATGGTCTAAGGAACATTCTGACCAAATTTGGGTCAAGTGTTGCCAATGCTGTAACGCCACCATCGGGTCAAATTTCAGCCTAATTTGGAAGTACATTTATGGTAACTTATGAACCATGTGCCCAAAATTTAAAAAGCCATGCATCCCTGGATTCCCTGGATCAAGACGAGTTCAATGTACTCTATAACCTCAATTTCCACCTAATTAGATTTTCCGCCATCTTGAATTTTGTCAAAAACAGCTTTTTCGCTACTCCTCCTATAAATTTTGTCCAATCATCACCAAATTTGGCAAATATCAGCTTCAGATTAAGCTTCACAAAAGTTATCAAAAGAATTTTCAATATTCCAAATGGTTTGCCCACAATGTGCCAACAAATCTGACGGCAAAGCCGCCAAACAGGAATTGAGGCTGTATCTCAGCAATGACTTTGCGCACTGACACAAAACTTGGTAGGCATCCTCGGGACCATGATCTGAAGCTATGCAACAAATTTTGTGATAGTGCCACTTACTGGCCAAAAGTTACAATGACATGCTGTAAGTTCTTCCATCTAAGTGCCATTTTTACTACTCGTCCTCCTCCAAATTTTGTCCAATCTTCACCAAATTTGGATCACATCATTTTGAGACCATAATGGACTGGCAAATGTATCAAACAGGATGATAGGCTGTATCTCAGTAAGACATTTGCATATTGCCATGAGACTTGATCTTCAGGGCCTCGCCCTAATGTTCCCGAAAAGTTCAATGACTGTGCCACCTACACAAACTGTAACAACTTGCATAATTTTCCTAATTTTATTTTAAGAACTTGTGCTAAATTCACAGTCCTACATTCTTAGTTCTACATTCCTATGATTCTCTTGGGTGAGCTTAAGTGAATGCATGTCAGCATCTGAATTTCAAAAGTACTTCCTGATTGTCATTTTGAAATTCATTGAAACTTGTTTCATGCCTTACAAAAGTTATCAAATGATTTTTGATATTTTATATAGTTTTCCATATTTCATATGATATTTTATACAGTTTTCCAATAATATGCATGTGCCATAATTGCTAACAAATTTGAAAGTGCCATAAAGGAAGTGAGACTGTCTCAGCTACAACTTTATTTATTGAAAGAAATCTTCAATACTAGCTGCCCCTGTTGGAAAATACTGATAAATCATGGATAATACTACTAATAACTTTTGAAGTTCTTTGCCTGCAATTATAATTCTGCCACCATTTGTTTTCCTTTGTTTTACTTTCCTGACAGTGTATAAATTTGTAAGAGTGCCCTATACTGCCTGTGCGCCATTTTAATTTTGATCAGAATGAGTTTTTTTTGCTACTCTTCCACTCACTGCTGTCCAAACTTCACCAAATTGGAATTATGTGAATTGGAGACTATTACTGATAACAGTTACTAACTGAATATTTTATATTGGGTCCTGCTGTAGTGAAACAGGAAGTGATGCCATATCAATGCAATATCTTTTTTCTTTGTCACACCAAACCTGGTACATTTCTTTAGAGCTATGTCTTGAGGGCTCGATAACTTTTCTGTCTTATAATTGCTACTAGGCCCTTTGGCAAACCAGGAAATGATGCAATGTATGACAAGTAAACACGTAAGGATGTCTATTATTTTACAAGAAACAAAGAGTGGTAATGTTAACCTACATGTTAACCTACACAACGTGAGTGCAAATGAGAGTACTGGCTGGTACTTAACATTTTTATGTGGTTTTGTTGTTAAAAGTGTTCGCTTGTGTTTGGTAGTAGCATAGCATAGATATGCATTTGTACTATTAATCCTAGATAAGAAGAAATGTGTTTTTCTCTCTGCAAGTTTAAATTACATTTAAGGAAAATTTTAATGCCATTTCTCTTTAACTGTTTAATGCAAGACAAATAATAAAATACACATCCTTCAGGAATCACTATTGAGTTATGTATGAGGAAATTAAAGAGCAGGCATTAAATCAACAGTGACTTCATAATAAAAAACTACAGCAAACAAAAATATATAGGCTATCAGTTTTAACATTTTAAGTATTAACAAATCAATATACTAGAAACTAGAAATTAATAATAGAATTCTACAAATATTTCTAAAAGAAAATTAGCATTCATGAATATTTTATTTTCAAAAAACTAATAAAAGACCAGAATTGTGATGAAAGTGTTAAACAGAATAACTGCACATGTAACACTTGTTATTGTTGAGATGTACTCAGTACATGTACATTTTCATTTGCCAACACATTTACATTTAGTGTGAATTTACACATATTTATTTCAGAGATCTTTTATATAAAGCTACAAATGATTTAAAATATACTGTACATACAAACCTAGACATACCACTGCATTCTGTCTCATATGTAAAGTTACTGGTAACCCAGGCAATAGTGCTTTGGAGCAATACAATGTTAATACGACAAGAGACAGATATTTTCACTAAATGCTATTTGGGACTTTTCTCCATATAACACTGGCTACATTTACATGCACAACAATATTCCGATATTAATCAGAATTTGGCAATATTCTAATTAGTATTGAGTCATGTAAACGCAGCAATCTAATTGCCTAATTCAGATTAAGAAAAGAACTAGGTCTGTACAGTAGGGCTGCAGTAAAACTGATATGTGGAACCTCAAAGTATAGACATTCCAAGTTACAGGTTTCTGGAACAAAGCGTTTGACTCAGTGTTTTTAGAATAATATGCTCCCACTCCACATCCTCTCTGAGCTTTTAAATTAGTGAAATGCTCAGCACTGATATCATAAAAGTTACCTTTTGGGTTTTGCTTGACGACAAATCCTGGTATTTGTGATACCTTTTGTGTGTCATCAGCAGTCAGCCATGTTTCTGTTAAACAAATGCAATCACTGCTCATTAAGACTTTATGTACCTGAACATCACGACAGTGGGCTTTCAGACTTTGTGCATTGCAATTCTGAATGTACCATCAAATTTAGTGATATAGTTTTCCAAAGTGATTTGTGGCATGCTTTTCATAGCCAACTCTATTTTGTCCTTACGGATGAATCCTTGAAGTCCTGAATGATTAGTCCACTAATGGTTCTTACATGGCTCAGTGCAACATATGCTTGCCCTGCTGCAAAGATCTTTTCAAATCATACAACAGCTTTGTCCACTGTGAGCCCTTGCACTTTGTGAACTGTACATACCCATACCAGTCTATGATTTTTTTAATGTTATACATGTCACCCTCAGTATTTCTAGGAAATATATAACACATTCTTCACATTCTTCACCTGTTTCACACTGCTTTAAAATGTTATTATCACTGGAGCTTAAACATTCTTTCTTCTTATGTACTCTCAGGCGATTTAACATTTCAGCAAAAGTTGCATCTTGTTGCCTGACAAATATAGTTAGTTCAGCCAGTTCAAAGTTATTGTCTTACAGATTCACTCCTTTTGAATTAGCATAAAGAGGGGTTCCTTTCACAGGTGGCAACTGATAGATAATCGCCCATTGCAAGAATGCTCACTTTTCCAAGAAAGGAGTAGTCACCAGTTTGTTTGATTTGTCACAGTCTTCCATGAATGTATGCCAAAAGGCGATGGTCAAATATGGACACTTCATCAAGGATCAAAATTTGCAAACTGCCTATTTTAGTACGTAAAGAATTGAGTTTGTCATCACCGAGGGGCTGATGTGGTAATCTGACATAAGCACCAATTGAAAACGTATTGTGAATAGTTGTTGCACCAATGTTATATTCAGCTACCCCAGTTGGTGCTGTTAAAATCACAGTCAGATCATCTGGATTTTCAGACAGTTGAGATAATAGTCTGGTAGATTCATAGTGTATTGCTTTAACTAAATGGCTTTTTTTGTACCTGCACCACAAGTAATAAATAATCTGAAGGGTTTAGGGTTTTGTCCAAGTACTTTCTCCAGACCCTACTTGCAGAGTCTGTAGAATACTGCAGATTGCTGTTCATTTAATGATCTTAGTAAAAGTAATACTTCTTCTCTTGGCATAGAAAAATGGTTGGTTTCAATGTAGAGAACTAATGAAAGATAAAGTATTGACTGATGAAGATGATACTGAGCAACTGATTCCAGATCTGACAGGAAAACCACAACCTGCCTGCATCGGTTCTTTCATCGGTTCTCTACATTCAGCTAAACAGCTTTTTAGCATTCTCGATTTTGTCATTTTCTTTCTTAAACAGTCCTCTGTATTAACAATGAATTTCACTTTTTGTATGTCATCACCACATTTCACAGCACCATTGTTATAAAAATCCTCAAATGTATCAGATACAAAAAATTTCAGCTGACAATTTTCATAAAGTGGCAAGAAAAGTTATAGCAGTGAATGATGGATTTTTGTAGGTGAAAATCTTGGATACCTTACAACTGCAGGTTCTACACTTCACATAGCCACAGTTGTTGATTAATTGTTTTACTTTCTGAGTGTTTTTCTGAGGAAAACGTTGAACTTGACAGTACTCTGTATTCAGAACAAAAACTTGCTAGACATACATTTTCAAATTGTTCTGTCTTTGGTCTGTTCTTGTACCTGTCAACTGCATTCATCATCCAAAAACGTTTCCATCACTACATTGTTCATTTTCAACTTTGCTTTGTAGCACATGCAAAGGCAAACTCATCTTTACTGGATTCTCTCCAGTGGGGATAAACGCTACTGTACGAGACCATTCCTTCAGGTGCAGGTGCAGATTTCTTTTTAAGACAATGGTGTTCTTTTTGGAACATATGTTGCATGCTTTTTCAAGCAGAACTTGATCAATTCCAATAGTTTAAAAAAAAAATGCATTTGTTGAATCAAATTTTGTGTCACAATTTGTCAGCACACATTTGACTTTTTTCATACTTTCAGTTGCTCTTTGGTCTTCATTTTTGGCTTTCAAATCATCACCATTCCTTCCTCTTGTGATAAAAGTGCGGCTAGATGGTGGTCATGGGAAATTAAATCTGCGAACTGTGTTTTTCTTCCAACATGTCTTTGAATGTCTGGAGCTGTGTTTTTGGACACTGTTAACAACTTCTGTGTCTATGAAATCAACAACTTCACAATTGCTTTGGTGATCAAGTTTTGGAACATTTTTAACCCAAAACAGACAGTGGACATGAGGAGAATCACGTTGTTGAAACTTGACACGATAAAAGTAAAAGATTAAAAAAAGATAAAAGTCTTTTATCTATCCAGTTGGTTGAGCTGGAGACATCTTTTTGGAAACAGTGCCATCTATGGTCAAACATTCTTGCTGCTGTAACAGGATTTCGTCTTATGCATCTACATTTTTCAGACCAGCCAAGCTCATCAACATTTATTTGTTTCCTTTCTTGCCTAAGAATTGTGTTCAACATTTCAGGCCATCTCAGATCAGCAGAGCTAAAAGATGCAAAGAATGGGTATTCCCAGCTGTTTTATAAGGGCAAACAGGTCTTTCTGTGCAGATTACCAGAATGGTGGTTTGCTAAGAATTGGTCTCAAGAACTTGTACCCCTCATCATAATTTAAGATTTTCTTCAATGATTCAGAGTTTGTCACATCTTTAAATAACATTTCCTCAGATCCTTTGCGTAGTGCAATGGACACATTACAGACAATCTGATCAACCTCTGACATGTACTGTGCATAAAAAATGAAGTCTGTGCTCCGTCCAAAACATCCATCTGCATTGGGTAATCAAGCATTCGGGTATCAGGAGAGTGTTAGTTTTTCTGTTCTGTCATCATGAAAAGTTGGCCTACCAGTTGGATAGAGTATAAGGAAACATTTTCCTTCATTGGTTTTATTTGATAACAACCTGACAGGACTGTTGCCTTCAGCTGGAGCCACATTTACTACATCATTAAAATACTGATCATGTATTTCTGAACCCAGGTCAACAGGTTATTAAGGTTATTATAGGACAAAAGATCATTTTGCTCTTTAATATATGACAAATCTTCCCCTGGTTCATCGGTTCAATCTTCCTCAGGTGTATTCCCATCTCCACTGTTTTCTGCTATGTCCTGTTCTCGTATTTCATTATTGTTCTCATTCTTAACATTGTTTTTATCTGTTTCATCGTTGTCATCATTCTCAGCATTCTCAGAGTTCACCCACAGCTTATTAAACTCCTCATCTTCATACCATTTGTTATGTCTCACCAAATATCTCAGAGCATCTCTGATACTATCAGTCTGAACATACTTGTACTCATAATAGAATTTGTATGTTATTTTTCATTTCAGTTTTCTCCTTATCATCTTGTCATCACCTTCATTTTGTGGAAGAATATTTATCACAGCTGTCATGTTTACAGGAACACGCACAACAGGTCCATGGCAGCCATTTTGTTTCCCACGTGGAAGACAGAGCAGTTTCATGAAAGGAATGTTTCGTGCCATGACATGTTGTTCTACTGAGTTGAGACATTTAAGTTATTTTGGAATTTCTTCTAAATGCATATTGTTTGCAACACTCTCTTCTGGCAGTTTACCACTGAGGATTTTACAAGGTCATGTATAGCAAACCCATAATTTACAAGCTGGATTATTAGATACATGGCATTCATGCTCACATACAGCATCACATTCATGTAAATATTTCAGTGTAATACATCTTTTAGCCAGTGTAGCTATTTGTTCTAATTTGTTCTGATAGTAATCTGATTTTCCGAAGGGTAAACGGTGGCAGACACCTCTACTGATGTGTTGGTGAAAATAATTAATACTAAAGTCAGGGTCCTTCTGTTTTTTTTTTTGTTTTTTTTTAGCTTTCTTGTATACCTTTCAGAACCTGTTTGTATTTTATGAATATGGAAGGTTTCATCTTCGTGGTATTTTTGCTTATTGTTTTGTTTGCATCATTTTGAAATAACAAATCTTTTCTGTATTTCTCAGAACTATAATCATGAACATTATGCTGAAATTCTTAATTTGTCTGGTATTTCATTCTTGAAAGTCTGCATTTCCCCAATAAAGAGGATGTTTACATTTAGACTTTGGATGTTTACATTTAGACTGCTGAGTATCCACATCCTTGTAATATTTATGCTGGAGGTTTTCAAGTTTTTTTCTCTCTGAATTCACTGTTTTTTTGTAGTATTTCAAATATCTTGATTAAATGCTTAAAGTCGACAGGTATTTGGGGATTTAATGTGACGACAGTTAATCTGTCAGGTTTATTAACAGGGCCTGAAATTACAATTTTCTTCCACCAGCCACTGTGGCTTTTATTATTATTATTATTATTATTATTATTATTATTGTGTTAAATACCAGCCACTTCTGAAATTCATCTGGAACTTTTAGAATTCCAATCAAGAACCAACATTGTAACCTTTTCCAGTCTGATGAGCATCAACAACTCTTTTTCTGAGGTCCTTGGAAATCTCTTTTGTTCGTGCGATGATACACTTCCACAGACATATGTTGTCAAATTAACATCTAATCCTAGAGTTTCTCATACGTTTGCCACTCACAGATATGCAATATTGGATAATTTTCCTGAATAAATAAATGACCAAGTATAATATTTTTGTCTCATTTGTTTAATTGGGTTCTCTTTGTCTACTTTTTTAGGGCTTGTGTGAAAATCTGACAATTCTAAAGGGTTCACAAACTTTCAAGCACCATTGTATTTCTTATTGTAAAGCACTTTGGGTCAACTTTCGTTGTCTTAAATGTGCTCTATATATAAAATTGTCTTTCACTTGACTCATTTTGTGCTGGCCACGCACACACAACATCCTTTGTTGTTTGTAATGTGAAAACCGCTTAGGGTCTGTACAGGAAACAGAAATGATTAGTTCACCTCCTCTGTCTCTTCTCTGGTCCGAGTCTTTTGTTCATTTGTGACGTGACAGCCGCATATATTCTGTATTGAATATAGAAATTAGTTCATAATTCCCAACCTTCCTTACAAACAAGCTGGTAGTTAGGTTTGATTTTTACTCTTATAGTGACATGATGCATTTCTGGTCTCAAATTTTAGCTTTTTTATTTCTTACAATTTATAAAATGTATCAATTTCTGTCATGATGGTTCTTTTCCATAATATGGAATCTGGTAATAAGGAGTTAGTTAATGCTTTAAACTTTATTTGTATGATGGGGATAATTACATCAATAAAGCAGGTCTCCTTGTTGTATGATTTATGTTATTTGCATTTATGTTACACCACTGTCCTTTCTGATCAATCTTTTTATACAAAATATTAGGTCTTATATATAAATTAACAAATAATACTTTGTGCTTTTTGTAGGCTCAGTTTATTTCATTAAGTAATATTTGTTTAGTCTTGTGAGAAAAGGCAAATTAATTCATTAAAACTTTCCCTGTCAAAACAGGGTTTTACATATTTATTTTAAAAAATTGGCTACTGAAAATATACAATTTTAATTTAATTCTACTCAAACAAATGAAATGAATAAAGATTTGTTAATTTTGCTGAACGAGAGTCAAAGATTCAAGTCAGTAAAATTGTCTGATCTTCCCATTACTAAATATAGTTGCTTGCTGGCGATTCGCTGCCAATATCCAGCAGCCATGTGACTTGATGCATGTCACATACAACGAACAGACGTGGCTCCAATGGAGAATAAAATGCAGCTTAGAATACAACTTTTTATATACATTACATACATCAGCATGCAGGATAATGTTCCAGATAATTTAATGATGAAGACTATTGCTTAGATAGTAAGAGTGTATTTTGTACATGTCTGTAATGAGTTTAACACATTCATCTTTAAACTTAACATAAAAAAGATTAACGGTGATTGTCAAAAGTGAGTAATTTTGAAAAGGGGTCATGCAGCTCTCTTGTAGAATATTTAAATAAGCCCAAAAAATAACCCCCTCCAAACGCCCTGCATAAAATTAAATCATACCGAATGCACAGCCAGCATCTCTGATCTGAAGTTAGGACTGTAATATATTAGATCTTAGATCTAAAGTGCAATTGTTACTGAAACTATTACTGAGCAGGAGTTTAATGTACTGTGTTTAACAGAAACATGGATTAAACCAAATGAGTATGTAGCATTAAATTAAGCTAGTCATCCTGGATACGGTTATATATATCAGCCCTGTCTAACTGGCAGAGGAGGAGGTGTTGCAGTTATTTATAATGATAATTTAGGGATCACACTAAAACCTAAAAACAAAAAATAAGTCTACCCAGTCAATTCCGCTAATTATTATTTACAGACCCCGGGCCCATATTCTGAATTCCTTTGTGAATTTGCAGATTTCATCTCTAACCTGGTTGTTTCTTTAGACAAAGCATTAATTGTTGGAGATTTTAATATTCATTTTGATCATCCAGAAGACCCTCTGAGAACAGAGGTTGTGTCCATTCTAGATTCAGTAGGGGTTAATCAGAACGTAATAGGATCCACTCATAGTGGTGGTCAAAGTCTTGATTTATACTAACATTCCGATTAAATATAGAAAATATAGTCACATTTCCACAGTCTGAAACTACACTATATTGCCAAAAGTTTTGGGACACCCCTCCAAATCATTGAATTCAGGTGTTCCAATCACTTCCATGGCCACAGCTGTATAAAATCTAGCACCTAGGCATGCAGACTTCTTCTACAAACATTTGTGAGAGAATGGGTCGCTCTCAGGAGCTCAGTGAATTCAAGCGTGGTACCGTGATAGGTTGCCACCTGTGCAATAAGTCCATTCGTGAAATTTCCTCACTACTATATTCCACGGTCAACTGTTAGTGGTATTATAACAAAGGGGAAGCAATTGGGAGCAACAGCAACTCAGCCACGAAGTGGTAGGCCATGTAAAATCACAGAGTGGGGTCAGCGCATGCTGAGGCGCACAGTGCACAAGTCGCCAACTTTCTGCAGAGTCAATAGCTACAGACCTCCAAACTTCGTGTGGCCTTCAGATTAGCTCAAGAACAGTGCGTAGAAAGCTTCGTGGAATGGGTTTCCATGGCCGAGCAGCTGCATTCAAGTCTTACATCACCAAGTGCAATGCAGTGCAAGCGCGGATGCAGTACAGACGTGTTCTCTGGAGTGACGAATCGCGCTTCTCTGTCTGGCAATCCGAGGGACAAGTCTGGGTTTGGCTGTTGCCAGGAGAACGGTACTTGCCTGACTGCATTGTGCCAAGTGTAAAGTTGGTGGAGGGGGGATTATGGTGTGGGGTTGTTTTTCAGGGGTTGGGCTTGGCCCCTTAGTTCCAGTGAAAGGAACTCTTAATGCTTCAGCATACCAAGACATTTTGGACAATTTCATGCTCCCAACTTTGTGGGAAGAGTTTGGGGATGGTCTCTTCCTGTTCCAACATGATTGCGCACCAGTGCACAAAGCAAGGTCCATAAAGACATGGATGAGCAAGTTTGGTGTGGAAGAACTTGACTGGCCTGCATAGAGTCCTGACCTCAACCCGATAGAACACCTTTGGGATGAATTAGAGCGGAGACTGCGAGCCAGGCCTTCTCGTCCAACATCAGTGCCTGACCTCACATATGCGCTTCTAGAAGAATTCCCATAAACACACTCCTAAACCTTGTGGAAAGCCTTCCCAGAAGAGTTGAAGCTGTTATAGCTGCAAAGGGTGGGCCAACTCCATATTAAACCCTACGGATTAATAATGGGATGTCATTAAAGTTCATGTGCATGTAAAGGCAGACGTCCCAAAACTTTTAGCAATATAGTGTATATGTGAAACATATCATGAAAGAAACTCTTGAAATCCTTTGCCTAAATTTATGGGTCTGCTTTCCTTTGATTGCTTAGACAAGAGCTGCAGCAGCTCTGTTAATGTGCAGCTCACTAAGTATTTCTCACCACCACAGGTCAAAGAAGCAGCAAATTTCTGTCCACAGTGGGAACACACCCCCTACTGGTGGAATCTGAAAATACAGAAATCACATCGCCTAGGCAACTCTTGGACTGGCCTCAGTCAAGAGATCTATATCTATATCTCTAGTGTAATTATCCTGACCATCACACTGTTGACGCTCACGTCATGTCAGGTGGTCACATCCCACATTGAAACTGGACTTGATCGCGATAACCTACTCTTTGCCAATAGGCAAGAGTAATGAAAATTAAATCTCTTCATCCAAGAGTGCTATTTTTCATTGCAGTAAGTCCCCTCAAATGGCATTATTATTGTCTGAAACTCATTTATAAACCACATTTTGAAACTTACATAAACATGCACCCTTCTCTACAACTACTTGCAAACAGTATGATTTGTTTTTTAACAACTCATATAGATGGCAAAAAAAAAAAAAAAAACAGCACCACATAAGTGACAGTGATTTAATATCAATTTGCATTTTTAGTGAAAAAAAAATCATATCAAATTTGGGGCAGATGTTCACTTGCACAAGACAGCTTAACACTTAACACTTAACAATGTTTAACAGCTTAACTGTTTTAACATTGTAAAGTTTAAAGAAAGAAAGAAAGAAAGAAAAAAACCTTAGTATATTGAGAAGAGAAAACTGAACAAATATACAACAGGAACAAAATGATATGCAAAACTTCAACAATCACCAGCATAACCACAGTAACAGGTTACAAAACCTTAGTGAAACAACTACACATCATCAAACACATCTGTGTTACCAAAACCTGATACAACTTTATCCATTCATCTGATGCTGACCAGGAAGGAGATCTTGGTGTAGTGGCATTACTTACTCTGACTAACACAAGATCTTTAGCACTGTGCAGTCCCCCAGCACCACTGCAACAAGGAGAGCTTAAAGGCTGTACAGCCACAACAACAAACCCCCATTGTAATCTGAAAGTGCCCCACAACTAAAAAGTGCTCTTCTATTTTTTCAGCATCCAGACTCAGATGCAATATGTTCTCCCTCTTAAGGTAAGCAGACAGAACAGTGTTTGAGATTGAACCATCTCCAAGGCACAGAGTGTCTCTGCTGGCAGACCTGAATGCTGATGTCTTTTGCATCATTCTGCAATGTTCACATCTGTGAATGGTGGACTTCCTATTGAAAGTCCCCTGTGGCTTATTGCACATAGCACACATTCACGTTTGCACAATATTGATGCCAGTAACACCTGTGTCAATGGTAACCAACGAACCCTCCTCATCTGACATTTCACTCCTATAATCTGTGTACCACCCCCATGTCAGTGATCTCAGTAATGACTCTGTTTTTTGTGGTGGTCACCCACACTTTACTGTCCTTTTTCCTTGTCGCTAGATGGTTCAGGCGGTAGGTCCGTCCAGCTTTGACTGAGAGAATTGCATCATTCCACAGGTTGACCTTTACATTCCCAGGCTCATCGCTCCTGTGCACCTTGGACAGTTCCATCTCCACACCCCTGACAAATACAGCAGCAGCAGGCTTGACATCAACAACTTTCAGATTCACGAATCCATCTGAAACTGGCAAAAATATTAAAATAATTAGTCAATAAATGAAAAAAAGAAATGATGTCTTCCCAGTGCCGTGGCGACTTCCAAAACGAAATGAACTCAGTGTTGATTTTCAACTCTCACAAATATGGGTGTTTTGTCCTTACCAGTTGTCCTGGACCAAGCTTTTTGATCTATGTGTACATGTGGTTCTCATGTCTCCCTTTCGGCTGAAACGTCAGTTCTGTCACCTGAAGCCCTGATGTCTTTTTGACCTGGATGTCGTAGCCACCTTGATCGCTGTAACTTGTGATCGCTGTACATAAAGAGTGTCATTATATGGCAAATAGAATACTTCTTAAGCCTAGTTCACACTGCAGAGGCAATGTACCAATGCCAACAGACATGATTGTCTGGTTCTGTCAGATCAGATCAGTGTGTTAACCCTCTTGGCATCTGCTGGCTTTGGCTGGCATTTGTTTTCACCAACTGAACATGTTCAATCGCGTTTGTCAGTCATGGAATGTCTGAGCAGTATGGTATAATATTCCAACAAACTCTGATGTAATCTGACCTGGGCACGAATTGTTGCCATGAGGATGAGGCAAGCAGCCCTGAAGACTCCATAGAAACAAAAGCCTGGTTTAAAAATGGATGATCCTTTCACCACAATCAAAATTGTACTATTATTATTGTCTTTAGGTGTCACATGTTGTTCTTCGCCTGAAAAGACGAGGAGCGAAACGAAAGAGGTTGTGGGTGAAGTCTTGGTTGTTGCAACGTGAGAGACAGGGAGCATACTTAGATTTGTGCAGAGAACTGCAGACAGAGGATGTGCAGAGCTTTCAAAATTTTGCTCAGTTTGTCCCCAAGCAGTTTCAACAACTACTTCAGATGGTGACCTCAATCATTCAGAGGCAAACTACACCGCATTTCATGCGGTGAACACCTAATGATTACATTTCTCTTCTTGGCAACAGGTAATAATCGGTGAATAATCCTCAGTTCAGAGCGCAGATTTTGATTTTATTCAGGCCTTTGAAGATACATGATCAAATCATGTTGGCAAAAAAACAAACAAACGAGGCGTATGCATTTGAATTAAGTAAATTTATTTATTTCCCATTGTATCTTCCGTTAATGATTTGTCCTTGTATTTGATTAAAGCCTAAAAAATTGTTGGTGTCTGTTGGGGCAGTGTGAATACGACAGCTGTGTTTCCCAACATTCTAAATCCAACCCCCACCAAATGTTGTGGTCCCCCCCAATGTTCAAAATGTTCTTATAGCCTTGATGTCATATAGCATTTTTATTGAGCAATTTTCAGTAAAAAAAAAAAAAAAACACAATATAAGATAGATATAAATTTGGTGCAGATACTTGCACAAATTGGGGGAAAAAAGGCCCATACTAATGAGAAAAAACATAAGTACCTTCAATGTTTTTAAATTGCAAGAAGAAGATCTAGATTTGTTCATCTAGACCTTAATTCCAACATTCAGACAATTCCACCTCTGTCCATGGTCAAAATGTACACATCATGAGTGAAACTAAATCACTCTTGAATCCCTATGCCTAAAGTTATGGCTTTGCTTTCCTGTGATTGCTTAGGCAACAACTGTAGTGTGTCTGTGAATGTGCGGCTCACAGATTCTGGGTGCTTAGCCCCCGAAAATTCTGCTTGCGGCATTAATTATTATTATTATTATTATTATCATTATTATTATTATTATGAGACCAAAAATTTCTAAACGCTATTCCTCCCATCACTATCACTTTCAGTCTGTTCTGTATTAGTGCGCTCTGACTTTTCACATTGATCGGAATTACGGTTTTCCCGTTATGGAAACTCAAAATGGCCAAAATTCCCACTGACTTCCACTGAAAAATCTGGGCTGTTATAACTCCTAAACCTTTCAAGCTATTTTCACCAAACTTATCACAGCCCTTCAAGCTGTTCTGACTTATCAAGCTTTATCTGATCAGACTTTTCCCATAGAGAATGATCAAAAATCCCCCAAACTCCCATAGGCTTACACTGACGGACTGTTCAGATCCTGGCTCAGAATGTTCATGATTCAAACTCCAACTGTCAATTCTCACACACACCTGTGTGCACAAGGCCTGAAGCCCCTCTTCTCCCCTCTCACTCAATCAGTCTATCTGTAATACAAACTCTCACTTCATCTATCTCTCTATCAATACCAATACCACACACTCTCACCATCCATCTCTCTTTCAATCTACCCGTATCACTCTATCTATCTATCTATCTATCTATCTATCTACTAGTGCCTATAGTCTTGACTGATTTGTGCTTCAGGATCACAGGAATACACAAGCTGTTCTGTCTCATTGAGCAATACTTAAAAAGGACACTCACTCTCTTGCTTATTCTGCAACACACACACACACACACACACACATTCTCTAACACACACAGACATAGACTTTAGATTGCACTTAGTCTGGAACCTCATCCTTGAGCATGTCATTATGTTTGTTGCCATGATAGATCCAATCTGGACTGAAGTGCTGCTCCACACTGATTTGCTCTTTGGATCACTGGAATACTCAAGCCTTTCCACCATGTCAAGGTGAAGATCCTTGTAAAGGATTCTCACTCTCACACTCATTCCTTTATCTAACACACGCACATACACACACACACACACACTCATCCTCTATCTAACACTCACATGCATACGAAAATTCAAAGTAAAGCAGATGAGCATTATATCTTTCATTTTGTGTTGCATTATTGCCTGTTATATTCATATGTTATCTTAAACAGATTTTGAAGGAGCAATTCATAGCAATACTATCAATCTATTCTAAATCAATCTATTCTAAAACACAGTAGGCAGGATCATGATAGCTGTAGTACGTCTGTAGAACCCCTCCTCTGACATGTGAGTGTGAGCTGCTAATGAACAAAGGATCCAAAAGGGTGTTGTTTACTGTTGTCCCATTGCTGATCAGTTGTGTGTATTTTTTGTTCTAAAACAAACTCAGAATGGGTTTGTTTGCATGGGACAGCTGGTCTTCAGTGATGTTTCCGCACACTATAAAAGGTTTGATGTCTATGATCTCCAGAGATTTCAAAAGAGCATTTAGATTTGCCAAAAAATTTGGTGGTCTGAAGATTGCTCTTCGAGTGAAAAATATAACAGATGAAAATGATAGCACAAAATTATTGATTTAAAAAAGAAAGAATCAGTATAGTTAAGATGCCAACACAGGCAAGAAACTCCCGGCAAAAAAACAGACCGCCAGGGCCATATTATGAATTCCTTTGTGATTTTGTGGATTTCATCTCTAACCTGGTTGTTTCCTTAGACAAAGCATTAATTGTTGGAGATTTTAATATTCATTTTGATACTCCGGAAGACCCTCTGAGAACAGAGGTTGTGTCCATTCTAGATTCAGTAGGGGGTAATCAGAACGTAATAGGATCCACTCATAGTGGTGGTCAAAGTCTTGATTTATACCAACATTCCGATTTAAAATGACATTCCGACACCATCTCATTTAAAATGTGTCTTAATCATAATATATTCACCTTGCCACGTCACCATGTCAAACGTACTTTCACGTCAACAACTGCACAGAGTTTTATCAGTAATCTCCCAGATTTGCTAACCATGATTGGATCACCGTCTGATCCCAAAGAACTTGACCAGGCAACTGAATGCTTAGAATCAACGTTCTGCAACTCGCTAGATAAGGTAGCTCCACTTAAACAAAAAATAATTAGGGAGAAAAGGCTAGCACCCTGGTATAGCAATCACACACAAACTTTAAAACAGACCACTCGAAAACTAGAACGTAAATGGCGTCAAACTAAATCGGTAGTATTTCAAATAGCATGGAAGGAGAGCCTTTTGAGCTATAAGAAAGCTCTTAGTGCTGCTAGATCAGTGTATCTCTCCACCCTAATTGAAGATAACAGAAATAATCCTAGATTCTTATTTAATACTGTAGCAAAATTAACTAGGAATAAGACCACAATAGAAACACGCACACAATCATTATATAGCAGTGATGACGTCATGAATTTTTTTCAATAGTAAAATTGAAAATATCAGGCAAAAAATTCAGACTATTAATTTAAAACCGGACAGTTTTATAACTAACCCTGTATATGATAATATAATAATATCAGATCAACAATTACAGTGTTTTACTCCCCTTGAAGAGACTTCCCTTAGCATTGGCTATGTACCTAAATCTTTTAAATTAGCAGTTATCAAGCCCTTGATTAAAAAAACCTGACCTCAACCCCTGTCAATTGTCCAACTATAGGCCAATATGAAACCTCCCCTTTTTCTCCAAGATCCTAGAAAAGTTGTAGCACAACAGTTATGCTCATACCTACACAGGAATAACATTCATGAAATGTATCAGTCAGGATTTAGGCCTCATCATAGCACAGAGACAGCACTGGTTAAAGTTGTAAATGACTTACTACTGGCCTCTGATCAGGGTTGTGTCTCCTTGCTTGTGCTGCTTGACCTTAGTGCAGCTTTTGATACCATTGATCATGCTATTCTCCTCGATAGACTGGAAAATGTAGTACGCATTAAGGGAACGTCCCTTTCCTGGCTCAGGTCTTATTTGACTGATCGTTATCAGTTTGTAAACATAAACGGTGACTTCTCTTCTCATATTAAGGTAAAGTTTGGTGTTCCACAAGGTTCTGTTTTAGGCCCATTGCTCTTTTCTTTATATATGCTACCTCTGGGCAAAATTATCCGTAAGCATGGTATTAGCTTCCACTGTTACGCTGATGACACACAGTTGTATGTTTCAGCAAAGCCAGATGACAGACACCAGCTTAATGAAGTTGAGGAATGTGTAAAAGACATTAGAAATTGGATGCTTATTATCTTTCTCTTACTTAATTCTGACAAGACATAAGTACTTGTACTAGGACCACATGCAGCTAGAAGTAAGTTTTCTAGCTGTTACTAGGATATTATAGATTACTAGGATAGCTCAGAAATATTGCTAAGAAATATAATGTCACTACACAAGGCAGAAAAATGAGTTAATGTCTTGTAATGCCTTGTAATTGTAATGCCTTACTGGCTGGATATTCCACTAGGTGAATAAACAAGCTCCAGTTAGTTCAGAATGCACCTGCAAGAGTCCTTCCTAGAACCAGAAGAGATGACCACATCACCCCTATCTTATCCACCCTACATTGGTTCCCAATCAAATTTTGTATTGATTATAAAATACTACTATTTACCTATAAAGCACTGAATGGTCTTGTGCCTCAATACCTGTGCAAACTTTTGGTCTTTTTTGATCCGCCATGCCTACTTCAAACAAAAGGTGCAGGCTATTTGTTGGTACCTTGAATAATGAAGGCTACAGCAGGGGGTAGAGCTTTCTCTTACAAGGCCTTATACTTATGGAACAGCCTTCCAATTAGTGTTCGAGTCTCAGTGTTTAAGTGTAGGCTGAAAACATATTTGTTTAGGAAAGCCTTTTGTGAATAGTTTTTTCTTAGGTAAAGGAGTAGATCTGGAGGGTTCACAGGCATAGAGTGTTTTGGTGAACTGGGATGTTTGAATGCTGTCGTGGGTTCGATTCTCAGGTCCGGCAGGGATTGTAGGTGGGGGGAGTGAATGACCAGCGCTCTCTCCCACCCTCAATACCACGACTGAGGTGAGACCCTTGAGCAAGGCACCGAACCCCCAAACTGCTCCCCGGGTGTGCGTTCACAGTGTGTGTGTGTTCATTACTGTGTGTGTGTGCACTTGGATGGGTTAAATGCAGAGCACAAATTCCGAGTATGGGTCACTTGGCCACGAGTCACTTCACTTCTTTACTTCAACTAGTCTTGCCAGAGTCCCTGCTTGCACTCTGCATGCACAGTACATTGTCCTTAACCATTATGAGACAAAAGTTTTACCTAACAATGTCTCTCTCCATCTCTCTCTCTCACTGTCTCTCTCTGTCTCTCCCTCTCAAACTACACATGCTACTCTTAAGATACCTCTGGGCAAAATTATCCGTAAGCATGGTATTAGCTTCCACTGTTACGCTGATGACACACAGTTGTATGTTTCAGCAAAGCCAGATGACAGACACCAGCTTAATAAAGTTGAGGAATGTGTAAAAGACATTAGAAATTGGATGCTTATTATCTTTCTCTTACTTAATTCTGACAAGACATAAGTACTTGTACTAGGACCACATGCAGTTAGAAGTAAGCTTTCTGATTACATAATGACTCTGGATGACCTTTCTGTTTGACCTTGGTGTGATTATCAACTCTAGTCTTTCTTTTGAAGCTCATGTAGATAATATTACTAGGATTGCTTTCTTTCATCTCAGAAATATTGCTAAAATAAGAAATATATTGTCACTACACAATGCAGAAAAATTAGTTCATGCTTTTGTTACCTCTAGATTGGATTGTTCCAGTAGGAGCATAAACAAGCTCCAGATAGTCCAGAATACAGCAGCAAGAGTCCTTACTAGAATCAGAAGATATGACCACATCACCCCTATCTTATCCACACTGCATTGGCTCCCAATCAAATTTCGTATTGATTATAAAATACTGCTATTGACCTATAAAGCACTAAATGGTCTCGCACCACAGTACCTGAGCGAACTTTTGGTCTTTTATGATCCGCCACGCCTACTCAGATCAAAAGGTGCAGGCTATTTGTTGGTACCTCGAATAGTGTGTGCTACAGCTGGGGTAGAGCTTTCTCTTACAAAGCCCTACAGTTATGGAACAGCCTTCCACTTAGTATTCAGGGCTCAGACACAGTCTCAGTGTTTAAGTCTAGGCTGAAAACATATTTGTTTAGTCAAGCCTTTTGTGAATAGTTTTTTCTTAGGTGCAGGGCAGGTCTGGAGGGTTTCACAGGCATAGAGTGTTGTGGTGAACTGGGATGTTTGGATGCTGTCGCCCCCCCCACTCTCACACGTTCACTCAGGTTTGTCGACGGTGGAGTGGCTGGCTGCTTTATGTCCCAGTGTGCCCTCATGTCTGTGTTTCCTTCTGGCTCTCCCTTTTAGTTATGCTGTCATAGCTAGTCTTGCCGGAGTCCCTGCTTGCACTCTGCATGCAAAGTATATTGTGCTTAACCATTAGAGGACAAAAGCTTACCTAACAATCTCTTCCTTTCTCTCCATCTCTCTCTCTCACTCTCTGTCAAGCTTCACATGCTACTTCTGCCAGTGATCCTGACCCCTTCTGCTCCTCCTCGCTGCCTGACCCATCCTGATGCCCCTTCTGCTCCTCCTCGCTGCTTGACCCATCCTGATGCCCTACTTCTGGTTGGAGTTCTCATCAGTTGAGTTCACTCACTGCTGCTGGGGGTGGCCCCATATGGATGGCCTGAAGAACATTGGGATTGCTGGGGATGGCGCCACCTGGGGGCTGTGGAGGTGGTTTGGAGGTCCTCATATCATCTCGGGGAGTTTTTCCTTGCCACCGTCGCCACTGGCTTGCTCATTAGGGATAAATTCACAGTGATAAATTTAAATATTTACAATATATTTTTGTGAATCCATTTATTTCTGTAAAGCTGCTTTGTGACAATGTCCATTGTTAAAAGCGCTATACAAATAAAATTGAATTGAATTGAATTGAATTTGGGACTGCGATTGCTGTAGTGGCTTTGGGGCTGCAGTTGCCACCAGCAGCTTCGTACTCAGGACTCCATCAGTGGACAGTGGATAGATTTTAACCAACCGGACTTCTTGCAAAAACTGTGATGAATTTATTGGTTGCACAATTGCACTATTTGTCCTTATAGTACACAATAATAGAAGGAATTTATTTATAATCACACTATCCATTGCACCCAGATGAGGATGGTTCCCTTTTGAGCCTGGTTCCTCTCAAGGTTTCTTCCTCATATCATCTCAGGGAGTTTCCTTGCCACCGTCGCCTCTGGCTTGCTCATTAGGGATAAATTCACAGTGATAAATTCAAATATTTAAAATATATTTTTGTGAATCCATTTATTTCTGTAAACTGCTTTGTGACAATGTCCATTGTTAAAAGAGCTACACAAATAAAATTGAATTGAATTGAATTACTGAATTAACATCTGACTCGCTTGCCGTTTGTCATTACTTTCACCTGTGTCCGACTCGCAATAAAACTATAAAATTTATTCAGGGCTCCCCTGCTCCATGAGAAGAATTCTGATAGAAACACTGTTATACAAGCAATGACAACATTTGTGGTATTTGGCAGACACCCTTATCCAGAGCAACTTACAATTAGCACATTTATACAACAGAGTAGTTGAGGACTAAGGGCCTTACTCAAGGGTCTAGCAGTGGCAGTGGGGATTTGAACTCTCAATCTTCCTATCAGAAGGCCAATGCCTTAACCACTGAGCTATAACATCAAGTTGCAAATGTTAAATGCTTGAAGATATAGGCTATCATGAAGATATCATGACAGTAATGACAAAGTCTAGTTTGACAAGATACTCTCTGACAGGATAGAGATTATATCATTGAATTTGAAAAGGTTATAACTTCACAACAAATTTAAACAATGACTTTTGAAAAGTCATGAAGATAACATGACAGTTAGTTACTCTGACATAGTATACACTGAAGGAGTGTTTGCCATTTTTCAATATAATTTAAATAATGGTTTTATATGTTTTATGCATAATTAGATCAACAAGATTTACAAAGTATTCTTTTTGTGTTCTTTTTTTCTTACCTTCAGCATGGCAAGTCCAAGCAGCACTAGTCACCTCACATCTGTTAGGTGCAAGTGTGTGGAAACAAGCACAGCCCAGAAAGCCTCCACCTACGTGGTGGGAGGAAATAAAGTGGAAATAGCCACTTATAAAACATCTACTGTTTCTTCACCCTCTGATGGCAAATGTGTGTATCTGCCATCAAAAACTGGGCATGACCCAGAATTTAATGCTGGGCATACTTATAGGATCAAAAATTTTGTATTGTCCACAAAATATGGTCTATAGATTGTGGAATAACAAGTATAAGATTCTGAACAGGGAGGACAAAGCAATAAGCCATGAGAGGCTCTGTGTAAAAGTGATTTTACAATAGGTCAGGGGTGTTCTTAGCACAAGACCTGATGATGCCTAATGCCTAAAACCCTTTACCCATGGTAAAATCACTTTAAAACAGAAGCAATAGCAGTATGATAAAAGACAGAAATGTTTCATAAACAGCTAAATATATCATTGGAATAAACCATTCTTTCAACAAGCAGTATAGTTTATTATCATAACTGTAGGTTGTTTGCAGTTGCCAAGCAATGTAGCAGCTTGTTACAGCACTATAGAATGTGTGGTCACAGGTGTGCGTTTATAGTCATTTGCGACGACTGCAAACGCAACTCATCCATTCAGAATTTAGAGTCAGATCTATCCTATCAATAGATGGTTTTGAAAGACGAGTGACGGAGGCCATTTATGTATAGGTGGAACAACCATCTTGGATAAAATAGCTGCTTAAATTCTGTCCTTTCATCTTTACCCTTGCAGCTTCACTCTAATTCACACCTATGATCACCTATCCATCTCTGCAGCAACTCCAACAATGACTCCTGTTGATGTCACTGTATATAATGAGATTTAAATGCTGGGAAATCCCCAACATCAGTTCACAGCTAATGAAGCCACTACCATTTGACCAGAGCAACTCCACTAGGCACTTTTTTTTAGTACAAACTTTGTTATAGATTTTTATTTTATTTATCATTATCGAGTGAGTACAAGAGCATTTTAGATTTCCAAACATTAGGTTTCCAGCACAAAATCAAATGTTACAGAAAAATTATAAGTGTGGCCAAGTATGGTGATCTATGGCGAATTTGTGGTCTGCATTTAATCCATCCAACTGCACACACACGCCCAGAGCAGTGGGCAGCCTTTTTTGCTGCCTGGGGAGCAGTTGGAGGTTTGGTGCCTTGCTCAAGGGTCTCACCTCAGTCATGGTATTGAGGGGGGAAGAGAGCGCTGGTCATTCCCTCCCCCCCACCTACCGGACCTGAGACGCAAGCCCATGACCTTCGGGTTACAAGTCCAGCTCGCTAACCACTAGGCCACAACTGCCCCCTACTTCAGGACAAATGAAGCAGATAAAAGGTCTGGAGTTGATATCCGGTATTGAGTTGGCATTTGGCAGCTGTTCGACTGGAGCTACCGATATGAAGTCCAAGGAGATCGCAATGCAAGTGAAGGAGGCCATCATTGGGCTGAAAAAACAACATCAATCTATAAGAGAGATAGCAAAAACATTAGGTGTGGCCAAATCAACAGTTGGGCACATTATTAAAAAGAAAGAAACCACTGGTGGGCTCACCAACATCGAAAGGCCTGGAAGACCACGGAAGACAACTAAAGGGGATGATCGCAGAATCCTTTCCTTGGTGAAGAAAAACCCCTTCACAACATCAACAGAAGTCAAGAATACTCTGGAGAAGGTAGGGGTATCATTGTCAAAATCTACAATCAAGATATGCCTTCATGAATGTAAATACAGATGGTTTACAACAAGGTGCAAACCACTGGTAACATTCAAGAACAGGAAAGCCAGATTAGACTTTGCCAGAAAACATCTAAAAAAGCCTCCCATGTTCTGGAATAAGAATCTTTGGACTGATGAAACCAAGATTACCTTGTACCAGAAGAGAAGGGAAGAGAAAAGTATGGTGAAAGAAAGGAACAGCTCATGATTCAAAGTATGTATGGCTGCCAATGGAACGGGCTCACTGATGTTTATTGATGATGTGACTGCTGACAGAAGTAGCAAGATGAATTCAGAGGTGTATAGGGCTATACTCTCTGCTCACGTTCAGGAAAATGCTACAAAACTGATAGGACGCCGCTTCACAGTGCAGGTGGATAATGACCCTAAACATACTGCGAAAGCAACTCAAGACTTTTTGAAGGCAAAGAAATGGAATATTCTTCAATGGCCAAGTCAGTCGCCTGATCTCAACCCAATAGAGCATGCTTTTCACTTACTGAAGACAAGACTGAAGGCAGAAAGACCCACAAACAAGCAGCAACTGAAGGTGGCTGCAGTAAAGGCTTGGCAAAGCATCTCCAGGGAGGAAACTCAAAACCTGAGTTTTGAGAACATGGGCTCCAGACTTTAGGCAGTCATTGACTGCAAAGGATTTTCATCCATGTATTAAAAGTATGGTTATATTTACAATTATGTCACTTTGTCCAAATACCTTTGAGCCCCTGAAAGCGGAGGTACATTACTGCATTACTTATAATTATTTTTAACTATTTTTTTTAACTATTAACTATTATTTATGTGAATAATTGATCTTTATTTTGAATAATTTTGGCATATGCTATTGATTGCCTATGAAATATATGACAAGAAATATAGTTAAATAACTCTGAGTAATTTCTTCTGCAGGGTAAACCCACAGAGCCAACACTCACTGGAGCAGACACAGAGCCAAAGGCATCTCCTCTACAAAAGAAGTCGGCCATGGAAGAGCTTTTTGGGGATACCTTTGTGAAGGAGTCAGACATAAACAAGACTTTTTCCAACACCATCAAAGAGGAAGTGGCGTCGTACAGGGCAGCAAGCAGTATGCCAATGGATGGTGGTAATCCACTGGCATGGTGGAAACACAATGAGTGTAAATACCCTCACATTGCAAAGATGGCAAGATGCTACCTTGCTGTGCCTGCCACTTCAGTTCCTAGTGAGAGGGTGTTCTCCACGGTAGGTGACATAGTGACTGCTAAGAGGTCTACTCTCTCCCCAGAGAATGTAGTCATCCTCATCTTTTTGAAAAAATATTTGTCATCATTATAAGGTTTGGTCTGTTTTCAGATCTCAGGTTGTTTTTCACATATTGCACTTTAACAACTGAGTATTGAATATATTATTCAATTATTATATATATTATTTTAAAAATTTATTTATTCACCTGGTTATTTCTTGATTTTATTTTTGTTAAAATCATAAGTTCTATAGGCTATTTTTGTTAAAACCAAAAGTTCTTTGCTGTACTGTTCTTGTAATAAATGGAAAGCAAATTACATTTGTCTCCTCCCCTTTTTTTGCTGATCCGAAAAATGGTCCGATTTGTGACTTTAGGCGAACCCTGCACGAATGCTCGGTCACACACACACACACACACACACACACACATATATATATATATATATATATATATATATATATATATATATATATATATATATATATATGTGACCGAGCATTCGTGCAGGGTTTGCCTAAACACTTATGGATCCTATGGATAACAATAAACAATAAACAATAAACAATAAACGAGAACATATGAACTCTTTTTAACTTTTTTATTGTCCAACACACACCAGAGAGAACTCAAAACCTCGCGACACTTTAGCACACAAAAAGTGCGCATGCCCATTGCCTATCTACGACAAGCCCCGAGGGGAAAAATACATTACACACACACACACACATAACGAGCGCCAGTACATCCAGAATTAGTGCAACATAACAGAATCGAATAAAGTCTGTTACATACGTCCCCCCCCTCACAAAATAAACATCCCCGTTTATGTGCCAGAATAACAAGGTCAACATTCAGAAAAAATAAACATCTTTGTACAATAAGACACAAAACAAAGTACAGAGCACATTTTTAACATGGCAACAAGCCTGTTAATAGAACACAACATTCCCCCTATATGTATATTTAGCTTTGTTTGTTTGAACTAATTTCTCTTTCCACCTATCACTTTTTTTTGTTAAAATTTACACAGTAAATTTTCCCCCATTTCTCAAAGCTTTGTTCTTTCTTTTTGTATAGAAACAACAGGCTCAGCAATACAACAAAATCTTACTAACACTCTCCCATACACAGAGGCAAACAGTTACTTCAATACAGAACAAAATCCTTTAAATGGCCAGGAGGTCTACGAACTCTCCCAGTCTTACTAACACTTGGCTCAGACTCCTTAACTGAACATTGCGAGTCAGACAAAGTACTCAGATCTTTCCGGGGAGAAACACACTCCGCTCCACCAGAAACTTCAGACTCCAGTGGAAATGACTCAGGCTGTGAATCTGGAGTCTGGATTTGTGACAGGGGAGAAACAGGTAATGTGTTTATTATAATTATAATGCACTACCTGTGCCCTCTCATCAGCGCAAAAGGATTTACAATCCGATAAGTCAGTCCCAGTTCACCACATGAGTCCATGACTTGCACAATTTTATAAGGTCCCTTCCAATGGGGTGCCAGCTTCATGCGGCTCTCCACCTGGTTGTGGAGCCACACCATGGCACCTACATCATAAGGCCGGTGATGCAAGCCAACATCATGGTACAGTTTTTGACGGTCGTGAGCTGCCTCACTGTGCAACTTTGCACCGCTAAAAGCAGAGTTCAGTTTTGTCAGCAATGAGGAAAAAACTCAGCATGTGACACTGACATCTGAGAGTCAAGAGCACGAGTGGGTAACAATACATCAGTGGGAACCCCGTGCTTCCCGACTGTGGGTCAAGAAGAAAGGTGTTAAATGAATGCTGGATTGAGTCGTTGTATTGTAAGCAAATGCCACATGCTTCACATAATCATCCCATTCCCCCCCATAAGTCAAAAGTGTCTTAGCCAGCTGATCAATCAGAGTCCGATTAAAGCGCTCAACCATGCCATCCGATTTTGGATGGTATGGCGTGGTGCGAGTCTTTTTAATGTCCAGAAGATGGCAGAGAGTCTGAACCACCTCCACCTCAAACTGACGACCGTGGTCCGAATGCAAAGTCTCTGGAACGCCATGAAGTAGAAGATACTCCTCAAACAGACAATGTGCTACTGTCTGTGCCGACTGATTAGGCAAGGGATACAAATTGACAAATTTAGTGACAAAAGTAGTCCTCGACAACCAGTACTACGGTGTCCTTTTGTAGTCACAGGCAGCTCTAAGATGTCCATAGCCACTTGTTCAAATGGCCGCACTGACTGGGATCCACCCATCGGCGCATGGTGGGCTGGAACAGGACTGCGCCGTGTCTGACATGCCTTGCACTGCTCAGACCATGCTTTGATGTGCCTGTACATGGAAGGCCAGTAACAAAATTGTCTTGCCCGTTCCCACACACGCTCCGAAGAGAAATGGGCCGAAGCTGGGGCACCATGTAATTGCAAAAGAATGTCTGATTTTAGAGCAGAGGGAACAACTATTTGGACTACAGGTTTACTTGTGAGGGAGCAGCAAACTGAGCGGCATAACAGTCCATCAATGATAAAAAGCCAGTTGAATTCAGTCCAAAGCTTCCGCAAGCACTGAGAAGCTCCTTGTAACTTTCTCCTGGACGGTCTTTGGGATTGTGCCACCCAGCTCAAAGCAGTCTTAACGTCAGGGTCAACATTCTGCATAGCTCTAATGTCTGATAAACTATGGGACAAAGCATTAATGGGAGACACGCTGTCTGAATTGTCAAGTGAGTCATCCGCAGTCACATTTCCTGCAGAATCAGTGACTTTAGAGGAACATGGAATGTTAGTGTCTGTTTGATTAGAACTCACCACATTCACTTGCAGTACCCCTTTAAACTGTCCTCTGCCACTTTCATGTCAGGTGTCTCAGGGCGGCGAGAAAGCGCATCCGCGTTTTTGTGATGTTGTCCATCTTTGTGTACAATGACCCAATTTAATGGATCAAGCTCCAGGATCCATCTTGCTCTTCTTCCTGTTGGGTCATCATCAATGGACATTCGCCTAAGGGCTAAGAGTGGTCAGTGGTCTGTGATAATGGTAAATGAGGCAAGTCCAATGTAGTGCTTTAATTCCTTTCTGCCCACACAATAGCACACAACTCACGATCAAATGTGGACCAATGCTTCTGTGTGGAATTCAATGCCCGGTTGGCATATGCCACCACATTTTCACACCCATCTCTGTCCTGCACGAGAACTGCACCGACAGCCAGGTTGGAGGCGTCAGTGTAGATTTTAAAGGGCGCACTGAAATCAGGCAATATCACGACAGGCACAGACGACAACACATTTTTCAGGTGGTTTGATCGCACACAGCGGTCCACACAAAGGGCACATTTTTACCAAGTTGGTTCAATGGATCAGCAATTTTTGAAAAGTCTTTGACGAAACGTCTATAATAAGAACATAGTCCCACAAAGGCTCTCACCTCAGAAGGAGAATGGGGAACTGGCCAGTTCAAAACTTTCTCTGTGGTCTCTGGGTCGGGCTGAAGACCCTTTTGAAAAACTACATGGCCCAGGAAGACTACATGATCTCTGTCAAGGTGGCATTTGTGTGGGTTCAGTCTCAACCCTGCAGATTGGATTTTCAAAAACACCTCCTTGAGGCTTGACAGGTGTTCCTTAAAGGTTTTATTGTAAATCAAAATATCATCGAGGTATACCATGCAGACCGTGCCACGGGAGCCCTCTGAGGACCATCAAACGTTGAAATGTGGCAGGGGCGTTGGAAAGGCCCATCAGCATAGATCGCCACTGATAGAGGACCTGTCCTGTCATTAAAGCCGTCTTTTCACGGGCCTCCTCCGCAACATCCACCTGCCAGTAACCATTAGAAAAATCTAATGTGCTGAACCACACAGCACCTGCCAGCGCGTCCAGTGTGTCGTCCACTCGGGGCAGAGGATGAGAGTCTTTAATAGTCACACTGTTTAAGCGCCTATAATCCACACAAAACCGCCAGGTGCCACACTTCTTTCTCACCAAAACAACTGGCGATGCCCAGGGCCTACAGCTCTCCTCGATAACACCATCCGCAAGCAGGCCAGCCACCTGTCTTTCTATTTCGGCACATTTTTCAGGGGATGTACGATGTGCACGCTGCTTGATGGGAGTCTGCTCACCAGTTCTGATATAATGTTTCACTAGCTTACATTTGGCAGTATTCAGTTTGGAAGAGCTGAAGATGTCATTGAATTCCAACAGCAATGCTGATAGTGCAGCTTTCTCCGAATCAGAAATAGGTGACTCGTCCAGTGATATAGGAGGCGCAGCTGTGGAAGAGGTCACTGCATCTACATCAACCGGGGCATGAAACAGGTGAACATCAGAATCCTCAACTGAGTATAACTCACCCAGGTGCATCCCTTGTTTCAATGAAATGTCATGTCCAGTAGGATTCAAAATCTGAGCCTTTGTCAGTCCGTTCTGAACCCCAGCCACTGTGTGAGCTACTATTAGACTGGAAGACTCCACCACATTGGGTTCTATGTATCCAACAAAGTCACTCGCTACATGGGCTGCGTTAGGTAAACATACTTTAACTGGTACCATTGTCTCGCTGAGAGGTGGCAAATTTATAGTGGTGGCCAGTTACACATTGCAGCACGTTGGAACAAAGTCTTTGCTGTTAAGTAGAGGAACAGTGATGTCCCACAATTGTAGCTTAGCACGGCTGAGGTCCAGTAAGGCATTTCAACAGAAAGTCCCAGCCCAGCAACACAGTCTGTGTGGTTTCTCTTAGCACATGAAATACGTGCTGCCATGACTCCGTCCCCAGCTGGAATGTTACAGTGATGGTGCCCAGTGTATCTAGCATTTTCCATTCACTGCATGGGCTGACACATAGTCTTTTCTCAGTGGGCGATTGCGAAGCATAGGAATTGACATACGAAAATCTGCACTCATAGGACACACACTAGAACCACTAACATCTGAACCTCCAAGCCTTCAATCACTCCTTTCACATACAATACTAACAGTTCCTGGCCAGCGTCCGTAATTACATCGCTGTCTTTCAATACAGAATTACTGACATCAACATTGTCAATCTGAAGGCCCATATGCAACATAGCTGGTGTTTGGGCTGCGACATCAGCTACAGTCAGTTTTCCGACTGGTAGCGGCACTCCGCTCTGCTAGGTGACATGAAACGTACTCCTCACTTTCTTGAATCATCCTCATAGCTGTTCCATCTGCGAGAACCGGGGCTGGGGCTGCGTCTCACTGGAGACAAAGGAGAGTGTGAGTTTTCATAACTACGCACATCCATACCTGATGTACTCCCATCATGGTGCTGGAACAATTTCCTCTCAGGTAAACGGCCTCTCTGAGTGCTATCAAAGACACGTGACTGGCATCCGCGACCCCCGCAGACACACTGGCACATTCCATAAGACTGAGAGCAGTCTCCGTCCCACTTGTCCATTGCTCTAGGGCTCACTCTGGCTTTCAGTTTTTGGTTTTTGTTGCCCAAGCGCCTCAATTCCATTCTCATATCCCTCATTTCCTCTGTCAATCAATCCACAGCTCTATAAAGTCCTCCATTATCAGCCATAGAATAAACATCAGCCACAGCTCCTCCATCATTATTACTTCCTGCAACATTACCAGTCATGTAATCAGTCTTTATTGCGTCTCTAGCATTCTCACACTGACCCGCAATTATCACAGCCTCCTCCAAATCCATCGCTCCTTGTTCATGGCATTTAGCTCTGAGCACAGGATCCAAACCATATTCAGGAAAAGCCTGCTGATCTCTGCCGCATACACCTCCAAACTTTCCCGCGGAGCAAAAGAGCTGGCTGATAGGCCGGCTCTGAAGCGAACCATAAACTGTCCAAAGGCCTCCCTGAGTCTTTCTTTTGCCGCTGTATAATCAGCCTGAACAGTATAAGGAAGGCTGTCCCACAAAAGAAATGCTGCGTTGCTCAGCCGCATTGCTCAGCCGCGTCAGTAAAATCCGCGCCAGTTCATAATTATAGGACGCAGCGCCATCTCCCTCTGTGAGCGCTCTGACCGCAACCTCGAACTGCCGTGCCCAACATAGAAAGCTCTGTTTCTCGTCACCAGAGAGCGGCGGCGGTAACTCAATATATATTCGAACTATATATATATTGAGTTACCGCCGACGCTCTCTGGTGACGAGAAACAGAGCTTTCTATGTCACACAGCCGGAGGAATAGTTCCTCTGAGTCCCTATCATACAGCTAGAGGAGTCAGCCCACTGAGTCCCCCTCACACATCCTGAGGAGTAGTTCTGCAGAGTCCCTATCACACAGCAACTGGAGTCCCTCCGAGTCCCTCTCAGGTAGAAATGGAGTTCCTCAGACTCCCAGTCATACAACAAAAGCAGAGCCTGCCTGAATTTTTAAGTATGCTCCATAGCAGACTCATGTAGAAGCATACACCAAAGATAGATCTAAGTATAGATTTGTTGGCAACTTTGTAAGACAGTGAATAGCCCAAGCTAAGCCATTAATTCAATGAACTGTTTTAACATCAGCCTCCTTTCAATTCTTAGACCATGACCTATTTAAAAATATCTGTTGGTATATTGATGTTTTCCCCCCATCAGTGATGGCCAGAGTACAAGGAGTTTAGAGAGAAGCCTGAGGCAGCATCTGATTAGTCACCCACCACTTATGTCCAACAAGAAGAGAGTACGGTCCTTGAGCACAGAACTGTCAAGTGAGGGAAAAAGAAGGTGTATGCCATACCAAAACAATGAGGCCAGGGAAAGATCAGAGCCTGCTCACTCTGAAGTTTGCCAACAGTCCTCAACCCCAAAATTGAAGGCATCAGACATTCCTCTGTCAGAGTAAAGTAAATAGTCACTCTTAATTTTATTGTCTCATAATAATCAGGGTTGGGAGGGTTACTTTAAAAATGTATTCTAGTACAGTTACAGATTACTTCATAAAAAATATAATAATTAACACAATCCAAGTATCACAGTATGAAAGTAATGTAATCTGATTACTTATGGATTACTTCAAGGTCACATATGTAAATAAAGTCAAGAGAAATGCAATATGAACAACATCAGCAACATCACAAAAGCATTTCAGAGTTTCAACTGAAGCTATGTTGGAAATGAGAGTGGAGCACATATCTGCAAGGGCAGTGACCAATCAAAAATTTGAAGATCAAAAATATTATTAATTTTCATAATATTGTAAAATGATCTTATAAGATTTGTTATACAGTATGTCCTTACTAAACACATTATTATTTGTTTAAAAGCAAAACCTCCAGTTGATTCAGCAAAACCTCCAGTTCTTTGTACATTCTTTGTAAATTTTGTTCTTATACATTCAAATTTAATTAACTAATGTTAACAAGTACAAGGAAAAAAATGTCATCACACACAACATAAAAAAGTCTACACCATCTACATGGACATTAGGCTATTTCAAAATACACGTTGAGCAAGGCCTTGATCTTTCTTTATTTCATCGATTGACCACGGGGGTTGGCGGGAGTTCCCCTTACTGGCTTTGACATTAGGCAGTCGTGTTAATTTCCACCAAAATACAGGACATTCCCAGCTAATTCAATCTTACCCACAACTGTGATCATGCAAACCAGGGAATTTCAGAACACTAACTAACACGAAATAATTTTCGCTAACCTAGCTAACATGATTTCCGTGCTTCTTTAAATTAGATGTCGAGTCCTTTGATAAAGACAGCGTCTCCACAGCTGGAAGGCATAGTTTGCACTGTACTGTGATGTTATTGTTTCCATTTTCTCCTTTATTGACAAAATAATTTTGAAATTTCCATGACTGTCATGCATTTTTTCCAGCAGGCATCATCATGATAAACAGCCGTTTCAATGTTCCTCTAGAGCAGAATAATTAGAAACAGATGTTATTTGCGCATGCACCAGGAGGTGGTTCACCTGAGTCATGACTGGCAAGAGAGAACCATTAACTATAATCAAGGAGCTTTATATATTGCAAAAGGATTTTTTATTTATTTTTTTTAATGCAAAAATTTTTTTAATCCTAATAGTATTCCCATTTTTTACAAAATGTTTTTTGACGTAACTGTAACGTATTACAGTTACCAGTTTCTTGTATCCTGTTTACGTAATGCCGTTACATGTATTCCATTACTCCCCAAGCCTGGTAATAATGAAATTAGTGTTAGACTCTTTTTGGGTAACGTTTGCTTATACTTGGTCATAGATTTGGGGGATATCCAGATTTTGTTACTGTTACTGACCTTAGCCATTGTAAATGGTATTACTGAGTATTTTTTAAAAGGTAATAATTTGAAGAAAATTATGTAAATTAAAATTATGAAGAAAAAACTTGTCTACATAAGGCTGAATTTGTGGTAACTGCTATATACCATCTCCCATCAGAAGGTGTTTGTGTTGCACTTGTCTATATAAGGCTGAATTTTGTTAACTGCTATATACCATCCCCCAACTGAAAGTGTTTGTGTTGCACTTCACTGAGCCTTCAGGGTACTACAGTTTTTCTCATTTGGATACACTGTGACTGAATGAATACACCAAATAATTGATTCCTTATGCTTAAATCCCAAAATCCCAAAATATTCCTTCACAAGGATAAATACATTCTTATTGATTCGACACAGTTTACAGTCCTGCTGCATTAATTTTGCAAAATTCTACACACACTTCTCAATGCACTATGTACTTCTCACTGGCACCACAGCTGTGTCATTTTCCTAACCACTGGAGTCCCCAGTCAGGTGTCAGTGTACTAATGCATGAAACCACATTAGTTGTGATGTAGAGGAGGTTTTGTGGCCAAATCCTCATGATCAACAAGATGATGCCTAAGTGTTCTTTTTTCATTTCTTTATTTTTGTTTGTTTTTGTGTATGTAAACTTTATAGTTTTTCTAAACTGGATGCACACATTACCCTAAACATTACACACATTTCTTATAAATATACCGCAAAAAATAATAATAAAAAAAACTGTACACACAGTACCAATACCACATTTTCCCTCTGTTTTTGCAATGCTTTTTTGTACTGCAAGCAGCTTTTGAGAAATGTTTGTTTTGTGGCTCATCTCAGTTTGTAAGGTAATTAGATTTGTGAACAATGAAATGCACATAAATTGATTATTCAGCGGCTGTTTTTGTGGTCTTTGTATTTTGAAAAAGTGTACTTTGTGTTTTGAAATACAGTGTCTAACTTGCTGATGGGTGTGTGTACATATCTGCTTTGTATGTGTGATTCTGACTGCATTATTTGGCTATGAGGCATGTGTGTAGAATTTTTGACTGAAAAATGAGTTTTTCCCTTTAAATGTAAGATTTTCCGAATAGTATGGGTGATAGTGAGCTTTGTGATTGTAGTTGAGGGAAATGCGTGAAATATTTGGGGAAGTGTGTGTAAGCAATTGGGAAAAACTGTAAGGTACATAGTACCTAAAGGAGTTAATGATACTGTATTACTTCCCCACCGTGTTTGGTTTGAATTGAATATATAGATGGCATGTTAATAAGGGGCAGGTGGCGCAGCATATGCCCTGGCTTCACAGCCAGATCACCTTCTGTTTTGAAGTGCGACTGATAAATTGCACATAGCGAGTTCTTATGTCCCACTGAAATTCTGTTGAGGATGCTAGCCAAGTGACAGACTTGAGTGTAGTGTGGTTACGTAGCAACAACAAAGTGGTTCCCAGAGGGAACGAGACACTGCGTCGAAACGCTATGGGATTGCCTTTAGCGTGACCGCGCTCTGAATAACATGTGTAATCAGTCCAATGGATGGGTGAGACGTCACGGGCGGGGTGACATAGTGACCCGGAAGCATAAAAGCCTGAGCGGCAAACGCCGCGCTAGCTTTCTGTCATTCAGCAAGCGCTCTGTGTGATATTGTCTGTCCATTGTTTGTCTTTCTGTGTTGTCTGCGGCATGCCTAAGGCCAAGGACAAAACGAAACTGAAACGTGGCGAGAGCGGACAGCGTTTTAGGCTGTGTGTTCCTCCCTGCCCGCGTTATATTACCGGCGGGGATACACACAGTCTTTGCGTTGTCTGCGTGGGAGCGGAGCATGCAGAGTCGGCTCTCGAGGGAGCCGGCTGCTCGCATTGTGAGCGTTTGCCGCTGCGCGTGCTTCGCTCCCGGAAGGCTCTCTTTGAGGAGGGAGCCTTCACTCGCGTGCCTCGCGGTGCCGGCCCCGCTTCTGCCGAGGCAGAGCGGCGGTTGCGCTTGTGGGTCTCGCAGATGGATCTGGCAGAGGGAATGGAGACGGGCAAGTCCCTTTCTCCTTCCTCACCCTCCAGATCCACTGTCCGCTCTCTGGGTTCGGAGGCCCGCTCTGCGGTTTCTTCCCCCCGGGAAGCGGGCTCGGCGCTCCGCCTGTCTTCCTCCGAGGAGGTTGACGTGGAGTGCGTCGACTCTGATTTGCCGCAGTCTCCTCAATATGAGGAGCTGCTGAAGGTGGTTTCGCGGGCCGTTGCTAAACTTAGCATTGACTGGCCCGCTGAAACACGGGTTGAACCACAGGGATCGAAGCTAGATGTGCGCTTCCTGCGCAGTAAACCGCCACCTCCATGCCGGAGCCTGCCTTTTTTCCCCGACCTCCACACTGAGGTGTCGAGGTCACGGGGAAGGCCTTTTTCAGCCCGTTTATTCAGTCCTGCCTCCTCTTACTATGCTAACGTGGCGGGGCTGGACCATGCTGGCTACAGGGCGATGCCCAGGGATGAACAGACGCTAGCTAGCTATCTGTCCCCTGGTGCGGCATCGTCCCTGAAGGCTCTGGCGCTGCCCACCAAGCCGCTGTGGACCACCTCAGCGCTGGTGGGCAAGGCGTACACGGCAGCGGGTCAGGCTGGTGCGTGTCTTCACACCATGGCGGTGTTACAGGCGTACCAGGCGACCTGCTCAGAGTGCTGGATGAGCACGGGGAGATGCCGTCTGAGCACGTGACAGAGCTCAGGCGGTCCGCTGATCTTTCACTCCACGCCACCAAGGAGACCGCCCGTGCTATCGGCCGGTCTATGGCAGTCCTGGTGGCGGCGGAGAGACACCTCTGGCTGACCCTGTCCGACATGAAAGAGAGGGACAGGGTCGTTCTTATGGACGCCCCGCTGGTGTCCTCTGGTCTGTTCGGCGACGCTGTTAGCTCCGTCGTCGACAGGTACCAGCAGGCTTGTACGCAGGCGGCTGCGTTCCAGCGGTTTCTCCCTCGCCACTCTCTGGCTCGTGGGGCTGCTGGGCGGGGGCAGCCCCCTCCGTGTACTGCCTCCTCTCACAGGGAGGCACAGAAGCAGAGCGTCGCCTCCCGTGCTCCCCCGCGGCGGGACTGGGAGTCTCGGCGGCACTCTGGGCCCGGTCCCTCTGACACAAAGACGGATCTGAGGACCGTTCTTTTGTTGAGGAGGGCCGCGGCTAAGAAGCCCTGACGCCTTGGGCCCAGGGCTTCCGAGGGCAGGCCCCTCTGGGGCGGGACGGTGTACACCTCATTATACGGTGCCCGTCTCGCCTCAGTGCCCTCGGGAGGCCAATCTGCCAACCCTGCCACCTATGGTGCTTTAGGGCGCAGTGGTCTCCAGCGAACGTTTCTCCCAGTTCTCGCCCGGGAACGTAGCGGGTCTGGGAGGCTCGCGGCCTTTTTGGAGGACTCCAGAGCAGCTAGTTTGGTCGTTCCCTGTCGGTTCGCCGCTCCAGGGCACCACGCTAGCCGCTCTCGCCGTACCCGAGGCCAGTCCCGAGAGGCTGATCCTCTACAGCTGGTACTTCATTGTTCCCAAGAAGGGTGGAGGGCTGCATCCCATTTTGGACTTGCGGCGGTTGAACCTCTCAGTCGCATGACTGAAGTTCAGGATGCTCACGGTAACACAGGTTGTGTCTCAGATCAGCTCCGAGGACTGGTTTGTCACGATCGACCTGAGAGATGCATATTTCCATATCTCCATCCTTCCTCAACACAGGAAGTTCCTGAGGTTCGCTTTTGGGGGCGAAGCTTACCAATATCGGGTTCTTCCGTTCGGCCTAGCACTCTCACCCCGCACCTTCACGAAGTGTGTGGATGCTGCTCTGGCTCCTATGCGACTCTGGGGCATCCGCATACTGAATTATATCGACGACTGGTTGATATTAGCTCGATCGGAGCAGATGGTGGTTCGGCATCGAGATGTCGTTCTCGCCCATATGAAAGAGCTGGGGTTAAGACTAAATGCCAAGAAAAGACTGCTGGGTCTGATGGCAGCTGCGTCCAACGTATTACCTTTTGGCCTGCTGTACATCAGACCCCTACAGTGGTGGCTCAAGACCAGGGGGTTCTCCCTGAGGGGAAACCCGCTCCGCATGATCAAGTTCACGCGGCGGTGCCTACGTGCCTTAGACATGTGGAGGGAACCTGGGTTCTTGTCTCAGGGCCCGGTGCTGGGAGCTCCTTGTCGCCGCGTAACGCTAGCGACGGATGCATCTCTCACCGGATGGGGAGCGTTCATGAGTGGCCACTCTGCCCATGGTCTGTGGAGCGGCCGCCATCTCACTTGGCACATCAACTGCCTGGAGATGCTGGCCGTGTTTCTAGCACTGAAACACTTTCTCCCGGACCTAAGAGGTCGCCACGTGTTGGTGCGCACCGATAACACGGCAGATGCCCTGTCGAGGCAGGGGCCGATGCCCAGGGAATGGAGGCTCCACCCCGAGGTGGTGGAGCAGATATGGCGTATGTTCGGCCGAGCTCAGGTGGATCTGTTTGCGACTCAGGAGACGTCGCACTGTCCCCTCTGGTTCTCTCTGACTCATCCAGCTCCCCTAGGACTGGATGCTATGGTACAGATGTGGCCGAGGCTGCGTCTGTACGCCTTTCCCCCGGTCGTTCTGCTCCCGGGAGTTCTGGAGAGAGTGCGCCGGGACGGGGTCCGCTTGCTGCTAGTAGCCCCATTCTGGCCGGGCCGAGTATGGTTCTCGGACCTGATTTCCCTTCTCGACGGCTCTCCATGGGAGATTCCCGTCAGGAGGGGCCTCCTCTCACAGGCGGGGGGCGACATCCTTCACCCCCGCCCGGAGTTGTGGAAGCTGTGGGTGTGGCCTCTGAGGGGGCACAACTCAGAGCTTCCGGTCTCTCAGCCGAGGTTGTTGAGACCATCCTCCAGTCCAGAGCTCCCTCAACGAGGAAACTGTATGCCCTGAAGTGGAAACTTTTTACTTCGTGGTGCGGAGACCACCCGCTCGACCCTGTTCACTGCCCAGTTGGTACAGTGCTGGAGTTCCTGCAGGCCCGTCTCTCCACAGGGCTGACCCACTCCACCCTGAAGGTCTACATGGCGGCTATTGCAGCCTGCCACGCCCCCCTCAGTGGTCATTCAGTGGGCAGGCACCCCCTGGTTACACGTTTCCTCCGAGGTGCGCTGAGGCTCAGACCTCCAGTGCGATCCCGGGTCCCTCCTTGGGACCTGGAAGCTTAACTGTACGTGCCCAGTGCAAGCACTGGATGCGTACGTCCACAGAGCTGCCCTGTGGAGGAGGGTGGACCAATTGCTCATATGCTTTGGTCTTACTGCTACCAAGCAGACCCTCAGCTGGTGGATTGTGGAGGCCATTTCCCTGGCTTATGAGTCCTCTGGTCTCCCCTCACCCTTGGGGGTCAAGGCTCACTCTACCCGAGGTGTGGCGGCCTCGAAGGCCTTTCTTGCAGGTGTGTCCATGCAGGATCTCTGCAACGCGGCGGGTTGGTCCACGCCCCTGACGTTTGCCAGGTTCTATGGCCTGGATATGCGAGCCACTCCCGGCTCTTCTGTCCTTTTGTCTTGAGCTGTGCCCTTTCCACACTAGGCAGGGATTTGTAAGTCTGGCGGCGTGGGCATACTCGTTCCCATAGCGTTTCGACGCAGCTCGAGTTCCTGAAGGGGAACGTCTCCAGGTTACGCATGTAACCATGGTTCCCCGAGGGAATGAGATGCTGCGTCTCAGTGCCACACTTCCGGCATCCCTGCCGCGCTTGCCTCATTTCTCAGAAGCTAGCGTGGCGTTTGCCGCTCGGGCTTTTATGCTTCCGGGTCGCTACGTCACCCCGCCCGTGACGTCTCGCCCATCCATTGGACTGATTACACATGTTTTCAGAGCGCGGTCCGACATTTCGACGCAGCATCTCGTTCCCTCGGGGAACATGCGTAACCTGGAGACGTTTTCTGTCTTCACAAATCAAGAGAGTTTGCACACTTCGTGTTTCTTTACATACAATGTGTGACCTAAATGTGATCCTACTTAAACAACTGTAGGGTTTTACAATTTAGATTGAACTGCCCACATTCTCCACCAAAATATGTAGGGGGAACTAGCAGATCAGCTCAGGAGAAAATTTTGCAAATTTTTGTTTTAATTGTATTTTGCCCTACCTGTTGTGGTGTGATTAGCTTATGCCTATTTAAGAGAATGGTATGAGAGGACCTGCTGGGGGGAAGTGTCGGGAGGAAGTGAATCAGGACTTGTGTGGGCAAAAGAGATCAGTGGAATAAAAAGTGAGTTAACATGTTCAGTTGGACTGTTGTCTTTTATCAATAACACAACGTGGTGTCAGAAGTAGTGCAGAAATAAAGAGTGAGAAAGAGAGAGGAGCCAGAGAGAGTTTAAGGGTTAGAGTGCAGATCAAGTTGGCGGGGAGAGAGCAAGCAACATGAGCGAGGACGAGGTGGGTCCTTCACCTTCACAATTCAGCCTCTGGAGCTGTTTAATTTCTCAAAACCTCAAGGGCAGGGAAAAATGGATATAGCAATTTGAAAGATTTTAACTGAACAGTAATCTACATGTCAGCTCACAGGCTAATCAGTTGAACACATTAATGTACTGCATGGGAGATGATGCAGATGACATGCTAAGGGGACAGTCATTATCTGATGTGCAGCGGCATGATTACTAAACCATTAAAGAGACATTCAACAGATTTTCTTTGTGCCCAAAAAGAACATAATTTACAAAAGAACAAGATTCAATCAAAGAGTGAAATAACCCCATGAATCAGTTGATAACTTCATAACAGCCCTGTATGATCTTGTAGAAAACTGTAACTATGGAACTCTTCATGATGAATTGCTCAGAGACAGACTTGTAGTTGGTCTGAGAGATGGTGCACTCTCCAAGCAGATGCAGCTATAAAGAAAGCTCACACTTGGTCAAAAAACAAGTTATCAAAAAACAGCAGAATGACCTAAGAGGAGGGATAAAGAGACCTAAGAGGTGGAGCTAAAATTGATGCGGTGACAGTGAAAGTAAAAAAGCAGAGCCCAACGAAATTCAAAAATAGCAGTCTTCCCAAGCATGCACCAACCCCATCCCAGAGCAAATTTGATAAATGGTCATGTCAAAGCTGTGGGAAAATACCTGATCATGGGAAATGGCAGTGTCCAGCCAAAGATGTTGCATGGCACACATGTGAAAAAAATTATATTACAGCATGGTCTGTAAAACTGCTAAAACAGTGCGTGCCATTGCGGCTGAAGAACGCAGTGAAACAACAGAGCCCTGGTTTCCACATTCCAGAGTCCATATTTAGAGAGATAACAAAAGGAACATACACTCTGAAAAAAGCAGATAAACCACTACTAGCAGATGGGACTCTTTCTGTAATGGGCATGTCCCATGAGTCACTTACCAAAGGAGAGCTCACTGAGCAAGAGAATGTCTATATGGTCAAAAATCTGCACAAAGCACTACTAGGATTGCCAGCTATTTTAAAGTTCAATCTGGTAACCAGACTGGAGGATGTGCTCCAAACAGACCTAGGCATGGTCCCAGCCATACACCATCAGGCTCAAACCGAATGTGACGCCATTCTCTCTGGCAATGCCTATGAGAGTTCCACTTCCTTTGCAAAGTTAAGGAGGAATTAGGATGTATGGAACAACTAGGAGTTATAATTAAGGTTGAGGAGCCGACCAACTGGTGTTCAAGGAATGGTACCTATACCTAAGAAAAACGGCACAGTGCGTATTAGCGTTGACCTCACCCAATCGAATGAGGCTCTGTGTAGGAAGAAATACATTCTGCCTTCTGTAAGCAGACTCTCAGACTGTTGGGCAGGGCAAAGGTCTTCAGTAAACTGGAGGTGAAAAACTGGGGTTTTGGCAGTTTCCACTGTCAGATCAAACAGCCAAATACACAACATTTATAACCCTTTTCAGAAGAATTTTTTTTCAATTTTTTTCCTTCGGAATTCCTTCAGCACTGGAGCATTTTCAGAGATGCATGTCCATGGTCATAGAGGCACTGCCCAGGGTAGTGTGTCATATGGGTGATGTGCTCATCTGGGATGAATCGCAGACCCAGCACAATGAGAGACTACATGCAGTGCTGGCAAGGATTGAAAAAGCTGGCATCACACTGAATATGGAGAAGTGTGAGTTGGGGAGATGAGAGGTAAAATTTCTGGGTCATTTAATTTCAGCAAATGGTGTGAGGCCTGATCCAGACAAGACTAGAGCGGTGCTGGAGATGAAAGAGCCATCCAGCATCAGCGAGGTTGTAGTTTCCTTGGTATGGTGAATCAACGAGGTAAATTCATACCACGTCTTGCAGTGAAAGACAAGCTGTTAAGACACCCTCTATCTAAAATAGACATTGATGTTGGACAGAGCCCTGCAAGAGCCCTTCAGCGAACATAAACACGAGCTCTCATAGCCACTGGTACCAACTCTGTATGACATCACGTTCCCTCAACCAGACAGAGCAACAGTATGCCCAAGTTGAAAATGAGGCTTTAGGCCTGACCTGGGGATGTGAAAGGTTTAAAGACTTCTTCAATAGATTATCACTTCCATCTAGAGTTGGACCACAAACCATTATGAAGCTGCTGGTTATGCAAGAGCTGGCAAGACTTTCTCCAAGACTTCAGAGATTTCGCCTGAGATTGATGAGGTACAATTATACCATTACAAACACACACCAGGCAAAGCACTGCTGACAGCTGACACACTATCTACCTCAAACGTGACAAATAGTTTGGAGGAGCACAATTCTGATGCTGAAGGTTGTAGTTTCCTTGGTATGGTAACATTTATGTAGAGACTGTTACAGAATGCATGCCTTCAAGCTCTACCTATTTGGCTGAACTCAGAGCACAGCTGTAAGTGGACAGCACCTGTTCAGAGGTGATGAAACATTGCCAGGAAGGATGGATGAAAGAGCAGTTCTCATAGTTCACAATGGTCTTCTATTAAAGGGCTCCCGGCTAGAATACCCTCAGCTATGTGCAATGCAGTCCTGGAGCAGCTGCATGAAGGGCACCAGGGGATTGCTGGATGTAGGCTGCATACCCAAGAATCAGTTTGGTGGCCAGGTCTAAGTGAACAGTTAAATGAGCTTGTTCAGAATTGCAAAACATGCAAAACATGCAATCCAACAGAGCCTTTAATGCTCTCTGAGTTTCCTGCAAGACCATGGCTTAAGTTGGGTGCAGACTTGTATTCAGTGCATGGTAGCACCTATCTTCTAGTGGTGGACTATTTTTACAGATTTGTGGAGATTGCCACACTGACCCCTGCAAGATCAGATGATGTAACAGTGCACTTAAAGTCTATCTTTTCAGAGCATGGAATCCCAAAGATCCATGTCTCTGATAACAGACCTCAGTTTTCCAGCCAGAGGTTTGCAAGCTCTGCAGTCAGCTATGGCTACAGTCACATTACCAGCAGCCCAAGATTTGCAAATAGCAATGGAGAAGCTATGCCAATGCCAAATGGCTACAATCTGGCTCAGCTCCTGATGGGCCAGAGGCTGCACACACCAATAACACAGCATCACTTGCTTCTGATTCCAAACCTCCCTGATTACACTGCTGTAGTGGCACCTTGTCATGAGGTTTTCAGCCTCCCTTTTCTTTAGCATCAGATGGACTCATGCTTTTTCTGGGCAGTTGTAATGTCTTGTTTACTGTACATGGGTGTGCCGTTAGGAAGTGAGTTGTCATTACTTGAAGTTAACAGGAGGGTTGCTACTCATGGCACATCCTGGTCTCTGCAAGCTTTGTCACCTTGCCATATGGCAGAGATGATATCAGGTGGCATGGTCTCAGAGTATTCACTGATGTGGTCCTGAAGCTTAATGGGATAACATGACAGAGTGTCAGCTTCAATATTTGTCTTACCAGGTCTGTACTTGATGGTAAAATGTAAGTCGGCCAACTCACCCACCCAGCGGTGACCAGCAGCGTTTACTTTGGCTGTGCTCAAAACATAGGTAAGGGGGTAATTGTCTGTGAATATGGTGAATGTGGGGGCATAATAAAGGTAATCTCAAAATTTTTCACAAATTGCCCACTTTAAAGCAAGGGACTCAAGCTTGCTGGAGTGGAAGTGGTAATTCTATTCAGCAGGTGTGAGTGACCTGGAGCCATAAGCAATTACATGAAGTTTAACCCCCTGTTCCTGATAAAGTACAGCCCCCAAACCTTTGCTAGATGCATTAAGCTAAAATGGGAAAGCTGGTTAACTTGTTGACAAGACGGGTGACAATGGCACTGTGTCTTGGATGGCAACTGGCCACCTTTTGCGCATTTCTTTGAGGACCTTGTTTTAATGGGTCGCTCACTGTACTCTGCAGCACATTCTTGAAGCCTAAAGAGTGGTCAGGCTACTCTTGAAAGGTCCTGGATAAAGGAGCAATAGAAGCCCAAGAAACCAAGCAGAGCAGTCACTTCACTTACAATCTTTGGTTCTCTTTCCTTTAATCGCAGGACAGCTTCCAAGTCCTTGGGATCTACTTGGACACCTTCACTCATCACCAAGCAACCTACAAAACTATACATAAGTTCACACTTCTTTGGATGTTATTTGACATGATATGCTTGCAAATGACAGAACACTCTTTTCAAGTCTCTAACATGATTGTGAAATGTTTTTGAAAAGCACAGTACCTCATCTAGGTAAGGATAACATCTTTCGTCCCTCAAATGGTCCAGCACACCTTCCATACACCTTTGGAAAGCTGCAGGGGCTTTGGAAATGCCAAAGGGAAGACAGTTTTTTTCCTAACGCAGACCATGGGAGAAGAATAAGGTGAGGTGGATTTCCTTATTCCTCCATTGTCGAGCAGGTTTTGCACATATTCCTTTACCTCTCGATATAAAGGTTTTGAAATGACATTGTAGGATTTTTGGAAAGGCGTCTCATTGATAAGGTTGATCTTGAACTATAGAGATACAACCTATATCAGCATCATCTTTGGCAAAGAGATCTGACTTGTCAAATAACATCTTTCTGACTATTTCCTGTTCTTCCTCTCCTAAAGGGGACAAGTCAATGGTAGGATGGCATCTGCCTTTACTTTTTCTTAAGCAAGTCTGTTTATCAGTGACTTCCTGTTTTTGAATTGTTTTGCCGGGAGTTTCTTGCCTGCGTCGGCGTCTTAACTATACCGTTTCTTTCTTTTTTAAATCAATAATTTGGATTGTTTTCGTCTGTTGAATTTTTCACGTTCTCTTCTACCGTATTTTCATTTTTTTTTCTCTTGAACAGCGCTTTTGTCAAGACAGCAAGAGGAGGCCATCCACACCAGATCCACGCCATCTAAAATAATATCAACAAATCATCGACTAAGGTGCGTTAAACAACGTCTTACATTCAGCTTGTTCAGTGTGTTGAGTGCAGAATGTTTGGTCACTCTTCCTCTGTCGTTAGTAATAGCTTTATTTGTGATAAATGCATGTTAGTTAGCTCTCTGACGGAGAAGATTGCTGCATTAGAGGTGCGCATCCAGACTCTAGAGAGGGTTAGTGAGAGTGAGAGCTGCATAGTTTCTGTAGGGGAAAGTCTGGATGCCTTAGGCCGGAGTTAGCAATCCCCCAACTCCGGCATTAGAGCCCTCACAGTGGGGCGAATGGGTGACGACTTGGCAGTATAATCGCAAAGCCAAAGCTAACGCTAAGGCTCGCCCACGGGAGCACCACTCCTCTCCGCTTCACGTGTCTAACGGGTTTGCTCTCCTCAGTGAAGCACCCACTGAGAAACCTGAAAGAGCTCTGGTTATAGGTGACTCTATCTTGCGGCATGTGAAATTAGCTAGGCCTTTAGGGGCACCAGCAGCTTTAGTTAGGTGTATACCGGGAGCCAGGGCACCGGACATAGCAGGTAATCTTAGGTTTTCAAAGATAGTTATTCATGTAGGAGCTAATGATATACGCCTTCGTCAGTCTGAGGTTACTAAGAGTAACATGGTAGAGGTGTGTTAATTAGCGAAGGCGATGTCCGAAGCAGTAGTATGCTCTGGCCCCATCCCAATGCAGCGTGGCGAAGTAGCTTACATCAGGTTATGATCGCTGAAGTGCTGGATGTCCACCGAAAACAATGTGGGCTTTATAGATAATTGGACTATCTTTGAGGGCAAGACTGCCCTTTTAGGGCGGGACGGTGTCCATCCCACTCGGGAAGGTGCTGCTCTCATTTCTTGCAACATAGCACATAGTCTCAGAACAGGCCTAGTTAATCGGTGACAAACCAGGGCCAAGGCCAGGGAGCAGACAAGCAGGCTAAACCGACCGTCTGCTAGCTGCACTGAATCATCACTATAGGTTCCACTATATTAAGACTGTGTCTGTTCCCCAAGCTAAACAAAATTATAGACATACTCAGACAGTTTGTTTTAGTAACCTAATTAACATAAAATTAAATCAAACGAATGCATAGCCAGCACCGTTGATCTGAAGCTAGGACTGTTGAATATTAGATCTCTTACGTCTAAAGCACTTATTGTTAATGAAACCATTACTGATCAGGAGTTTGATGTACTGTGTTTAACAGAAAAGTGGATTAAACCAAACGAGTTTGTAGCATTAAATGAAGCTAGTCCTGCCGGGTACAGTTACATACATCAGCCCTGTCTAACTGGCAAAGGAGGAGGTGTCGCAGTCATCTATAATGATAATCTAGGCATCACACAAAAACCAATCATAAATTCAATGCATTTGAAGTTCTTTATACTAACATAACATACGTAGCCACTAAAAATAAGTCTACCCAGGTGATTCCACTAATTATTATTTACAGACCCCCAGGGCCATTCCTATGTGAATTTGCGGATTTCGTCTCTAACCTGGTTGTTTTTCTTTTAGACAAAGCAGTAATTGTTAGAGACTTTAATATTCATTTTGATAATCCAGATGACCCTCTAAGAACAGCAGTTGTGTCCAATATTAATTCAGTAGGGATTAATCAGAATGCAATAGGACCCACCCTCTTCATTAGGTCAATAGGTCACACTCTTGATTTAATACTAACATTCGGATTAAATATAGAAAATATAGTCTCATTTCCACAGTCTGAAGCCATCTCAGATCATTATCTCATCTCGTTTAAAATGTGTCTTAATCATAATATATTCACCTTGCCACATCACCGTGTCAGTCATACTTTCACGTCAACAACTGCACAGACTTTTATCAGTAATCTCCCAGATTTATCAACCATGAATGGATCACCGTCTGATCCCAAATAACTTGACCAGGCAACTGAATGCTTAGAATCAACGTTCTGCAACTCACTAGATAAGGTAGCTCCACTTAAAAGAAAAATAATTAGGGAGAAAAAGCTAGCACCCTGGTATAGCGATCACACACGAACTTTATAACAGACCACTCGAAAACTAGAGCATAAATGACCACAATAGAAACACGCACACAATCATTATATAGCAGTGATGACTTCATGAATTTTTTCAATGGTAAAATTGAAAATATCAGGCAAAAAATTCAGACTATTAATTTAAAACCGGACAGTTTTATAACTAACCCTGTATATGATAATATAATAATATCAGATCAACAATTACAACGTTTTACTCCCCTTGAAGAGACTGAATTAATTTCACTAATTTCATCATCAAAATCATCAACCTGTATACTAGATCCTTTGCCTACTTGTTTCTTCAAACAGATAATTCCTGAAACAGTCAAACCTCTTTTAAAGATAATCAATTCTTCCCTTAGCATTGGCTATGTACCTAAATCTTTTAAATTAGCAGTTATCAAGCCCTTGATTAAAAAAACCTGACCTTGACCCCCGTCAGCTATCTAACTATAGACCTCTCCTCAAACCTCTCCTTTATCTCCAAGGTCCTAGAAAAGGTTGTACCACAGCAGCTATGCTCATACTTACATAGGAATAACATTCAGGAAATGTATCAGTCAGGATTTAGGCCTCATCATAGCACAGAGACAGCACTGGTTAAAGTGGTAAATGACTTACTACTGGCCTCTGATCAGGGTTGTGTCTCCTTGCTTGTGCTGCTTGACCTTAGTGCAGCTTTTGATACCATTGATCAGGCTATTCTCCTCGATAGACTGGAAAATGTAGTAGGCATTAAGGGAACGTCCCTTTCCTGGCTCAGGTCTTATTTGACTGATCGTTATCAGTTTGTAAATGTAAATGGCGACTTCTCTTCATATACTAAGGCAAAGTTAGGTGTCCCACAAGACTCTGTTTTAGGCCCACTGCTCTTTTCTTTATATATGCTACCTCTGGGCAAAATTATTTGTAAACATGGTATTAGCTTCCACTGTTATGCTGATGACACACAGTTGTATGTTTCAGCAAAGCCAGATGACAGACACCAGTTTAATAGAGTTGAATAATGCATAAAGGACATTAGACACTGGAAGCTTATTAACTTTCTTTTACTTAATTCTGACAAGTCAGAAGTACTTGTACTAAGACCACATGCAGCTAGAAGTAAGCTTTCTGATTACATAATAACTCTGGATGGCCTTTCTGTTTCATCATGTGCAGCAGTAAAAGTCCTTGGTGTGATTATTGACTCCAGTCTTTCATGTGAAGCTCAGGTAGATAATATTACTAGGATAGCTTTCTTTCATCTCAGAAATATTGCGAAGTTAAGAAATATAATTTCACTATGTGATGCAGAAAAATTAGTTCATGCTTTTGTTACCTCTAGGTTGGATTATTGTAACGCCTTGCTGTCTGGATGTTCCAGTAGTTGCATAAACAAGCTCCAGTTAGTCCAGAATGCAGCAGTGAGTACTTGCTAGAACCAAAAGATATGACCACATCACCCCTATCTTATCCACCCTGCAATGGCTCCCAATCAAATTTTGTATTGATTATAAAATACTACCATTTACCTATAAAGCAATGTAGGCCGCGCCTACATCGATCAAAAGGTGCAGGCTATTTGTTGGTACCTCGAATAGTGAAGGCTACAGCAAGGGGTAGAGCTTTCTCTTACAAAGCCCCACAGTAATGGAACAGCCTTCCAATTAGTGTTTGGGGCTCAGACACAGTCTCAGTGTTTAAGTCTAGGCTGAAAAAAATATTTGTTTAGTCAAGCCTTTTGTGAGCAGTTTTTTCTTTGGTAAAGAAGCAGGTCTGGAGGGTTCACAGTCATAGAGTATTGTGGTGAACTGGGATGTTTGGATGATGCTTTGATGCTTACTCTATTACATACGTCCTTTAAATATATGGCTATAAAACCTCAGAAAATCTACCCCACAGAGGATTCTGATCATCATCATCTGTGTTTTTAATGCAAATTTTATTTATTTTTACACTATAATAGAACAGCATTTATGAAAGGAATATGTGTAAGATACCTGATAACAATAACAATATTAATAATTGAAATGAACATCAACATCCAACTGTGCAATAAATTACAAATAAATGTTAATGTAATCAATTTAACATCTCATCAGCTAGCACAATAGTTTCTTAACGTTACAACTCTTATATATATTCATTTCCTTTTGCTAAGTTTTTCATTGAATTGTTATATAATAATAATAATAATAATAATAATAATAATACAGTTTTGCCTTTTTTTTTTTTTTTTTACCAATTAAAGCTTATACATGTCTGTTTTCAAATTTTCAAAGAAATAGTGCAGCTGCAAATCACGCATTTATATTGCTTTTCTCTTCTTTTAGAAACAGACAGCTGAAAATTTCATGTTGTAACACTATTTAGGTTATCCTATGGCGTATATAGTCATGCGTATCATTTTTATAAATTAAAGCTGCTGGATGTAGGGTTTGGGGATTTCAAAAAGTAAGAGTATACTACATATAAGAGCAAAACCTCTTAATTTTAACTTGAGTGCATTTTAGCTAATATTAGCCAGATTGCTTACTATGTTATCTGTGTTCATTGGTTAACTTAGCGAGCTATCTGGCTAACATTAGCTACCATGCTAAAACACAGAGAGAAGAGCAAAATGCACACACCTGGCTGATATTTGAATTCTGTTTTTCAATCTGCTTTCTAGCTAAAATTAGCCAGCTAGCATGCTACATTGTCTCTGTTTGAAGCTGGATATTTTTCAATGGTTACTGCATGCTGTCATACAATATATCTGAGCTGGTCCATGTTCTGTGAAAGTAAGAATTCTACAGCTCAGACAGTGAATTACAGAATTTATAATTTTATAACTTTATAAAAAGCATTTATAACTTTCCACACAAGTTCACTCAAGTCCATGCTGAATTCTTATGAGAAAGACGTGATCCATACATGTGATAAAGCAATGAGTTTTTGTCAAAACTGCTGAATATTAACTTTTTAATTTTCCTAACTCCATTCTATAATTGTAGAAATCTATTCCCCACTATGCAGAAACAAATATATTTTTATTAAAACATTATTAAAAACTATGACAATTTCCAAGAAATATAATTGATAAAATCATACATATAGTATAATATTTTATAATAGTAATAAAACTAATTGATTTAATGTTTTATTGACCTATATTTTAATACACTTAGTTATGAGGGTTTTTATTGGGTGGTAAGTTTAAGCTAATAAACATACAGAAAAATAGCAAAAGAAATGATGCTCACTTGGATAATTATTATGCCTTGTATTATTAATAATAATATAATAATATAATTAATAATTAATGGAATGTAAAAAGAGAGAAATAAATAGATACAGGCAGCAAGTGTGACTATAGTGCTGTACAGTGTAACAAATAATTTGATATCATTATAATACTTAACACCTACTAGTCAGAATGAATTAATTAAAATATATGAGATATGATATAATATATAATATATGATATATTGCATTGTGTTTTACTGAGATTTTTAATGCTGACTCAATTTATCAATTCCTCAGGGTATGTTTATTTTATTTTATTTTATTTTATTCATGAACAGGAGCTATTATGGCACAAATTATTACTATTGCAGGAATTATTTCAAGAAAGAGAGAGAGAAAGAAACAAAAAAAAAGATAACGAGAGTGTGTGAGCTGTAATTGTCATTGTGTCAGTGTGAAAGACTGTTATTTGGTATTCTGAGACCCCTAATTTTCCACCCACACACTCCTTGTCCTCCTGCATTGCAGCTTTATTCTTCTTCCTTCCTGCCTTTCTTCTGCTTCTTATCTACTTTTTTTTCTTCTGGAAACGCCTGAACTGACTCTGAATGGCCAGAGCTGCTTTCTCCGTCTCTGGCGCTTCCAGGTCAATGTCGATTTCTTCCTCACCATCCTGAGTTGGGGGTTTAGACACCTTTTCCACAGGGGCTATATATAAAAATATATATATTTACCACATTATGTGACTGAGCTTTAAATGTAATATCTTAAATGTAAAAACATGATTTGTGATAACTGCAAATTTATTAAAAAGAAACAAATGAAATATCACATTGACATAAGTATTCAGAAACTTAATGGCTTGGTTTTTGCTCTAATATGCATTTTCAGCTGTTAGACCTTATATAAACAGGTGTGGGCCTTTCCAAATCATTGTTCAATCAATTGAATTTGCTACTGAATTTGGTGGACTCCAATCAAAGTGTAGAAACATCTCAATGGTGATTCAGAGAAATGCACCTGAGGGATGCACTTGAGCTAAATTTCAAGTGTCATAGCAAAGGGTCTGAATACTTATGTCAATGTGATATTTCAATTTTTTATTTTTAATAAATTTACAAAGTTCTCACAAATCTGGTTTTTGCTTTGTCATTATGGGGTATGGAGTGTAGATTGATGCAAAAAAAATAATTTAAAGCATTTTTGCATAAGGCTACAACATAACAAAATGTGAAAAAATGAATGGGTCTGAATACTTTCTAAATGCACTGTAGTAGATGAAGTGTGTGTATTATGTGAGTGTGTGTGTGTGTATGTGTGTGTGTATACGTGTGTGGTGTTTACATTAACAGTGAAATCACACCTTTTTTCCCATCATCCATCAGCTCTTTGGTGTTGCTGTGAGTTTCTGAGGAACCAATCTGTGAAGGAAAAATTCCAAAATTCACATAAACTTTTCTTTCCAGTAAAGATGTGCACATTATTGTAAGCATGTCTATGGATTTGTTCCAGACCACACCCTATTCACTATACAGTGCACAAATCTAGTAAGTGAAAGCAAACTAGCAAAAAAAAACAACAACAACAAAAAAAATAATAATCTAGCAAACCACACCTAACTAGCAAGAGAAAGCAAATTAACAGGCAAAAGCTATCCTAGCTAATTAGAGATCATCTTTAATTGTGAAGTCAAGCTAGTAACTATAAGCATACTAGCAAAAAAAAAGTAAGCAAATTAGCAAAAGTAAAGGTAAACTAGCAAACAAATGCATTCTAGTAAGCAAAAGCTACTGAAGCTATCTAATCCACTTAGCTGACAGCTGACTAGCAAAAGAAAACAAACAAGCAAGCAAGAATCATAACCTTAAATATTACGCTACGACAGTGATACATAATGGACCAGTGCAATTATACAATCCCACAATGCAATATAAAGGGTTAGTGTCCCATTTAGAGAATATCCACAATGCATTGTGTGATAGTAAATAGGCTGTGTGGTTTGGGACATGACTACAGTGAATTAGAAATGGTTTGTTTTCTAGATATACATCCTTTTTACATTGTGGGCAGCAGTAAAGCTGTGTGTGTGTGTGTGTGTGAGTGTGTGTGTGAGTGTGTGTGTGTGTGTGTGTGTATGTGTATGTGTGTGTGACTTATGAAGAGAAAAGAGAAATTAGCCTCGAGATCAGACGATGGCCCAGATATAGGATAATAACTTCTTGTCTCATTCTCTGTTTCACTTTGTTTTATCTCACTCTCTGAACTTCCACTCTGTCTCTTATCTCACTCTGAGCTTCTCTCTGTCTCTTATCTCACTCTGAGCTTCTCTCTGTCTCTTTTCTCACTCTGAGCTTCACTCTGTCTACTATCTCACTCTCTGAGCTTCACTCTGTCTCTTATCTGACTCTCTGAATTTCACTGTCTCTTATCTCACTCTCTGAGCTTCTCTCTGTCTCTTATCTCACTCTGAGCTTCACTCTGTCTCCCATCTTACTCTCTGAGCTTCACTCTTTCTCCTGTCTTACTCTCTGAGCTTCACTCTCCTGTGTCTTCTCTAATGCTGCCTACTCTGTAGATGAATGTATAAGCATGTCTTGATTCTCTAACAATGAAACGTGTAATCATGTACAAGTTGTCATGGTAGAAGCAGAATAAAGCAAGATAAAGCACTCCACGTACAGTGGTTATGTTATGAATTTTGATTGTTTACAAGGTGTTGTAACAGGTCTATAACAGCAGCTCTGACCGTAGTGCAGCTGCAAATCACAGGTTTATATTAATGCGCTCATTCTAATACATTACTGTTTCTATAGTAACAGCTCATTCACAGGGACTTGTACAGCAAAGGCTCCACATATACTGATTAAAAAATGAGTGTAATCACTGATATGGTGAAGGTTTCTGGAAGCAGATGTTTATGTAACAAGTATGGAAGGACTTTCCATTGTCATCTCTTTTGAAACAGTCAGAGGTAAAGCTGTCTTTGTTCAGAGGTAAATATTTGACCTCATAAAAAGACTGATGTGTCATTTGTTAATAAATGAAAAATTGTAATTGTTGGTGAATTGGTGTGGTGTAAGAGATGTTAAGGAAAATAAGCAACATCAGTGTGGTGAAAGTACTGCTGTTTCATCACATTATTTTATTATAACAGCACCACACTCCTGTTTTACTCCTTAGACATGGGCAGTGTCATTTTATGTTTCATGCTACTTTTTGATTCAAAGTAGGGCATGGGACTATAATTGGCTCCTTTTTTATAATAATAAATATATAACATTGGAATAAAAAGGGGAAAATGAGGGCAACAGAGCTAATCCAGGAAGAAACATCACACAGTTGTACTTTCACAGCCTCACACATTTTATGCACACACACACACACACACACGCACACACACTCCATCTGCTAATTAACCAAGCTCATTTCAGCAAGGTCAAGCCACCTGGGAGCAGCTGAGTAACTGACAAATTGGCAGGAGAGCCAAAGCTAATTTAATATCCTCTTAATCTGTTTAGGTTTAAGCTTAGCACAAATCCAAAAGAAGAATTACACATGCAGGTTGGCCCAAAATTAAATATACACAAAGTTTCACGTCATCCCAAATGTCCACCAAGACATGATTCATGTTTGAAGGTTGTATGTGTTTTATTCTTCTTACACCACAGTGGTTTGGCAACAATTACATGTATTATTTATGAGGGAACAACACGTCATATGTTTATCCATTTATATTTAATGTTGTGGAATGCCAGTGAAACAAGTTAGTTCCTGTTCTCACTTACATTATAGTAGCTATAAACAGTCGTTCCCTCAGCAGCCTCTCTATTTTCTTTCTCTTGAAGTTAGTAAGACAAAAAAGACGCAGCAAGAAAATGCAAAGCGTAAACACCTCTATCCTGAAGATGTACGAATACTTAAAGTTACAGCTTTACCTCTGACTGTTACAAAGCGCTGACACTGAAGACTCCGTTCATAAAAGTTACATAAGCATCTACAGAATCATATCAACAAATACACATTTTTTTAATCCATTGATACGGAGCATTTACTGTACAAGTTCCTGTGAATGAGCTGTTACTTTAGAAACAATCATATATTAGAATGAGTGCATTAATATATATAAACCTGTGATTTGCAGCTGCTGTTGTAAAAAATGAATCCTAGATACTAAATAATCTGCTTTAAGATGAGTAATGGAATACTAACTCTAAAGTTGAGTTTTATTTCCATGGCTTCATTTACATTTAATATGCAACAAGGACTATATAGCATTCCTAAATACAGAACTACATAAATACAGACACTGAACAGAAAACATGAATGCAAATATGGACAGTCTAATGATAACAAGGTTACGGTAGGTCACTTTGGACTCCAGTGCTTTAAACCAAAATAGAATACACTCACCTCACTCATACTTGTGTAAAATTTCTTGTCAGTCCTTAATGCAGGAATCAGGAATCTAATTTTTCCAGTAGGATCAAATGGACGATAGAAGAACACACACCTTCACAGTTGATGTCCTGGTGTGTGTGTGTGTGCGTGTGTGTGCATGCATGTGTGTGTGTGTGTGGGCTGATATTCTGAGAGGATAAACGTACTCTTCATCACAAAACACACGCCCCCTATTCTCTTCTCGCTCTCCTCCTTTTCCCTCTCCCTTCCTACTCAGTCAGCGTGTGTGTGTGTGTAATGTTTGTTAGAATAGATAAAATATGATTCACACTTTAACATCTTGATTTTGTCTGCATTATATTACAAGGACAAATGTCAGGTAAAATCTGATATTGCTTTGAGCCACCACCATCCCCAGAACTCCTTCACTGCTCCTTATCACAGAGATAGAGAACAGTTCATCCAAAACTTCTTCCCTCAGTTGGTGTTGCGATGATGATGATGATGATGGTGGTGGTGATGGTGGTGGTGGTGGTGGTGGAGAGAGCTGTCTAACACGTCACTCAGCTATTCAGGTTAATTGAGATATGGTTACTGTGAAGATGAGATCATGTGATTTAGATCATTGTCATCCTCATCAAACCATTCAGCTAGCCAGGGATCAGAAGAATTACAGGAGGGATTTGCAGGGAATGAGTGGAGCCAAATCACTACAACAAAATAAATACACTCCCCCAACTGCATAATAGAGCCACCAAGTTTTTCTCAATAAACTATAGCAAACAAGGGGATAACAAGAAACAACCAAGACAAAATAATCATAAGGAAAAGCAACTAAACACATAATAAGCAGAAATTTACCCAACCCGAGAAGTGAAACATACGACATAAATGTTTTTCCCGACTAACTGGATTTTCATGAACATCACATCCTGTTGGGAAAATGCTCCAGTGAACAATTTATGAATACATTTTTCAGGAAAAGAGGCCCAATGGGATTGGTGGATTAAAATAATGATGTGATGGTTTGCACATGGTACTCTAACATGATACGGGATGCAGAACACCTTTAGCTACAGACATTGTGATACTGGAAGGCACCAAACATAAAACCCACTACTATAGATGCTCTTTTTGCACCTGAGTGAAATCAAAAATGAAAAAATTAAGGTTCTTTATGCCACAGACAAAATATGCAAAAACATTTTTTGTCCAAAGGAGTTGCCCTTTTTGTCCATTCTATTGCCTGTAAGTACTATCTGATCCAACAGGGCAAAACATGGAGTGATGCTCAGGCTTACTGCCAAACCAACCACACCGATTTGCTAAAATCTATAGCAATGATGACATGGTACAAGCTCAGAACTAAGCACAGAGACAAAAGTTTATTTCCAGTGCTTGAATTGGACTCGACAATGACTGGTGCTTGTCCTTTGAAAAGGCACCACGCGGAAGTATGATAAAGTGGGTTTCCCCAGAGCCTAACAACTGACATGGACATCAAGAGTGTGGTCTGAAAGGCCCCAGTGGTTGGTTTGATAATTCATCTTTTATTTCCTATTATAAGATTACAATAAACCAAATATATGATTATTAAACACACTTATAGACATTTTTACTAATTTCAAATAGAATGAAATAGTCCTGTTCTATTGGTAGATAATTTTTCTCATTTTAACATTTATTTCTAGAAGCAAAATTTTCTGCTAATATAATACGAAACTTTTAGGACTTCTACAAACATACTGAATAATCTTCTTTTTGATTTATAATATAAGTATATAGAATTATTATATATATAAAGTCATGCCCTGTGGGAATGCTAGTATGTTAACATCATGGTGCTGAACATAGCAATGTCATAAAACATTTGAGTAATCCATAAAGAAGACAACAAACTAGCACAACTGACCTTTATCAGCTTAGTACAGACCATTACATGAGTTTAGAATAAGCTGCTGTTGAATTCTGGATTGTGATTGGTCAATGACAGTGACAATTTATTTATATAGCACAATTAATTACAACTTCCGTTGACCAATGTGCTTTCCAGCAAGTCATCAAAAACAGAAAAACACACAACAACAAACAGAAAGGTTATAAAAACATACAAATATCCCATCAGCCATACACTTTAGAAAATAAAAATGTCTTAAGCCTGGACTTAAAAATATTAAGAGAAGAAGCTTGTCTAATAGGTAGTGGTAAGGCGTTCCAAAGCCTGGGGGCCGCAATACAGAAAGCACGATCTCCCCTACACTTAAGCCTCGACTTAGGGGTAAACAATAGATCCTGGTTGGAAGATCGAAGGGATCTAGTGGTTTGATACTCTGTCAATAACTCACAGAGATAAGTAGGGGCCAAACCATTTAGAGATTTGTAAACGAGGAGCAAAATTTTAAAATCCACTCTAAAACAAACAGGCAGCCAGTGTAGTGAGTGTAGAATAGGAGTAATATGCTCCCTTTTTTTAACCCCACTCAGGAGCCGGGCCGCAGCATTTTGAACAAGCTACAAATGGGATAAAGCTGTCTGGCTAATCCCAAAATAAAGTGAGTTGCAGTAGTCCAGCCTAGATGAAATAAAAATGTGAATTACTTTTTCAAAATCTTTAAAAGAGAGAAAAGGCTTTGCTTTAGAAAGCAAATGCAGCTGAAAAAAGCAAGCAATCATCAAAACAACCATCATCAAAAATAAAACCCAGGTTTTTTTACCCATGGTTTCAAGCACAAAGACATCCCACCCAAATCCAATTTCGTGGAATTTGAAACTGAGAGGCACTAAAAACAATAATTTCAGTTTTCTTTTCATTGAAAACTAAAAAATTTAATGAAAGCCAAGCCTTCACTTCCGCCAAACTTGCCATAAGAAACTCAAGACCCGCAGAATTGCGTTTGACAGGCAAATAAACCTGGGTGTCATCCGCATAACAGTGAAATGACAAACCATGTTTTCTAAAAATCGAGCCAAGAGGGAGCATATAGTGAGAAAAGAGCAAAGGAGCCAAAATAGAACCCTGGGGAACCCCACAGGGCAAAAAACTTTTTAATCATTTGGAAACTTAGGATACTATATAATTGTGTACTATAATATTGTTGCAGGTTATGCAAGTGGAATTTTTGCCCATTCTTGCTTGATACAAGACAGCTGCTCCAACAGTCCGTGGTCACTATTGTCTGATTCTCCTCTTCATACGTTGCGCCATACATTTTCAATAGGAGACAGATCTGGACTGCTGGCAGGCCAGTCATGCACACACACTCTGTGCCTATGAAGCCACGCTGTTGTAGCGCATGCAGAATGAGGCCTGGCACTGTCTTGCTGAAATAACCATGGTCTTCCCGTGCCATGGACACTGATGCACCTCCATACCATGACAGATGTTGGCTTTTGCACCTTTCACTGAAAACAGTCTGGATGGTCCATTTCGTCTTTCAACTCATCCATTTCAACTTGAAAAACATTTTTTGCCGAAAACAAGCTGAAACGTGGACTCCTCTGACCACAGCACACATTTCCACTGTCTTTCGGTCCATCTGAGATGAGCTCCGTCCCAGAGAACTTGGAGGCGTTTCTACATAGAATTGATATATGGCTTTCTCCTTGCATAAAAGAGTTTCAGGTTGCATTTCTTGATGTGGCGGCGGACTGTGTTAAGTGACAATGTTCTCTCACAAAGTTTGGCACAAAGTGGTGAGCCACAACACATCTTTGCTTTCAAAGACTGAGCCTTTGGTGGATGCTCCTTTTATATCCAATCATGATACTCTCACCTGTTACCAATTCACCTGCTTATTGTGTAATGTTTCAAAACAGTGTAACTTGAATATTTCATAAACCTTTCACTTTTATTTTGCCCTGTCCCAACTTTGTTTGAGTGTGCTGCTAGCATCAAATTCAAAATTTGTTTATATTTGCAAAATACAATCAAGTTGGTCAGCCAAAACATTAAAAGTAATTTCTTTGTACTTTTGTCAGTTAAATAAAGGTTCAAATGAATTTATAAATTGCAGATTATTATTTTTATTGCATTTTAGAAAACAGCCCAACTTTTCTGGAAATGGGGTTTGTATTTGTTACTTACTGTTTTATTAAAAGAAATTCAAATAAACAAAATATAATGTTGATGTTGTTTCGGCTGCTCCCATTAGGGGTCGCCACAGCAGATCACCTTCCATTGTCCAGATATTGATTTAGCACAGGTTTTACCCCAGATGCCCTTCCTGGCGCAGCCCTTCCTGGCGCAGCCCTTCCTGGCGCAGCCCTTCCTGGCGCAGCCCTCCCCATTTATCAGGGCTCAAACCCACGAGCCTGAGATCAATAGTCCCATGCTATACCAACTGAGCTAGCTGGACACCTTAAACAAAACATTTATCCATCCATCCATTTTCTCTACAGGTTATCCTACACAGGGTCACGGGGAGCCTGGAGCCTATCTCAGGGGACTTGGGGCACAAGGCGGGGGGCACCCTAGATGGGGTGCCAACCCACCGCAGGGCACAATCGCACACATATTCACACACGTATTCACTCACTACGGACAATTTAGAGATGCCACTCAGCCTACAGTGCATGTCTTTGGACTGGGGGAGGAAACCAGAGTACCAGGAGGAAACCCCTGATGCATGGAGAGAACATGCAAACTCACAGGGTGGAGGCGTTAAAAAAATGAATAAGAAGAAGAAGAAGAAGAAGAAGAAAATCGTTTTGTTTTGATTTGCACATTTCAAGTGTGGGTTATTGGAATTTTTTTTCTCCTTAGGCTAAAGGTTAATTTAGTTTATTTTTCTGCTTTTTTTACTCATCATTTCAAGTTTATTGTCTGAATTTTTTAATCATAGTTTATTTTTATTCAAAAGCTGAATAGAAATATTCTTTAAAACAAAAAAAGGGAAAAAATTTATTCTATTCAGCTGATATACAATTTCATATTGGAAAATACTGAAATCCAGGAAAACTGGTCTATTTTTAATTTTGTTTCCATTAGTGTGACTCCAAAAACAAGAAATGTCTTTTATAATATAGAATAAAATTTTATTTAACTAAGATTTTATTCCATCTAGCATTATAACCATAACTTAGTTTTTCTGCTATAAAAATAAGACTTCTGCTTGATAAATTGCTAACTTCCTTTGCAAAAGATTCAGTGAATAAGAGGTGTGTAACGGGCATAAAATCATTTTTAAATAAAATTCTCTTTAAAACAAATATTTTGACATGCAGTGGTTATTCTATTACATTTTCCTGTAATAAATTTCCAAATAATAACTGATAAAACAGCCAAACTGGTAAACAGACAATTTTACACATGCACACAATGCAGTTATGGGGTTACTGTTACTGTCAGTGTGTTGTACTGTGATTTCTTAGCAAGCGAAATATACTGAATTGTCTGAATTTTAATTAGATATTTAGATCCTCTAGTTTCACATAGCTGATGTTAGAGAATGTTACCTAGATAAAGTTAGCTAGTTAGCCATCTGTGTAGATGTTTCATGCTAATGCTAATAAAAGACTTCATTATTTGAAAAGTTAAAGGTATTCTGTATTAACTTATATTCTGTGTTGCTTCAGTCTTTACTTGTTTGTTAACTTTTTGATTGCTAAATTAAATAAACTAATTTGCACACAGTATTCTTGCTTGGGGTATTTTTCCCCACAGAGTTTGTATTTGTGTTTGAAACATGACGCAGTTGAACTGGCACAGACCAGGTGTAGACAAGGAAGGGGATGTCAATAGGACTGCAATGATCTTGCAATGTTTTTACAATAAAAAATAAATTACTTGTCTGTTGTGCACCTGCAACACATTTATCAAACCAACAAACGAATTTAAATATGACAGTGTGTATAAAATGTGAGAAATGTGTCATTTGATCCTCCAGTCTGATGGTACAGTATGATCATGGTGTATGTGAAATGAGTGATTGTGTAAATCAAACACCATCCAACACTCTTTGACAGTTACACTTGATTTTGCAAACTCTTCTTCTCCTCTAGCAGTAAGCCTACGTGACTGGACTGAAGAGGATTTGCTACTTATCAGAGGTTCTTCTTCTGTTCTAAATAACAAATTTGACTCAGTTTTGACTTGCTAAAACTGAAATCCTCAGCTTTTTATTTCCATTCTTTTTCATATCAGACCAGCTTGACTCGACGCAGAGTCTCTCCACATGTGACTCCTCTGTCCTGTCACTGTGTACACCCTCACCCTTCTCCGTATCCTCCTCCTTCTCCTCTCTCTTCTTTCCCACACATACTTCATTGCTCCATACGTCACCACGCTCAGCACCACAGCGCCACCACAAGACAAGAGAAGTGTCCCTGTGAGCAGCATGTTTGACGAGGCCAAGCACAGCAGCACTGTGGCGCCACCGAGCATCAGCGCCAGGCCAATGGCTAGCAGCAGTGACGGATCGACGCTTCCACCGCTGCGGAGCTGCACGATGCGTCTCCGACTGCGCACACAGCCCATGTCCTGCACAGCTGAGCTAAGCAACTGCTTGAGCACAAGTACGAGGGCCAGGATGCAGAGGACAGAGCCCACGGTCAGGCGCCACACAGCCGAGGACGCCGCCGCAGAGCTTGCTGAAGACAGGAGCACCACACCGCCTGTCCCAAGGCCGAGCACCAGGGCAACAGAGAAGGAGTAGCATAGCAGAGAGATGCATGGCTCACCGAACCACCACAGTTCCACCGGATCCTCAACATCCTGCTGCAGGAACATGAGCCCAGGCATCTTATAACTGGTTCACACACCTCAAACTGTGGGATTAGGAGCAGACATTAGAGTAGAGTTACATGTGGACTTAAACAAAAAGTCACTTCAGGACCTCATTTCTCATCTTCATCATTTATAATAATTTGTAATATGTTACAGTAAAATACTGAGTGATTGAGAAGTTTAATGAAGCAGGGTTAACATTACATATAACAGCACACCCGGAAGTGTTTTATTCCTCTTATATCACAGCAATGTACCAACAATTAAATAATTTTATTTATTAAAGAACAACATTTATATGTTACATTTAATGTTGTGGAACATCCATGAAACAAGTTGGTTCCTGTTCTCACTTACGTTCTAGCAGCTATAAATATTCCTTCACCAGCCTCTTTTTTCTCTCTCTTGAAGTTAATAAAAGAAAAAGTTAAGGAAGTATAAAAAAAAACATGCAGCTTGTCATGTTACCAAGAAACCGGAAAGCGTGAAGTCCTCTGTCCTGTAGATGTCGGAAAAATGATAATGTATTATAGAACAAGCACATTAATAAAAACCTATGATTTGCAGCTGCACTACAGTCAGAGCTACTGTTATAGAAATTAATCAACATCTTCTGACCAATCAGAATCGAGAACCCAACTGCACTCTGATACAATTGCATGTAGCTAAATGTGATTTTTCATTTCTTATTATAGTGTCTCCTCACCTTCTGACATTCCTTCTTCAGACTGGTCATTCGTTCTAGTCCATTTCCTCTTCATTAGAATCCAAGAAATTTCCATACATTGGGATTTTATCTATACAGTGAGGTGTTTTATCTAAATTCCTGCATTTATAGGTTAAGTAAAAAAGATTAAATCCACTTTGAATTATTTATTATTTTAAATTCAGAGTTAAACCCGTCTTGTTTTCTTCAGGACCATCCATGATATATATGTCACCGCCTCTCTCTCATGGTCCGTGAACAGTGATCACACACAAACAAACACACACACACACACACACACACACAGAGATGGCTTTCAGGGCTGCAGGACGGCAGTATGGTCATGGAGTAGCAGTGAGATCTGACAGGGCATTGTAGGAAACACAATAGACCACGTGGAAGAAGACGCTGCATTCTGGATTGGCCTCGCTGTCAAACTGTGCACATAAAGGCCATTTTGTCAGTGTGGCGATGATGTCATCCACATGATTTAATCTTCTCTCCGACAACAGAGCCAGGGCTTACACTGGTAACCATGACATCACTAATTCTAACATCACTCGTAGTCTGAAATAGCACTTTAACACACTGATCTTCTCGAAATGACGCAGATTATTCTGAAACACGTTCACACACACTTTATATATAAGAACAAATGTTACACAAAACCAAGGACACAAACAAGGACTAGTATCAGACTTCATTTTATTTAAGTGTGTGTATGTGGTGTGAAGAGTGTCTATGTGGTGTGAGGAGAGGAGTATGTATGTTCTGTAATAAGTGTGTATATGGAGTGGGTGTGTGGTGTAATGAGTGTATATGTGGTGTGAAGAGTGTTTGTGTGGTGTAATGAGCGTGTATGTGGTGTGAAGAGTGTGTACGTGCTGTAACGAATGTGTATGTGGTATGAAGAGGGTTTATGTGGTCAGGGCTGGTAGTTTGATGTTGCTTGGCAGGACGAAGCTTTGATCCTGACCTTGACCTTGACCTTGACCTAGCATTTCCTGCCTCAGCCGCTGGATCTCGAGGCGTTGCTGCTCGATGATGCGCTCAGCCTCGCCCTCAAAGTTCAGCCGTGACGCCGCTGAGGATGGCGCTGCTGGAATAAACAGAAAACTGATTTATACAGGATGAAAGATTAAATAAATATGCCAAAGCACTGAATTATGGATTCTGACTGGTCAGAAAGTGTTGATTAATTTTCTATAACAGCAGCTCTGACAGTAATGCAGCTGCAAATCACAGGTTAATTTAGGATTACTGCGCTCATTCACTACCATTATACGAACAAACGCAATATGTTATAACAATATGTTATTGTTTCTATTTTAACAGCTCATTCACAGGGACTTGTACGGCAGACACTCCACTGATAATAAACAGATTGAAAAATGTGTGCAATTGTTGATATGGTGAGGTTTTCTGTAATTTATTTAACATTTGAATTGAATTGAATTTATGGAAGGAGTCTCCAGTGCCAGGACTTTGTAACAGTCAGAGGTAAAGCTGTAACTTTCCGTTTTCCGACATCTTCAGGACAGAGGAGTTTACGTTTTGTGGTTTCTCAGTAACATGACAAGCTGTTTTTTATTAACTTCAATAGAGAGAAAAAAGAGAGGCTGGTGAGAGAACAACTGTTTATAGATGTTATCACGTAAGTGACAACAGGAACTAACTCGTTTCAAGTATATTCCACAACATGTAACTATAAGTGGATAAAAAGTACAAAGTGAAGGTTAATTTTAAAAGCTTGTAATCATTGGCCAATCGATGTAGTATAAGAGGAATAAAAAACTTCATGATGTACAGTTATAGGAAATAATCAACTTGATGATAACGGCAACTCAGTGGTTTATGTATAAATATTATTTATAATAACAGATGTTAAGTCATCCTCTGTGACTCACGCTTGATGTACGTGGCACTCTTGGACTTATTCTTATTGAAGCCACTCTGGGTTTCGTAGTCATGGATCTGTGCTCGCATCAGCCTCAGCTCCATCCGCAAATCATTAATCTCTTTAATAAGGGAGACGTTCTCCTACAGCAAACATGCACAAGCAGAAGAGGTTATGTGTACAGTTAGGGACATAAGTTTCATATGCCTTGCAGGATCTGCAAAATGTTAATAATTTAAAAAATAAATAAATAAAAGGGATCATAAAAATTGCATTTTGTTTTTTATTTAGTATTATATGATGTTGAGGTCCATCACAGTTTCACAGTTAGGACAACTGAGGGACCTTCAGAGGCTACACAAGATATTTATATGTTTCCCAGAAAAAAAAAATTGAATTTTTCATAATGTTCAAAATTGTTCAAAAACTGTTCAAAATTGTACACCCCTCTGGCTCTTAATGTAACGTGTTGCCTTCTTGAGAATCAATGATTGTTTGTAATAGTTGTGTATGAGTCCCTCAGTTGTCCTAAGTGTGAAAATATGGATCTCAACATCTTATCGCCGCTGTTGGAAAGGGGTCAAATATGCAGAAGATGAAGGAAAAGCAAAGAATGTGCAGGACCTGGAGGATTTTTCTGTAGAACAATGGGCAGTTTAACTGCTCAGGACAAGAGACTCATGAACAACTATCACAAAACAGTCGCTGATCATCCAGGTAACAACACAGTATTAAGAATCAAGCGTATGTAAACTTTTGAACTGGTTCATTTGTGTAAATTCAGTTATTAGTTTGTCTTGTGGACTATATGTAAACATCTGCTTTGTGAAATAGCTTATTCAGGGCAGTACTAAATAAAAAACAAAATGCAATTTTTATGATCCCTCTTATTTTATTTTTAATTATTAACAATTTGCTGATTCTGCAAGGCGTATGTAAATGTACATGTTGTTCATGTTCAGTTCACTAGGATGTGTTTTTAGATTTAGATTTTTTTAGCAATACAAATGAAAAATGTATGTCAAAATACACAATACAGTATATTAGCAATAAACTTGTTTTTTTTTAATTGATCCCAGAAAGCCCATTCCCTAATGCTAGTTTTTAATAGTGACTACTTTTAATATTTTTTTATATTTTGTTGAGCAAATTGAAACAAGAACATTAAAGATTTTTGTTGGAAAAAAGATCTTATTATTGTTCCAGTATGGCACATGTAGGGCTGCAAAAAATTGAGAAATCAATTGATCAACTTAAACCTGGCTTATAAATGAGAATGCCTGTAGCAAACATTGCTATACAGGAACTGTTGAGGCTCAGTTGTTAGAGTTCTAATGTCTCTATGTACATTTAATGAGAGGTTGTATATGACTGGATAAGATGAAACCACAGCTGTTAGTTTTTCATCCATTTTTGCAGGAACTAACTGCAGGTAGGAACTAAAGTTGTGAGCAAGGAACTGAAGAAACACTGGACCACACATGCCGTAGGATTGGTCTGAGGAATAGTTCAAGACAATTGCTTGGATTTTTTTGCTTATTTACAGCATCACACCTAATTTGCAATTGATAAAATCTCAGTTTAAATGCACTTGGCTCTGAAATCTGTGTACTCTGTGTCATGCACGTATGTAGAAAATGAACACTTTGTCAGTTGCTAGTGTGAACATAGGGTTAGATTATTTCCTGCCTAAATTGTAAGTCACTTGGTTTATTCACCTCCACCTTCTGTGTGTTCATAGCAGTTTCCTCCTGTTCAGCAATGACACACGCAAACACTACTTAAGTAAAAGTAAGCGCCCTCTTGTGGAACATTCGCGACATTAAAAATGAGTTAGCGAGTTACACACCAGGTCATTAACGGGTTTTGCATGAAGTGAAACCCAACCTTCATGAGCTTGATGTTTTTTGCTTCATGCACTTTGATGTCCTTTGCTAGTCTCCTTTTGAGCGAGTCCATGTTCCTCTCCATGTGCTCCCTCTGCCTGCTGTACTCTCGCTGGACATCAGCGTCCACTCCCACTATCTCCACCTGTCACAGTCATCATACTCAGTCAGGTGTGAACATACCAGGCTCTGTGTGTGTGTGTGTGTGTGTGTGTGTGTGTGTATGTATCCATCTCACCACATCTGACTGCTGGACATAGCGTTCATAGATCTCTCGAATGCTCTCCTTCAGCTTCTTAGGTTCCTGGATGAAGCCCACACAGTTGTGAAGATCGGTCTTAAACCTGTGCAGTACAGCTTCTACATCTCTGATCTGAGAGGAAAGGAATTTAAATTCAAAATAATTACCTGACTCATCAAAAATATATTCATGATAACAATCCTGACATTGATATTTTACGGATCATTAAGAGCAGATCGCAGGAAACAAACAAATTTGACAGTTATACTAAACATGCAGAATAATTTCAGTTAAAAAAGTTAGAAATATGACAGAAATGCTCAGAAATAGCAAACTCAAATACACTGATCCGTTTACATTCACCAAACAAGCATCTCAAGCGTCTCTGTCTAGCCAAAAATATTGATCCTATGAGAAATAACCTTTTTATTCCATCACTTAAACAGAGATACCACGTGTCAATATTTTTTATTGGTTAAAAGTCACAAGTGCTGTAAGAATTGAACATTTGGTTTAAAGTTTTAAAATGGCAGGTGTGTGGTGAAGTTCATCTCTGTCCTAGTGGTAAACTGTGGTACAACACACCAGAGTCTTATACTAATGTACGCGCAGAAATAGAGTGGCGTATTTAGAGATGGCGCATGCACAGTAGGAACAAGTGGAAAAATGTGGGGGTTTTTCACTTTATTTGTGCCAGTTTTGTCAGGGAAATAGGTTTATTTTGTGTTATTCCAGCCAAAGAGTATTCACGCCATTTTGTTGGAATTTAACATCCATTTTAAATCTGTGTTTGTTTCTGGTTTGCGAAAAACTCCTATCATGCACCAAGGCAGAGACATTAAATGTAAAACCTAAGAATTTTTACGTATTTATTAGTTATTTAATTTGGGCAATTATTATTTTTGTACATACATGTAGCATGTGTGTGTTCAAGCCTGTTCCAGAGTGTCCTTTATTTTTTGTTCATGAACAAGAAACATTGTGAGAGGCCACCATCTTTATAACGGACTTCTGAGATATTTTGTTTGTGATAGCGTTAGCAGCACGTATACTAATATGGGTACAATACAGAGAAGATTAGCATGGCCCCGGTGCAAGGATGACATGCAAAATCGTGACGCGTTACCATGGTTCCACTATTGCTTTAATCCTAACCCTGGTTCTATCTCTAATAACACTAACTGTATTAGCATTAACTCAAGATCTAACATCAAACAAAAGAGTGAATCATTAACATACCTTAGCAGCTCTACTAACTTTAACCCTAAAAACCTTAAAATATGTACTCTTGTGAAAAAAAAAAATAAATTTACCCACACAGGTCAGAATGAGCAAGACATCATACAAATAATCCAGTGAGGAAAAAAAAATCTAATGACAAACAGACAGAAGTTAAAAGCTGAAACACTAAAAAAAGTAATACTTTATGCACTGGGGTATTCTGCCATTACTACCCCAAGCACAACAAGGTTTCATGGTTACATCACCAAAATTTTGGTTTGGCTCTTACATTCATATTTACCGCTACTTAAAATTAGCTATTTCTGCTGTACACCAGATGTGAGTCCTCTAACAGCAACAATTTCACAACAGTTGTACAGTCCAACATGGTAAAATATTCATAATGATAATAGTAATTACAATATATCTGCAAGCAGCAATCTGCAGGGTTCAAGCACTCTTCACCAACAGCACCCCCACTGACCAGTTCTTGCCAAGTTAGAACACTAAAGAGTTGAAAGATGAACCTAAATTTCATGACGGTCGTGTAGTGCTAAGCCTGTGAAATGCCTGCTAAACGCTGATTGGCCGATAGCAGCCATGCTTTTAAGAAACCCAGTCATCCATAGAAGTCCACTTACAGATAAGCGCAACATCAAATTTCAGTCACAGTTAAAATGGGATTCAGATACCGGTGAATGTCCCAAAAAAAAAATCACATGCAACCGCACTGGTCCAGATGTTTAAAAAAAGGCATTCGATGTCACTCAACATCTTTCTGAAAATAGCTTTACTATTATATTAACGACAATAATAATGAGAAACGCCCATACTAACCCTCTGCATCTCTTTCTGCCTCTCCTTATCCGTGGCTTTGAGCTTCAGCTTCAGCTCAGTAATGGTAAGCTCCAGCTGAGTGCTCTTCTTACGGAACTGTTCCAATTCAGCCTCCATCTGAAACAACGGCATCCTCTGATCAGACAGTCATAAATACCAAGCGCTTGTTATACTGTATTAGTGTGCAATAATAATTTCAAAATAAACTATTTATATAGAAAAGCTAATTTCCAATCAGTGCTTCACATAAAAGAACAAACAAATCATATAAAATGTATAATATACATTAATATACAGTATATCTAATGAAGAGATTCAATCCTAAACAGGAATTTTGTGATGTTGCCAATTTTTCAAATGTTATAGAAGCTGCTGTCAATCACAAGAAAAATGAGTATTTCAGTTACACTCTTATATGAAATAGTTTATACTCTACACAGCCATCTTTTTATTCAAACACATTAGTGATCTAATTTCAAATCAGCCATATTAATGTCCTCCACACTGTTCACTTTTTCTGAGTCTTTAGATAAGAGTCTTTATCTAATAAGAACTTCATTTATTAACACATTTATTTCTTCATTACTGAACTTGCATTTCCTCTTCAGTCCAGACTACACTGTCAGAAAAAAAGGTATGGTTGGGGTCCGTTTGTGAACAGTTAGGGTACAACTGCTGTGGTTGTACCCTCACTGGGTCATAGTTACATATTAAGGTACTAATATGTAGCATTTAGGGGTAAATAAGGTACAAATATGTTTCCAACTGTCAAAGGGGCCATGTCTGTACCATTTAATCCCCAAACAAAGGTACAATCACTTGTGTGACCAAAAGGTTGACAGGAGGATGCCAAACCCTGCAAGTGCATGAAATGGTAAACGGTTATTTTAAACTTAGGCAACATATAGTTATTCACAGTGATCTCAACAATTCAATGAACACATAATTGGCAATCACCCAAAATTAATTCAACATACATGTCTTATAGCAAAATAGCTCATAGCAAAATAGTGGTTGTTGGTTATATGCAAGAGGTTGACCAAAAAAAAATAAAAAATACTTAACAGCCCATATCTTCACTGACTGTGTCACTGGTTCTGAAAAGCACACAAGCACTTGATTAACCTTCTAATGTTTATATTTAGAGCATCGAGACAATAGCTTTTACACATAAAGCAAATGTATTAACTTAAATTACAAAGAAAATTAAAGCTGCAAGCAGCAATTCTGGGGGCCAATCACCCAGGCCTGATGAGCCACACATTCACAGACATGCTACAATTGCTGCCTAAGCAATCACAGGAAAGCAGAGCCATAACTTTATGCAAAGGGATTCAAGAGTGATTTGTAGTTTCACTCATGATGTGTATGTTTTGACCACGGACACTGGTGGAATTCTCTGACTGTAGGAGGAAAGGTCTAGATGAACAAATGGGCAGAAGGGTGGCAAATGTGGTGAAGATTGGACAAAATTTGGAGGAGTAGCAAAAATGGCAGTTAGATATAAGCATTTTTAGCATGTTATTGTTACTTTTGACCAGTAGGTGGTGCTGGCACGAAATTTGTTGCGCAAGCCTCAATTCTTGTTTGGCGGCTTCGTAGTCACATTCATTGGCCCATTACGGACAAACCATATGGAATATTCAAAATTCTTTTGATAACTTTTGTGAGGCTTACTCTGAAGATGACGTTTGCCAAATTTGGTCCTCTCACCAAAATACTTGACTAGGTAAATATGTTGGCCTGACAAAACCAACATATTGTGTTCATATTTAAGCTTATTACTATTATTTATTATGAGACCAGAAATGTTGATAGTAAGGAGTATAACATAACTTGACACGGCGTCTTAAAAATGCGGTGCTCGTGCGCAAGACCCTGAAAAAGTAGTGAGACGCGGCACAACAGTCAAAGATCCTACGCATGTTTGCATAGAAAAGAATTCAAAACCAGTGCGTTTTGTGTGAACTGGCCTTTATATCCACCAAATGTGAGTCTCAATACAGATCACAGACTTCAAAATTCAGTTCCCCTGACTTTTCTAACTACTCTGACCATGTTCACACCGGACGCAAGCGTTGATGAACACCCCGTTCCTCTTTTTAACGCGTCTCCAAGTCAGTCTGAAATTGAATGGTTTATAAATATCATCCGTGTGAACTGACTGATATGAATTTTATTCTGTATATTTAAATATCTCCTGGCCGTTACACAAAACGCAGCTCATGAAGTTTCTAGTCTCTGATGAACTTATTTAAATAATTTAATAATTGCTTTTAACCATATGTGTACGGAGTTATTATAAATGTATTTTTCTAAATTAGCCAATTAAGTCAACTTTTTATACTAATGAATTTCCACTGTAAAAGAAAAAAAAGATACAAAGTCATTCATTTTAATATTGCTGAGATCTAGCCTCAAGCTCACGCTGATCGATCTTTCCTTTCTTTCAGAGAATGAGGTGGATGGGGAAACAACAGAGTGTGGCCTCACAGAGAACATGATATCATACTTATCTGAAGGATCCTTTAAAAAACCAGCCAAATTGAACAATTTTATACGTGACATGAAGGAAGTGGTAACAATAACTCTAGAACCAGTACAACCAGAAAGCAATCAGCAGCCTTCAACTACAGAAATGTAAGTATAACACTGAGTATTATGTATTATACATATGTCTTATTGTGATTGGTATATTGGTGACCATATGAATATGTCACAGTAGAAAAATGTTCACCTTAGTGGCTAATCATTAGTTTTACTAGTAATGCAAGTTCTTAACTACCCCATCCTCACTGCAGAAATGCAACAAGTGGCAGAATGAATACTGGTTTTGTCATTCCACCATTTCCCATAGATCTTCAGACCAGACTCGATAACAAAGAAATATGTCTGAAATCCCCCAAGGACAGACAAAAAATCATTACGGTTCTCCATTAAGCCATGAATGAAAACACAATATAAGTCAGTATTGTGCATAATTTGTAATTTGTTCACCATTGCTTCACTTATATAAATTCAAAGTATTTATGGTGCTTTATAAGTATTTAAAATAAAATATAAGTATTTTATTTTATATCATAGGAGTTTCTAAGGGCCAACTGGTTTTAATTTAATCTTTCAGGTATCCCACCAACGCAGAATATGTGCAAGTTGATAAAGCACTTATTGCAAAATACTCTTTCCTTAAGGATTGGGAAGGGAATGGCTATCTAAGATACAAGGTCTGTTAGACTTTACATATTGTGAAAGGACCCTACCAGTGAAAATAGGAGTTAGTTAAGATCACTGACCCATGGATGATATGTTCTCAGATATCGTTCACATCTCAGAAGTTCTAATTCACTGAAATTGGTGGATTGTTTTTATATACGTTGTAAAAACTGGAGTTTGAAAGGTCACAATCTCTCGGCTGTAGTCCCTGATCTAGACTATTTTTAACCTTTGTTTGTGTTAGCACACGTGGCACCAGTCCCTCAAATGCAAATTCAAAGCAGAGTGTGCACCTCTGGTTCTTGATGATTGTCAGGAATCTGCCCCTCACGGACCAAGCACTGTGTGTAGAAGCGCTCAGCAAGCATACAGCCTGCAGTGCCGAAGTGTGCACTTCTGTGTTGTCATGTCTTTGTTCACATTGCAACATGCGTATTTGTTTTGATTCATGTCCTGTCTCCGCTCTTGTATTGTTATTGGTTGTCTCCAGAATGTGTCATGATTAGTTTTGCCTGTAGGCATCCCAAGCCTTGTCCCTGCCACCCACCTGACCCCAGCCAGCCTGTCACTGACCCACCACCTGCTTCTTGCCAGTATGCCCCATGTCTCCTTCCTAGCTCCTCTAGAAAAAGTCCACATAATGGACAAAGCCTGCCTCTGGACCTTGGGTTTTACCCAGGGGGGCCGGACTGCCACGGGGAAGTACTTGTAGGCGCTTCAGGAGAAGCACACATGGGGGGATCTGTCAGGAATCTCCCTCTTGTGGACCGAGTGCTGTGTGCAGAAGCTCTCAGCATGTTTTGGATTATCCTTGCCATAGCTGTTTGTAGATCACCTGATCTTTGCCTGTTTACGAGTTTTGATTCATATTTTGGATTTGTCTGCCTGCCTCTCAATAAATATGCTTTTACTGCATAAGTCTCAACTCGCTGTACATGACAATGATGAGGTAAGAAAGAGTTAGGAGAAGTTTGGGCACAAGAGTGTGAGACTGGCTGAAGAAACTCCAAGAGCCTGTCACAGTTCTATGTCAGGAGTAAGTATATTCCTGTAGTTTAACATATCTGAGTAATTGAATTAGGGCTACATGATTATGACAAAAATCATAATTGTCGAATATTTCCCGTGATATTGTAATTGTGATTATTAATTTTGATTAACAGAATTTACATTAAAATACTTTTTTGTGGTAGACAACTGCATGCCAAATTCTTTATGTAGATTACACATCCAAATTGGTTCATAGAGCATGCTGTTTAAAAGCAGGGCATAATGTGTCTTTAGTCACTAACATTGCTTTGGTCAAAAATAGCGAACACCAAATGGGTTAAACTGTTGCATCCAATTTTCTTGTTCACCGGCCATTAAAGTCAAAATGTTGCTATGTTTATCATTATGTCAGTCATCGCAGTTTCATCAGTGACTCTCACATGGAATTATAGTTTAGCAGATTCACTCCCGCATTTAAATGCAGTTGTCACTCCTGAAACTTTGCAGAGTGTACATGGCTGGTGGTTCTCTTAGCGGCATGAAAAAACTTTTATTGAAATTGTGAATATACTGTATTATATATGGAAAGCAAGCAAAGAACGCTCACCGAAGCTGTCAATCACTTCAGTTCAGCACAAGCTCGCAGAGCTCTGCACTCTCGCGAAACTCCTGTTATAATCAGTGAAGCTGACTACACTGCATAATGAATTTCTTATTTACATCATGTCTACACTTTGTTGGTTATAATGAGAGGATTCGTGAAAGTGCAGAACTCAGTCAGTGAGCTCGCACTGAACAAAACTGTAAATGAAAATGCAAAACTCTTCCATTTTGAGCAGATTTCTTCTGCAAAGTGACTCATTTAATTGCCTCTGATAGGCCATTGCATTCATGCGCTCTACAGACATGTCTGTGATTGGCTACAAAACTGCATTATAAGTAGTAACCTTTGATGCGATGGGAGTAAATCTAAATATAATAATTTCACAATCACAGCAGCTGTAGTCACGATTATTTTTCCAATTAATTGTGCAGCCCTAAACTGATTATCACTCTTTGTGATCACAAAAATGTAAGGTCAGATGTGTTTGTGCATTTGAGTTTGAACAAATATATGTGCATTCAATATTAGAAACACAGACTGCACAGAGATAGAACTAGAGGGAAATGGCAATGAAAGGGACAACAAAGAATATTGTTAAAATATTAGTTTTAAGACTGTTTTGATCCTTTTAATAGTTAATGTCAATGAGTAAATTTCCCTTTCTGTCAACTACTTTCAGTTGTGTGATGAAGTTGACCGAATCTATTCACTAACTATCAGCTTAAGCCAGCACTTCAAGGAGGGCTTTACCAGTATTGTGCCAAAGGTGCTTGAACATGCTCAAAGAAATATTCCATTGGCCAAAATCTATAAAGAAGCAAGAGAAGAGATGCTTGCAGAAGATCTACCAGGTATTGACATACAACATAGCAGTTTAGTGCTAATCTGTATCTGAGTTTTCTAAGGATTTTGATAGTTTTGTGCATTAAAAGTATAGTTATTCATTTCTACTTTCTATTTGTTGAATATTTAGTTCCCCTATTTAAGGGCTGCGCTTAGTGTCCATACATCCTTGAGAAACTCTGATTGGGAGCTCATGGACCTGACACAGCCTAATTAATTAAACAACGCTTCCTTAACCAACTAGTCACTCAAACTTTCAGCCAATTAGTCAATTATGAAAATAGGCTGTTTTGCAGAGCCCTAGAATGATGTTATAAGCTTTGTCTTACTTGTACAAGTCATCTCTATTAAAAATTTTTTACTTAAAGAATTTATCAGCAACAGCATGAACTGTTGGTAAATCATATGTTAATTTTCTGCTCAGGTTTGCCCTTTCATTTGCAAGTTGTTTTCATTGGTCAAAAATGTTTTCCATACATTTTAATCAACATTTTTTGATATTTCCAGTTAATTAATTTTGTGCAAATTGCTGAAACGTGACTAACAATAAGTAAAGGAAACCACTTACGGAGGATATGAATGAATATGAAAATAGTCTATTTATTAATATTAAAGAAATGATTGAAGATTAATTTTTTGGTATAACAGATTCTGACTTCTGTGCATCACTGATCCTGCTGCCCCACATCTTTTTAGGAGCAAACTGAGAACTTAATCACATTGGGAGTGGTATGCAACTATCGGTAAACTGTCACTCTATGATACTATGATTAATATAAGTCTGGTTATGCAGTTCTGATAGATGTTGTATTATTTTAATGTTTTAATGATAGATGTTTAACATTTTCTTTTCTTTTCAGTGTGACGCTGATACTACATACCAAACGATACAGGTGATAGAAACTGTTTGGAAAATGGTATGCAGGGGAATTGTATTTGAAGAAGGGATAATTGCAGCCTTCAGTGCTTTCTTTGTTTTCATCTTGGCATACCTACCCTACATGGCATACCACCCAACCCTGCAGCATACCATAGCAAAGATTACTGAGGTGGGTGAAAGTTCAGGTGAAAGTTATCCCTCCAATAACTTTCACCTGAATAATTAATATCATATGCTGAATATGCCACGACCATTTCGATGCAGAAGGTATAGAAGAAAAACCCTCACCATAATGAAACTAATTCAACATTTTGGTCTGGTTGCTTCCTAACCATGAACCCAATTTCAGCATCACTTGTGGATTGAATGACTGCAAGTCATCTTTTACAATATATTCATCCTGCACTAGCATAGCGCTGCACTCGCTATTGCATGGCAACACACACAGAAATTAAAGAAAAATTCAGAGAGGATGATTTTGTTTTAAGAACCCCAGAGGTATATCAGTACCATCTGACGTGTATTGAAAACGCTGAGGATAAAAGAATGTATGGTGTACACAATCATTTCCCATTTAATGAACTGAAGTATTTTGATGCGACAAAGGCATTTCCTCCTAATGTAATGCATGATTTATTAGAGAGAGTTATTCCTCTTACAGAGCGCTAGTTCTGAGCTGGGCTTACAAAGAAAAACATATTACTATTCAAGAGGTAAATGAAGAACTTTCAACTGGTCAAAATGACAAGAAAACATTCCAATATTTGCTATTGGGCGGAACCCCATGTGCCATTAAAAATGGCAAGATCCTAAAAAGAAACCACTTTTGGGAAGCTGATAATACTATCCCAGAATTGTGCAAAAGTTTGCTCTAATAACTGTACTGGTATTGGAATGTTTTCTTGTTGCCCCAAAGGTTAAAGGGAGAACCTAGCAATGTTAGATGTACTTCTTTGCAAGTTTCTGACAGAACTAACAGATGTTTTTTTGGGGTGTAGTCACACCCAAGTGTCATTTGATTCACTATTCAAGACTGATATTAATGTATGGATCTTTGCATTCACTTTGGAAGCAAAACATCATTATTTTAAGACTGTTGTAAGTATCTGCTGAAACTGTATTAATATAGCCAAAACTTTAAGTGAGAGGCACCAAATGAGACAACGTTGGGAGTTTTCCCCACATAATATTCTTGATGAATTTGTGATAGTGTTAGGTAGGAGTATAGAGATGCCGTTTTCATCACTCCCATTAGACCTACAGAAAATTCTTACTAGTATACATAGAAATGAGGATTCATCCAGCGTGTTTCAGAAATGACTATTAACAGCATGAAATATTCTTTAAAATTTGATTATGTCCATGCAGAGGAAATTCTATTCTTCCAAATTAAATATATTTTAAATATCAATACCATATGGCTTCTGTGCAGTAACCTTTTAATCACTATCTCTTATGCTTCACTCTTCCATGCAAACACAGTCAAAGTTGAATGGAGTATAATTAAACCAGGGCAAGAGATGGACTTTCAGGCCCTGGACACATACTCTGTCAATGATAAATTGTTTGTAATTCTCAAAAATGTATAAAACGTACAGGTAAAATGAAATGTGTATACTGTTTTTGAAAAAGTGAAACTGCTCAATATATGTATATGTATCCTACTATATTGATGATACATTGTGATACGATGTTTAAAATGTACATCCTGCAAAAAATGTGCACAAAAATGAGAGAATGTAACATTTATAATGTTATTTAATAAATTGTGATGGAATAGCATTTTGGCCTTTTTAATATGCTGTATGGAGTACACATTTGCCATCATGAGGTACAAATGGCTTGTCACTGGGGCAGTACCCTTAAAAGGACAAATCTGCACCATTTATAAAGGTATATTATGGTACCATAGCACTTTTCCAATTTTGATGACACTGTGGTTGATCAGTTCCACTATACTCTTTAAACCACAGTTTGCACCTAATGCAGAGCATTTAATGCACATGTCTAAGACACAGTTGGAATATTAAACATATACATCGATCAGCCATAACATTATGACCACCTGCCTAATATCGTGTTGGTCCCCCCTTTTGCTGCCAAAACAGCCCTGTCCCGTCAAGGCATGGACTCCATTAGATCCCTGAAGGTGTGCTGTGGTATCTGGCATAAAGACGTTAACAGCAGATCCTTTAAGTCCTGTAAGTTGCGAGGGTGGTTCCTCCATGGATCGGACTTGATGGCCAACACACCCCACAGATGTTCGATTGGATTGAGATCTGGGAAATTTGGAGGCCAAGTCAACACCTTCAACTCTTTGTCATGTTCCTCGAACTATTCCTGAACAGTTTTTACAGTGTGGCAGGGCGCACTATCCTGCCGAAAGAGGTCACTTCCATTAGGGAATACTGTTGCCATGAAAGGGTGTACCTGGTCTGCAATGTTTAGGTAGGTGGTATGTGTCAAAATAACATCCACATGAATGCCAGGACCCAAAGTTTCCCAGCAGAACATTGCCCAGAGGCATCACACTGCCTCCACCAGCTTGTGTTCTTACTGTGTTCATAGTGCATCCTGGTGCCATCTCTTCCCCAGGTAAACGATGCACACGCACCGGCCATCCACATGATGTAAAAGAAAATGTGATTTATCGGACCAGGCCACCTTCTTCCATTGCTCCGTGGTCCAGTTCTGGTGCTTACCTGTCCATTGTAGGCACTTTTGGCAGTGGACAGGGGTCAGCAGGGGGCACTCTGACAGGTCTGTGGCTACACAACCCCCATACGCAGCAAGCTGCGATGCACTGTGTGTTCTGACACCTCTCTATCATAGGCAGCTTTAACTTTTCAGCAATTTGTGCTACAATAGCTCTTCTGTGGGATCAGACCAGACGGACTAGCCTTCGCTCCCCATGCGCATCAGTGAATCTTGGGCGCTCATGACCCTGTTGCTAGTTCACCGGTTGTCCTTCCTTGGACCACTTTTGATAGGTACTAACCACTGCGTACCGGGAACACCCCACAACACCTGCCGTTTTAAAGATGCTCTGACCCAGTCATCTAGTCATCACAGTTTGGCCGTTGTCAAATTCTTTCTAATCCTTACGCTTTGCCCATTTTTCCTGCTTCCAACACATCAACTTCGAGAACCGACTGGTCACTTGCTGCCTAATATATCTCAACCCTTGACCGGTGCTATTGTAACGAGATAATCAATATTATTCACTTCACCTGTCAGTGGTCATAATGTTATGGCTGATCGGTGAATATCATACATACTGTATATCTTCCCCTGTGTGTAGGTGTAAAACTATAATCCTCACCTCATGGACCTGTTCCTTCATCTCCTTCACTTCATTCTCTCGTGGCTCAATTTGCTTCTTCAGCTCACTGACTTTGTAATCCAGCACGAATTTGAACTTCTCCAGCTCCTCGTTCTTCTTCTTAAGATCATAGATGCGGTTTTCCTACAGAGAAAAGAACAGATGTCCACTTATATTATTTACAGGTATTCTCTTCATTATTATTCCCCAGATTATTGAAGAAATATTTCTGAGTTGTACAGATATCATACCATACCATTTATCTACATATCTATCTACATACACTCTTAACATTTTAACATAATATAATTGGGGGGGGGGGGGGGGGGGGGGGAGAATGATGCATAAAAAAAGCATAAACAGTGAAAAATACAGTTAAGTTCAATCATAAATTAAAAAACAATTTTTTTAAAAGGTGTCTATTTTTGTAAAAGGTTTCTCCAAACTTGCTAGACATTACAAAAAAAAAACAAAAAACAAAGAAATACACTACTTATCTAAACTTTTTATACACATTATGTTAAAATAAAAATAACAAATTCCCAATATTAAAGCTTAATAGATCACCCATTGCATATTGTTTAGATTAGATTGCCCTTTTTGATGAAGGGTGCCAATATTTATGGAGTTGACTGATTTTTTTTCCTAAAGAGGATATTGTAAATCTCAGAGACAAACTGATCTTTACACAAATCCTTCTCCCTAATGTTCTGTTTAGTAATGAAAGACTCATTTTGAGCTCCACCTTGTCCTGGATGGTCTCGTCTCTCTCCTGGATCTCCCTCTTCAGTCCCATGATGTCCTTCTCCAGAGCCTTGATGACACCATGCAGCTTCTGCTGCTCCACCTTCAGCTTCTCGATGTCCAGGTTGCGGTTGTCAATCTCCCTCTGCAGGCTGGTGAACTGCAGCGACACATTCACACGTTAATCCATCCTACATGGAGCATGTGAACTAGAAATCCGGGTGGGGTGATATGTTAGCATGGCTGCACACCTTCTTCTTCATGACTCTCGTCTCTCCATTGAGCTTCAAGTTGGTCTCCTTTTCCTCCCAGAGCTTGCGTTCGTATTTGACACGGATGTCGTGGAGCTCGAGATCGCTGTCTTCCTCTATCTGCTTCTTTATTTCCTCAAACTCTCGCAACTGCTGCTGAGACTCATCCTGACACTGACGAGACAAGATGAAAATAAGCGTGTAAATCTTAGGCTTCATGATTCTTAAGGCAATGATTTAATATTTGACTTTACAGATGCTACAAAATGATTCGATTCAATTCGATTTAGCATGCTCCAATCGATAAGTTACCAATTTTGTTCAGAATATGGGGTAGGCCTACACTTAATAATGTAGAGAAGCAATATTTTAAAAGTTATATATATATATATTTCTTACACACAAGTTCTCTGTCCTTTTTTGATAATAATTGGTTTATGATTGTTGCCTCGATTTGTTTCATTCGTTGCCTTTTAAATCAATGCATCGATCTAAATCGTCCAGTCATTACACCACTAATAAAAACACTACACACTACATTTTTCAAAGCAAAAACCTACTAAAATTGCACATTTTAATATACTCATGTCTGACAGTAAGGCTTTGAAGAATAGGAAACAACTATGGACCCTTGCTGACCCATCAGGCACTGTCCACATGTATATAGAAATTTGAAAACATAGTTTTGACCCCTGTTTTAATAAGGAAATTCCCGTCCACATGACCAGCATTGAAATGCAAAATGATTTAAAAACGCTCATGACAAACATGAAGATTCATATGAGCGGACTGATGATGAGATGGAGCTACTGCTTAATGTTACACTTGAATACAGTGTTGTCTCTGGTCTTATCCCTCCATCCACAGTGCGGTTTGTGCCACCAAATTGAAATTAAACCACAAACACATTATCAAGTAAGAAATTACAGAGCACAAAGAAGCAACCTGATCAGCAGCCATGATAAACAAAGTCCTAGCACAAAGTCACAACACATGCGAAACACACACAACAGCCATGCGCAGGTTCACACTGTGATGTCAGCGTTTTCAAAAACAACATTCCCGTCCACATGAAAACAGAGATATTTTAAGATTCTCTACCTTGCAGGGTATTTTTTTCAGCGACCCAAAATGCTGGTTTCATGTAAACAGGCTACCCCTATATGTGTGGATGGGGCTTAAGTGTAGGCACCCTATTTAGTGCACTAGATGTCAAATTATCATACTTCAGAATACATGTATGCTCCTAACATGTATTAAATGTTGATTACTGTATTCCTATTTTTTTTTGTCACCCAAATTCTCAAACCACACCCAGTTTTTCAGTGACGATCTATAAGCATGTACTAAACTTCACCTTGCAGCCGAACAATGGAGCATTATTTATGGGAGCTGCTACATTGCAAGGATCAGAAAGTCAGAAGTTATTTGGGTGATAATATCTTTCCAGTTTGTAGTTGACTTTTTTAAACACGTACTATGCCTGCTATTTTAATGAGATGCAAAAAAAAAAAAAAAACCTGTGAGCTAGTTTAAGAGCTGCAGAATTAATCCCAAACAAAAGAAATAAACAATAATAATGTGGGTGGGGCCAAGTCAAAAAAAAAGAAAACAGAAGGTAAGGGTTCTGCAGTACGACTTCCTTACCTGGCCCAGCTCGAGCACCTTCTCCTGCAGCTTGGCCTCATAGAACTGCGTCATGTCCTCCAGGGCACGCAGACGGCCATCCTCCAGATCGTGCAGCTTCTCCTCATAGCTCTCCTGCATCTTCTGCAATTTCAGCTGCATCTCCTGGTGCTTCTCGTACTCCAGCATCAGCTTCTGGTTGTTGGTGGATTCTGAGAGCAAATTCATCTCCAATCTCATATTTTCATAGTTCACAAAGTGTTAAAACACAACATGGTTTCGCTTATTATTAATATTATGTTGACGTAGCAGGAAAAGGGGCAGAGCCATCAGAGGCCACAGCAGTTTGGCTTTCTTTTAAAAGGCTGATGCACACAAATGTAAACTGAATGTTTTTGTCCTTCAAAGTGAAAAGTTTAGAGTGTGGGCGGTTTCTGTGGAGGCTGCTAATGATGTGAGGTACCAGTAATTTCTGCTGGAGGTCCTTTTAAAACTTGATAACCCTACAAAATGTAGAACCCTTGAGATCTTCACTTTTACTAGAAAATTTTTTTCCTTTCATAAAGGGTTTTCAAGTCAAATAACAAACCAAATCAAGAACCATTAATAACCAGTATTAATTAAAGACAACCCTTTAAGAAAAATCCTTTTTTTCTAACAGTGTATGTATTAATAGGGTAAATGTGCAGTTCAAACTCCAAATTTGTTGTTGGGTTAATTTCTAAATTTGCATTTAGGCTCCAGAAACTTTTTTTTACAAAGTTGACTTTTCTCTGAGGTATAAATTTGAGGTTGCACACATTCTGTTGTTGGGTTCTATGTTGCACACATGTACCATTTTACTGTCAGGAATCCTATCTGATAGGGAAACCTTCTGTTGTTGGCTTCCACATAGAACCTTAAAGAGTTCCCTTAGAGGAACAACCTAAGAATCCTTAAGGGATGTATAAACATCCAACTAGTATGGAATACTACAATGTTTATTTCTGTATGCTTTTTTATAAATCTGAAAAAAATAAAAATGGCTTCGGAATTTAAGCAGACGTTTCAGGTTTAAAAAAATAATTTCTGTAAGCTCTAAAGCCCAGGCTCGACGTTAAAGTATAAACAAGTTGCTGTAGTAAGCACACAGCTGACCTGTAGTGAGTGTATTTACCCAGATCGTGCTGCTCTTTAGCGTATTTCTCTGTAATGTCCTTTAGCGCTCCCTGGTGTGTGACCTCCTGCTTCTCCTTCTCCGATTTCAGCACCTGCAATGTGAGATATATACAGCTCAAATCTTGTTTATTTTCCAACATGCATCAAGATATAACTGTTTTTCATTGCATTACATTATTTCAATATTGTTTTTTCAATACATTAAAAACAGACAAAATCTAAAATGGTTATATTATACGTTTTATTTAAAGGGTGACACTATGGTTATTTTAACATGGCACACTCCCAACACGCTTTGTAACAGTCAGACGTAAAGCTGTAACTTTTCCGACATCTGCTCAAAAATATGCCACCCCCGGTCTTGCTAATATGTTTGTGAATCAGGAAGGTCTGACCTGGTTTTGGGTTGTAAGCGACTCTATCTGCTGGCTGAACTTCTCTGTGAGTTCCTTGATCTTCTCATTGTAGTTCATGTCCTTAAGACGTAGCTGGTACTCATTCTCCATCTTCAGCTCTTCCACCCGGGTCTTAAGTTCCAGTATGATTTGGTTCTGGATGGTGACAGAATTTCATCACATTAAAGATCCTGAATATGAAAGGCTAATTTGTGTGTGTCTGTTTAGTGAGTGTGTTGTGGGTGATTTACAAAGAATAAGTGAGTCAATATGATGTCATATAGAAATTCAGGAGAGTAAATATTTAAAATGAGATTTTTTTTGTATGAGCCAATTGTTCTTTATAGTCGTGTTCATAGAGTCCAGATCTCCTGAAAGAGCGAAACTGAAAGCACAACTCACTGCACTTCTGTAATCACTTTCAAGTAGAACACTGATTAAAGATACTGAGACATGTAAAAAAAGGAATATGTGTATGAGTGTGTTCATAAAGTGAAATTGTATAAGAGAAAATCTGTTATAAGAAGAAATGTCACCACAGTTTTGAGGAATGCTTCCACAAGTTTAATACCTGCCCTTCAGTCGTAATAATTTGTTGACTTTCAAAATGAACCATTTTACAATTTTACAAAAAATATCCACATTTGAATTTACATAAAACTTTGTGTTTGGCTCAGTAAAAAAGTTTACAGAGATTATAGTAAAGTCATATTGACCTCAGACTAAAAAAGTGTTTGTAAATCTGAAACAAAATGTGGCTGCTAACTGGAAATTGTGCAATTGTGTCGCTATAATTTTTTAAAAAATGATCAGGGTCATTGGAGATTCCTTTGTTGTTGCCGCATACATGAGATCACAGACACTCATGATTGGCTGATGTTGGTGTGATTGATGGACTCCTGGCCACAGATGAGAGCAACATCGTCGGGATTCGGACTCATGAGCTCAAGATGATAGGGAGAACGCTTTTCTGTTGTACCACTCAGGAGCCGAGATTCCATTAGCAAAAATCGAGCATGAGGGATAAAATCATTCCTGTCCACCAGACTCAGGTTATAGATCAAATTAGGTAAGCGATATTAAGGAGTTTTGGGCAGTTACTATGTAAAAAACATCAGCACTTATAACACATTAGATTTATGAGAATATATTGCTCATGTTTATACCTTTTCCTCCAGATCAGACTTGGTGATGAGAATCTCCTCCGCATAGCTCATTTCTTTGTCCCTCTTCAGCCCGCGTCCTTCCTGCTCAGTGATTTTCCAGATGAAGAGACAGCCATCTTCTGAAGCACTCAGAAGGTACTGATCATCGAACGTGATCACCATCTGTGGTGGTGATGAAGGGACATGCTTTTTCACCACACTAGGGCTGTATGAATTATTACAGGCCTGTATTATTATTATATATTATTAGTATGAATTATTGTTCTTTTAGAGTTTTACCCCATTTTCTCAACTAATTCTTGGGAGAGTAAACGCTAAGACGTGCATCCTCGCCAAAATCTTTTTAAACTGTTGCTCATGCGACATCACAGAATGAGAGAGCACGAATTCACAGGGAGTTGCACGTCGGACACGTTACATAATCAAGGCCTAATATTAAACTGATTAAAAAACACATTGTTATTTAACAAAAAACAGCATGTGTAATTGCTGATATGGTGACATTTTCTGTAAGAAGACGTTTATTTAATATTTATGGAAGGAGTCTCCAGTGTCAGTGCTTTGTAATAGTCAGAGGTAAAGATTTAACTTTAAGTTTACATTTTGTGGTTTCTGGATTTCTCTCTCTATACAGTATATATCATTGACAGTAAAACTATTTCTGTTATCTTTATCTCAGCATAATATCACACCCCTACACCACACACATACTTTAGTGATGGGACCAGAATGGGCCTGGTACTCTGTCCAGTCTTTTTGCATGAGTAAAGGGTACTTGATGGCCCTTATGGTGCCGCTGCTGGTCCCGGTGAAGAGTGCTCGGCCTGAGCGAGTCATGACAATGGATGTGTAGCTCACATCATCGGAGGCCACTTCCCTCAGGATCTAAATGCAAAAAATACAAATTGAAGCAACCTTTTCACATTCAATAAAAATACATACAGTGGATGAAAATATGGAGAAAACAAGACACTGGGTCATTTATTTGTTTGTTTGTTTGCAGTTGTGGAAACAGAAGGCAGGATAAGTTTGAGGTAAAACAACAGCAATTTTCTTTATTTTTATTCTTTTTTCTTTGCTAAATAAGCCAACACTACAATCAACATTCCTCACTGTTGCCTTTTTGCCTCCTTTCACCTGTCTCTTCAAGCCCTTGTGGTAAAAAAACAAACAGTTTTCTGGACTTGCCTTGCAGTCCTGGATCTCCTTCAGCGTGCAGTCGTTGCCCGCGGCGAGAATGCTCCTGGTGTCAGGCGAGATCGCCACGCTGGTGTAACTGCACGACTTCAACACGCTCTCGGACTCACGTTGGCCATTCAGAGCATTCCACTCATACACGGCTCCGTCCATTCCACACGACACCAGACGACTGTCATCAGCACTCCACACCACTGACCGCACCTGATGGGCCAGAGCTGTGATTATCTTACACATATACACATTCATGTATTCCTTATATATGACCATGATATCATGTAATTACATGAAAATATTTTACATAAGAATGTTTTTATTGGCAATTTTTTTATTCCATTAAATTTGTTTTGCATTTTTTATGTACGTGATATTAATTGTTTTGTGTTTTTAATTTTTATATAATCATATTGATATATGATATAACATGGATTTATTTGTATATATATTTAATAAATTATTATTATTATTATTATTTATATTTTTTATTCTTTTCCATTTTATTTTCATATTATGTTTGTATATTATTGTAATATACATAATAATAAGTGATAATTGTATGTAATTTTTTGTATATTTATACAGTAAATAATATTTTATTTTGTTTTATTTATCTATCAGGAATCTTGTCAGCTTAGCCCATGTTATCCAAAAGATTACTGTCAGTACTGAACATTATAAACATGTAGAATATTGCTTAAAAATGATCTTATATTATCCTGAAAGTTAACTAGCGTTACCAGTAAAGATTTTGAACAATTTAAATTCCCTCAGAGATTCTGTCAGGTTAGCTCATGTGGGCTTGCCGGCTATCAAAAGCTGTAAAAAAAAATAATAATAATAATACATGTACATGTGCAGTATGACCTCCTTCTTCCAACTTCTTCACTTCCGTATATAAACAGGAAGCCACGCCCACTTTCAGCCACCCTCATTTCTTTATATATAAAACACATTTTGCATGCTGACAGAGGAAACTCAAGTTGCACTGACCTTGCCACTGTGACCTTTCAGATTCAGGATGTTGTCAAAGGTCGTGGTGGAGTAGAGATGAATCACATTACCGTTGACAGCAGCAAACATGTGACCCCCGTGGCTGAACACACACTGAGGACACACAGAGCGTTATTTCACACACTATTTCTTCACATTAGATACAGGGGGGTCCTCTACTAATCAATGGTTTTACTTCAGAAGTTGTACTTGAATTCAGTCTTTCACATGTGCAAAACAACACTTCCTTTCCATTTTTCTGCATTAATGAATATGTAATTTGGGGTGTTTCTATACAGAAGTGTAAAATAATGGGCAGAGACAATACAAATAGATTAATTTTTTTCATATGCAGCCTGGATCACTTCAGGACCATGTGTGTGAATTAACACAATTGAAGGGCAGGTATTAAATTTGTCAAAGCCCATCTGAAGACAAAACTAAATTTTATTAAATTCTACTGAAGCTTCATAAATGGAAGTACATCTCAATATCTTAAAATACAGAGAACGGCCATTAATACAGCAGAAGGTTGGTTTTATATTTGATATCTGCTGCATGTTCACAACTACAATTCAAACGGCCATATTTGGACAGGGATTAGTTTTACATCACTGTCTCATATGCTCAGAACACGCACAGTGAGTGTTTGTCAAGGCAGATCGGTGAGGATGCACCTCTCGGCAGCTGCGCACGGTGAACTCCTTGAAGGTGCGGATGTCATCAATGAGCAGGTTCATGAGGCGGAGCTTGTCAGAGAAGCCCGCCAGGATAAAGAGGCCGGATGGGTGCAGTGCCACACTGTACGACTCCTCTTGGAACTCCTTATACAGCTCCAAAGCACTGAAGTAAAAAAAAATACTACACCATCATTCAGTCCCAAAACATTCAAAGCACTGTGAAACAGCAGACACTGTAACGATGATGATGATGATGATGATGATGCACAAACCATAGATTTATTCCGTTTCCAGAAATCAGATCATATCAGATCGTATTAATATAATGTCCTACTTTTTAATGCATGTCTCCTTGCTTATCTGTCTGACCATTTTCCTTTTCATTTTTGTTTTTTGTTTTTTTATGGATGCACTGTTTCTGTCAGCCTAATATTTTTTTGTTTGAAAAATGGCACTTTCACTTTTTAACCAAAAAATATTTTAACTCAAAAGTTCCCATGTTTCACTGAATGACATTTCCACAACAGGTTTAATTTCTCCTCCTGAAGACAGGAGGCATGGTATTGAGGTCCATATTGCAGATCATGTATAACCGTTTTATATTATATATTATTTTATTTATTGTCAGCTTTGTTTTGTGGAACTAACTAACATTCTTTTACATGGTCAGATGTGCCAATAACAGAGGATTTTTTCATTACCACATAATTTTCAATTAGTCATTAAGGAATTAATTAATTTTCATGAATAAAGCATAAAAAGCATTTTATATTTATTTTCTAATGAATAATAATGAAAAGTAGGGGATTTTGTTTTCAGTTTTGGTTTTTGTTTGCCTTTCTAAATATAAACTCATGGTGTATATGGTGTATATTGTATGTTTTAATAATCTTGTAATATAGATTCAAGCAGAAGGATACTCAAAAAGGATGCATAGAAAACAGAGAAATATCAGACTGTAGCTGCTCTTACCCAGTTTCATAATTCCAGATGCGTATGGAGTGATCCATGGAGCAGGTGGCGATGAGCGGTTTGCGGATGCAGACAGACAGACCGGTGATGATCCCAGAGTGAAAAGAGTGGGAGAGAAACTCAAAGTGAGCCCGCATACCCTGATAACAAACACAACATATGAACAAACATCAGTACAGTGAAATTCATCGATGGCATTCATCCAGAGTAAAATATTCCATGGCATGTTCCCATGGTACCTTGCTCATCTCAGCCGAAGCGAGTGCAATGAGATAGATTTGGCCGCGGTCTGTGCTGGTGGCCAGAGTCTCCTCTGATGGGCTGATACACATTGTGGCAATCTCCTGCTGCTCTGCCTGACTTGGCTCATTGCTGCACGGGTCCGGAGGTATCTGGAGATAGGAGGGAATAAAATATGATTAAAAACCAAGGAGTTACAGTTGATGCCAGTGTGAGAATTTTGACAGGCACTGTTGGTTTTACTTCCTGGTCTGTCTCCACCTCTGTCCCCTCATTTTTTGTTTGCTAATGTAAGCACCTTATTTCAGTTTCCCTCTCATTATTCCACTGCATTTAAGCAGCTCACTTTCATATGTGTGTTGTGAGGTTTTGTATTTTGCTTCTGATTGCAGTTCCAAGCATTCTTTCTGGTTTGTTTTTATGTTTTCCTTCTCTCCTTTATCCAGGTTTTTCCCACTTAGATCTGTTATCTCATATTTTTGTCCTTGGACTTTTTACTGAATATGCTTGTGCCTTCTGATTTGGATTATTCAGTAAGGATTTACTCATGCTTATATCCACCTGCCTCTGAGTTCATGACACTAAAGGACATATAACATATTGTCTGCATATGTATAAATACTTGGATGACCACAAAAAAACAAGTCAGTACTAGGGCTTTTGCACAAAGGTACCACTCATTAACAAATCAGACCCAAGCTCCACCCAGTGCTTCAAGTGGACGAGCTGATCAAGCACTGAAGAAGGCCTCACAAAAGAACACTGGTATCTTGCTTGAACAGGAGGCTTGGTTCCAAACAGACTGAACCCCCTAGAATCCACTGTTGGTACCATGTCCTGCATTTCAGGCAAACTTCCAATGCCTCATTCATAGCATATTTGATATGCTGGAGCCTACATGGACATCGTCATCCACTTCCAAGAGCTGGGTCCAAACATCTGGTCTACTTCAGGCGAGTGCACGGCAAGGGTCGGAAAGGGTCTCAACTATCCACTAATCCAAAGAAATACCACTTGAGACTCATTAAAAACCCAACACTTGAGATATAAGATTGTCACGCCTGTGTCGTTTGGATCATTTATCATGCACTATAGGTTACCTGAACTAAAGTTTCCCTGGGTTATCCGAGTTTAAATTGATGCAAGAATGTGATAACGAGATGATGTGCGCAGGTTTGTGTCTTGGCCTATCGGACGGGACTTCCGCTGCTTGATGAGCTGAGACGAAGGTTTCGCCACTGGATTTTATTTTTATTTTTGTTTTATTTTATTTTTGTTTTAACACGGTTTTGTTTTAGATGCTCATTCTATATCGGATTTTGGGATTGCGGATCAGAGTCATCGGTGAGAGGACGGTGCTTGGCTGGAGTTTCCCTGTGTTGCATGGAAACCTGTTGCTATAGAGACATAATGACACTGCCTGTGTGCGTTCACCTGTACGGTTTGTGTTTTCGGGAATATTTCATCTCACTAGCAGAGGACTTTTTCGTGGGTGGATTGTGATTAGTGATGCTTGACTATTGTGACTTTGAATACTTGTTTGAGTGAGCAGTGGAGACTTCTTCTACAGCTGTGGAGGAGAACAAGGACAGTACAGGTTGTGCATATTGAAGGAAAAGAACTTAAGAGGTTTAGTATTAAATGGACATCATCACTGTGAAAGCGGGAAGGGACTGTTGCCACTAGGAGCCATTTCATGCATTTCATCAAGGCATCCCTCAACCCAGGCAATAAATAGGCCTCATTTTGGTGATTGGACACTGCTTGAATCTAATTTAGGTCATATTGATGATGTGTCTTCACTTTCTTTTTGGAACAGTCCTTTGCATGTGCCAGTTAAGCTGAAAAATTTTCAAATAATGGCCACTTTAGACACGGGTGATTCATTATCTGCGGTAAGGGGGGATATACTGATAGCCACTGAAGATGGACAACCTGATTTCATGCCTTAGGTGTCCGCTCCTCTCAGGTTGGCAGACTCCGAACCCTTAGGGACTACCTGGCTAACGTTTTGGCTCCAAGGGCAGCATTTTTATCATAGGTTCACTGTTCTGCCCAGTCTAACTGTGCCAACTACTGTATTATTGGGGATGGATTTCATGCTTAGAGCTTCGGTCAACATTCACATTCCCAGCAGAACAGTAACCATTGGGAACATTGATGGGGATGATGTTGAGGGTATTCAGTTGGAGGATCATCAAGGTGTATTCAAGGGGCCGACTTTAGGTGGCCTGCAGGCCTCTCAAATAAATATCACAGTAGCAACCAGTGGATCATCATTAGTTAATGAACAAGGACAGCAGCTCAAAGGGCTGCTGGAGAGTTTTGAGGACCTATTCAGCAGTCGTTTAGGACGCACTATGTGGGCAGAGATCTCAATTGACACTAACGTCACTGTTCAGGACAGTCACCCTATGCCTCAAATTGATGACTCATTAGATTTCTTGGCAAAGGGAAATTTCATCAGCACAATTGAGCTCACCAGAGGTTACTGGCAGGTTGAGGTAGAGAAGAGCTATCACCTATTCTGAGGTTTCCTGATTTTGAACAACTATTTTACATCCACATGGATGCACGTGATGCATGGCTAGGGGCAGCAATGATGCGTCTGGATGTTGATGGCGAGAGATTGCAGTAGCATATGCTAGTCAAACTTTGAATGTTTGTGGTTGATATGGGCGCTTGAGCATTTCAGACCCTATATTGAAGGACTGCGTGTCACCGTGTACACAGATCAGAGTAGCTTGCAGTGGCTGATGTCGTATCCTAATCCTTCTGGTCAGTCGGCGTGTTGGTGGCTTTGATTGCGGGATTTTGATTTCAGCATCATGTATAAGCCTGAAGTCCCCAATGCTCTTTCCCAGATAGCAGTTGGCCCATGGATATCTTGCCTGACTATGCTGTCATAGAAGGTTTGGACCTTCATACCCAAATATTACTTGAGCTGAGGGAAAGAAACCAGATATGGCAGCTCCAGCTGGATGATGCTGAAGCAGGTGAGCTGCTCTGTAAGTTGGAAAGTACACAGGCTGATGAGGGAGATGATGATTTTGAGGGCCGTTACACTGTACAAGATTGTACTACAGAGCTTATTGTACTACAGAGACATTACCATTCAGTGTAGCTTACACCCATGGAAAGAATTGAGGTTGGTGGCGCCATTGGCAATTTGAGGATCTATCCTAAAGTATTATCATGACCGCCCTATTCTGGGGCATCTTCGTGTCAAAACGACCCTTGCCAGGCTTAAACTGATTTTTTTGGCCTAAAATGAGGGGTGATGTGCGCACATATGTGTCTTACCAAACCATCCCAGCAGAAACTGGTGGGTTTGATGGTCCCTGTGAATGTGAATGAACCCAGAGAGTATGCAGGGGATGATTTTGTGGGCCCATTGCCAAATACAGGAATCAGTTCATTTTAGTCTTTGTTGACTATTTCAGTGAATGGGTAGATGCAAGCGCTGTCAGGGAGGCCATTGCGCAAGTTGCTGCAGGCAAGTTCCTCGCTGACGTTTTTGCAAGGCATGGGGCTCCAAAGCACCTCATTTCTGATAGAGGGGCTCCTTTTGTGAGTGAACTGTTCAACACAGGAGTTGAGATGGGGTCGGATCATAGGCTAACAACAGCATACGACCCCCAAACTACCGCTGAAGAACGAGGCAACAAGACGTTGATAACTGCCATCAGGGCATATGTAAAGGATAAACATACGTCTTGGGACAGATATATTCCACAGACTTGTTTTGCGTGGAGGACAGCACCCCATGAAACCACAGGTCAGGCATGGATGCTTTATGGGAGGGAGCTGGCCACCCTATTAGACCACCTTGCACAACCACCTACTGATGGTTTGGATGACCCTTTGATTAGTCAACCTGAAGCTCTGCGAAGCTCCATATCAATGGCTCTTTATCATGCAAGGCTGGAGGCTAGCCATATAAAACAGAAGAGTCATTATGACCTCTGTCGACGGCCAGCTGCATACGGTTTTGGAGACTTAGTGAGTTTGAAAACATACCCGAGTTCTGATGCTGCAGGGAACTTTGCAAGTAAATTGGCTCTTTTATGTGTGGGTCCTGTAGGAATCGAGACTATCAAATTAAGGAAACTAACTGTCTCTACAATCACACAGAGAAACACGGAGACACAGAACGCCTCAACCAAGAAAGGACCGAGCCGGAGCTGGAGCTGGAGCTGAAGCTGGAACCCGAACCAAGCTGGAACAGCAAGAGAACCTGCATCAGGAGGTCCTCAAGACTGGCAACCTCGAACTTCGACTGAATCAACCTTCTCCCAGCCGTTCAGACTCCAGCCTCCCTCTCCTGCGACGATCCAGAACTCCTCTAACATCCGCCAACTCTGATCCGACTAGAACCTGCTGACCGACACCAACTCCCGCCACTCATCACCCAAGCAAAGCAAGTATTGATACCTCCCAACTTCATTTAAGCTGGTGCAGTAAACCTAAACTCTTTCACCAACTAATGCTGATACAGAACGATGGCTCACTCAGGTCAGGGTCTAGTAAAATGGTCATGCATATGCTTCAGAACTCAACTCTCTGGTTATTATCACTGGTTCTTCTCATGTCACATACCCACATGTATGAATGTGTATGTCTGTGTGCGTGTTGATTGTGTGTGGTAAGTTAGGATGTGTGTGCGTGTTGATTGTGTGTGGTAAGTTAGGATAGGTGTGTAGTAGTTAGGATATGTGTGTGTTGGATATGTGTGTAGTAGTTAGGATATGTGTGTAGTAGTTAGCCTGTGTGTGTAGTAGCTTAGTACAATAAAGTCTCGTCTATGTTCAAGGTGATGTTGTTCTGTGATTTCCTGCTCACCATCTGAGTTCCTAGGGTGCCCGATCTGTAGTACCGTGCTCTATAAAGGTTGTCCTCAAGGGAAGTTATTACTGTCGACGGCCGCGACTGTAATGACTTGCCAGAGTGAATAAGATGCCTCATCAAACCTATTTTGATAAAATTCCCTAAGATAATCAATATTACTGATTACATTAATAATCTTTACGTCATAATGAGTATAAGACACAACTAAGTCAACATCTAATGAGCTAAAAGTTCTTATATAATGGTGGAGAATACGTCAGCTTAATTTAAATGAGCTAAACTTCCCTACAGTCCTTATCGAGTTGTTCAAAGGCTGTCTGAGGTAAATTATAGGCTGGCCAAGGTTGATAATAGTCAAGACATGGGTGTAGTGCATGTGGTAAATCTACAGCCCTTTCACACTTGGCAGACAGTTGAATCACAGGCTGCACAAGTGCCCGGGCAAAGCATAACTGATGCTCCTGTTGTTAATCAGGATTTTCAGGACTCAACCGGCGGTGTTGAGCTGGGGCAGTACCCAATCTCCTGTATTGGATTGAAGGAGGACTTGCAACTGGTGATCCATTTTTGATAGTGCAAGGCACTGCAAACACAAGGGGGAAAGATGATGTTTTTATTGACCCTCATGTTTAGACTAATCCTGACCACAGCCCTGTACAACCATGTTCCTACAATTTAAAGCTTAGGGTACACCCTAGAGTGACTACGGACTGTAGACTGGTAACGGTCTGGGTGCATTTTGCCTTAAGACCCATGTTTGGGGTTTCGCAGCCCCTCCATTCAGAGCGATTGTGAGTGAGTGAGTTAGGCTATGCCATTATTGTTTGTGCTTCTAAAATAGAGATACATTTGCAATGGTAACCTGTGTCGTGTGGATCATTTATCACGCACTGTAGGTTGCACGTGATTGGAAAGAATAACTGCACCCACACCAGCCCTTTCTGGAGAAGACTGGACACCCCTGGCATAGACACTTTAAGATATTCTCCTTAGCCTCTTCACTTTCAGGGCTAACCAGCTGTAGTGGAAGAGCATCAAGTGGACAGTAAAGGACTTGCAATATCACTTCTGGACCAATGGACTTCCTGGGCAATGGAACCTCTGGATTACCACTAGTTAGATCTGAGCACAAACACAATTGGAAGGATGAGATCTCAACTCCAGCAGCAGAACAGGAGCTAATGACAATTTAATGTTGCTTCACATGCTAACATTCTCCATGCCTGTGCTACGCAGGGTTAAATCTACCTCCATGTCTCGAGCACCAGAAGCCAACCACACAACTGGACATATACACCGAGTTGTGAGGTAACTACAATACAGATGCATTTTGTAAGTATACACTATTTGTCGCCCCCTCACTACCCACTGCAGGACCACCACTGACCAGATATTAATTTGGGGGTGTAGATTTAGAGAGTCTGTACTCACCCTTATTTCCCTGATTTGTCTATAACTGTCCTTCTCCTCAGTTTTCTCAAACAGACACACAGTTCCTGGACCAGCTGAACATGCAAAGCCTTTAGAATAAGCCTTGATGATGGTCACTCGCGGCATCAAGGCCGGAGCTGATGGGGTCTCGTCCTCCTTTTGTCTGTGGGGAAATGAAAGCCCAGTAAAAATGATGTTGTAATAAACTACACCCCCATTTGCTAACTCCAGGAATGTCCTTCCCTGAGATCTAAGCAAGGTTGTGTTTCAGCATCCTCAATCTTCAGTGGTTCAGTGCTTCTCCCTGTCTCCATTCCTACCTCTTGAGATAACATCTAGGATAACAGTTGATTATTTTTTTTCTGCACTTACTAACACTTCTAAAGCCTTCTAAACATCTTATGCACTTACTTAAATCCACACCTTGAATTAAACCTTTACAGTTACAGACTATTGAACCTTCACTGAAATAGAGTGCTTGCCAAAGGTAAGTACAAACTACTTCAGGATAATAAAAGTTAAACAAGCCAATTAAACAAGACAGGTTGATTCTCTACCTCACAGTCTCCTGTTCAGTTATCTTGCTGGCCACGCTCATCTCCCAACGCAGGTCTCCTGACTCGAACACCAGCAGTCGTCCCGTCTCCGTTCCAGCGATGATGCGCTCCTCAGACATCCATGCGTGAGACAGGATGTTCTGCGTCTCCAGCTTTGCAGAGTTGGTCTGTTTCAGGGAGCCGTCCACATAGCGGAAAAGCTTGAACACACCATTCCCGCTCACACAGATCTGTGTATTGTCCTGAGGGTTAAAGCTGACCTGGAGAAGTGGGAAAAGAAAATGATCTGTACAAGTGCTTTCACTTGAAGTACAGTTAATTAAATGCTAATATTTGTGTCCAAGAGAGAGTTCATACCAGCGCTTTTTTACAGACATAAAGCAATTTAAGGCACAGAGTTTGCAATGTTTAGTCAAGTGTGATAACTGTTTTTGAACCTAGGTAAGGATTTGGTAACCCATTTCCAGTTCCCCAGGCACAGAAGCCACACCTCTTTCATTAGGACTTACAGGCACAGTGCCAAGCCTCTTTCATCAGGACTGACAGGCACAGTGGCACATTAGACTACTGAGATTAAGAGAACCATAGCCCATGCCTACTTTACCATGACTGACAGGCAGAGGTCACATGACTCACCAAGACAGTGGTCTATCAGATTCAAAAGGACAAGGCACACTTGAAGTTAAAAATGCAAAGTTGTGCTTCAAAAGATGCGTAAAGGAGGTCATATTTCTCCATCTGGGATGAACCATCCCTGAAAATTTGAGTAAATCTGATACACCACATTTCAAGGTATCAAGATGACATGAATCCTAAAGAGTTTAAACATCACAGAACTTTAGACCATTCAGCAGAACTGATAAGGAAGCTCGGATAAGCAGAGTAATGTCTTCAGAATTGTAATGCAAGTCTACTCACACTGATTTTTTATCTTCTAGACATATAAAATTTCTACCTGATAGACAGGGCCGGCATTTGTGCTCTTCACTGTAGCCATGACCTTATTTTTCTCCCACACCCAGTAGACGAGGGTCCACTCGGGTCCTCCACCCTGGCCCAGCAGGTACTTTGAGTCAGGAGAGAATGCCATACAGACAAACTCCTGCACGTTGACATTGCCACCCGTCAGCACCTTCTTTTTACGGCTCTGTTCATGCTGCAGATCGTAGATGGTGATGGTGCCTCTCTCGCCGCACTCTGACACAGCCAGATAGCGCCAGTTGGGGCTAATGGCAAGAGCCTGCATGCCCTGGCTCCTCTCTGTACCTGTGGGGTAACACATGCAAAAAAACAACCATTTACATACAATTCCATCTTGGAAAATAGGGTCACATCCAGGAATGAAATTAAGATTTCTGAGGTACTAGAACTTTACTTCTTTTATAGGCTGGACAATATGAAATATATTGTTATATATTAACTTCATGATACCTTTTTTCTGATTATTGTTTATATCTTCAAGCATCAGTGCTTCTATAAGTCTACCTGAAGTACTAATTGAACATTAAGGTATAATTTTTCTACCAGCTTCATTTTCTCTTCTATTCCTTGATAAATACATAATTATTTCTGTAAATTTTGTCTAAAACCGCTGTGAAGGTATAGTGTCTCATAATGTTGTTCTGCTATTTCGTTGACACTTTGTTAGCAAACAGCAAAAGTAAATACTGAGACCTCAGAATTGGTTTTAGTGGGCAATTATGTGATTTTAAGATATTAAGCAATAAAATGTAATTAAAAAATGGACTAATGGTTAGGCCTTGGTGCTCTTGCCGCCACAGCCCAGCCAGGGAACAGAAGACAGTGCACTTCCAGTGCTGATCCCAAGCCTGGATAAAACTGGTTAGATTTGCATCAGGAAGGGCATCCGGCATAAAAACTGTGCCAAATCAAATGTATGGACCAATGATCTGCAGTGATGACCCCTAATGGGACCAGCCGAAAGAAGAACAACAACATTTTTGCGTAAGCCTTTCTTCCAGCTTTAGTGGCACATAAATAATTACAAAAATAATACTCTTTTACCAAAAAATTCAAATAAAATATTATGGATGATCTAACTGGGGTTGGCTTTACATCCAGAAATATATTCTAATATGTTATCATTTCTATAGCAACAGCTCATTCACACGGACATGTATGGCAGACGCTCCACATAAACAAAAGATATGTGTAATCGTTGCTATGATGAGTTTTCTGTAATGGAAGGATGAGTTTTCATTTATGGAAGGAGTCTTCAGTGTCAGCATTAGTAACAGTCAGAGTTAAAGCTGTAACTTTTCTGAGTTTATGCTTTCCGGTTTCTAAGTAACACGATAAGCTGTGTGTGTGTGTGTGTGTGTGTGTGTGTGTGTGTGTGTGTGTGTGTGGGTTGGGGGGGGGGGTGTCTTATTAACTTAAAGAGATAGAACAAGAGGGTGGTGAGGGAACGACTGTTTATAGCTGCTATAACTTAAGTGAGAACAGGAACTAAATTGTTTCATGTAACCATAAACGGATAAAAACTCTGGCATGTAGTATGTCGTCTTTAATAAACAATGCTGTGGTATAAGAGGAATAAAACATGTGGGGATGTGCTGTGGTGACAGTAACTCAGTGTTTCACCGCACACATTGTTTTATTAATTGCTTATCTCACGCACTCACCTGCAATGAACTTGTAGCATCGTTGGTGTATGTTGTAGCGCGCGCAGTTGTTCCCGCACGGAAAAATGACCGTTTGCTCGTCAAGAAAGTGCAAATTATTTCTTACTGCTGCGCGCAAACCGAAAATATGGTGCAGGTGGACCTCAACTTCAGCCATTATTCCTCAAATTCACAAGATGGAACAATCTTAAAGCAATCTCCAAGGAAACGCGAGAGAGGAAAAAGAACTGCACAATAAATTATACGTCATAAGTCATATATTTATTGCATGCTGCGTTAATATGTGCACCAGGCTCTCCTGTAAACGCTAAATTAACTGCAACTGAAAATAATTACGTCCAGGTTGTTACTCGTGATAATTTCCTAGCCTAGACGACACAGCTCGAGATCTTTTAACATCCATCCACAGTTTACAGTAACCATGGTTACGGCAAACTGTAACCCCACCTCCCATCCCAGGTAACCAAAAAATATTAACACTAAGTGCTTGTTCTTAAAATAAATTCAGAATGTGTTTTTTATTGTTTTGTTATTTATTACGGAAATGTAAGAAATTTTATTACTTCGCTAACTTTTATAACCGATGATAAATAATAAGTGTGACACAGAGTTAACCGGAACGCTTGTTCGACAAAACAATGTGCTACCCGGACTTTTTTGCGCGTGCACAAAGTCGTTCAGCAAGCCACGACTAGGAAACGCACGTGAGAGCTTAAAAAACCTTTATAATAATTTATTTTACTGTTTGTTCAAGATGTCGGATGTAGAAGAGGATTCTCAGATGGGAGCAGAATCTGAAGAGGAGGATTATGATCTGTCAGATGGAGAGGTGAGAATTTATTTTGAATAATATTTTTAGTTTTGTGCTTCTTGCTAGCTTTAGGCTAATAAGGGGAAAAAAGTTAGCTCTAGTTATAGACTATATTTTAAAAAAAAGTCACTCAGTGTTTATTATATTATATTATATTATATTATATTATTGTGTGTAAGAATGATTCTTCAACTCTGCATTTTTAATAATTTCAAAGATTTTTTTTCTTCTTTTCTTTTTAATTTATGACTTTCACATTAAAACAGTCTTGGAGAATTTGTTCCATATCACCATCACTTTTTTTTTTTGATGCTTTGTAAATGAGTGTTATGTATAAACTTCATTATATACCCTTTTCCCAGACCCAATATGTTAGCTCTGAAAAATAATTTTAGCCTGATAAAGGAGACATGTTATACCAAAAACTATTCAAATATCATTTCTGTCACACTACTGAATAAACAGTGATGGGAATGAGCTTTTTTTTTTTTTTTTTAAATAATTTTATTTAAACATTTAATATGCTGAATAACATAGTCAGTTTAAAATGTGTTAGTAATGTAATGTAATATTAATATAATATTAAGAAGAAGGAGCAGAAGTTTAATTTATATAGCACTTTTCTCATACTGTACATTGCTGTACAACCAAAAGCACACACAAAAGAAACAGTCCAAGGAGAGAGGGGGGTAAATAAATAAATAACACACACACACACAGAGAGAGAGAGAGATTAAGTGCAGTGAGAAGAAGAGCGAAAGTGCTGGGAAAAGAAAAAGGTTTTAAGCTTCTGATGATTATAAACATAATTTAAGATGTTTGTTCATTGTAACATCTAATAAATTGAATTAATGAAGGAACAGAAATAGTTAAATTAGGCTGAAATATACATGTCAGTTGAGACAGAGGATAAGACGATTTATTATGCTAAATTATTTGCTAATAAAAGAAATTATTTGACTATTATTTGATTATTTGAGTCAGGTCATGTGAGTGTGTTCACATTCACACCTTGTTACTAATCAAATTAAAGGACCTATTCAGAGTTTGTAAAGTGTTAAGAGTGGGGGAAAAAATCTAAATATTTATATTTGCCTGGAGGTGAAGAATCAGTGTTAAGCACACAGTTTATCTGCTACATATGATATAAAATATGTAATACACCCTACATAGTGCACACTAGGGCTGATGAGCTGTTGGAGATTCGGCTCCAGTTATATTATAAACCTCTTTAAATCTTTTTTAAGATTAAGATTTCTTTATTAAGATTTAACTCCAACACCAACAGCAGGGATATTTTCAGGTTTTTGTATAAAATGTCTATAAGCAACATTTCTTTATTTAAGACACTGCAAATGAACATAGTATTTAAAAATTAATAGTCAATCTTTACTGTTGAATTGCTGATCATCTTACAAGTATTTTTCATAAATTTGTAATTATTTATGCAAATGAGACTTCATCTAATTAAATATGTGTGAAGTCACTTGACAGAGCAGTTCGTTGTAAAATCATTTATTTATTGTTTAATCCAGGAAATACTGTGCATGGCTATAGAAATTGTTCTTTATGCCATTTTTCTGGATGAAATCCAACATAAATCCAAAAATGATCAACATTTTGAGTAATTCCTCACTGATACGCTTTTAAATCAGAACAAGAACACACATTTACAGTTTCATGAATGCAGAGATTTTTGGTCCTGAACAAAGAAAAAACAGATTTTTGAGGAAAACAAGTTTAAAAGTAACTGTGATTTCAGGTATTTCCACTCTAGGTAGTTATGTGGTTTATAAAGTTTATAACACACGATTTGATATTTATATCAGGGATATATGGCATTTCATTATTATCAAAGGGGCGGAGCTTAAACCTGTCTTCAGAGTTGCTAAGTTTAAGATAATGCAGTTGTTGCTAGTGGACTAAAACAACAACATTGTAATAAACATATTTCTGTTGAGTTTTGACATTTTTCTTGCCACAGTTTTAGAGAAGACGTGTTACAGACACGTTTATCCGAAAATGTTTAATGATAAATGGTTGTGACCACAATTGTCATTTCTGCTCACAGTTTCTTGCCATAAAGTTGCTTGAATGTGTTTAAAACAAAAAATGTCCTTTCTTCATCTCCAAGCTTCAAGAGGCTTTCTCCAAAGGACTCCTCAAACCCGGCATGAACATTCCTTTAGAAGAACCTAAACGAGCCATGAACAACGTGGTGAGTTTATAAAGATGTTTAGATGCGATGAAGCCCAAATCAGAGCTGTAGTTTTCTAACGATGTTCTGTTCTCATTTCACCAGGAGGGTTTGAAGAAATGCCTGGCGGAGTTTAAGAAGAATCTGGCCTGGGTGGAGAGGCTGGACCTCACCACTCCGCCTGCTGACGACATCGTGGCTAAAGCGGAGGGGAGGGCGGAGCCAAGCCAGGACGGAGACGAGATCAACGCAGACGACGACTTTCAGAGGGAGATGTACTTGTGAGTGTTTGATTTTTGGCGTCAGAAGCTCGATGGTCAGAAGATAGTGGGTTTTTGTAATCCTCTGTATGGACGTCATATGGATAAAAATCAATATTTCTCATTACAGATACAGATGAATTTAGATGATTCAAATATAAATAAATACGTCATAAACACTGGCAAGATTTTTTTTGTTTGTTTGTTTCATTCGGGCTGCTCACCTTTAGTCCATTATAAACCAGGAGCAGTTAGAATCAATCTCAGCCTCTGACGCTCCGGCCACTGACTCCTCCCACATCACTGTCTTGAATGTTGCTATTCGATTGGCTGTACGCACTTCTGTGTATGCGCATTATATTTCCGTTTACATTATTTCTGATTACCGTTAGTGGAGAGTAAATGTGTTGTTTAGGGATGGAAAAATCTAGTTTTAAAAAAAATTATGTCCAGCAACCTTTAATGAAAGAAGCTGTTTAAATGGAACATGTTGTTATTATTATTAGTAGTAGTTGTGTTAAGTAAAGTAAGAGAGAACGTAAAGAAGTAATGGAAGTAAGTAAATGAATAAAGTAAAAAAAAAAAAAAAAAGTAAATAAGAATGTTAAGTAATTAAAATAAGTAATTAATTTATGGATGTAAGTAAGAAAGGGAAGTAATAAATTAAGTTAATTAAACTAAGAAAAGTAAAACATACATAAAATGGTCATTACTGAGCACTTCTCACCTAATACACACTGTCACATCGCCTAAAAAAACCCACAACCTTTCTAGTTCTGGCACACACTTTTACACGCTTTCTTTAACCCTTTATCGTCTTTATTGTTGTGCTCCAGTTATCGACAGGCCCAGGCGACTGTTCTCGAGGCGCTGCCCAAGTTACAGAAGTCACAGATTCCTACCAAACGGCCGGACGATTACTTTGCGGAGATGGCCAAATCAGATCAGCACATGCAGAAGGTGTGTGTGTGTGTGTGTGTGTGTGTGTTTACTATGACAAATTAGAAATATTAAAATCTGACAGCACATTGAGCAATGTTGATGCACTGTTGTTAGAGTTTGTGGTGAATCCACTTCTGCGCTGTGTGTGTGTGTGTGTGTGTGTGTGTGTGTGTGTGTGTGTGTGTGTAGATCAGGAAGAAGCTGATCCAGAAGCAGATGGCGATGGAGAAATCTGAGAAAGCCAAGAAGCTGAGAGAACAGAGGAAGTACGGCAAGAAGGTGATTGTTTACCTCAACCCCAAATTCTATATATATCTATCTATATTTATTTATTTATACTTTGTTTATTTATTTATACTTTGTTTATTAACTTTTTCAAATTTTATTTTATTATTAGTGGAATGGTCATCATGTCCTTATTTTATTTTACTCTGCAGGTCCAGGTCGAGGTTCTGCAGAAGAGGCAGAAGGAGAAGAAGTCCATGATGATGGCAGTGAAGAAATATCAGAAAGGTTTCATCACTTTATCATTGATTTATCTTTTTTTTTTTTTTTTCCGTATGCTGTACAGTGACAGAGTGTTGATGTTTAACAGGTATGACTGACAAGCTGGACTTCCTGGAAGGAGATGGTGAGGGGAAGAAAGCAGCAGCAGCAGCACCGTCCAAACCACACATTAACAAGAAAGGGTGAGTAAACATCAGGGCCGGGAGATACGATCCACCTGTATACTCTCAATATCATGATAAATCATGTCACTTTCCGAACATATGAACATATCGTCGGTATCGCTGTATCTTTTATTACAATTTCTTATAGGTTTTCTTTTTTTTTTTTTTTTAATAAGTGACATGTTCTGATTGGACGCAACATATTTAATGTAAATATTTTGTGCCGATTTTACTAATTATTTATTTTTCTAGACGTTGAATAAAAGTATAATCAAAGTCAGTTTTCACAGGCTCTCTTAATGAAGCGCTATTGTTATGATGGCAGTTTGTTAGCAAACTGATTTATACATATCGTGTATCATATAAAAATGCTGTGATGTGATATTTTTAACCCTAGTTCGCAGATCTTGATTAAATTTTCAGTTATACAGTCAGATCATAATTTCATTTGAATCATCAGGTGTGTTTAGTTTCATACTGGAGACTAAATAAATAAGCTAATAAAGATTTGTTTGTTTGCTCTAATCTTTTACCTGCATTGTTAAACCAATTCTAATAAACAATGATCCGTTCTTACACAGTTATGTTGAAAGTGTTTATCATTAACATCGCATCTTGTTTCTTCTACAATTTAACTGTTAAACTTTTCGAGACAGGGCCTAAAGGAGGTGGAGCTAAAGAGGAACTTGTGTACATTTGATTTACATTTTTTCCTCCAGGCCTATTTCTTTGATATTATCTGATTTTTGACTCTGGGGGGGAAAAAAACAAAAAAATTACCACATTTTTTACCACTAAGCAAAGTCCCGCTATCTGTTTTTAAGCCCTAACGCTAAGAGGAAGTACAAGGACTCGAAGTTTGGGTTCGGCGGCAAAAAGAAAGGCTCCAAGTGGAACACGAAGGAGAGCCACAACGACGTGTCGGGATTCCGGGCCAAAGTCGCTCACGGCAAAGTAGGCAAGAAGTTCAGCAAAGGAGGAAAGAAGAATGTAAGATGCTTTTTTTTATTAGTATTATTTTATATATATATATATATATATATATATAATTAAGAATAAAAATGCAGCATTTTTACATTTAGTATGCCATGTGAATATTTAACGTTCAAAAGAAATATATATATATATATATATATATGTTAATCCTACTAACACGGCTGATTATGGGTTTATCATTTTCATTTTCTGTTTATTACCTGGTATCAAAGCATGTGTAGAACAAGTTAGTAGGAGCCACCAGTACGCACGCAAAAAATGGCAATTAACACACGTGTGTACACACAACTGTACTCAAATCCGATATGTTCTGTTTGGGCACAGACACATTCATTTGCATAAAAGAAACTCCTCCAAATCACCATATATAGTGAACAACCTCCCTTTAGCCTGCTCATGACACTGCTTGTTAAGGATGAAATGGAGCAGGAAAAAAGGTCCAAGAAGATAAACTTCACCAACAATGAAGTAGAATTAATGTTGCACGAATTAGAGTAAAACAAAAATGGTTTTATTTGGTACTTTTACAGGTTGTTGGACTAAAATAAATACAGAATTATAGCCCCAGTTACATTTATAAACCCTGCGATGGCATGAAAATCTCTCATTACTGTTGTCTTTTCTGCTGCTGTATTTGGAAATGTAATGTATTGCAGCATGAGCGATATAAATGCATGTAAGACGCGTGTGCACCTTGCATCTGTTAGTTATGGTGTTGTGACTAGCAGTAAGTGGGATGGGAGCTGTTTATGATCAGTTTACTCGCTGTTACACTTTTCTGCCACTTGGGGTTCCTGCATGTGTGTGTGCAGAAATTTGCGCATATCTTCCTGTACAAGAAAAACTTGATAAATCACATTCTATGCATACAAACGGGGGTATGCGCCATTTACACACAACTATGTGTATGCGCGGTTGATAAATAATGGTTGCTAACTTTTTTATTTAGATGTGAAATAAAATAGTCTTTTTTTTTTTCCGCCTACCATGAACGTGAATAATTGTGTTAAATATTGTCATTCAGTAACAGGATGTGTTTACATTTCATAAAATTCTTTAATTGCATGCTTGTTTTCTCAGAATGCTGATTTATTTTTTTTCCCCCAATATTTGTTGACAGAAGCGGCCAGGAAAAGAAGCACGGCGTAAGATGAAGGCGCGGAAATGAGACGCGACTGTGATTAACATCTTTAACATGGAGATCTGACTGGACTTACATGAACTTCAGTGGACCTCCATGTTGGCACGAGTTGCTCCACACACACACACACACACACACATAGTGGAAGCTTGGTGTAGTGTGTGTGTGTGCTGTTTTTGAGGAGGACTTTAAGGAGTGACTCGTAGTGATTCTTACTGATGGATCACATCAGTAACATCACATCTTATGTCACATCTTATGTTGTTGCTTTCCTTTATGATTTGTGAGTTATGTGTTGACTGGATAAATTTGCCATTTTGTTGGTTGGATATTTTTTTTATCCAGGATTTTTGTAATGCACCACTGTTCAACTGTTCCAAGTGCCAAAGTTTGTGTGGATTTACACTCATTTTTCCCCGAACATGGCGGCTCGGTGGCGAATCAGAACCAAGGACTCACCGATTCTGTGTCGTAGCTTTACCTGTGGCAGTAGGAAGTTTTTCTCTGGTGACCAGTGATAGGCACAAGAAATAAACAAAATTTAAAAAAAAAAGTTTATGTGAAATGAGTCACATCTTATTTAATTGATTTGATCATTTGGCTCGGCTCACTAATAAGAGTGGACGCCTTTGGCTCCCAGACGAATTATTGTCTTTTGTTTTTTTTTTTCCAAAACCAATATTGCAACCTGTAATTATTATTCCTTCTCTAGCTGTAGCTGGAATTATTTCATTATGTCTTACTCTACTTTCTAATAAAAAAAATAAACAATTCATACGTGAGTTGACTCTTAACGAACGAGTGGACTCTTCGGTGAACGCTAAGAGCCGTCTTGCATGTATTTATAAGGGATTTCTTTTTTGTCGTAGTTGTAGGCCTTAGCCTCGTAGTGTAATTTCATCAAAATGTTAACATGGAAACGTCTTTTTTTATTTGTTAGTGTGGATCATGAGATCTCGTTCGACTCTCGGGTAGGATCCTTTTCACTGTATTTATAAAATGTAATGCAAATTAATGTTGTTTTCATGAATTTCTTGAAACAATTTCATCAAACTTTGTCCAGTTTAAAAAAAAGAAAAAAGAAGCCACTGAGCCCTTTGGGAGCGACAGAGTCGGCTCATCTTGGTGAGTCAGATGACCTGACTCACTGACTAGATCACATTAGTGACCTCGGGTGGGCGAAAAGGTGAAGTACAGTGATTAGTCTTAAATATTAAACTGATCTGGTGAATGCTGCAGAGTGTTTTTTGGGCTGCATTTTCTGGTTTCAAAATTATTTGCATCCCCACAAATAATTGATATTGGGTACACTATCAATGTATCAAGTATCGATACACAGAACACTGCAGTTTACAGTTGAGTGTGCTTATAGAGATAAATTAAAGATCCCAAATCAAAACCAGGTCATTTTATAGACAAACCCAAAGGGAAAGACTCCCTACACTGAACTCCTGCTGCTGCTCAGGATTCCTCTGGTGTTGGATTAAATTAATTTTCGATAATAGAGCTGGGCGATATGACACAAATATCATATCGCGATTCTTTGAACGCATTTCTATGATACGGGATATGTATCAGTAGAGTTTATTAATATAAAACTTTTTGATGAGATTTTATTTACTGTCTACAAAAATCTATTCATAAAATAAATTTTTAAAAAAGAAAACATTTTAACAGTTGCTTCCAGTTGGTTAGTAATTATTGAAATGTTTGTAATAAAAAGATTATCACACTAACCACAATATCTCAGAAAAGCTTATTGTGGAATGATTTATCATGATATTGATATTATATCGTCAGATCACCTAAATTCTGCCTGGGCCACATGACCGTTTGTGTGAGACCCTGAAGGGCTGCAGTCGAAATGTCTAATTTTTTTCCCATTACATTTTCCCATAACATATTATATCGATTAACCCTAATAACGTAGATCTACATCATCGTGATCTCAGGATTACAGGAAGTGAGCCGCTCTCATTACATCATAAGCAGTTTGTCAGATTTCTCAGAATTGATCAAAGCAACAACATCAAACCCAAACAGAGGACGAGCTCAGTGTGGATTAGAGCCTGAGTGAAGTGATTCATTTCCTTTACACTGAGAAATAATTGGCGCAGTGTAGAGACAATACCGGACTTTTCTCCCAATAAAAATTTGTTCTTTTATTCTGATGTTTAATCTGTTTTCTTGTTTGCTTTGTTTGTAACATCACTTTAACATGAAATGTGTTTAAAATAGAAACAAAGCACAATGGAAAATTTATTAGAACAACTTTGTAAACTCACAGTCTTTTAACATTATAGTGAAAACATTTAATGTAAATCCTTTTTAATGATTATCAGCAGATGTTTACCAGATAACTAAAATTTAGGCTCAAAATATTAAAGATAGAAATGACAAAAATGAGGAACAATGAACAGAACATTTTAAGAATGGTGTAGGTATAAAAACTGTATAATTTTATATATGCAACCATACACCAATCCTTGCTTCTAATTACCACATCGCTAGAGTGTTTATTATAAATCATTTTCCAAACCAGTTACAGATGATATGAAGATAGAATGATATAAAACTTTGCACTTTGTGTTCTCCAACCCTGTGATCTCACTAACACATCACACGTCGCTCTGATGTTATTTCTTGGGGGCGTGGCCTGTCTGTTTTATAAGCAGCAGGAGAAGGACATCATTTGTTTTTCTCCATTTCTGAGCAACAAACACAGTTAAATGCGAATTGAATGAACTCGTGAGAGAATTCAGGCGACGTGATTGGGTAGAGAAATTAACCTGAGCCAATCATTTGGATTCCCATCATAACTAATTTGCATAAAATAAAGAAAGTCATGAAATGAATATTGATTCACCACTTTCGAGAGTGAAAGCAGGGTAAAGAGAGTCCTCTATAATTTTTATTTTTTTTTCTTCATTCATGGAAAAGCGGCCTCTGCAGGTCTGGATGCTCGTCGCTGGCTGCCTTCAATTACTCCTGAGTTGGAAAAAAGAATTTTAGTGCATTTAATATATAAAATAAAATTAAAGTTTTAAAAATCTTCACATTGCAAAAGCAACTTGTGTGTGTGTTTTTTTGTTTGTTTGTTTGTTTTTTGTTAAAACACTCAGTTTGACTGGAAATATTCCCAACACACTTATTCATTTAGATGTTTTTACCCAAGTGACTCTCTGACAGCGCTGGGGTTCGAACCCCTTCTGGTTAATAACTAACTGCCCCAAATTACCCCAGTTACTCTTCTGAATGAAAAACCCACAGCACATAATAATGTAGAACAGTAACTTTGATATATTCTTCCAGTGTCTTCTTTTTGTGTGAGGGTGTGAGGCACAACTACACGACTGGAGGCACCAATCACACCATTGACCAGTTTTTCTTTAAATGCCATCTCTGATGGAATAGTTTTGCAAAATATATCTTTTGTATTTACCTTATAATAATAAGGTCGTGCCTCATGTGAAAAATATATCAAAGTTTTTTATCAAAATATATCACTGTTTTTGCCACTAAAGCTGTAAATAATAGTAAGCATGTAATTATGAAAATAAGCTGAAATTAGATGTTCTCCACACAAAATTATGTTTGATTCTGTCGCATATGTAAAAGAAAAATCTTTAAATATTAAATGAGGAAATGAAAGCCTGGATGGCTAGCTTCAGGGGTGCGCCCTCTGCTGGCTGTCCATGGTCACAACTGAAAAAACTGAAGTGTTACAGGAACCAGGAACCAGGACCGGAATTGTAAACTAAATAACTAATGAACTCATACTGGCTTCTAAATTAAATGATCCAAATGAATCAGAAAGATTTAAGGTTATACTTTTGTGCTGATTGGGCATCATCTTTACTCACTGTGAGATTTGATTAATCACTATCAATCATCGTTCTATAACTATAACAGCATATTTATGAAGGTTAATAATCTCAGATGGTGTTCTTTGACTCGCTAATCACTCGTACCTGAGTCGTGTCCGTGTTGCAGAGGAGATATGTCAGCTCCCTCGCTGACATATTGTTGGTAGTGTTCAGGTTTTGGATGAAGGAGATACGGCGTGTAGAAGAAACCAGGACCTTCCTACAAAAAATAAATAAATAAATAGAGTAGTGGTACTGAGTGGAACTCTTTTTACATTTAATTTCTGAAAACGTCTGTATTTGAATTCTTTTGTTTGCACTATTTATTTTTATCCCACAATGCTGAATTCTGGATTGCTGTTAGTCAGAAGCCATCAGCTTCTGGATTGCGGTTGGTCGGCAGCTCTGACAGTAGTGCAGCTGCCCGTCACAGATTTATATTAATGCACTCGTTCTGATATGGTTTTTGGTAACCTGACAAGCGTTTGTCTCATTAACTTCAAGAGAAAGAAAAAAAGAGAGGCTGGTGAGGGAACGACTGTTTATAGCTGCTATAATGTAAGTGACAACAGGAACTAACTTGTTTCTCAGACGTTTCACAACATTAAATGTAACTACAAGCTGATAAAAAGTATGATGTGTTGATCTTTAATACTTAAAAAAACTACACACTCTGCAATTATTTAAGTTGATCTGGGAAATAACTTTTTGTAGATTTCACCCTCACCTGTCTGGACTCCATCAGTGCAGCCTGGGGAATGTGAGGAAATCCGACAGATCCGAGTGGAGGTGCTCCGAAGCTGACCAGGAAGGCGGGACGTGCGTAGGCATTGGCGTAGTGGCTGTGCAGGTGGAAGGGCATCGCCATGGCCAGATCACCCGAGTAAACAGTGTTCTGGGGTATTTCAGTTACGAAGTACTCCCACGGCAAATGGGGCTGCTCTGGAAAATAATAGCAGATTCTCATGCTATTAAGTATATAAACAAACTACAGCTAGCAAATACATCTGAATTGTAATTTATATTCAAGTTAGCATCCAGTTTAGATGCTTAATGCTAACGTATTTAGCACCAGTGAACTTACAGTGCCTTACAGAATTACTGGCACCCATCATTAACATGAAGAAAAAATTTCAAAACATTCCACTCAAACAACAACAGGAAAAAAAAAAAAAAATACTTTTGCTCTTAAATTATTCTCATGTAACGAAATTACTGTTTTGAAAGGGCGCCAATAATTTTAAACTAGTGAAAAGTTTTACAGCATCTCTATATCTTTAAGCTCATATCACTATATAAATCACTTTATATAAAATCCATATTATATTTTTTATACTTTTTTTCACAAAGGGTATACAAAGTTTCAAAAGTATTTACTGTTCTATATATTTATATTATTAAGTAATACTATAAATATTATAAATAATGTAAATAAACTAATTATCAAATCATCCTTTTAAGGACCGAATGAGTTTTTTAATCATGGTTTTTCATCACTTTTCTTTTTAACTAATTATATGTTTTACTTACACCCTCAGGCTCGACCCTATATGTTCATAACAGTTTTATAGTTTTAATAATAAATTTGGATTTTATCAAATCAAACAACGTTGTCACTCATTGTAATAAATAAATTTTAATTAGCAAATTCTTTCATCCCTGATGCTGCTCTGTAAAAAAAAATGATTTCATGGATCTACTCAAAGAATGAGTGTGACATTATTTCAAGAAATACTGATTAAATATTGTTTATTTAACTTACGTGAAATCTAATGATTTAAAAACTAAATAAGAAACATGTAATATTGAACTAAATTTGTTAAGATTTGTTGAAATAACTGACAAAAAAATGTTAAATATATTCACTAAAAATCTACATTTCTTAGGCTTAGATAAAGTTAATTTAAAATTATTTTTTATCAAGTCAGGAAATTCTTTAATGAAAATTTGGGAACATTTATTCGATTCCACAGCTATAACGCTGATTCAGAACCAACAAAACTCTGAAATCTGAAATCTCTTACGATTTTAAATTCACAATCACCCTTTTCATCTTTTTATTTTAGTATTTTTTTTTTAGTATTTTAGTGTAAATATTTGTTAATAGCCTCTTTTACAGACAAATGTTTTTACAATACTTAATATATGTTACAAAGGCTGCTGGGAAAACCAGACCCCTGATTTAATAAAAGAAAAGTGTGTGCTGATTACAATTTATTAATTTTTTTTAAATAATATAACAACTTGTATTTACTCAGTCTCCTGCTTCAAAGATTAAATAAAAAATTCAGTATTTTTTAAGGAATAATTTTTAACCAGGATTGCAATTATTATTATTATTATTATTATTATTATTATTATTTAAATAATATACATTATTCATAAAATATTAGTATTCAAAAATACATACACTTTTAGTTATATATTAATCCAAATAAACATTTTTGTGATTGTGTGTGTGTGTTTTTGACGGGGCTGACTAAAAACTAAGCAGCTAATATATATATATTTTTTTAAAGCGTTTTTATAATCAGTATTTTATCACACAGAAAGAAGAAACTATTGATGGAGGAAATGTAAATAGTACTGCTATCGAAATGATTTAACATTATTTCCTAAAACCCGTCAGAAAGTGAATGAAAATGAAAAAGAAAGCGAACAAGACGAAGTCAGTCAGAAGGCGTTGCTAGGCGCTGACTGACTGATTAGCATGTATGCTAGCTGCAGTTATAACGGGCGCGCGCCTCCCATTCAGTCGTTTTTTTTTTTTTTTTTTAAAAAAAAAAAAGATCGACGGTTATATTTGACTTAATTAGATATATATAGTTTATATTTCTATATTTTACCTCTTAAAATGGCGTTATCTTGAATTCCTTTGCACTGATCAGAGGACTTTTGCGCGATCTCGCGCTCGGTAGTCGGAGCCCACGCGCCGCTCGCCGCCGGTCCCGGTACCTCGAGCTCGGTGTATGTTTTGTCCTCCGTGTCCGTTCCACGCGCCGGGCTCTTAGTGACGCGCTCTGTGGCGCCGGATACCGGGTCACCGTTCACCTCTAAAGCGGCGCCGATCCCGTTTCCGGTTTCCCCGGCGCCTGTCTCGTGCTCCTCCGCGCGCTGACTCTTCCTGATCCCCCGCTGCTTCGCCATGATCCGCGTGCGCTCGGAGATGAGCGCGCACTTCCAGCAGCTGCACTGCGAGAACCGGCACCGGCCCGCGTGACCCTTCAGCACCACCACGAAGCCGTGATTGCGGCAGCGCGCGCACTTGGGGCTCCGCGAGACTCTCTGGCTCGAGACGGTTTCCATTTAAATGAGTGATAAATGAGCGTGAAACAGTAAAGTTAATGCTGGATACGATTTTTTAAGCCACCTGTCAATCAGTCAATCAGGCGACGGTTAGAAACGAGACGTGACGTCAGGCTAAACATTGTATCGGATTTATTTTTTCTTTGCGCATGGGAAAGTGCTGAAAGTGTGAAATTCCCAGGAGAGTTTAACTCCAGGTGTGTGATTAGTCTGGGTTTGGGGGAATTTCCAGCTTCATGGGGCCTCACGAAAAGAGGGGAAAAGAAAACAAATCAAGTAATGAGACTTTATAAGACAGAAAATAAACCTTTGCATTGCAGTACAACACTGTAACACTCACAGACTATACACACTCAGAAAAGGGTACTAAGTGTACTCTTTGGACCTTAACCCTACATCCACAAGTCATTAGTGTCACTTGTAGTTTTGCTGCCTGTCGGTAATATCGTAATTACGAAGTGAACACACATGAACGCCACGATAATATCGTAATTATGACCCAGGACCTTGAATTTTTCTACGAAACCCCGACTTTCTGAATTAGTGGCGTGCCAGTAACAAAGACTCCGTAGAGCTGATGGTAAGATTTAAGTGATAATTTTGCACAGTAATGGTTCAGTTCTTTATTTTCATTCATTAGCGCAAATAAACTTCTTGTCAAAAACCAAAAGACAAAACGTTTACTCACGCTGTCCATTTTTCCATACAAAACCACACGACCTCCAAACATGTACGCACAGACTTACGAAACTTAAAGATAGCATTTGTATCTTGTGGGCGTGGCCTGTCCAGTGGTTTTTTTTTCTTAGCTCCAATGAAAAATAGATAGCCTACAGCCCATTACATGACTTATACACACCCCTTCTGTTTATAACATATTTAAGTTTGATTTAGACGGTACGTGCTCGGCTTTGTACTAGCTTTGTGAACTGTACTAGCTACGTACACACCAACGATCTCTTCTACATCCTTCCATGTTTATTCTTCTTCATTATTTCTCTTTGCACATTTAATATGACGTATGTAGAAAATGAACATTGTCACTTGCTAGTGTCAACACAGGGTTAGTGTGACTTTTACCTAGAATTGTAGCGTACCTTTAAAGCTTTACACTAAATATGAATTACTACCTTACCTAATATTATTGTTAATCGTACACAATATCACAATATCCAGTGATTTACAGTGTAGTACTATTTTTCTTTCCCTCAGAGCTCACTGTTAAGTGCAAAATTTTGCCTACCCTTAAAATTTTATTTATACCAGCAAGGCATTCAGTGTGTTAGGTTTCACTGATATTCCTTTATTATCACAAGGCATGACATCTGTAACATTTTGCGGACGCCATACATTACTTTATATATTTCATGCCTGAAGGTCAAATTTAAACTATTTTAAACCTATTTATTTGGTTGATTTTTGTCAATTTTTCCATTCAAATAACATGGGGGTGTGTAAACATTTGCACCCAAGTGTACTTTCTGCATGGTCGATTTAAAGGGAAGGAGAAGGTGGCTGTTTTTATTTCCCAACTCACAGACAAAAAAAATAAATAAAAATGTAGACATAGCCCAATTAGCCGAGCATGGCAGCGCTGCTTTGTCCACTTTGAGTGCGAGAGTGGGGCATTTTCATTTGGAGGAATAAACACTTCAGAGCCATGATAGATGAGCAAATACAGATGTGTGATGTTCTGGCTGTCAAGCCCCCAGCTGCCCAGTGGTCTCTCCAACCTCCTGTTCACCCTGTAATCAAAACAGAGCTCTGATTTTACTGCTTTCATTCTAGTGACTTTTTTTTTTTTACCAGCCAGATCCATGCTTTGAAGGTCCAGGACAGATCAGACAAGACAGACATGAGAGGACAGGACACACTAGAAAAAAAAAAACAGGGCAAGACTGGCCGGACAGATATAACAGACAGGACAGGACAAAATAAAGAGGACAAAACAGACAGGACAGACAGAAAAAAAAACAGGGCAGAAAAACCAACATGAAAGAACAAACAGAATATGACAAACAGGTCTGGACAAAATAGACAGGATAGAGAGGACAGGATAGGACAAAACGGAAAGAATCGAGGCGACAGGATAGGACAGAAAAGACAGGACAGAGAGGACAGGATAGGACAGAACGGAGAGGATGGGGGCTTGACAGCCAGAACATCACACATCTGTATTTGCTCATCTGTCACGGCTCTGAAGTGTTTATTCCTCCAAATGAAAATGCCGGACAAAACAGAAAGGATAGAGGGGACAGGACAGGACAGAACAGACAGGATAGAGGGGACAGGACAGGACAGAACAGACAGGATAGAGTGGACAAGTAAAAAATAATGCACTGGATTTACTTAAAAAATATAGTGCATCATTTTTGCAAGCCACTTTTTAAGCATATTCCACATGGAACTGATATTATCTTTAAAAAAAAATGCCCAAATGTCTGAGTTTCCCCACCAACGTTTTCACTTAAAACACTGTGTCATGTCAACAAATACATTTTAATTTTTTAAACCTAAGAATTTAGGGTTACCCCACTATGCATTTTAAGCTCATTTAGATAAATTATTTTAAGTGCAAATTTACTTTGTTAATTAGAAGTATAGGAAATTATTTAAGTTTCCTTTACTTCTAATTAACTTTAAATTAAAATGACTTGAAAATTAAGACAACTGGTGAATATCAAAGGTTTTTATTGGTATCCTTTCATCATAAGATCGTCATAGACAGTGTTTTTTGTGATAAGAAATAAATCAAAGCATAAGAAATAAAAAAGGTTCTGTTCAAATTATTGTGTAGCAATTAACATCAAGCCTCAACTTTATAATGTGTATCTGTACCATTCGTTTATATGTATTAACAGTATTGGTATTAACAGTATTGGTATCCTTGTATGTATTAACAGTTTGGTATCCATGGATAAAGTGCATTGAATTTGTTAAATGCATGTCATATGGGTTGTGTGTATTTTGGTATGTCTTGTATGTTGGAACATGTGTGTTTAAGTGCATGTTGTCATTATATGTGTTAGGTGTTTGTGGACTGTACAATGTTGTGTGCTATATTCTAGTGTTAAACAGGCATTTGGCAAAAACTGTGGCTGGAAATAAACATCACAGCAGCCCAGCCATCTTCTGAACAGGCAAATGTGTGTGAGAGAGAGATGTTCAATTAACTGTGGAACGATTAACAACAATAAGCATCATCTTGGCTGAAATGTGTGTGAGATTATGGCTAGTACATGTGTATGTGTGTGTGCATCACTATGTTTGGCACCAGTGGGTAGAGTGTTGAATATGTTTTTTATCTATGTGGTGCTGTATGCGTGTATGCTAGCACTTGTGTGTTTTTGTGGGCTTCGTAATGGTCTGTGCTATGGCATTTAGTATGCTTTTGCAATATCAATGTCAGGAAATATGCATCAAAGCAATTAACAACAAATAACAACAATAACCAGCTACCACAAGCATCAACTTGACTTTTCAATGAGAATCTTTCCTAACTTTAACTGGACAACTTGTTCTTCAAAGATAGAATTTTTGGTTAAAGTTTTTCACTGTCTAGCTCAAGCAGAATTTTCTGGAAAAAATTTCTAATGTATACCTAAGTGTTTCGAGGTAACTCAGGTTCGCAGCATACATCAGGCCCAATAGCGCAAACACAGGCCTTTGCAACACCTGACAATCCTGATAGCACCTGAACACCTTCCAAGCCTATTCCTGCCTCTAAAGGACTGCCATCCGCAGAGCCCCCTTCAGGGACAATCGTCAGTGTGTGCTGTGCGAGGTCATCTTGACACATTTCACCATGGGTGTCCTGAAACAAAACCATGGAGTAACTTTGCTGGTCCAGACATTTTCAGAGTCTGTAAAAAAGGAACAAAAAGAGCAACACATGGTTTAGCATACATAACATGTTCTTACAAAACCGTTAAGAAATGTCAGATATGCCGCTAATTTTTTGTAAGGATACTCAATTCATAACAATTAACCCAGCCTAGAAGAAAATGTTAAGATGAACTATAGATATAGCAATTACTTAATGTTATCCAATTAAACAATAAAGCATAAGCGTGGCTAAGTATTAGGCTAACCCACAACTGAACGCTGCTTACCTAAAATAGAACACTGATGTGGCGCTTCAGGGTAACCATACACTTCCCCCCCGCAGTGTATGCAGCTAATGGCACTGCATCATTTAGGTCATTCTGAACAAGGAATTCAGGAAGTCCCAGTGCTTCCAGCTGAAACGATCTCATATGCTCATCATACCAGGCCCTATGGGACTCCACTACGAAACCAACAGTGTTCTCAACAATAACAATTTGGCGTATTTGCACAAAATCAGTGAGCCCTGCAGTAGAGCCATGGGCCAGAATCATACCGGTCCATGACAGAATACTGTTTTAGCCAACTGCACTGATGTCTGGTTAGGGAATCTGCTGTGTATTGCTTCCTGTACAGTACTGTGCAAAAGTCTTAGGCACATGCAAAAAAATGCTGTAGAGCAAAGATGCCTTCAAAAATAATGAAATTAAATGTTTCTACATTAAAAAATTACTATAAACAGTAACAAATGAAACAGAGTCAATATTTGGTGTGACGACCCTTTGCTTTTAAAAAAAATAGTAGTCTCATGTACAATTTGTGCAGTTTTATAAGGAAATGAGCTGTAAGTTTTACTGAATATCTTGCACAACCAGCCACAGTTCTTCTCAAGACTTTGACTGTCACACTTGCTTCTTATTTTTGCAGTGAAACCCAGCAGCCTTCATTATGTTTTTTTTGTCTGAAAAGTGTCTCTTATGTAATATGCTACTTTCTTTACTGACATACAAACTTTTTTCTGTAACATTTAATTTTGTGCTGGAAAACTAATGTTTGGAAATCTAAAATGTTTTTGTATTGACTCGATTATGTAGAAGTCATAAAATAAAAATCCATAACAAAGTTCGTACTAAAAAAAATAGGGTGCCTAAGACTTTTGAACAGTACTGTATAAACAGTAACTGTATACAACCTTTAACAAATCCAAAGGCACAACAGAAACATGACACAGAGAGGGCTGGTTTCGTAAAGCTACAGTTCTGTGACTGATAAACCATTAACAGCTGATGTTTCACTGCAAGAGACAGCAAAATTTTCCTGAATGAATTTGTATGCTGTACCACATGTTTAAAAAACTGTGTTTTCCCTCAAAACGCATCGTCCACATACCTACAAGGGGAACAAAGGCCTTTATCAAATCTGGATAATGCTCATGAAAATGATGCTTTGGTATCAACTTCTCCATTGGAAAACATCCAAAATCTATGCCTTGCAGAATCTACAAAATGTTCGTAATTTAGAATAAAATAAGAGGGATCATAAAAATTGCATTTTGATTTTATTTAGTACTGCCCTGAATAAGCTATTTCACATAATAGATGTTTACATATAGTCCACAAGACAAACTAATAACTGAATTTACACAAATGAACCAGTTCAAAAGTTTACATTCGCTTGATTCTTAATACTGTGTTGTTACCTGGATACCTATTCTTCCAAGTGAGCAGAGGAACTTCAGCATCACTGTGAAGCTCTTTCATGACCATGACACAGATCATACTATTTGTTTTCTAACTGTTAGTGCACTCATATATTACATTTTCCTGCAGCTCAGCTGAAAACACTTGATGAATTTAAAGTTGTTATGGAAATGGCTGTAAGTTGTTGCCAGACTTTATTGTTGATTTGTATTTCAAATAACAAATATGTTATTTCATTAGATAAGAGCTGAACTTGTACGACAAAAAATAGCTGCTCAGAAGGTGTCATGAATATGGCCTGGGTGGCTGAGTTGCCTTAAAGGGACTTTAACATTATTAAAATGAAAACAAGGGATTGGGGAGCAGCAAAACTAGTTTATACCACTTACCTTACCATAGTTTTGCACAGACTTAAGAAAGAATGATAGGGGAGTGCTTGAAAGGTGGTTAGATGCTGGTTCCAGGTACCAGCATCTAACAACCTTTCAATAAAAGATAATGCATATACATTAATAAATTACAATTATATATTACATAAAATAAAAGGGGTAGTTCACCCAAAAATGAAAATTCTGTCATCATTTACTCATCCTCATGTTGTTCCAAACTTGTACGCATTCTTTTTCTGCAGAACACAAAAGAAGATATTTTAAAGAATTAGTAACCAAACAGCTTTGGTGCTCATTGAACTCCACTATAAGGACCAAAAAAAAAAATGCTGAGACATGTCTCAAAATATCTTCTTTTATGTTCTACAGAAGAAAGAAAGTCATACAGTTTTGGAACAATATGAGGGTAAGTGAATGATTTTTCATTTTTGAGTGAATTATCCCTTTAATGCATAACTATGAGACTACACATTAGTAACGTTATTGTAATTATCTAGTATTTAACATACCTTTTGCTAGTATCCATCTATCTCGCCAGATACGATCATGTTGTATCTTAAAAGAAAAACAAGTTAAACAATATGTACTGTATAAGATTACACTTTTAATATACCCCTAAACATACAAGAAATGCACAATCACCTTATGAGTTTGTGATTTGTCTGACAATGCACCCCAGCTGTATCATCCTTTCTAAAATGCCAGGAGCATCAACTCTATGCATGGACTCTTTCATGCAGCTCCACTGAACTCTGTGTCCGTCTGCTTGCAGGCAACCTTTTACCATCCTAAATCCTGCATTTGGTACTCTTCTTTTGGCCAAAATGGCATTATCCAATTCCTGGTCAGTAAGGGTGCAATATGTACCTTTTGTAGGTGTCTAGTTCATGCATTTGGCAGAAGATGGTTGATTCCTAAAATGTTTGCAATACAAGAGATTGGTAAAGACATGTCAGTGAGTCAGGATAGCAGTTCCTCAGAAACATGTACCTGGGCCAGCCTCGTCCACCAGCAAGAGTTGTCTCTTGGGCAAGAGCTGAGTGGATTTTTCTTTCTAGAATCAGAAGGGTCTCCAAAATGTCATTGGAGGCAGATGTCGAAATAAAAACTTCCTGGTTTATGATGTACTGGTAATAGTCCAGGTCCAGCTGATGCCCGTCTAAAACTCCACTTATTGTTGACCTGAGGCATTCTAGTAAGTGTGTCAACAGTGGTCCCTGACAGATAAGAAATCGATATGCTACATTCAGACTGTTTAAATCAGCATGATAAACAATATACAGTTAAGCAATAAACTACAAGTCCTGGTTAAAGTTGTTATGGCGTTGTTAGGCATGACACGCAGTGACACGTGAAAAGCCTGCTCACATCCCACTAGGTGAGCTTCAGGACCATGCATGCGCACCATGTGTGATTGATTTCTTCTTCTTCTTCTTTTTCAGTTTATTGGCAGTTTGCAGACCAGCTTTTGGTGCATTACTGCCACCAACCTCGAGTATGGAACATTGATGGGAAATGAGAATTATTGCTCAAATAAAAAATGAATAATAATAAAAATAAATAAATAAAAGGAATAATTGTATTCTTGAATCAACTCCTGTTGCTTTTAAAAACCCCACAACTGCATCTTTTATTGGTATTCTCCCATGTTTTTTAGCCAGAAGAGTTTCTAATGACATTTTTTAAATTTCCCTTTCCTGCAACTTCATCATTATAATGCCTTTCATTATTATATGCTGTACAGTGTAGAAGGATGTGTTCAACAGTTTCTAGTTCAATGAACTTACTGCATATCCCTGTAGGATGCTTATTGATTATATGTAAATTGGCATTTAACCCTGTGTGTCTATACAGAGTCTGGTAATTATTACTTCTTCCTTTCTTCTTGATACTGAAGTCAAATCTCCTGCCAGATGTTATTTACAGCTTTACTAAAACAAGTTTTGGCCTCTGATTTACTCATATTGATGGTGATCTCTACATTATTGCCTTTAAATGAGTTCTTTGCCAGTTTATCTACCACATCATTGCCCTCCACCCCTACATGTGCAGAAACCCAAAGAAATCTGATGAAAATTCCTCCATTACGTATCCTAAACAAAAATGACAAGATTTCAAATATAATATCTTGTCTACTATCAGAATGGCCAGATTGCAAGCTTTTCAGGGTTGTCAGAGAATCTGTACATATAGCTCCTCTCTCAACATTCATTTCCTTCACCCACTGAAGAGCGAGGAGATGTGCAACTAATTCCGCAGTAAATACTGATAAGTTGTATGATGTTCTCTTTCTGATAGATACCTGATATTTTGGAACAAAAATGGCTGCTCCATGGACTGGTGTTGATGTCTCTGTATTAGTGGCATTCCACCAATCTACACTTGCAGAGCTGGTTCTGGAGATGTTCTGAAAGCTCTGAAAGATGTGTTTCACATGCTGAACCGTAAGCTGTGCACCTATAATCTATTGCAGATCTAATAAGGGCACAATAGATGTTTCTGATTGAGTTGAGACTAGCAACCCACTTACATCCTGCCAGGCATCTCATGAAATTTCTTGACCTTTCTTGCATTTAGTCACCAATTTCTCTATATAGATACCGAAAGTTTATTTTTCACCCAGCCATACTCACAAAGACTTAACCACAGATAAGTGGATGACCATATAGTGCCAGATCAACTGGAATATGTTTCTTTTTTGAGAAACATATAACTGGGGTCTTTGCTATTGATAACTGGAATCCCCATCTCTTAGCCCACTCTTTAACTTGGTTTATTGCTGTCTGAACTTTGTTAGCAGTGTATACCACATTCCTCTCTTCCATAGTGCTCCATCGTCAGCATACAACGATCTTCCCAAATTAGTTTCTACCTGATTAAAGATATCATTAATCATGATATTAAATAAGAGAGGACTACAGTTCCCTGTGGTGTCCCATTTTCAATTTGTTATGTGCTAGAGTGTGATGTTCCCACCCTTACTTGAATTGTCCAACTGAATAAAAAGTCCAATACCCAATTATAAGCTCTACCTCTGATACCCAAAGATTTCATTTTAATTAAAAGATCATCTTTCCACAGAATATCATATGCTTTTTCATGTCAAAAAACACAGCTATGATGGTTTATTTACAAATCTGTGCCTTTCTTGTATAAGATTCTAAGTAAAGCACTTCATCCATTGTAGTGCGACCACAACGAAAACCGCTTTGGTGTGGAGAAAAGCCCTCTATTTTCAAATTAATACATTAATCTATTAATTATCATTCTTTCTATGAGTTTACACAAATTCGAAGTTAATGCTATTGGTCGGTAACTAGTTGAGCTTTACCAGGTTTCTTTATTGAAATAATTACTGAGTATTTCCATGATGTTGGTTATCCACACTTTGTAAAGTACTTCCAGTATAACTGTAAGTGCCTCATCACACAGCTGTTCAATCATACTATAACATATCTCGTCGTTGCCAGGAGATGTCCTAGGAGATTGCCCTAGAGATAGCTGTTTTAAGTTGAAATAGAGAAAAGTTAACATCTAATTAGCTTTCATTTGGGCTACATTTCTCCAATACTCCGATTCTCTACTTTTTCCAGTTTCCTCTGATAGATTACTATTGTTATGCACCTTAACAAAAACCTTTGCCAACATTTCTGCTTTTTCTTCATTTGAAATTTCCATCTCCTCTCCATTATAGAGAGCAGGAATATTACCATTCTCTCTAACACCTCCCATCACCCTTATCATGCACCATATATCTGAGATCTGAGTTTCCCATCCTATAGTATTGCAGAATTCTCTCCAGTAACTTCGCTTTGCAATTCTACATGTTTCTGTCTATCGCTTTTCCCCATCTATATTTAATTAGATCTGGAAATGAGTGAGATGCTTTTACCTTCCTAAATGCACTCTTCCTGTTTCTAACAGCTATTCTACACTCATTATTCCACCATGGATCTGCTTTCCACTTATTAACTTTTGTCACCTTCCCAATTACCTCCTCTGCTGTATTATGTATTATACCGCTTATCCTAGAGTTACATTCCTCTACTTCACCATCTAATTCAGACATTTCAATTAAGCTATTACTACATATTGTGCTAAACTTATCCCACTCCACATTTCTCACCTTCCATCCAGGTATATACACTTCTTCAATCAAATATTCTTCCAAACCAAGTTTCTTGCCATATCCCCAGAAACTATAGTAAGGTCAAGCACAGATTTTCTTCCTTGTACTACATCCAGTCTAGTACCATTGCCATCATTAAGATATACTAATCCAAGTTCATCCATCCCTTCCTCAATTATATTACCATTAAAGTCAGTGAAAGCACTCCCCCATAGGGTATTATGGCATTAAAATCACCATACCAAAGTATCTTATTATAATTAGAACTTCCAATATTTTCAAGTGTCTCTTTACTGAGTTTATTATTGTGTATATGTTTATAGAAATTGATAACAGTAATACTCCTGTTACCATACCATACTTCCACAGATTACACCTCTAGCTCGTTATTATTTAATTCCCTGAAGTTCATGCCGTGTTTTATTAAGGAAGCTACTCCTTCCCCATTTCCTGATTTCCTATCCTTATGTATGTAACTCATATCCTTGCAAAACTATATCAAGATGTGGTTTGAGCCATGTCTCCTGTAAACATGTAATAGCTGGTTTCTGCTGTAAATCCTGAATAAATTTTTTAAACTCTTATCCGTGTGCAATAAGACTTCATGCAGTCCACTTACGTATACCCAGTCCTTTCATATTCCTTCCCCATGCATTCCTTTTGTGCTAGTCCGCCTTTGAGTGCTTCATTAATTGATTCTACTGTCTACTTTTAAGTATTTTTCTGCTGCTCTGATAATAATCTTAATCCTTTCTGTTCTGCTATTGTTTTGGGCTGAACAGTTAACCACTTTGGCCATAAAGGTCAGAAACTCTGTTCTATTCATCACTAAGGAATTTTTGGTAAGTCTGCATTGGTGTACTTCTTTCTCTAGATGTTTAACTGTTGTTATGTTGTCAGAGCCTGATATTGGTGTGTTCTTAACTCTTTTCAGATCCTCACATCCTCTGTGAAGCTAGAAAGCTACAGTTGCAACATTTTTGTTTATCCCCGTCACCACATGCTCCATACTGATCTTCCCTTTCACATTTCCCACACCCTTGTTTATCTTTACATATTGCTGCTATATGCCCATATCTTTGACATTTATAACATCTAAGAGGTGGTGGTACATATTCTCTTATCATGTAATTCATGTAACCAACCATCACTCTAGACGGAAGATCTCTTCTTGGAAATGCAATAGTACCGATAAACTGTCCTTTTTTCACTCTGTTTCTAACATATGGTAATCACTTAGCTTGAATCCCTCTTGCCCCCGAAATGTTATTCTTCATCTCTTCTTCAGACATTTTTGCTGACGCTCCATAAATCACACCTTTCACCCATCTGACACCTTTTACTGTTTTCCCCATCAGCGATTTTAATTGTAAAGCCATGTCACATTGTTTGCTATCTCTGCAAAACACTAACAGACTTCCATCATGTAACAATTTTGATGCTCAATAGTGCCCAACTTGGTCTTCAATGCATCAGTGAGGTTTAAAGGATTTCGGGAGCCTGGTGATTCAAATTTTTTTATTCTATATTCTTCCCTCCTTTTTTTGCTTTTGCTGATTTGCTCTTTCCCCGTCACTATCCTTGCTGCAACTATGTCCACAACATTTCTTCCTTTTTCGTTTCCTAACTAAATTCCAGCCTAAATCATTCAACGTTCCCCCTCCACCATCTTTCATCTCGCTTCCCAATACATCATCACTTCCTGTCGCCTCCGCTCCAGTCACAGCTCAGCTGCCAACCACCCTCTCATGTGATCAAGTTATCTTCCACTCGTCTATTAATGCCTGTGACTGTGGGGCCATAATTTTGATACTCGATTATCACTTCTTGATTCGTACTCATAGGCAAGACTTCGTGCTCATAACTCAGCAGTGGTAAAACTATATTTCATGTGTATAAACTAAACCAGTCGTAAATTTTGTCGTAACAGCCCAGCTAACAATTTTTGGTTCCCAGAATGTTCCCAGAACATACATTTTTAAGGTTTATTTTTGGTTAGCCAGGAGTTTTCTTTAAGGAAATAGAACATTGTTTGGAGAACATTCCCCTAACGTTCTCTTAACCTCAATTTTCATCATTTTACATATTCATACAATCCATGTTTCTGTTGATCCACTGTTTAATTTTTACATAAAATAACATAAGTCATTAATCTTGGGACATTTAAAACAATAATTATCATTTAATACAAAAAAAAGGAAAACATTTTCATAATTTTTTTTTTCAGGTAAAAATTCACCTGCAAATGTAAGAAAATGTAACAAAGAAATGAAAAAGGCAACGTAAGTTACATGGACATTAGATTAAACAATTAGAATTAGATGAACAATAACAACTTCTACTATATAGGCCTTTAATATCATGAAGTTAATATCACGCCCAGCCATGTCTAGTGGTCTGATGTTACATGCAACAGCAAAAAAATCTAAATCTTCTTAAAATTAACAGGAAAAGCAAACATGCATTGGATATTAAGATTTGTTTTGTGTATTTTGTCATAAATCTTAATCCTCATAAAACTTCATCCTCTGCAGTTTGGTTCTCAGATTAATTTATTAATTTTTAAAGAGGTTTATATATTTATACCGAAAACCAAGACAAATACACTGATTATAGCTCAAGTGCAGGGTTGCAATATTAAGTGAATTTTGATATTGGCTTGAACTGATATTTTAGTTTAAAAATATATACAAAACAGGTTGATATTATTTAATCGAAGCAGAGTACTAAAATTAAAATGTACTAAATCTTACATTTTTTCGTAGCTTTTGCACAAGCAGGTGATAAATATTCAACTCCTGTTGTTCTTCAAAACCTGTGCAGGGTTGTGCGCTGTTTCCTTTTACACAATAATTATTTCTTAACATAAGCTCGTTGTGGCATGTAATGAGATAATTAGGTTTAATCACCAAAACAGTGATCTTCCTTCAATTTAGTAGTTTAACAATCTATTAATTCAAAAGCAATGCTTTTATTTATTTTAATTCATTTAACTCTTATTTAATTTTATTATTTAAACTGCTCTTAGGTGTAAATCATTTCAAATCATTAAGTTTACCTATTCAACTGGTTTGAGAATTATGCGTGGTTGTAAAGTATCAACATCAAAATTACATGTGATTACAAAAACTGTAAGTGAAATATAGGCCTAGAGATGACACACTGATTATGTGAAGATGTTACTTTGTAGTTTTGTTAACAATAATAATAATAATAATAATAATAATAATCATAATAATTTGGATTGGCCTAGTACTTTATTAAAGGTAACCAGAAGCCCAATGAAATTTAAGTCGATTTGGCCTTGTAAAGAACGAGTGTCTACTGCTCGATCCCCATGACTTTCAAGTCCAATCTCCTGAAGGACACAGATGACTGCAGGGAGCCAGGATGTGACATGCTGAGTACCTGCAAGCCCACCTAGTGTCACTTAGTCTTTGAAGTTCATGAGACTGGCCACCATACAATTCTCTCTGAACTTCAAGCCATTTGGTGTGTATATATGATTCAGACATGAAGGAGTGAAGTTTGTTGTAGGAGAGAAAAAAAAGCAATCTGCCTCAAACACTGACTTGGCACTATCCACAATGACAAGGTTTAGATAATGAGCATTACAGTGCATATAAAGTGTGTACTTTGCTACGTCTTGGATCCTTGTACACACGCCCGAGTATTTACCACTCATAACAGCAGCACCATCATAGCCCTGACCAAACAGGTTGGTACAATATTCTAGTCCATGTCTTTCAAGGCACTTTTATTATCCAGCTGGTAAAGCCTGCAGGATCTAAGCTATCAGCCCTTCTAAAGTCAACAAAGCTCTCATGTATCACCCCATTGTAGTAATACCTGAGAACCAGAGATACTTGCTCCTTCTTTTATAGGTCCTTCATTTCATCAGCAATTATGCTGAAAACCTCACTTTCATTAACAACTTCTGCTATGTCAGCATGTACCATTTCTGCTAAGCATTCCAGTATTTCATTTCGGATTGCTTTGCTATCTGTAAGCATTCATGCACTTCTCTACTAGGGGATCATGTTTAGCAATCTCCTCTAAAATGGCTAAAAAGTTGCCCTTGTTATTTGAGTCCTCAGACTGTTTGTGACTACTTTGAGTGATATTCTGAGGGCAGACAACAGGAGTACCTCTGCAATTGTTTTGATGTATGCCTGATTCTCTTTCATTTTCTTTACTCTCTCCTTGTTGATTGAATCTATACGGCATGTATTTGTTTGCATAACCATTTGGTGCTGCTTCCATGCAAACACTGCACTTCTGCGATGCTCGGAAGACAAGACACAGCATTACACAAAATCATTTTCTCACGCATGCTTATGAAACTAAGTTACATAACTAACCCTGCAGCTGGGATTACTTATAACATTCTAGTTGCTTGACATGAAAATATTCTCACATAAGATGGCAGAAATATTTGGTTAATATGAATGACCTCTGTTGTGACATATTGCTGGTTGAGCCGAGGAACACACAAACAAATAAAATAGCGATACAAGCTTTTTTCCTGTAATATTACAGCTTGACTTTTGCTTCAATGTTTTTTTTAAAGTTATATTTGTTTGTAAATGCTTATAACACTAACAAACACCTTTATAATATTATGTCTATTCTATGAACTCTTTCGGAAATTGCAAGTTTGTTTCCATAAAACTTTTACAGGCAGTCAAATTTTCCTCCATTACACATTTGTATTTACACCAAAGCCTTGTAAAAACAAGAACTACTCCCAAGGTTTATTGGACCAACAGTCTGTGCAGTAGGGGACACAATTTGAACAACAGCATAACCAACACGGCAATGAGAAAAGGAGAGTCTTTAAATTGTGCAAGTGTTTTTAAATTATGCAAATGAATTTCTTTGGAAAAGTGTGTGCCCAGCAAAAGCGTATTGATGGGAATGGTTGGATTTTAATGTTCATTTCATCATTAATGCATTATGACTGCAAATAGTTTACACTGTAATGTGTTCCTTTAAAATGCTGCAATATCTAGCTCTTCCTGTCTATCAAAGATCCCTGTCTATGGTTAGAAAAATAAAACTTAAAAATAACCAAAAAAGTAAATAAATAAATAAATAAATAAATAAACTTGCAACATTCTGGGAAGGTTAGTTTATGGGTAAAATAAAACCTAAAAATAACCCAAAAAATAAAATAAAATAAAATAAAAAAAATAAATAAAATCTTGCAACATTCTGGGAAGGTCAGTTTATGGGTAAAATAAAACCTAAAAATAACCCAAAAAATAAAATAAAATAAAATAAAATAAATTTGAAAAAATTATAAAATCTTGCAACATACTGGGAAGATTAGTTTATGCATAAAATAAAACCTAAAAATAACCATTAGAGAATGTTCTATATATGTTCTCTTTAGGTTGTTACAAAAAAAAAATAAACTAAACTAAAAATAACCCAATAAAATAAAATAAAATAAAATTATATATATATATATATATATATATATATATATATATATATATATATATAGAGAGAGAGAGAGAGAGAGAGAGAGAGAGAGAGAGAGAGAGAGACTTGCAACCTTCTGGGAAGTTTAGTTTATGGTTAAAATAAAACAATAAAATCTAAAAATAACCACTAGAGAAGGTTCTGTATAATTTCTCATTAGTTTATTACACAGAAAGCTCCCTGCAAGGTTCAGGGAAGGTTAGTTTATGGTTACAACAAAAGAACCTACAGAGAACGTTCCTTCAACGTTATTATTTGGTTCCCAAACTAAATAAATAAATAAATAAATTAGCCGAAGGGCACCGCGTGCTAACAGTAAGGGAAAGTTCTGTGTTGCTGGGAAAGAAGATGTCCTCTCTGGATCTTCTTTATGCCCGTGTGTTTTCTGACAGTCTTAGTGTATAGAAACTGTTCCTATTTAAATCTGCGTAGTGCGCTTAGTGTAGGGAGCATGGGGCGGTTTGGGATTCGACCGTTTGGCGTTAAACTGTAGACTTTGCATAAACCACGCCCACGCGTGTAATCGTCAGAGAGAGAGAGAGAGAGAGAGAGAGAGAGGAAGGGAGGGAGAGAGAGAGAGAGAGGAAGGGAGGGAGAGAGAGAGAGAGGGGTGGAGGAGACGGAGGTCCGCTCGAACCGGGATTTCTCCCTTTGTTTTGTGGATGAACGCCGTGATAAACGCGATGTGGACCTTTTTAGGACGAGTAATATTTTTTCACTTGCTCACCATGCAGCCTTATTTCGGAAAAGGTTCGTTTCCATGGCAGCAGGAAAAAAATATATATGTACATGAGGGGAAATTGTGTTTTGTAAAAAATGATGAGGTTTTTTTTTTTTGGCTTCTTGCAGAACACGTGATGATGAAAATAAATCTCTTTCAACCATAAAAAAAAAACCTTTATAAATGTTTTAAAAAAAAAAGAAAAGAAAAGAAAGAAAGAGAGAGATGGCTTTAATGCGCTAAACTGTTCAGTTTGAATCAGGGTCGGTGCACCTGACGTGATTTGACAATAAAACGTTGTTGTTCTTATCATTTCAAGAAAGATTTCTCCAAAACATTGACCCTAATTGGTAATGTTTTGCTCAGTTATCTGTAGTAATCGAGCTTTGTGAGTGATTATATGGCGTGTAATGCGCGTCTCCGGGTCGCGCCGGAGCTCCTGAGGTAAATGATGACCGTTAGCCTGTTAGCTAAAGCCGTTATGTAGTGGAATGGAGAGGGCTCGCGCCGTGAGAGCGCGCGCGCGCCTGCGCTCTGTTTGAATTTCTCAGCGATTGAAAAAACAAACAAACAAACAAACAAAAACCTCGCGGCGCCTTTTAATAACTAATGAATGAATGGTTTGAATGAAATATAGCTTGTTACGGCGTTGTTTTTGAATGAGCAGGGTCCGAAACGGAGTGCGAGGACGGACAGTTTCAGTGCAAGAACAAGAGGTGCATCCCGACTATATGGAGATGCGACGACGACGACGACTGCGCCGACAACAGCGACGAGGAAGACTGTCGTAAGTAGCGGAAATCACAAGACGAGCCAATTAACCTGCTTACACCTGTACCTAGGACACCCCTGATATCCTAATATCCATTAACCACTATAAAACCTAAGCTTATTGTTCAGTCACTCGTTTTAAAGCATGTTATATTGATAATTAGATGAACTGATGATTAGGGAAATGAATCTCAGAAGGCAGGTAGGAATCAGGAAGTGGCCCGGAAATGAGAAATAGTGTTTCTACTTGTCACTTAGTGTTAAATACAGAAAATGTTTTCGTTTCCATTTTATACCGTGTTACTTCTAAGTAAAATTTTTTTTTTGATGACTCATCCTGTACTAGTCTTGTGTTCGTCCAATTAAATGCTTTGTAGAACATATATATGTATATGTATGTCCCGCCCCCAGGGGTGTGTCTCGCTCTGTGTTAGCAGCTTGTTAGCAGTAAACATGGGAGTTTGATGATTATTTTTTGATTGATTATTATCAGTAAGTGTCAGTAATATCATTTGATCTACCACTCTGACGACCCTCGGTCTCCGTCACCATCGGCAACGCTGACTCTCAACCTCGACTCAAACACGTACGCCGTAACTCCAAACACACACGGCGTCTCGTCGTCTAGGATTAAAGTCGTCCCGGTTAAAGTGGAGAGGCGTGGGCGCTTAACACAACGCTTCACACTACCACTTTTTACCTTTAACGCCATGACATGAATTGAATTTGACGTGTCTATAAACAATACGTTTTCATCATTCACTTTTCTTTAAACTAGCCATGTCGTCAGTTCGCTAATCAGACCAGAGAGAGTGAATAAAATGAAAAAATGACTTTTAACTTTAATCCGTAATGCTAGAGGAAATTCAGACATCGTTCAAGCTGTATAAACGTTGCGCAACTAATCACGGGGATGTGAGGAGAAAAGCACTTACACGATATCTTGTATTGTATCACGCAAAAAATACACTCACGTGGATCCTTAAAACAGAGGGCTATCCTGTAATATTCTGTTTATTCATATAAACACGACAACGAATGCTGTATGAGATGCAAATTACGGCCATTTTGAGTTGAAGAGATGAAAGCTGACACAGGAGTTCCCAAACTAGGGAATCTTCACTATTGTTTTATTTAATGATTTTACAAATCAATACTAGAAATATGGAAGACACATTTTGTGTGCTAATATTTTGAAATGTTGCTGGGAGTCACATTCAGGAAAGCTACATTTAAATGAATAGCGTACGTGTTATTTTAGTGTTTTTCACGCTCCTGGCACTAGCGTAGGTCAGCAGTAAAAACCGACAAATTTCCCTGAACATTTACCTCCACTAAACACACTAGTGTTGTGTCTCAAATCGCATACTTATGCACTATTCTAGAGCATTATTGAGCACTAACACTAACCAGGTTTCCTATTACAGTTAAGGAATTTGAATTTTAAAAACCTCTCATGTCGCCTTGAAACCTACCGAAAGCTTTCTGGATTTTCTAGGTTAGTAAATACTAATACTAAATTTTGATTTGAGACACAGTTCATGACAACATTCATGAAGACAGCGGTGGAAAGTCTTAAGAGAAGCAGAGCTCGCCATTGCGTTTAACGACATTGTGCTAAACATATTACAGTTTGACTTGGAAATCTGCGAATAGTCACTTACGTTACACGTACGTACAGTATGTTACTGACATCATAAAATGTTCAAATGTTACAGCAGTCCTATATTATACATCTGGAATTAAAAAAAATGTAGGTTTGTCAAAGCCTACAAATATATTTATTAAAAACTGAGATGAAATGTTTAGACACTTATGAATGTCAATGAAAGTTTAGTATCGTTACAACTGAGCATGAGTCCAGTTTATTAAAAAATATATTTTTGTTTTGTTTCAGCCATTTTGTAAAGCAAAGTTAAACATGTTCTCTTAGTTAAATGGATGGAAATGTGTTTCATCACATAAAATGTCATCGTAATGGCTTTGACATTCACTCTGTACTCATTCAGCTCTATTGTTACGGAGGAAATCAGCACTAAGTGTTTAGCTTCTTTTACCTTCGACATTTCACGGGAATGATTCAGATTTTATTACTCATGGGTCACATATGATTCATGTGATGAGTAGAGAGAGTATTTTCCTGATTGTTCTCGAGTAATTCTGTTTGTGCTGCGTGTCGGTCCCATTTTGATCCTGGCCTCGGGGTGAAAAGCGTTAATTGTGAAACGATAATTGCGACAGGTATAATTTCACACTTGGCCTCAGATGTCCTTGTGTCTACTCGCGTCTCTGGAGCACGTGGCCTACATTTGTCTGGAACAAAAACAAACAAAAGAGCGGAAATCTTCCCAGCTAAAACAGACCACTTCATTATGCTGAGATGTTTTTTTTTTTTTCTAATTTCTGCTGGGATTAATTATAGCTCCAGGAGACCTCATTCAGAGCAGAATGAGTTCTCTACAGCGCTTTTTAAAGCTTCTGTCTAATTGTTTGTATGAAACACATTTTAAGCACAATTTTATTCTGAAAATCTTTTTTAAAATACATTTTGTAGAACTTTTTGTAGAATCTTTTTTCCACTAGGCATTATTATTCATATGGAAGACCCCTTATGCTTATGAATATTCATCTGCTTGCTAATAGCCTTCGTAATGAAGGGAAAAAGATTTTGCATGTCAATACAAGCAGATGTCTTGTATTCGGGCGAGGTTAGTTTCACTGGATAACGTCTGTATTCGTTTTTATACACATCTCCTCCGTGATAAAACTCTCACATCTGCTGGACAGCAATTAAATGAACCAACCTTAACCTTAGACCTTTAAGATAAACATGTTTATTAATTAGTGGTTTTTGCTGTTGGTTGTGGAATGGTGATTTTCTTTGCTAATATGTAAAAGTTCAGCCTTTCAACTCGCTGTATGAGCATCCGCTGAAAAATTTGTTTAATTGGTAGTCTATTACTTCTCAAAAACCCCACAAAATATCTGAAAATAACCCAAAAAATTCTGGCATTGGAAAACAGAGATGTGTTTTTCTCAGGCTTAGTGTGGGAAACAAGTTCACTGTGGTGCACATGCATTTCTGAATTACAAAACCTGTAATATGCCTTTCTGTCAAGGATACTGTAGAAGAGGTTCTGTACATTCGTCATAGACACACTGGGCCCCAAATGATTGCAAAGGTCTAACTGAATAAAAAATCTCTGCTGGATTTACAGACAGTTTGGAAACTCTGCCTGCGTATGTTGATCATCCATAAAGTGCAAAGCGAGTTCCTGAAGCAGCTCATTTGCATTTAGTGACGCCCACAAAATCCCATAAAAGGTAAAGTGCACAAACAGCTGGGAGCATGAAGTGAATGGTGAAGGTAAAGGCTGAAAAACAAAAATGGAAGTTATTTTGACTCACTTCTCTGCCAATAAAAATATTTACTCATATATAATACTAATAATAATAAATCAGTAAATCTTCCATCAGCTGAACCATTTGTTTACGGCTTACAGCTCTGCGCAGACAGACAGGCCCGTCCTCCGTTTATCCGCCGCCATTTCTGTTACCATAATTGAATGATTAGTTTTAGTTGTCTTAATTTCTGGGTTTGTGTTGACTCGCTTTTTAAAAAATTTTTTATATTCTTTAATCAAAGCCAATAAAATAAAACGTCTGGTTTTCATTAAATGTTGTCGATGGTCTCTTAGTCCATAGTGAAGTAGCATGAGGATGTGTTTTTGATCGAGACTCCAAAGCTCTTCTCTAAGTCACTCTGGATAAGCGCGTCTGCTAAACGCTGTAAACGCAATAAAAATAAACAGTTTAAACTCCACAGTATATTCCAGATATAAAAGTGCAGTAATCCATGCACGTTATCTGATTTGAAGTTGTTCAAGTCGAGGTTTACATTAGTTAGTCTTTTTATGTGTAAATTTGCACAAACTCAGAAGCACAAGTAGGATACGAACGTTTTTCTTTTCAGTTAACGAATAAATCTGTTTGAATTCAGCTTGTTAAATGAGGCCTACTATCTGCACTTACACTTTCCCTTTGTTTGCCATAACCCCACCTACAGACTTACTCTTTCCACCTGCAAGCTTGTTCCAGAGCTAGCCAAATTTAGCATAAAAACACAATTTATGGTTGTGCTGTCTGTAGGTATACGTGTGTGTATGTGTGTTTATTGTCACACATAATGAATGAGTCTCCACTTGTACTGAGGGTGACCACTTGGTGGATTTCCAGCTATAAAGAGCAGTAGGTTAGTGACACACATTACAACATGATGACTGTCCAAACCGCTCTCCCTGTGGGGCTTCACGTGCTGTCATTAACACACACGCAATGATTATGTCACACAGCTTAAAGTCTACGGTACATCTGAACTGAGGGAGATGAAAATGTCTTTAGGTGAGGTTATTAAATAATACTTGAGTAAGAAATTAGATCTGAGCGATATGACAATAAAATATTGATATTCCGATATAAATTAGACACTTTACTGAAATATCGTGGATACTATAATACCTTGTTTATGTTTTTATATTTATTTAATTGTCTGGTGGCTTATTTGATGTTAAAAATTTCAATTTAATCTTTAACATTTTTGTAGATTTAAAAATTTTCCTCTCTTTAAAATTTTTCCTCTTTTAAATTTTTTTTTTTAAATCTTTTATTTCTTTTTTTAACGTAAAAATGTTGTAGACATTGTATAAATCATGGAACAGTTTTTAAATTAAAAAAACTGTTTAATAGTGCTTTCTGATAGAAACCCAGTTACTTCTTATTAAGGTGTGTAATGACTTATAACACCTTGTGTTGAGTGTTGTGGTATTTAGGGCATGAAAAGGGCAACAGACAGGTGTAATGTGCTGAGTTGAGAGTTGATGGGAATCGGGGGAAAATGGATTTGACATGCAGTCAGAGTAGAAAACATCGACCTTTCAGTGAGCTGGAATACAGGACAAAACAGCACTGTGATGATGTGATACTGCGTGCTGGTAAACACACATACACAACTGAGATACTGAGATTTTAATGGTTTAGAGCAGGAGTTCCCAAACTTTTTGGGGAAACTACACCATTATGAATTTTTTTGTGACCCAAAGCATTGCCCACTCTACAGTTCTTTTTTTGTTGTTTTTTTTTCCAGATGTATAATACAGGACTACTGTAACAATTGGACACTTGTCAGAAGGAATAATTCCTTACGCTGAATTACATGTGAGTGGAAAATGTTGTGTTGTTATAGGAGATTAATCCACGCTGTGGTGGTGTGATGGTGGTATGCCCCCACGCCCAGCAGAGGAGCCTTGACACGTGACTTTGTGTATGCACAGAATCAGCTGCTACGTGAGTGGAATTGTTCACGCACACTCGCTGCGTATCTTGTGTACAGCCGGAAGATTTAAAAGCAACATTCACTAGATGGCACGTCGGAGCCAAAACATCCCTGTCCATCAGGTTTCCAAGTCGAACTCTAAAATGTTTAGTGATTTCATGAACACTGACGTTAAACACGGTGACAAGCTCTCTTTCAATTTAAAACTTTCTGTCATCATGGTGATTGTTGTCATGATCTGCATCTCAGATTCAAACACTAACTGTAGGAATAGGAAACCTGATTATTGTTAGTACTCAATAACTCAATAACGGGCTGGAATAGTACAAAATATACGTTGTTACGGTGGCACCTGTCAAGAGGTGAGATATGTTAGGTAGCAAGTGAACAGTCAGTTCTCGAAGTTGGTGTGTTGGAAGCAGGAAAAATGGGCAAGCATAAGGATCTAAGCAACTCTGACAATGGCCAAATTGTGATGGCTAGATGACTGGGTCAGAGCATCTCCAAAACGGCAGGTGTTGTGGGGTGTTCCCGGTACGCAGTGGTTAGTACCTACCAAAAGTGGTCCAAGGAAGGACAACCGGTGAACTAGCGACAGGGTCATGGGCACCCAAGGCTCACTGATGCACGTGGGGAGCGAAGGCTAGCCCGTCTGGTCCGATCCAATAGAAGAGCTACTGTAGCACAAATTGCTTATAAAGTTAATGCTGCCTATGATAGAAAGGTGTCAGAACACACAGTGCATCACAGCTTGCTGCATACGGGGCTGCATAGCTGCAGACCGGTCAGCGTGCCCATGCTGACCCTGTCCACTGCTGAAAGCGGCTACAATGTGCACGTGAGCATCAGAACTGGACCACGGAGCAATGACAGAAGGTGCCCTGGTCTGATGAATCACGTTTTCTTTTACATCATGTGGAAGGTCGGGTGTGTGTGCATCGTTTACCTGGGGAAGAGATGGCACCAGGATGCACTATGGGAAGAAGGCAAGCCGGCGGAGGCATTGTGTTGCTCTGGGCAATGTTCTGCTGGGACAACACTGCTGTATTGCTGGCAGGTTGTGAGCAAACCTCAATGGCTTGTATTGTAAAAATGCCTTTAAGAATTCTGAAATTATATTTTCGAGTTTTCATTAATTATCTTGAATGGATGCTAGACAGTATTTCCAAAATCAGGAAATGCCAAATCTGAAAAAATGCACAAAAACTCTTCTGTAAAGCTACTGCTGTTATTAGCATACAAAACAAAAATATAGATGCTAGTCACGCTCATAAGAGCTTAACACCACAGCTCATCCGGAAATTTTAGCCAGACAGTTTCTGAGGGTTCAAACACTGCGCTTCATCAGCAGACATGTTCAAGTAGTGGCTTATTTTCCACAGTGCATATTAACACACTTCATTAGCTCGTCTCTTCAGCCTGGTTAATTGGGCCTCTGGGTGAGCAGGACACGGGACACTGGAGCTTCTGCTTCCCACTTCGCCTTGCTAATGGATTTCTGATTTGTGGTCAGTTTATAAGCACGGATCTGTACCCTGTAGCAGTTACACAAAAAGCTGACCTTTCCTTATGCTGTAATCCCCTGACATTCTGTTCTCTCATCGCCCCCGTCTGCTTCTCTTCTCCTCCAGTTCATCTCTGTGGTGGCCCACAAGTACAAAACACACCAACACACCAAAAAAAACACAACAACAAATCTGAAAACACAGCAACATAAAAGGGCAGGTCCTTATAGACCCCTTTAAAAGAGACACAAACTGGCAGCAAAAAGACCCGATTAGCTGAGCAGCCCTGGTTAGCAAGCTAGTTGGTTAGCTAGAAATTAGTAACATTATAATCTGACTGACGAATCAGTCGGGAATTTTATTCATTAGCTAAACTGTTATCCACTTATTATTACGGATTGCGCTAAAAGACGCAAAGGGAGTGCTATTCGGCTAAACTAACACTTTTAAACGGTGTAACTGTAGAAGATCCTTATGGCTTGCCATTCCATCAGTGGCTAAATGATGCTAAATGGTGACCTAGCCTGCAGTGACCAAAAATATATACACATCCAAGTGTTTATACTAGAGAGAAATTAAAGGAATGTTTGCTAACTCAATTAGGCATGTTTGCTAACTTGCAAGATAAGCCTGTTAAATTCTTAGCTGGCAAGCCAGATTCACTGATATCATAGTTAACTACTTAGCTGAGATGAAATGGATGCTGCAGGAAAAAGTGGAGCAACCAAAATGATCTCTCCTAAATGCCTATAAAGAGCTCCTTATTCCAAATTTTGTCTTAATGTTGGTTCGGAAAGATGTCTGATCCGATAGCATGCAGTAAAAACGAATGCGTGTATGAACACTTTTCCGACCCAACAGCACAACATTTTAGAAAACAAATTCTGGCTTGTTCTTAAAAATCACTCCAGACTCCTGATATGTTTCAGCAACCAGGAAGCTCTACTGGATATCATCTCAGGATCCTTTTAAAACCTTCAGTCTTCTTTCATTCATACAAGCGTGAGAGAGAGGAAGTGACCTGGCTAGGTGCAGAGATATAAATAGATCAGGTTAAATGCAGCCCTGGACAAGATCTCACACAGAAGGGCTTTTTAAAGGACACACCGAAAGCATGGTTTATTTACTCCATCCTCAAAACCACATCAGCTATCATGGAGATCGAGTGGATGATGATGATAGCAGCAGAGCAGCAGTTATTCTGAAAGAGTTAGGGACATACCACGTGTGTGTGTGTGTGTGTGTGTGTGTGTGTGTTGGTTTGTGTATGTGCATGCTTCTTCTGTTCATGCTGAATTACAGCTTTGGCAAAGCCAGAGAAATATATAAGTGTCTCCATTCAGAGAGTCCTTGATGTGGATGATGAGCCGTTTGTGATCTGAGTGCTTCATGATCATGTATATACTCTACGTACGTACTTTCTTCGGGGTACAGTTCGTTAAATAATAGGGATGATTTTTGAATATTCGCTTATTGAACACACAGTCTTAAAATCTAAATTGTAAATTAAGCGTTTTTGACTATTTCTTAATAGCTATCCATCAAACAGTTGTGGTTTTTTGAATGTGTATCTCACATTAAGACAAAAAGGCGTAGGCCCACTCTCATCAGTGCATCATGGTGTACGTGTCTCATTGCTAACAGGTAACAGTGTACAGTGTTTGAGCCCAGGGTCATGCTAAATTTTTAAATGAAGAGAATTTTTCCTTCCTGTCTGTATAAACTTGTTTTTTTGTACATCTCATATCTCATACATTTGTTTCAGGGGTTGAGTTTTAAAAGTTAACCAACAAACAGGCCCTAATGTGGGTTTGATTAAACCTCTACGACAGCTGCAAGGCGTAAAAATCCTCTCTTTCCATGGGAAAGCTGTGGCTTAGCTGGTGTTGTGAAATTAAATTAAGTTTAAATGTGGAATGAGATGTCAAGTTTAAGCAAGTTTAAAGTGTGTTTTACACCACCTAGCGCACATTACTATTGAGTATTGCCTAAAAAAAGAATTAAAATTACAATTTTACCTTAAATGCTCATTCCTACATTATAAATCCCCAATTGTGCACTCCATGCCTAGACAGACACTTAAATCATCCAGCTTGATGCCCGTCGCTATAGATCGAAGATTCCCAATATTATCCTCAATCACCTCAGGTGATTGCGGCCAATTTTAATTTAATAAAAATGTTTTCAAAATGTCTAATCGATTCCTGCATCCTCTTAAACGTTAAACTCATGCAGCTCATCACTGTAAATGACTCACTATAACGCAACACACAAATATGATTTGTAACCAAAAAAACACTCGATTGTGATGCAGCAGGCGTACGAGGCTAACTAAAAACAGCAAATACAATAATTATACAGCCTTTTGTGATCCTCTAATTGCAGAGAACAAAACTGCAGTTGTGATTAATCAATTATTAATTGAGCAGTGCTGTGAAGGACAGAGAGACAGATAGAGAGAGAGAGGAAAGAGGATGAGTGTGAGAAATGACATCAAAAAGCGCTAAAGAGCTGATTTATCTTCACAAGAATGTGGAGCTGAAAAGAGAATTTCTTATATGAAGAATAGAAATGATGGTGATGGTCAAGGTTTCTGTATGAATACACAGCTTCAGCTGCTTAATTAAATTAAATAAGTGGTGTGATGAAGCGAAGTGACTACAACCCCTGGCAAAAATTATGGAATCACCACACTTAGAGGATGTTCACCCAGCTTTTTTACTTTATAGCAAACAAACAAATCACAGATATGACACAAAAAAGGTTTTGTTCAATAGCTTAACATTCTGGTTTGTGAAATATACATAAAAAAAATTCAAGGACATTTTTTTATTAATGGCATGTCTTTTTCCAAATCAAGTAGAGGAAAAAATTATGGAATCATCAACAAAAAAAACAAAATTAATACTTTGTTGCTCCTCCTCTGGCTTTTATTCTTTGAGGCATAGACCTCACTAATGAAAAACAATATTCCCCATCAGTCTGATTCCAACTTTCTCGAATAGCAGTTGACAGATCAGCTTTGCAGGGTGGAGCCTTAACATGGACCAGTTTTTTTACTTTCCACCATAAATTTTCAATTGGATTGAGATCCGGACTGTTTGCTGGCCATGTCATTGAGTTGATTTGCCTTTCCTGAAAAAAAGCTTTTAAACTGTTTGCTCTGTGGCAAGCTGCATTGTCATCCTGAAAAATTATTTCATCATCACCAAACCTATTTTCTATGGATGGAATGAGAAAATGTCCAAAATTTCACTGTACAACTGTGCATTGACTGCTGAGGTAATGACTGCCATCTCCCCTGGTCCTTTACCTGACATGCAACCCAATATCATAAATGAAATCAATATCAGAAATTTGATTGGTTCAGGCAGTCATCTTTATATGTTTTGTTAGAACGGCACCAGACAAAAGTTCCAGCATCATCTCCTTGGCCAATGCAGATTCATGATTCATCACTGAATTTCACTTTCATCCAATCATCCACACTCCATGATTGCTTCTCCTTAGCCCACTGTAACCTTGTTTTCTTCTGTTTTGGTGGTAGTGCTGGTTTTCTTTTTCCATAATTTTTTCCTCAACATTGAGTGATTCCATAATTTTTTCCTCTACTTGATTTGGAAAAAGACATGCCATTTATAAAAAAAAAATTCCTTGAATTTTTTTTATGTATATTTCACAAACCAGAATGTTAAGCTATTGAACAAAACCTTTTTTGTGTCATATCTGTGATTTGTTTGTTTGCTATAAAGTAAAAAAGCTGGGTGAACATCCTCTAAGTGTGGTGATTCCATAATTTTTGCCATAATTATTACCAGTCAGAAGATTATCTTCCTACAACAGCATGTTACAACTTTACGTCTGAGTGTTACAAAGTGCTGACACTGGAGACTCCTTCCATAAAATGTTTAAAGAATCTACAGAAAACTTCACCATACCAGCAATTTATTTTAAATCCGTTTATGTGCACTGTCCACCTTACATGTCCCTGTGAATGAGCATTTTCTGACCAATCAGAATCCATAATGTGACAATGTTGTGGTGTAAATTAATTTAGAGTACTCTAACAATTGCTTGTTTAACCAAAAAAGTTAACATATATAAGAAGAAAAGTAATTTCCTGCAACATTAATTTGATCAGATTGCACAGAGAACACGTAGATATAAGATACAGTCAAGCAGCAATAGTGATAATTATGTTAATCTGCTAATGTCCATAAGATAGCATAAACTCTGCTTCCTCTCTTATTCTGCAAACGGCCTGAGGCAGTCATTCTATCAGAGAGTGTGATCACATTTTCATGAACACATCTTCAAGAGAACACATTTTCTTCCTAAATTGGAGGGGATTGAGTGCTAAGTTGGTCTGAGACTGAGAGTATCTGATAATAGAGAATCTCGCGATTATTACGGACATATCGAGAGAATGAAGGTCACAAAACGACCTCTGCTAATGATAGCAGAACCCACAACAGAGATAAGAATTACCTGAGCAGTTCTCACGATGATTCTCGGATTAGACTCAACACGGCTCAGAAATACAGAATATTTGAAGATAAAACTTGCAAAAGTTTTTTTTTTCACACACAGAATTCTTTATGCAATTATAATAAAATTACATTTACATAATTATTGTTAGCAACAGTGAAGCTCTTGATCTGTCTAGTGCCTTAGTGTGAGCTGAAAACACAGTGTTTTCAGCTCACACTAAGGCACTAGTTTGTGACCTAGCGAGCCAATATCAGAATGTATTTTTGATAGACTTCAAAGCACTATTGTAAGTCGCTCTGGATAAGGGCGTCAGCCAAATGCTATAAATGTAAATGTAAATGTGTTTAAAGCTGCAAATTAGAGTCAGCAGCGATTAAGGGGGCCAAGCACATTCTGGCCCCACCCCTTAGTGACGGAAAAAGCCTTTGGGACCATCAGCACACGTTGCCAAGGAGATACACTAAATTTGATGGCAACACATTAAGCCGTTGTTGTGGTATTACTTCACTTCCTGTTTTCAGTAGCCCTCCCAAGTTGTACATGAACTTAAAGTTTATTAATAACCGAGGCATGTTGTTAAATGTATGTGACAAGTTTGGTGTCAATATGTAAAAGCGTTGCTGAGAAATGACCTCACTTCCTGTTCGAGAAAAGACATTACTGAGAAACATTTCATGATGATTAGACAAAATGTGTAGAAGTGAAAAAACTTTTTTAACAAATTTCAAAATGGATGACTTGCTGTTGAAATAAATTTCAAAATGGCTGACTTCCTGTTTGGCAAATTACAAATTCTTTACATCATGTACACTTAGCACCTTCCAGGGAATCAGGAGAAAGAGCAATCATGATTGGATGTTGAGTGGTTTAAAACTTATGAGCAGTTTTACTAATTTGTGAATTATAGCACCACCTAGAGGGGATTTAGGCAAAACCTCCTGCAGTCCCTTAGGATTAAGTGATTCAGTTATATACAAAGTTTGGTCTAAATACTTTATGACATGACTTTATGACAATTTTTTATATGTTACGGATAAACCATCTTGCATATAGAACATTCAAGTTTTGTTCAGGTTGTGTTTACTGAAAATAAATTAGCAGACATCCACAGACATGAGACTCATTTTTGGATTGAAAAAAAGTTTTAAATAAATATCCCCTGATACATTCAAAGCATCTGTTTCTGTTTATTATTCCCTTTAATGAAGTCACTTCCTCAGTGTAAGCCTTAAATTTCCAGATAGACTGAACATCGATTCTCTAGTAAAACGTAACGGATAGACCAAATCGACAGCAGTGACGTTTCCCTTCATCCTGCTGCTCTGTTTCTGAGGTTAAAGTACAACACCATGCTAACTGAATACATTTCCTTCAGGAGTGTAAAGTGATTTATGAATGAGATGGAGAACACACACATGGTTCGGTTCTCCAGAGCATCTTGTTACGAACCAGCTGCTTTCCATTCTTCAGTGGAAATGCAAACAGAAAGATGGAAAGACTTCGCAATGTGTTAATGAAAACAGAGAGAATATGAGAAGTGAGTAAACAATGTTCTGTGGGTCAGGTGAGAGTTTGGATGATGTGGAATTATCGGGTGAGAGCATGACACCGGAGATCAACAGCTCTATCATTTCACACTGGCAGTTACACATGTAATTCCACATGAAGAAACGTAGCGGTGTTAACAAGAATTACGTGTGTAGCATTAGCGAGCTCAGCAAACTGCTCGCCCTGTTCTTGTTGTGTAATCTGGTCTCAGCACCAGCGGGAACGGTCTGAGCTTTTGGTCGACATGTTTTTTTTTATTTTGTCAAGTTCATTCATCACCTGCTCGTGAGGAATCAAAACAAACAACAGGTGTCCTGTCAGAGACACTTCCTGATTGGTTAATACAGACGGACAGGGCTGAAAAGTTTACCTGCTGATTACACAGAAAGATCAGACAGAGATGCTGTTCTCCTCAGAGCGGACACACACGCAGGGAGAGAGACAGAGAAAGACACAGGCAGAGAAAGCGAGACAGAGAGAAAGACACAGGCATAGAGAGCGAGACAGAGAGAAAGACACAGACAGAGAGAGCGAGACAGAGAGAAAGACGCAGGCAGAGAGAGCGAGACAGAGAAAGACACAGGCAGAGAGAGCGAGACAGAGAAAGACACAGGCAGAGAGAGCGAGACAGAGAGAAAGACACAGGCAGAGAGAGCGAGACAGAGAGAAAGACACAGGCAGAGAGAGCGAGACAGAGAAAGACACAGGCAGAGAGAACGAGACAGAGAAAGACACAGGCAGAGAGAGCGAGACAGAGAAAGACACAGGCAGATAGAGTGAGACAGAGAAAGACACAGGCAGAGAGAGCGAGACAGAGAGAAAGACACAGGCAGATAGAGCGAGACAGAGAGAAAGACACAGGCAGATAGAGCGAGACAGAGAAAGACACAGGCATAGAGAGCGAGACAGAGAAAGAAACAGGCAGAGAGAGCGAGACAGAGAAAGACACAGGCAGAGAGAGCGGGACAGAAAGAAAGACACAGGCAGAGAGAGCGAGACAGAGAAAGACACAGGCAGAGAGAGTGAGACAGAGAAAGACACAGGCAGAGAGAGCGAGACAGAGAAAGACACAGGCAGAGAGAGCGAGACAGAGAAAGACACAGGCAGAGAGAGCGAGACAGAGAGAAAGACACAGGCAGATAGAGCGAGACAGAGAAAGACACAGGCAGAGAGAGCGAGACAGAGAAATACACAGGCAGAGAGAGTGAGACAGAGAAGAACACAGGCAGAGAGAGCGAGACAGAGAAAGACACAGGCATAGAGAGCGAAACAGAGAGAAAGACACAGGCATAGAGAGCGAGACAGAGAGAAAGACGCAGACATAGAGAGCGAGACAGAGAAAGAAACAGGCAGAGAGAGTGAGACAGAGAGAAAGACACAGGCAGAGAGAGCGAGACAGAGAGAAAGACACAGGCAGAGAGAGCAAGACAGAAAGAAAGACACAGGCAAACAGAGCGAGACAGAGAGAAAGACACAGGCAGAGAGAGCGAGACAGAGAAAGACACAGGCAGAGAGAGTGAGACAGAGAAAGACACAGGCAAACAGAGCGAGACAGAGAGAAAGACACAGGCAGAGAGAGCGAGACAGAGAGAAAGACACAGGCAGAGAGAGCGAGACAGAGAGAAAGACACAGGCAAACAGAGCGAGACAGAGAAAGACACAGGCAGAGAGAGCGAGACAGAGAGAAAGACACAGGCAGATAGAGCGAGACAGAGAAAGACACAGGCAGAGAGAGCGAGACAGAGAGAAAGACACAGGCAAACAGAGCGAGACAGAGAGAAAGACACAGGCAGAGAGAGCGAGACAGAGAAAGACACAGGCAGAGAGAGCGAGACAGAGAGAAAGACACAGGCAGAGAGAGCGAGACAGAGAAAGACACAGGCAGAGAGAGTGAGACAGAAAGAAAGACACAGGCAGAGAGAGCGAGACAGAGAGAAAGACACAGGCAGAGAGAGCGAGACAGAGAGAAAGACACAGGCAGAGAGAGCGAGACAGAGAAAGACACAGGCAGAGAGAGCGAGACAGAGAAAGACACAGGCAGAGAGAGCGAGACAGAGAGAAAGACACAGGCAGAGAGAGCGAGACAGAGAAAGACACAGGCAGAGAGAGCGAGACAGAGAGAAAGACACAGGCAGAGAGAGCGAGACAGAGAAAGACACAGGCAGAGAGAGTGAGACAGAGAGAAAGACACAGGCAGAGAGAGCGAGACAGAGAAAGACACAGGCAGAGAGAGCGAGACAGAGAGAAAGACACAGGCAGAGAGAGCGAGACAGAGAAAGACACAGGCAGAGAGAGCGAGACAGAGAAAGACACAGGCAGAGAGAGCGAGACAGAGAAAGACACAGGCAGAGAGAGCGAGACAGAGAGAAAGACACAGGCAGAGAGAGCGAGACAGAGAAAGACACAGGCAGAGAGAGCGAGACAGAGAGAAAGACACAGGCATAGAGAGCGAGACAGAGAAAGACACAGGCAGAGAGAGTGAGACAGAGAGAAAGACACAGGCAGAGAGAGCGAGACAGAGAAAGACACAGGCAGAGAGAGCGAGACAGAGAGAAAGACACAGGCAGAGAGAGCGAGACAGAGAGAAAGACACAGGCAGAGAGAGCGAGACAGAGAGAAAGACACAGGCAGAGAGAGCGAGACAGAGAAAGACACAGGCATAGAGAGCGAGACAGAGAAAGACACAGGCATAGAGAGCGAGACAGAGAGAAAGACACAGGCAGAGAGAGTGAGACAGAGAAAGACACAGGCAGAGAGAGCGAGACAGAGAAAGACACAGGCATAGAGAGCGAGACAGAGAAAGACACAGGCATAGAGAGCGAGACAGAGAGAAAGACACAGGCAGAGAGAGTGAGACAGAGAAAGACACAGGCAGAGAGAGCGAGACAGAGAAAGACACAGGCATAGAGAGCGAGACAGAGAGAAAGACACAGGCAGAGAGAGCGAGACAGAGAAAGACACAGGCAGAGAGAGCGAGACAGAGAAAGACACAGGCAGAGAGAGCGAGACAGAGAGAAAGACACAGGCAGAGAGAGCGAGACAGAGAAAGACACAGGCATAGAGAGCGAGACAGAGAAAGACACAGGCAGAGAGAGCGAGACAGAGAAAGACACAGGCAGAGAGAGCGAGACAGAGAAAGACACAGGCAGAGAGACACACAGAAACAGACAGGGTTTTTTTTGCTTTTTAGACAATGGTGATTGTTGAAGATCCTCTGAGATGCTCTGTAGCTCTGTAAAATCCTCATATGATATTTAAAGGTGCATTAGGGTAGAAGTTGGACTTACAAGGTGAGCCACACTTCCTATAATCTTTAGCAAGCCAACAAACTACAAACCCTGTCACATGAGTGATTCCATGCAGTTCTCACTGGTGGATTTTTACACTTCACTGAATCTGAGGATTCAGTTCTAGGATTTGTTCCTTGTACACAGGAAAGGATACAGAACTGACATGTGTATAACGTTTATTCTTTCTCTTCTAACTCTCTCTCTCTCTCTCGTTGTGTGTGTGTGTGTGTAGTGAAGAGCACGTGTGACCCGGCAGAGTTTGCGTGTCAGAACGGACAGTGTGTGTCCAGCCGCTGGCTCTGCGACGGAGAACCCGAGTGCACAGATGGATCAGACGAGGCCGAGTCCACCTGCAGTAAGCACACTACCTAGTGCACTTCACTGCCAAGTGCATTCAGTGCCTAGTGCACTTCATTTGGGGAGCTGTATAATGCCATCAACAGATGTGTGTGAAAGATGTAAAGGGTTTTCAAAACAGCATAAAAAATGTAAAAAGTGCACCTAAGAGATTTTATATAATTTACTGTATTTAGTATTTTAATGTAAATGTTACTTTAAATTTATTTACTTAAAGAAATAAAAACATATAAATATTACTATTTAATTAATAAATAAATATAATGAATTAATCATTTCTTTTAAATGAGACCATGCAACATTTATACACATTGTTTTCTGTAATTATAATAAATGTAAATAGAACACACCTGCAGATTTAATCCTGTAGCTTTAAACATGATTTTTGAACAAAATAATTTATTCCGATTCTAATACTTTATTCTAATTCTTTATTCTAATTCTTTATTCTAATTCTTTTTCTAGTTATTTTTTTTTTTTACACATTTTCTAATTTAGTTTTTTTTTTGTAGGTTTTTATTACATTTTTTGTGCAGCAGAAATGTGTTATTAAGCTCTGTATTATTAGACATTAGATTATTATTAATGGTGTATAATGATGCATTCGGAGATTTCACTAATGACTCCAGAGTTCTTCAGTGGCACAGAAAAACGGGTCTCAGTTTCCATGGTAACGACATGCTTCACCTCAGAGATATGACTCTCCATCTCAGTGTGTTCGCTCTCACAATGAGATGAGTTCAGCACACACACACACCACACACATACACACACTCAGACACATACACCACACACACCCGCACACATACACACACACACACCACACACATACACACACTCAGACACATACACCACACACACCCGCACACACACACACACACACACCACACACATACACACACTCAGACACATACACCACACACACCCGCACACACACACACACACACACCACACACATACACACACTCAGACACATACACCACACACACCCGCACACACACACACACACACACACCACACACAAACACACACTCAGACACATACACCACACACACCCGCACACACACACACACACACACCACACACATACACACACTCAGACACATGCACCACACACACCCGCACACAAACACACACTCAGACACAAAAAACCACACACACCCGCACACAAACACACACACCACACACAAACACACACTCAGACACATACACCACACACACCCGCACACACACTCAGACACATACACCACACACACCCGCACACACACACACTCAGACACACACACCACACACCCGCACACACACACACACACACACACACACACACACACACTCAGACACATACACCACACACACCCGCACACACACACACACACACACACACACCACACACATACACACACTCAGACACAAAAAACCACACACACCCGCACACAAACACACACACCACACACAAACACACACTCAGACACATACACCACACACACCCGCACACACACACACACACACACCACACACAAACACACACTCAGACACATACACCACACACACCCGCACACACACACACACACACACCACACACATACACACACTCAGACACATACACCACACACACCCGCACACACACACACACACACACACCACACACAAACACACACTCAGACACATACACCACACACACCCGCACACACACACACACACACACCACACACATACACACACTCAGACACATGCACCACACACACCCGCACACAAACACACACTCAGACACAAAAAACCACACACACCCGCACACAAACACACACACCACACACAAACACACACTCAGACACATACACCACACACACCCGCACACACACTCAGACACATACACCACACACACCCGCACACACACTCAGACACATACACCACACACACCCGCACACACACACACTCAGACACACACACCACACACACACACACACACACACACACACACACTCAGACACACACACCACACACACCCGCACACAAACACACACACACACACTCAGACACACACACCACACACACCCGCACACAAACACACACACACACCACACACATACATACACACACACACTCAGACACACACACCACACACACACATACACTACTCAAACACACACACACACACACACTCAGACACTCAGGCACACACAGCACACACACACACACACTATAAAAACAATAATAATTGTTCTTTTTACAGAAATAAGGAAGTTCCATTACGTTTATATTTCGCGCTTCAGTTCAGTTCGCTGTCCAACACTATTCCTGCTTAAAGACACTGATTAATAGTGATTTACAGACACACAACACACTAAACACACTGACCTTTAGCTGTAGAATAAATAATATATTGAGTCACATATACACTCACCGGCCACTTTAATAGGAACACCTGTACCTATGCGCATATAAAATCATACAGATACAGGTGAAGAGCTTCAGGCAATATCCACATCATACTTAAAACTGAGGAAAATCCTCTGAGTGATCTCAGTGACATGGCTGTTGGTGTCTCAGAATCTGTCCTGGGCTTTTTCCCCACACAACACTCTAGAGTTTACACAGAATGGTGCGAAAATAAAAAAAACGTCCAGTGAGCCTCATTTCTGTGAGCTTATTGAAGTGAGGGTCAGAGGAGAATGGCCAGCCTGGTTCGAGCTGAAAAGAAGATTACTTTAACTCAAATAACCACTCCTTACAACCACGGTGAGCAGAAAAGCATCTCAATACGTCGAGTTTGCCTTCTGAGTATAGTTCATCTAAGGTTTCTTCATCGTATCATCTCAGGGAGTTTTTCGTACTACCACCGCCTCTGGCTTGCTCATTAGGGATAAATTCATAAATTTAAAATTTATATCCTGAATTTATATATTTCTGTAAAGCTGCGTTGTGACAATGTGCATTGTTAAAATAAAATTGAATTGAATTGAACGTTGAGGCTGAACAGCAGAAGACCACATTGGGTTCCACTCCTGCCAGCCAAAAACAGGAACAGTGGGCACAGGTTCACCAAAAATGGACAGCTGAAGAATGTTGTTTAGTTTTTTTGTTTTGTTTTTTTACCTTTTTTTTATCTTCGACTTTAACAGAAGCTCTTGACGTGTATCTGTAACTACGTGATGTAACCCTAGTGTACGCTGTTGCTCTAATATACAGACGACACAAAATGACAGCAATCTGGACGTATTTTACGATTAATGATCATCGAAGCGGACTGCAAACTGCGCTGTGTGAGCATGTCAACAGGAGGAGATACGGCATCTGCCTACAACAGAAGTGATAAAACATCTTAAACACAAAACTCAGCGTGAGGAAATCATAGCTAGGTGAGAAAGAGAAAGAAACGATGCTAGCTGAGTGTAACAAAACCCGCTCAGCTCAATCCTTGCTAACTAATATAGCTAGCTAATTCACTTCATTTAAAAACAACTTGCAAAAAAAAAAGTGTAAGCGCATGAACACACACCCGTACGCTTCTCACAGCTGCTATTTAAACCGAGGAAAAATAAACAGTGCTGAATAATAAAGTTAAGTGACATCGCTGATTGATTAATAATTAGTAGGTTACTCATTTCAGTATTTGTACTGACCTAAAAAAAAAAAAAAAAGTGAACTCAAACACATACTGGAAAAAAATTATATCTAGTATACGGGAGGTGGGTGGAAAAGAGCCGTGAGACCGTGGACGGTGCTGAAGGTGAGATTTTTTTAAAGGCCACCTTCTTATCCAGTGGGATCACAGTTTTATTTATTATGAGCTAAAAACCCTGCAGCACTACAGTGTAGCATGTCCCTGCGTTCCTGCTCGAGCTGTCGGACTCTGACAGCGGCAGTAATTCAGTAAACACACAGAACAGCTCTGATGTGTGTTCAGAGACTCATCAGCGCTGACCTGAGTGAGGGTTTATCTTTCAGCACTGTCCACACTCAGGGCCAAGGTTTCTGTATCATTTTTCTATTGCTCTCTTAATCTCTCACCAGCTCGTACAGACACGTCTCATCCTCCCACGCTGTCTTCCTCTCCATCTCGCTGCAAGATCTGAGCTTACGCTCTCGGCATGCTATTGATTCACAGAAAAAATCTTATATACTGTTACATTTCACAATTTATGTAGCACCAGCTCTGTGTTCTGCGTATTGTCTGTGTGATGCTTGTAACTGAGTGAGAACTGAGTGAGCCACGAGAACTGAGTGAGCCACGAGGAGCACACATGTGATGTGAGATGCTGTTAAAGAATAAAGCTGAAGAAAAAGATGCAGTCTAGATACTCCGCAACACAATAATACTTATCATATCATACACAATACGTATCACAATATATAGAAATATAAACCACTGCCAGCAAAACAACACATGGCTGTAAAAATAAATAACTTTAAACTGGAAATGGTTTAAAAAAATCAACTAATTTAATTATAAATTTTAAAAAGGTTTCTTTTGAACTGAACCTTTAACAGTTTTAATTAATATGTTTACATATAAATGGTCAAACCTATGAGTTTGTAATAATAATAATAAGCATTATTATTATTATTATTATTATTATTTATAACAGTTTTTTTTTTTTAAATTAATTGTGAGCAAGCCTGTATATCGCGAAACACATTGTGTGTTGTGGGAACCGTGATCTGATATTTTTGTCAAACCTCTCGCTCCTCTTCAGCACGAAGAGGATAAATCACTTCAATTCAGTGATTAAAATGTGTTTTTTAAAATTATTATTATTAATCCTTTCCTGAGTTATTAAGAGAAGAAAAGATTATAAGGATGTGTAAGGATGAGTTGTGAGGGTTAATGACATTCCTGTGTGTGTGTGAGTGTGTGTGAGTTTTAGAGAGGTGTGTGTGTGTTTCAGACAGATGATGCTGTGTATTAAATGTTAGTGCGTGTCCTGTTTCCTCCTCAGCCGTGAAACAGACGTGTCCTCCAGACAAGTTCGACTGCAGAGGGACCTGCGTGTCTCCGGCGTGGAGGTGTGACGGAGAGAAAGACTGCGAAAGTGGAGCGGATGAAGAAGACTGCGCTGCTGGTCGGATACTTTCTTTCTTTCTTTACTTCTCCTCTAGTGATTTTATAACAAACACAGGATTAGAAGTACATTAGAAATTTTAGAAAAACAGTCACATTCCTCCAGCCAGGGCTGGGCGATGTAACGATATTATATCTATATCATGAGAAATTATGTCACAAAACACTTTTCTTCGATATTGTGGATTTCATGACATTAATGCTGTGATTTTTTATCAAAATTTTTTAATTGTAAAATGTTACCATTTTTATTTATTTACATTTACATTATAAATTTAGTTACTATTAATTTAATATTCAATATTATAGATTTTTTTATTATTTGCCTTTAAAAATTTTAATAAATATTTATTTTATTAAGTATTTTTTCTTTTTTTAAGTTTTTGTGAGCAAATTTTTTATTTTTTTTTTTTTGCGTCTGACATGATCATTTTAATTCCGATTTACAAAATCATCACACAACAGAACGATGAGCAGAAATTTAAACAATTCCTTTAGCAAATCTGTTAAATATATTCTAAATTCAGTGCACAAACCAAAGAAGCGACACGCCTGATAATAATGTACCACTCTGACGCTGGGAAACAATTAATAGCAGCTAATTAATCAAAGATAGAGAGAAGCTCCCCGTCCTTGACTCCTTAGCTGAAGCTCAGAGATAAACAGGGTTAATGCAGGAGGAGGTGTTCGGGGTTTTCCTGCCAAAATGGTGGAGTCCTCCTGTCCCACTTTTCATCGGAAGTGTCAAACTCCTCTTCTCTCATGCGCTTTACTTTCTTTCCCTGTCATACTGTACATCTCCTCCATCTCTCTCTCATAAAAAAATAGTAAAAATGATAATAAATCATTTTGTTATTTATCTAGAACATTTCATACACTGAAATGTAGCTCAAACTGCTTCAACAGCAAAAAATGCAGATAATCAGTAGCATAAAGAAAAAAAGCAGCAAACAGAGAAAATACAAAAGTAATAGAAATTAAGTTTCAGAGTAAATAGTTCTTAAAATAAATAAGTACTTAAGACAAAAAAGCTAATAATAAATAAGATAAAATGTTAATAATAAATTGGGTAAAGCAAGGGGATAACATTACAGCTAACATTAAATATTTAATACAAATAAAAATAAAATAAAAAAAGAATAAAGAAAAATAAATGTAAGCAGGATAACAGCATCTTTAATGCTATTAAAGTAAATAAACACTTTTTCTGGTCTTCTTCTCTATTCTAATTTCTTTCGTGAAAAAAATATTGAAGTTCATAAAAGGAACTCATGAAAGCTGTTAAAATAACACAGAGTTAACAGTTATGCAGATTGCCAAACTAGTTATTGAAGTAAAGTGCTGATGGTCAAAGAAGCAAATTCCCACTCTTTTTAATGAAACTGTCAATCAGAAACATCAGACCAGATTTCTGTGCCATACCACACAGCAAGCGGTCTGAAAGCTTTGCTCCGTTTTGTCCTCATCTTTCCCTCACTGCAGTTGTCTTACTGACCTCACTAACACAGCCGAGCTGGTGGAGGTGTTCTCCAAGGGAACCGTCAAGCTCATTGGTTCTTATGGATAAACTGTCTCGCATTTCTCTAACTGTCAGAATCCTGATTAATTGCCTGATTCACACTGAAGGCATGCTTCAGCTGCATTGTACTGCTCTAATTATCCCCCGCTGAACATGTCGTATCTGTTATCAGCCCTGAACCAAGCATGACGTTGACCAGAAAAGCATTCTGCTCTTAACATATTTACATTTAATCATGCAGAGAGATATGTGGAATACAGCTGGCGTATATGAAGCAGTTAAAGGGGTAAGGACCAGCACCAGCTTAGTCCTGAGCTCTCAAACTTACTTGGCCACTACTGTCCCAGTGGGCGTGGCCTAATATTTCTTGATTGACATGTTTGATTGACATCTGTTTGGTTGAGACTCCCTCTGTGAAGCAACTCAAGCACCTAAACACAATGGATCAGGGTTTCTAGCAACGAAGAATGAAGAAGTTACGAATGTAGCTACACTCACCAAGGTAGGCTATCTTTAGTTTCCCTTGCTATATCAGTTTTCTCTCTCTCTCTCTCTCTGGATCAGCTTTCTCTTGTTAGGTTAACTTTCTCTTAGTAGGTTTGCTCGCTCGTGTTATTAGGTTTCACTCGATAGGTTAACTCACTCATTAGGTCAGCTTTCATGTGCTAGATTAGCTCTCTCTCTCTTTGAGTTAGTTTTCTCTGTCTAGGTTAACTTTCTTTCAGTAGGTTAGCTTTCTCTTGTTATGGTAGATTTCTCTTGTTAGATTAGCTTTCACGTTTGCACAGATTAGATAAAAGCTGTGTGGAAGGGACAAGTGATATCATCCTCGTGATTTGAGTGTGGAGTGTACACAAACTTTCCTCAAGAAAGCCCCGCCCACTTGCAGTAGTGATGCGAAATGTAGACATTGGAGTGTCAGGCTGTGAAGTTACAAGAGTGAGAAACGTAGGTCCAGACTATCTCACGGTTCATGGGGTTTAGCGTAAACTCAGTGTATGCTTAATTAAGAAATTCAAGAATCATAGTCAGATTCCAAAGCGGTGGTCAAAACACAGACAGGCAAAAATGAGTATAAACGAGGGGAAACAGGCGAGGATCAAAACCAGGAAATACTCTGAGACATGGAACAGAAAACTAAACCTAATACAGAACAGGTGAACACAATCAGATGACAAAACAGTGAAGTGGAGACAGGGCTAGAACAGAAAGAAAATCACAAGCACATTGCGCTTGTCACCATGGAAACACATTTTTACGCACATTTACTGCTCTGTTTTATTACAGTGGGGTATAAAAACAGCTTGCCTTCTTATTCATAATACAGCCTGACTAATGCAGCAGTGAATCATGGGTAAATATAATGCAATGCAGCATTAGTGACACTGATGATGTAACACATTATGGTGGTGTGATTATAACAGACACTGTGTCACCGTGATCATCTGTTAAACATGAGCTGAGATTGTTGTTTCGTGCTGCATTATCACCATGACAACAACAACAACTCTTTGCGCTCTCGTAAAACATGACAGCGGGGTGCTAAAACTTTCACTGCTCCTTGGATCTTTCTTAAACAATAAAAGATCTCTCTTCTCCCTCGATTTGTCGCACATATCCGAGTACACCAACGTGAAGAAGTGCTGTGCTTCATCAGAAACGTAATCTATCATAGCACTGACTCCGTTTCAACGACGCCTTAAAAAAGTCAAACTCTTCAACGTGGGGATAATTGAGTTGCACGCCTCATTAATTATTCATGAGTGTGTCCAGATTTTCATTAAACAGGACATGTGGTCGGTGAAAGCTGTGCGTATATACAGTTGAGGTCAAAAGTTTTCATCCCCCTTTCAGAATCTGCAAAATGTTTATTATTTTACCAAAATAAGAGGGATCATATAAAATGCATGTTATTGTTTATTTAGTGCTGACCTGAATAAGATATTTCACATAAAAGATGTTTACATATAGTCCACAAGAGAAAATAATAGTTGAATTTATAAAAATGACCCCGTTCAAAAGTTTACATCCCCTTGATTCTTAATACTGTGTTGTTACCTGAATGATCCACAGCTGTGTTTTTTTGTTTACTGACAGTTGTTCAAGAGTCCCTTGTTTGTCCTGAACAGTTAAACTGCCTGCTGTTCTTCAGAAAAATCCTTCAGGTCCCACACATTCTTTGGTTTTCCAGCATTTTTTGTGTATTTAAACCCTTTCCAACAATGACTGTATGATTTTGAGATCCATCTTTTCACACTGAGGACAACTGAGGGACTCACGCTCACTGATGCTCCAGAAGGAAAAAACATGCACTAAGAGCCGGGGGGTGAAAACCTTTGAAGAGAATGGAGATGTGTACATTTTTCTTATTTTGCCTAAATATCATATTTTTTCATTTAGTACTGCCCTTCAGAGGCTACAGAAGATAGTTACATGTTTCCCAGAAGACAAAATAAGTTAAATTTACCCTGATCTTCAAATTCAAAAAGTTTTCACCCCCCGGCTCTTAATGCATGGTTTTTCCTTCTGGAGCATCAGTGAGCGTTTGAACCTTCTGTAATAGTTGCATATGAGTCCCTCAGTTGTCCTCAGTGGATCTCAAAATCATACAGTCATTGTTGGAAAGGGTTTAAATACACAAAAATGCTGGAAAACCAAAGAATTTGTGGGACCTGAAGGATTTTTTTGAAGAACAGCAGGCAGTTTAACTGTTCAGGACAAACAAGGGACTCTTGAACAACTGTCAGTAAACAAAAAAACACAGCTGTGGATCATTCAGGTAACAACACAGTATTAAGAATCAAGGGGATGTAAACTTTTGAACGGGGTCATTTTTATAAAATCAACTATTATTTTCTCTTGTGGACTATATGTAAACATTTTTATGTGAAATATCTTATTCAGGTCAGCACTAAATAAACAATAACATGCATTTTGTATGATCCCTCTTATTTTGGTAAAATAATAAACATTTTGCAGATTCTGAAAGGGGGATGTAAACTTTTGACCTCAACTGTAATACACACAGTGTGTGTATAATAAACTATATGTTACAGTCCCATGATGCCTTGCACGCGTCGAAATTTAGAAAAGTACAAAAACGAAGTTAAAAAGAGAAAGTGTCCTGAAGATGTCGGAAAGCTTTACCTCTGACACTGGAGACTCCTTCCATAAATGTTAAACTTCACACACTTTTTTATATCTGTGTGTGTGTAGCATAACGGTAACGTTTTCGAATGCGCACATTAATATAAACCTGCACTACTGTCAGAGCTGCTGTTACAGAAAATTAATCAACACCTGACGACCAATCAGAATCCAGAAGTGAACAGAGCTGTGGTGTAAACAGGAACTAATACTGAAGAAAAAGTTCAAGTGCAAAGTCAGTTGTGTTAAGCTGCAGTCAGAATGAGTGTTGGTGTGTGTGTCTGTGTTACTGTGTGGGTTGAAGAGCAGGACACTCTGTTCTGACACCTACAGACACACACACACTCACACACACACTTTCTCCTAGCTGTCATTTAAAGACCCACTGCAGCACTGTGAGAAGGTAATGTGTTCAGACTGCAGGTCACGTTGTTCCCCTCCCAGCCATAACACACAGCTTCATCTCAGCCGTTCAGAACGTCTCATCGTCACCCTGCTGTGGATCTCAGAGAGCTAACTAACTCACCTCCATCCAGGACATTAATGATGAATAACACTACTTACTACACCAAAAGGCAGAAATCAAACTCCAGCTTGGTTCAAAGCCAAAGAGAAATATTGTAACGGATATCACAATACAGACACTCAGTGGTGAATTCTCTGCAGTTTTTGTAAGCTAGCTCTTTAACTAGCTCCTATATAGCATTAGCAGACTGAAACACCTCGAAGGGAAGATGAAATATTAGCTTGCTTGCTAGAGGTCATAACCTTGTGGTTTCTGAGCAGAGCATAAAGGAGCACTTCTCCATTAAGATGGGTAAATTACTGCAGGTGTCGAAGCTAGATGAATCACAGAGATCAGTGATTTCGGAGAGTGAATACTTTGATTAGCATGCTGGATTAGCTACCATCAGCTAGTGAACAAATCGTAGCTCAGTCAGTCAGCTCCTGGCAACTTGCCAGAAGAAGAAAATGGCCAGATTGGTTCAAGCTGCCAGGAAGGATATAGTAACTCAAATAAGCAATCTTTACAACCACGGTGAGCAGAAAAGCATCTCAACATGCACAAAACATTGAACCTTGAGGTGGATGGGCTACAACAGCAGAAGACCGCATTGGGTTCCACTCCTGTCAGTCAAGAACAGGAATCTGAGGAAACTGGTCAGCTGAAGATTAGGGGAAAAAAAAACTTCATCTGTCCAGTTTCAGTGAATCTGTGTCCATGATAGCCTCAGATTCTTGTTCTTGGCTGACAGGAGTGGAACCTGATGTGGTCTTCTGCTATTGTAGCCCATTCATCTCACGGTTTGATATGTTGTGTGTTCTGAGATGCTTTTCTGCTCACCACGGTTGTAAAGAGTGATTATTTAAGTTGCGGTAGACTTCCAGTCTGGTCATTCTCCTCTGAGCCTCATCAACAAGGTGTTTCAGCCTGCAGATCCTCCACTCACAGGATGTTTTTTGTTTTTCGCACCATTCTGTATCAACTCTAGAAACTGTTGCATGTGAAAATCCCAGGAGATCAGCAGTTTCTGAAATACTCCAACCAGCCCATTTGGTACCAACAACCATGCCATGGTTAAAGTCAGAGAGATCACACTTTTTCCCCATTCTGATGTATGAAGTGTACATTAACTGAAGCTCTTGACTTGTATCTGCATGATTTTTTGCATTGTGCTGCTGCCGCATTATTGGCTGATTAGATATTTGCATGAATGTGCAGGTGTACAGGTGTTTCTGTTAAAGCGGACGATGAGCGTATACTCTCATTGATTCAGACAGACTAATAGATATGAAAGCGCTCTTAGACTCCTGACTTTTATTTGAAGCTGTGAGTGGTTATTGTTTAATAGTTATAGAAGCCCTCACGCTGTGTGAAATATTGTGCTGTATTATACTCCATTACACTGCGTGATTTTTGGATTGAGGCATAGTGGAAGCTCTATGTGCCGCAGTGTGATAAATGATGCGTCTCAACAGAGTCAGATTTCAGATTAGCCACGGTGAGGATAATCGCTTCCTGCTACATGCTGTTATAGGCTTCCTCCTGACTAATCTCATCATGCAGCTCCCTTTATTCTAATGAAGCAGTTTGTGTGATGAGAGTGAGGTCAAATATGCAGGAACGACATCCACTTGCCCCTGTTTAATTCATCCACCGGAACATTTTGACAATGTGTGTATGTTACAGCACATTGAGGAGAGAGGTACAAATGTGTCAGAAGCTTTTCAGACATGCTCTCTCTTTGAATCCATGATGGTGAAGCAACACAAAGGCTGAGAGATCTCCGGTTCTGACTCATGCTACCATGGTCATTCATAAAGACCATGTTACCTCCTGTGGCTCTTGAAGAGATGACGGAAGAGTGAGAAAATTTGTGTTTATCTGGCCATTCTGCGCAGTCCCATAACTCGGTGTGATTCAGTTCTCTGCTCCTGAGTGTAACAGCTGTCATAGGATTGAATCCTGATGTTGCCTTTAGAATCGGCAAATTCAACGTAGAATCATGTGATTCTTTTTGGCTTTCAGTTGTATGATGTAGCATAAAAGCAAAAGACAACAAAAAGTATTGACTAATAAACATGCAAATGAGAAGAAGATAAACAGCTAACAGAGGCTGCATAGATAAACATGCATGAATAGTGAATGAATAGTGAATAGTCGCAATTCATTTCAAATCTAGTATCATCTAGTTGAAATATTGTTATATTAGTACTAGTACATGGAATGTTCATACATTTTAACCTTTTCCTACCTCACAACTTCGAAAGCAGTAAACACGTCTGTCTTATATTGCTTAATTTTTTTTAATTCACTTGGATAACTTTTTGAAGAAGGAATATTTATATTTGTCTCAAAATTCAAGCACTGGCGCTTAAATCGAGTGCCAAAGCAACAGGTGACCATTCTTTTTTTATGTACATGAGCAACATGGAGCCGCAATTTCAGCGACAAAGCAACATGTCATTTGAGATCTTCTCAACTTTGTGTGAATTAGGTATGACTCTGGAAAGAATGATTCCTTGGACCAGTCCTACGGCAGATGTGGTCAGATGGTTCTTCAGATCCATGCTCACAGCTCCAGTCCCTACCTGCAATTATTTCCTGCAATTATTTCCTGGATTAATCTTATTAGTCTTTGATTATGTGGAGTATCCACCATACAAGTCCCTGTGTATGAGCTGTTACTATAGAAACAATAATGTATTAGAACGAGGGCATTAACGTAAACCTGTCGCTCATGTTACAGCGAGAACTGCTGTCCCAGTCGTGCTGTTATACAGAAATAATGCAAACCTTCTGACCCATCAGGGTGGATGTTAGTTAGGAGAACCTTAAGGGAAAGTGATATACAACTTTGTAAGCTGAACATTTTTAAGACATAACGAATATGTGCCAACAGTGTAAATTGTTGCCTTATTTTTTCTTGTGACCAAGCTTTGTCTTAATAATTTGTAACATTGTAAACCTGGAAGTACTGCTCTCTTCCTCACAGACGCTCGCTCCTGTGCTTCCGGAGAGTTCCAGTGCCGTAACCTGAAGTGCATGTCTCCGGCGTACGTATGTGATGGTGATGACGATTGCGGCGACGGCACTGACGAGGAGCAGTGTTCCCCGCCGTCGTGCAGCCCACTCCAGTTCCGCTGTAACAGCTCCGAGTGCGTCCCGCAGCCCTGGACCTGCGACAGAGACCCGGACTGCTTTGACGGATCGGACGAATGGGAGGGGCTGTGCGGCGACGGAGCTGGGCGAACGCTACCTCCAACGAATCTCAGGCTTGAGTGCAGTGCTGGAATGTTCCGCTGTAGGAGTGGAGAGTGCATCAAGCTAGCGTGGTGGTGCGATAAAGATCCGGACTGCATGGACAGATCAGACGAGTCCGACTGCCGTAAGTCACAGAGTTTAATAATCTTACACTGTTTTTTTAATCAATCAACAGATAACAAAGAATATTCTGATAAATCCCGCCTCCTGCTCTAGGATTGGCTAATCCACCAATTGGACAGTTGATAATTTTTTTTCTTATTCTACTATTCTTACCGGTCTTAATTTGTGCTTAACGTTCGGATCACTGTGAACACAAACACTGATGTAGGTTTTAGTCATTTTTTTTTTCCGGCTGTAGTGTAGCTTCACACAGGTGACTAAGCGCAGGAGTGGGTTGTGTTGATTGATGCATTGTGAAATGTGCACTTGTAAAACCTGCAGGAATTTCCTGCTGTGTGGCATCTGCTTTTATCAGGCAGAGATTCAGATGCTCAGGAACACGGCAGAGCACTAGGTGTCTCAGCTCGGTCGAGTGGCTTCAGAGACGTCTGTCAGGAACTGTACACGTGAAGGATTGGACATTTCATTCAGCTCTCAGACTCACTGCACACTTTAATACGAGCTGCTCTTGGCTGTGTAATAAGACGTGATGACTGACCTCCAACTCTGAGTCGTCTAAATGGGATAACCAAGAAAAAAATTATGGTTCTGATTTTAGGGTTTCTAATTCTGATTGGTGTTGATTCATTTTGATCGATTGTTTATAGCTGCTATAATGTAAGTGGGAACAGGAACTAACTTGTTTCAAGGACATTCCACAACATTAAATGCAACCATAAATTGCTGTTATTGGAAAATAATCAACTCTGAGGTGATAACAATATTGTGTGACACTGTAATTATTTAAGATTGAAATTTAAGCTGTGTGTTATTTCTCACTTTCAACCTATATTTTTGCGATACATTTTTAATAGAAGCGTGTGTTTGTGTTCCTCCAAGTAACATTCTCATCCTCGTCGCACTGCGAGTTTTTTTTATAAACGTTACGATTGAATAGCGGAGAACTGGACTGAGGGCTCCAGAAGCAGCTATAGATAAGGTCACATCAGCCTGCAGGGGAGGTTTATTTTCACCAACCACTCTTCCACCCTGTGGGTTTGAGATGAAGTGCTGAGAGAGACTGGGAAGAGAGCGGGGATTAGTCACCGTACATGCACACTGAAGTGTGAAATTTCCCTTGAAGTTTATTTTCAGTGGGAAGGTGAACCTGATGATATGGTTTGTATTTTTACATTTAAGAAACAGACCGTAGCTGCTGTAAGGAATGATTTGCAGTTCTAGACGTTTACTTATGTAGAAAAAATGTTAAAACTACTTGGTTTGTGTGGGCTTGGGTCTTGGTTTTGGTAATATGGGTTTTAGTCTTGGACTCAGTTGGTATGGTTTTAGTCTTGCCTTTGGTTCTTGGTGTTAGTTGGTATGGGCTTCAGTCTTGGTTCTTGGTGTTAGATCGTATGGGTTTTGGTCTTGTTTTTTGGTGTTAGTTGGTATGGGTTTTGGTCTTGTTTTTTGGTGTTAGTTGGTATGGGCTTCAGTCTTGGTCTTGGTTCTTGGTGTTAGTTGGTATGGGCTTCAGTCTTGGTTCTTGGTGTTAGTTGGTATGGGTTTTGGTCTTGTTTTTTGGTGTTAGTTGGTATGGATTTTGGTCTTGGTTCTTGGTGTTAGTTGGTGTGGGCTTCAGTCTTGGTCTTGGTTCTTGGTGTTAGTTGGTATGGGTTTTGGTCTTGGTTTTTGGTGTTAGTTGGTATGGATTTTGGTCTTGGTTCTTGGCGTTAGTTGGTATGGGTTTTGGTGTTGGTTCTTGGTGTTATTTGGTATGGATTTCGGTCTTGGTTCTTGGTGTTATTTGGTATGGATTTCGGTCTTGGTTCTTGGTGTTATTTGGTATGGGATTTGGTCTTGGTTCTTGGTGTTGGTTGATATGGATTTCGGTCTTGGTTCTTGGTGTTAGTTGGTAAGGGCTTCAGTCTTGGTGTTGGTTGGTATGGGTTTCGGTCTTGGTCTTAGTTCTTGCTGTTTGTTGGTATGGGCTTTGGACTCGGTGTTGGTAGGTATGTGTTTTGATCGTGGTGTTCGTTCTTAGTGTTAGTTGAAATTTTGTATTTTGTTCTGGGTTTTGGTCTCAATTGGTATGGGTATTGGCCTTGGTAGTGTTGGTTTTGGTCTGGTCCTGGTCTTGGTCATTAAAAGCCTTGGTCTTGGTATGGTTTTTGGTCTTTGCATTGGTTGACATGGGTTTTGGTTTTGTTTGATATGGGTTTTGGTCGTGGTCTTGTTTGGTATGGCTTTAGGTCTTTGTATTGGTTTGTAAGGGTCTTGAACTTGGTTTTGGTCTCGGTTAGTCTTGGTCTTGGGTTTGGTCTTGTTTGTTATGGGTCTTAATCCTGTCTTGGTCTTGGTAGTGTTGGTTTTGGTCTTGTATTGATCATTAAAAGCCTTGGTCTCGGTTGATATGGGTCTTGGTCTTAAATGGTTCTTGACTACAGTAATACTACCTTTACCTAATATAAGTAAAATAAATATGTATTTTTTTTATTTCCACACTTCCATGATTGATGGATTTGTTTGTGAACATTGTAGACAGGCACGGCCATTAAACAGTGGGCTACAGGAGAAAGAAATGGACTGTGTCAAATGTCTTGTAGAGAATTAATGCTTAGAAAATGAAAAGATGTGGCATTAAGTCATTAAAGTCATTTCTCTCCTTAGAGTAGGAGTGTGTGTGTGCAAACATGTGCTACTTGTTTATTCATTTATTTAATGAAGCGTATTTGCCTACTGCTTGTTACGATAAAAAGCCCTTTAAATGCACAGCTAATTTCCTTCTCTTTTATGTTTTCTCTGATTATCAGTGTGAGATTGTGCTGTGCTCCAGAGGAGAAGTGTGTGTTTGTGTGTGTGTGTGTATCCTGCTCTAAGCGGTGTGTGGGTGTGTGTGTGCGTCCTGCTCTAAGCTGTGTTTGTGTGTGTGTGTGTGTGTCTGCAGCTCTCCTCACGTGCCGGCCTGATGAGTTCCAGTGTGGAGACGGCTCCTGCATCCACGGCATCAAGCAGTGCAATAAAGTCTTCGACTGTCTCGACCGGAGTGATGAGGCTGGCTGTGTTAATGGTAAATGTGTGTTTGTGTGTGTGTTTGTGTGTGTGTGTGGTGAATGGCTGTGTTTGTGTGTGTGTGTGTGGTCTTTTTTTTTTTTTTTTTTTATACTTTCTTTGTCTCTTTATGTCTTCTTCTCCACAGCCACAAAGTGTGAAGGACCTTTGAAGTTCCTCTGTAGAAATGGAGAGTGTATCGATGGAGCAAAGGTGTGTGATGATGTCAAGGACTGCAAGGATCGATCGGATGAGCCCAAGAGGGAATGCGGTGAGTCTATAGGGGGAAGTTAGGACCCTGCAGCCAGCTAGAGCAGAAGTGTAAAACTAATGCTGTGTAGAATTTCATCTGTGCTAAATAGTAGAGCATAAAAATGATCACCTGCAGCCAACACAAACCACCAACAAGAAATAGAGGCCACACCTCCTTTACTGGCAATGAAGGGCACACAGGCCACACCTCCTATAGTAGGATTGACACATAGGCCACACCTCCTTCACTAGGACTGAATGACCAAGAGACCATGCCTCACTGCTTAGGACTGACAGGCACAGAGGCCACACCTTCTTTACTAGCACCGAAGAGAACATTGGCCACTCCTCCTTCACTAGAACTGAATGGCAGGGGTGTCATGCCTACTTCACTGGGACTGACACACAGGCCACACCTCCTTCATTAGAACTGAATGGCACAGAGTTCAGGCCTCCTTATGTAGGACTGTCACAGAGGCCACACCTCGTTCATTAAGACTGACACAGAGGCCTCGCCTCGTTCACTGGGACTGACACATAGGACACACCGCATTCAGTAGAACTGACCCACAGGCCATGCCTCCTTATGAGAGAGGGATACGCCCCATTTACTGGGAAACATAAAAGAGAAGTTAGAGTGAGAAAGAGAGAAAAACGTACCATGCTAAAGGAAATGTTTTTAATGTATCTAGAAAAGTAATTCACTAGTAATAATGTAATAGTAATAATAACTGTAACATATATCTTTAAATATTTTAATCAAATATCTCAGTAATATTGAGGAAGAGCCGAACAGGATTCTTCTGACAAACACAGGAAGAGTTGATGTGACAAGGGTGTGAATATTTCCTGCACTTACTGGATTTTACTTTAATAATCTCAGCGCGTCAGGTTTCCACATACTGCTTACTCCTGGACTGAAGAACGAACAGCAGAAGTTCCCTCTCTCTCTCTCTCTCTCTCTCTCTCTCTCATTCATTCGCAATGCGTGACATATGGCGGCCTCGAAGCCTCCCGGCCCTGATCCTTCATTTCCCTGTTTACTGTCAGGATGCCAACTCCTCATAATGAACACCTGGCTCACTCGCCCAGAGAGAGAGAGAGAGAGAGAGAGAGAGAGAGAGAGGGAGAGGGAGAGGTTGAAGAACTGCATGGAGCAAAAGGAAGGAAAGGGAAAGCAAGTGCTTTTTTCCTGTTGTCTCATCAGACTCCCCTTTGCCTCATTAAACTGGGATTCACACTGTGCTTTCCACATCAAGCCTCAAGCTCTAGAAGCAACAAAACACATCAGTACAGTGTGTGTTTCTCTCAGATCGAGACTATCTCGATGTGTCATTAACAAATCAGTGTGCTGTATGAGAGGTGCTTTTAAACTGTGATACTAACTACACTGCATTCAACAGCAGTTTCACGATCAATTTGCTTGCTCCTATTTTCCTGCCAGTTGCTGTGGTTTCCCTGGTAATGTGATATGGGTGCACAGGCTACATAAAACGAACAATTTGACCACAGATTGGATGTTTTCCTGCTAAAAATTTTAATTCTGTAGGAATAAATCACCTGGTTCATCAGTTAGCCACTGTCGGTAGTGTCAGCATCTGCGCTGTGATCAAGTCTGAAAAGCTAGGAAAGAAAACTAGCACTGTGCATTATGGGTATTTTACACGTCAGAGCCTTTTCCTCTACTTTACTCGGACTTTTCTCCAGCCTCTGTAATAGTGCTCTAAAGTGAATGAGAGAATTTGTTTTCTTTTGCTTCACCGTCTCTCTTTTACCTTGTTTTTTTTTATCTACAGGTTTAAACGAATGCACAATGAATAATGGAGGCTGTTCTCATATCTGTGTGGATCGACCCATCGGCTACGAGTGTCAGTGTCCCGCTGGATACAAACTCCTGGATAAAAGGACATGTGGAGGTGAAATTTACAAATAAAACACTGTCTTAGTTTTTTTTTTAGACATTTTTTTTCTCTTCACTTTTGTCCATACTAATTTTAATACACTATTTGTACATAACGGGTTTATGGTAAACGTTGGTATACGAGCAGTCACTGTTACAGCTTGGTGCTAACGTAACATTATAAACAACATTATTGTCCTGCTAGAGGAATTTAGCAGAACTGGAGCAGCAGTAGTCACGTTTACATGGACACTTTTTTGTTTCAATCGGAATGAAATCAATCAGATTGATTAATCCGATTGCAGCGTTTACAAGAACGCTGAATAAAGTAATCGGGTTGATACGCGCGTTTACATGACAGAATCGGATTTGATCTTCTGACATGTGCACAGTGCATGAATACACGTTTCCTGCCGTTCCAACATGCAGATACTAGCAGCCGCTCTCTTGCCATTGCTTCTTTTTTTCGTTTTAAAAAGCAGACTTAACATTTGCCTATTTCAGCTGCTAATTAGAAGGCGACGAGCGCGTGAAGTTTCGTGAGGTCCTGCGTGTATTTATCAAGCAATTAAAACGCCCCTTCCCGAGCCCAGAACAAGGCGTCTGTGGATGAGGGTCCGAAGCAAGGACCGGTGGGACACCGTCGTCTTGCACCACTTCACAGACGAGGAGTGAAGGAGAATTTTAGGATGACACGACAGTCATTTATGACACTATGCTCAATGGTGGAGGGGAACATGGCACCTGGTGAGGCTACGGTCAGAGCCCCAATACCACTGACAATGCGAGTCGCAATTGTACTGTATAAACTCGGCAGCTGTGATTTGTACGTCATTGCACATGCGCAGAACTCTCTGGTTTCATTTTCAATCTGATGAAGTGTTTACATGTCCTCTCCATCGGATTAGAAAAGGTTTAAACCACCCCTTATGATCTGAATGAAATTTTTAATCGGTTTTGGCCAATTCATTCCGATTGACGTGTTTACATGTGACTTTTTAAATCTGATTGTGCTTCTAGTCCAATTACAATCGGATTATTAGTGTCCATATAAATGCAGCTAGTTCCAACTTATTGGAAACAGAAGCTTGTTATTAAAATGAATTACAAAGTTTCGTTGTTCAGCACCGCTGTGTAGTAACTTCATAAATATATTCAAACGTATATTTCCCAGTCCTGATAGAGGGAATAACATGAGGACTGTAGCAAAAACTATAGAGCAGTGAACACTAATGGGACAAAAACTAAACTATTATACACAGGTAGGATCACTGAAGAGGCAGTATTGATATTGTAGATATTATTCTAAGTGTTTTTTTGTTGTTGTTGTTGTTTTAATTGGTGCATGTCTGTGTTTTGGTGTTTCTCCTCACAGACATCGACGAGTGTGAGAACCCAGATGCCTGCAGTCAGATCTGCATAAACCTCAAGGGAGACTTCAAATGCGAGTGTCACCCAGGCTATGAGATGGACCCAGTGAGCAGAACCTGCAAAGCAGAGGGTGAGAAATGGAGTCATTTCAGCTCCTTGACTGTGGACGACTCGCAGGCTTTCAGGATGAGCTACAGCACCTGTAAAACATGCTGAGTTAGTCATCGCATCAAAGTGCTGCCCACACAGTTTCCTCAAACTTCCTGATCCCGCAGTCTGGATCCTGCAGTCGCCCACGTTAATCAGACCAGTCTAATCCAATCAACCAGAGACCAAAATGAAATCAGTCAGTGTAGATGCAATATATTAGGAGTAATCCCCTGTGTGTGTGTGTGTGTGTGTGTGTGTGCTGTTAAAGTAAACCACTGAATAACAGGGTGGTGTGATGAAGCACCGTTACTGTCACCATAATGAAAGTTCATTAATTTCCCATAACTGCACATCTACCAGTGTTTTATTCCTCTTATACCACAGCAGTTTGCTCACGTTTACAATTTTCTATTCATTAACGAATGATCAATTGTACGTTTTATCAGTTTATAGTCACAGGATAGTTCTCGCTTATGTTATAGCAGCTGTGAACAGTTCCCCCACCGGTTTCTCTTTTTTTTAATAAGGCCTAAAAAACGCAGCTTGTCATGTTACCAAAAAACAGCAAAAAAGTGTCCTGTCCTGAAGATGTGAGAAAACTTCACCATAGAAGTTAACATAGAAACAATAACATATTAGAATGAGGGCATTAATCTGAAATAAACCTGCACTACTGTCAGAGCTGCTGTTATAGAAAATGTGAGTAATCAGAATCCAGAATGTAATGTGAAGCATACAAGCTGGACGCCATTTTGTTGTGTGCCATGCAGGAAAAAGTCCCTACCTGATGTTCACTAACCGACACGAGATCCGGCGCATTGACCTGGTGAAGCGGGACTACACGCAGGTCGTTCCCACTCAGAAAAACGCCGTGGCCATCGATGTGGACGTCGCCGCCAACCGCATGTTCTGGTGCGATCGCTTCCATCGCAAGATCTACAGGTGACCTGACCCTGAACTCTCAAACGCTCACATTCCTGTTTTAACATCTTATTTCCCTGACTGTATTTAGTCCTTGAAGGAATAAAGGTGTACAATTATATTATAATAGTATTCTTTATAAGAGGATGTGTTTTCTATCCCCTTATTACCAGTCATTGTTTAGCGATAAAGCTTCTGTAGCAGTGATCAGAAGGTTTTGAGTTCAAATCCCAGGACTACAAGAGATCTTGAACAAAGATGTAAAAAGCCACAACACCTCAGCTCCGTCTTTGGATCATCATCCTGCCATTATTTCTATACGCTACTGTATGTATAGATACAGTGGTATATTGTGCATCACTGAATTGGTCCACAGGTCTTAGATATTATTTTAATAATAGAAGAGCAATCTGCATGTTTTTAATATAAGCTTGTTAAAATGTAAAGTGTCACTTTTTCAAAATTTTAAATATGTAAACGTTTTCAGGAGGGATTTATCTGCTTCAGTAAGGAATTTTAAGACCCTACACAGTTTATGACGTTTGGTAACAGTTAATAAGCAGCACAGAGCTTACAGCAGTTCTCTTCAACTGTCTGTTTTCATTTACTTTAGTGAACAGCTTGTCATCTTGGCGAGTGCTGATATAAGCACTCAATCTGTTCTCATACGTGATTCTGTAATAATTTCATTGCATATAAATGTATAATGAAGCCCTTATAGAGAATAGAGAATAGAATAAACTGCTACTGAAATATATAATAGAAAGAGCAGTAAGTCATTTTAACTAACACTTAACTCAGATATGCCGTTGTATCCCCCCCGTCTTCAGCGCCTACATCCACGAGGCGAGTGACCCGGCCCATCACATGACTCTGATCGACTCCGAGCTGCTTTCCCCAGAGGGTCTGGCTTTAGACTGGGTCCAGCACAACCTCTACTGGACTGACTCGGGTCATGGCACCATCTCGGTGGCTTCATCTGATGGCAGCAGGAGGCGTGTCCTGATCCACACTGACCTGAGTGAACCGAGGGCCATTGCCGTGGCTCCAGAGCAAGGGTGAGAGCATTTACACCAACAGAAAAAACACTTTAACAGCTTACATGTGTAGGATTATTACTAATTATTAATAATCATCCGTCTCAATGATCGGTTCTGTCGGTTCCACAAATTAAAATAATAGTAGTAAAAACAGGCATACAATTATCTTTCATTAAACTGTTCATGGCCCTGTGGTGTAGTCTTCTGTTAAATTCAAGTACCAGGGGTGCCAATATTATTGAGAATGGTGAGGGTTGGATAAGAATAAGGTACTACAGAAATACAAGATATATATATATATATTTGTTTTTGCCTATTGCCTTCTTTTAGATTAAATTTTTGTTTGTTTTTTTAAACCTTCATGTTAAAAAAATCCTGATTTCCAAGTTTGTTTTTTTCATTTAAATGTTATTTACACATTTTTTAATGTTTATTTTCTTTTTTTATGTTACATTTTTAATCTCATAATTATAGGCAGCTAAAGAAACCAATTTCACAACAAACACATGATGTGTGTGTTTTTTGTTTTCCTGTGTTTTTTTTTTTTTCTTCCTCAGGTTCATGTTCTGGTCTGATTGGGGAACGAGGCCCAAGATAGAGAAGGCAGGGATGAACGGAGTGGACCGACAGATTTTAGTGTCTGACGGCATCGAATGGCCCAACGGCATCACGCTGGGTATGAGCAACACACCCTAGTAGCTGTTTTTCTTTCCGCACTTCGGCGGCTCCTAGAGGTTCATCTGGGTTAGTTTTTGTCCCATTAGTGTTGCTGTATTTGTTTTGGCTACAGTTCTGATGCAGTAGCTACATGATTGCTTTGATTTAGCACTTTTCTTATAATACATTTAATTTTTCACTAGTGGGAATTTACGATTGTGCTACAGTAGAGTATTTCCCCTTAAACTACCGTAAGTTCTGGTGTAGCAGGTCTACCGTAAACACACTAACACACCGGTGCCTTACAACGAGGCTGAAGCAGAAATTATACCTCTACCTGCTGGAAGGCAACAGAAAAATAATGTTGTATAGTGAAAAGTAGTTAAATAATAGCTGTGTGTGTGTGTGTGTGTGCGTGTGCGCACATGCGTGTGTGTGTGTGTGTGTGTGTGTGTGTAGATGTGGTGGGAAAGCGACTGTACTGGGTGGACTCAAAGCTCCGTCTGATCTCCAGCGTGGACTTTAACGGAGCTCATCGCAGAGTGATCCTGTCCTCCAGCGAGAGACTCGGCCATCCCTACGCCCTCGCCGTGTTCGAGGTAACACTGTGTGTATGTGTGTGTGTGTGTGTGTGTGTGTGTGTGTCTCTTGGTTTGTGTTCCTGGTAGAAATAGCACCAATCCCAAGCCCAGTATCAGCCGATACCAACAACAGAACAGTGGATCAGATATCAGAGAGAAAACGTATCGGATATCAGTAATAAACGGCAAAGTTTGGAATTAGATTTGGAAAAGAAACTTACAGAATTTAAAAGGTTTTTTTTTTTTTTTCTTTTGTTAGGATTGATTTTATCATATTTATACTTTATATTTATTATATTTACAATGTAAGTGATTTTTGTTTGAAAGGGTTTAACTGTGGAGTGCTTCTATTTGAAAAGAAAACATTTTAAAGTGTAGTAATTTTTAAAGAAAACATTATTAGATGGGTTTTAGTATCATATTGGAAAAGAAAAAGTGGTATTGTGCAGTGTCTAGTTCCTGGTTTCTGCAATTTGAAGACAAAGCCATTATTTATTTGTAATTTTCTCAGTATTATGCCTTTCACAAAATATAAATAATGAGAATATTACTCATAACGTAAATATATTGTAAATGTAATTTTTAAGCTTATATTATTTAATTACATTTACACACACTCGTGCGTAAACTCTTATTTTGCTTTTGTATCATATTTTGATGTAATAGTTTTTGATGCTTAATTTTTATCTTCTTCAAGCACTGACTTTGTTTCCTGGAACACAATCTGCATAAACGATCATAAATGATTTTGCTCCATCACTTAAAATAGATTGTATGGGTTGAGATCTCACATCGGCAACTGCTACATTTTATATTTAGCATTATACTTTACTTTTGCTTTCAAATCTCTGGTATCCATAGCAACCATGGGATGGCGGCATGTGTACTAATGTGTCCTGATGATGAGAGACAGATAAAAACAGTGTGACTGCAGGTCCAGTCACTTTGATGTGAAGTTTTCCAACAGCATTAGAGTGTAAAAGAACAGATTTTATTGTTATTTCCAACGATCTTTTATACCCACGCACCAGAGAAGGCTTTTAAAGATCCGACAGCTCAGAGAGTCTCTGCACAAAGGAGCTTCTTCAAATTAGAGACATTCTGCAGTGCTGGTGGTGAATCAGGCGTTCTTTCATATTCTTTAAAGAAACTGGCCAATATTTTTCCCAGGACGAAATCTCCTGTAGATTTGTTCATTAAAGTGATTGAGGTTATAATAAGGAGGTATGTTTGTTTTCTTTACGTTGATGTTCTGCTTACGTCATCAAATGACATGATGCGGAAATCGGGCTTGTACAAACATTCTTCAAAGTGAGCATGTTTTATTTATCGCCATCGTTTTTACTGTATTTGTAACAGACCCAAGAGTTTGGTGTCCTCGTGTTAGTGGATTTTAGACGAGTGTCTTAGCAGCGCTCAGCTTTAAATCAGAAATTTCACACACTTACGGAACTGTCTTGGATCACAGTGGCACTAAACTGGCCACTGATAATGTGAGCGCGTCACATAATGTGTTCTAAGACACAACCAAAGAACTCGTTTTAACTCATTTGAGATTTTTGTCAGCAACAGCAAAATAATGCTGAAATTCATAGAGCATAAAGCCGGCTTAGGGTGATGTGTTTCCTGGACCAGGCTGGGCTAAAACATTTTGATGGACTTAACTGATAAATAGGTCATTAAACGATCATTTCATTAATCATTTATTAATCATGCTGTAGACTATAGTGGTGTAGTTCAGCTCCTGAGTAATAACGTTATTCCTAATAAAAAAACATTCAGGGATGAACTCAAAATAATCAGTCGCCCGATTCATGTCCCCCCGAAGGTCTCCTTCCTTCCTAAAATATCATAGTGATGTCATTAGAAATTAGTTTGGAGAAGAAAGATGAACCAGATGCGGCATTAGGAAACATGGCTACCATAGAAAGCTTTGACACCCACCCCTGGCTAGCTGTAAATTTCACATTCAGTTTTGGTAAAAATTCAGTTCATGACCTGTTAGTTTACGTTCAGGCTTGATGCAACCGGCTCCTGTTGCTCCGTTTCCTTTCTCAGATCTTTTCTTTGCTCTCTTGTTCAGGACCGTGTGTACTGGACGGACCGTGAGAAGGAGGCCGTGTACAGTGCGAACAGGCTCACTGGGCAGGATGTGACCAGCCTCGCTGAACGTCTCAAAGATCCACACGATATAGTGGTGTTCCACGAGCTGAGTCAGCCCCAAGGTCTGGTGGAGTGGTTTTATTATCATTTTTATTATTTTCACATTTCCACAGCATTTCTCTACTTTTGAAAGTTCTTTCAAATATCTAATCATTTATTTACCACTGGTTCTGTGTTCTTCGAACTCGGAGATGTGGTTTCTACAAGCACTTGGTAAAGGTTTGTTTAACTTTTTCCATTCACACATGAACGAAATATTTTTAAGACGCTATATTCAGCCTTCACACAGCTCAGCCACTGTTTTCTTTTTTTCCCCCTTTCTTTCTTTTTATGATTCATTTAATTGTGTAATGTGAAACCAAAGTATTAATTCACAGATGAATAAAATTTGGTAAACTGGCTAATTTTCACCTGGTGAAACAGCCAATTTACTAGAATGGACAAAAACGCATGAAAAATGCACTTTGGGTAATCTTTGACTCATGAATATGCAAATATTGGATCAAAAATAAAATGGGAAAAAAAAAAAAAACAAGAGCTGACTTTTATACAGTTTTTTACAAAATTAACTAGAGGACACACCAGACTTTTGATTCATTATATATCACATTATCCACTTAATTTAATTATGAAAATTTGAAAATCTGGTGTTACCACTGCTTTAATCTACTTTAGGAAAACAATACATTATAGTATATCCACACTATATATTACCTCTTCCTGTTTATAATCCAGTCTGGATTACAACATGCCCATTACAGCAACTGCTAAAAAGAAGAAAACGTGTCTTATAAACCTCATTGTAAGTTCTGTTTTCTACAATAAGTGCGTTTTACTGAAGCCCAGCTGAGAGATAATCAGTCTAAGAGATTTAGATAAGAGTGCTGTATTATTTAGACTCAGAGACCCTGCTGTTTCTTGATGGAGGTTGTAATGAAGCCTCAGGAGTTCAAACTCTGAGATTTAATTGGTGCCGTGACCTGGATCAGCTTCTACTGATTGCTGTAAGCTCCTGCTGCTGCACAAGATAGAGGCTCAATAAGCAGAAAAGTCAAACGAAGGTGAGTGGAACTCAGCAGAGCTGCAGTACAGGCTGTTAGACTCACTTTCTCAAAGGTCAAATAACAGCAGCAGAAAGTCGTCCCTGAAGTCCTGAATGCATTAAGAGGCAGCTCAGCAGGTGGCGACAATCTGTTCATACTTACAAAAAAACTTTCAGCGAACCTCAGTGATCCAATAATGTTATTTTAATTCTTCACTTTGAACTTCCAACAGCTTCATTTGCATCTCAGCTTGATAATGCTGGAAGAGTTTATCTGCTAATTATAGCAGCGCTCTGCTCTTTTTCAACACAGCAGCATTATGAATAAAACTGTGAAAGTTCTAATGTTTATGCTGTTTGAGTAAAAGTCTTTAAATCCAGTGTAGAATAATAAGTAAATCTGAATAGCTGATACCTCAGATAACATTACATCTACGTTATGCCTCTTACATCATGCTGCAGGATTAATTTAAATTTCGTGTTTAAACTGTAGGTGGATTTAATACGCCTAAGTTTAAACTGAATAAATGAAAAACATTAATAAATGAATAAATAATAAAACGCATATAAATGGGGGTCTAATTTTTAACTAGAATTTGAGACACAGACCAGCCAGGGTGGAAAAATAGTCACTGCAGTTGTGTTCACAGTGTTCTTTTAAGAAAGTTTTGAACATGTGACTTGCGATTCATTCTTACTGCGTCATCAAATATATGAGACAATCAGGATTAAATGTGCAAATACAGGCTCACACCAGTTTAGCAGGTAAGATGCAGTTTCAGTTTGTTGAGTACTTTATTACAAAGTATAGAATAAAAACATTACAGTCTTCAAAGCGAGTTGGAGGGAAGTTTAAAAAAAAAAAAAAAGCAGTGAATAATAAAACGCATTAGATGATCAGGTGTAAACGGGGATCTGAGATACAATTCGGAAATTTTAGGATTTGGGAAAAAAAATTTAGGATTTGGGACGTTAAAACAGGTTCCTCATGGTGGTTCTGCTCGATGTAACCCGTAGGTTTCTGATTACCTTTTTGTGTGTTTGTGTTTGTGTGTGTGTGTGCAGCCGCAGACAGCTGTAACCTGGTCGGCGTGAGTAATGGCGGCTGCGCCTTCCTGTGCCTGCGCGCTCCTCAGATCAGCGATCACTCACCCAAATACACATGCGCCTGTCCCAACGGCGAGGAACTGAGCCCGGACACGCGAGTGTGTGTCCCCAGTGAGTCATCACACATCCTCTAACTACCGTACAGCTCCACATTGTGGCCACCAATCACACCGTGGAAACAACAGTTGACTTGGTTTATTGGATCAAGAGTTCCAGAGGGGCTTATGTGACACTTCAGGAGAAAAACAGAATATCTTTCTAAGAAAAAACACATCTAAAATTTCTTACAGCACAGTGCTGTTGAATTCTGATTTCTGATTGGTCAGAAAGTGTTGAGTAATTGTCTATAACAGCAAGTAAACAAATAAAAAGTATGATGTGTCCTTTAATAAATAAAAAACTGTAACTGTTGGTAAATTGCTGTGGTGTAAGAGGAATAAAAGGCTTGGGGACATGCTGCTATAGGAGAAATATAATATTTCTCTGTAGAAGGTCTATTAGTCTCATTAACATTCATACCCACTCTCCACAGGCCCTAATTTAACCGTTAAACATCTGATTCATAGTTGCATAATTGCACTTTGAGTAAGTGTGGATTTAAACGAGGGAGCAGTTGTGATGTCACTGCTAACAGTGTAATGGAATAAATCAGTGTGTGTTGGTTTTTCACTCTGTTGAAGCTACAGGTAGGATTCAGTTTGTGAGGAAATTGAGATTGAAAGACTCATGAAACTGAGCGGAAAGACAGAAGTGAAAAAGAACAGATCTGTTCTCTACAGATCGATTGAAACGCTGAGTATTAATCAAGAATCAGCTGCCAGTCTATCAGTGAAACACTGATTTCTCAGAAATGTGCTCATTACTGATGAGATGAAACTAAGGATGAGCTTGAGTATTAATTTACATAACATTTGTGGGAGTTTTTATGTCCTGCTGCCTGCTCAAGTACAATTTACATATGGCACAACAAAGCATAATGTCTTCCAGAAATAAAGCCATAATCTTAGAATTTTATGGTTACAGTGGCATTTTATGTGCCATTTCTGGCAACAAATGTGATTACAGTAGCATTATTTTATTTTTTATTTTGTTTTCGTCCATTTAAGGTTTTCTAAATTAGTAATTGTTTCATTAATAAATATTTTTTAATTCTTTTTTGCCAACTAATCCCTTTAGCTAAGTTTCATCTGTGACTTTTTGCTCAATAATTTTTTTTTTCTTTATTTATGATGATGTTGCACTCCTGTTTTAGTTGTGTGTTAAATGTGAGAAATCCATTCGAATAATAATAATAATAATAATAATAATAATAATAATTGTACGTCTTCCACTTTGTCACCAGTCCAAAACGTCACAGTCGCACCAACGTTCCCCAGCTTTCCTCCAAACAGCACTGTGGAGTCAGAGTCAGTGACAGAGGCAGGAGTGGACGTGGTGACCTCAGAAGTGTCATTGAGTTCGGAGGTCGTGACCTTTCAGGAAAAGATCGGTCCATCAGAGCCCACGCTGAACATCACAGTAGCGTCCGCTCAGATCCCAACTGTGCAGCTAAGCACAGCGCCAGGAGAGGCCAACAACCTGTCCCATCACTGTGAGTGTGTGTGTGTGTGTGTTTATCATGGCTTGTTTTTTTCTCCCAGAATTGTACACAGATTCAGTCATTAGCAGGATGTTAATCCGTGGCTGGGTGATAATGCAGTTGTTAGCAAATAATTCTAAAGTAATGTATACCTGCTCACAGCAGGGTTGTCACGGTAACCAGACACTTTTTAAAAGCTGGAATATAAAACTGCCTGTGAGCTTGTTCTGTCTAAACATGGCATAAACACTACAAGCTAGCTGTTCTGTTCTATTCTATTTTATTACATACAGTAGAACATCTAAGTGAGATTCAGTCTGATAATCTAATTCACTCTCTCTCTTCCCCTCTCTCTCTCTCTCTCTCTCTCTCTCTCTCTCTTTCTCTCTGGTGGATGCTGGGAGTGGGTCTGTGTGAGAGCTGGGTACATTGATGAGAGTGGATTTTCTTTTCTCTGAAACTTATGAAATAGTTTCTGGATTTTTTCCCCTTATTAGCCAGTCAAAACACATAGTGTGCAAGTTTGTTGAAAAAAAAGAGAAAAATCCGACGATTGCGGCGTGAAGGCTGGTATGGTGTCTGTTCCTGTGAAGGGAACGCCGTCCCTCTGTAGTGGGTGCAGGTGTGTACTGGAGGCCGGTGCGACTGTGGAAGACGTGTTCTTAGCAGTAGGAGAGCTGTGGTAATATTGTTGCCGCCTCACATATGAATAGGGCGGTTGTTGTTTTTATAAAAACAGAAGTCCTAGACAATCAGTTGACTAAAAGTGGATTGTGGGTGAAAGAAATGTTTGTTCTAGTAACGCCACTCTGGCAGAGGAGCTGAACGATCTTAACAATGCACTGATGAGGGCGTCAGAGATGAGGAGCAGTGGTCAGATCAGTCTGAGTCCTTAATGTATATGGGATGAGGGACAGGATACACTCTCAGAAAGTACAGTTTAAACATTTGAAATGTACATTTTTACAAGAGACACAGTGACCAGTATAATGAGGTTGATTGGGGTTTGTGGTGCAAAGGGGAGAAAGTTCTAAGTCATGGGTCTAATGATAGTAAAAAAATTTTATCAAAAGAGGGGGTGGAGCCAGGGAGACTACTCATGGTGACGGCTGAGATTAGCAGTTTTCTTTTTCTTTTTGTGAATACCCTTGCTCCTAACACAGAGTTAGATAGGATACAACTATTCGCTAAATTGGAGAGCACTCCAAGACAACAACAGGATTTTATGGGGTTTTTTTATGATTTTATGATTGGTGATTTTATTATTTCAGGGGGAGATTGGAATTACACACTTGACTTTACAGTAGATAGGAATGGAGAAGAACCACATGCTCAGTCAGCAACTGTTTTAAAAAAATATCACTGAGTCTCTGAATTTTTCAGACGTATGGAGAGAAAATAATTCATTAACATGACAGTATACTTGGGTGAAGGTTGATACAGGTAGGGTTTCTACTACATGGCTGGATAGGTTTTACACATCCAACAGTATGAGGAATAGGGTTTTGCACACTGACATTTTCCCCACACCATTCTCACATATTACATATCACACCATAATTGCAAATTAATTATCATTGATTGCACATTAGTGACAAGAATATATAAGAGTTACTCTTGGCATTTCAACACTAAACTCTTGCGGGAAAAAATGTTTTGTGAGAATTTAAACATTTTTGAGAAATATGGAAAAGTGAAAAGATTAGTTTTGGAACCATAATTCAGTGGTGGGAGATTGGGAAAGTGCACTTTAAGGATATCTGTCAACATATCTGTCAACATCAGCTGAACTCCCTACTGAATAAAAAAGTTAAAGGAGCTCCTGTAAGGACTTGTTTTTTTATCAGAGAGATATAGATGGTCCTACATCATACTGTTTCAATTTAGAATGCAAAGTTGGACAAAAAAAATCAAATATACAGCCTAAGGAATAAAAATGGACAAAATACCTCAGACCCAACAGAGATGAGAAGAATTGCTTTGGATTTCTATTTCAACCTTTATGCTGCTGAAAATTCAGATGCCCAAAGCAGAGACGAACTGCAACAGGACCTTCCCTGTTTGTCTGAGGAGTGGGAACAAGCACTGGAAACTGGACTCACCTTTGAGGAAGTGACTATCGCAGTTATAGAACTCTCCTCAAGCCGCAAACCAGGAATAGATGGACTTCCTGCTTAATTCAATAAGAGTTTCTGGAACACTATTGGATCTGACTATTTTGAGATAATACAAGAATGTACTCATGTAGGAGTCCTTCCTGACTCTTGCCAACGAGCAGTTTTAACACTACTACGTAAGAAGGGGAACTTAACTCTTCTGAAGAACTGTAGACCTGTGGCAATCCTATGTACTCTTATAGAATTCTTTCCAAATGTCTCGCCAATAGATTAAGTAATGTACTGAATGAAATTATACATAAAGATCAGTCATACTATATAAAAGATAGATCTATTACAGATAACCTACATTTAGTATGGGACCTTTGCCTTTTGTAATAATATCAGCATGGGTTTTCTGTCACTAGATCAAGAAAAGGCTTTCGATAGAGTGGATCATAATTTTCTTTTTGGAACATTACAAGCTTTTGGTTTTGGTAATAGGTTTACCTCCATGATAAAACTGCTTTATACTGAAACAACTTGCATGGTAAACATGGCTGGTGATCTGAGTGTACCCGTAAAAGTGCTGAGGGGTATCAGGCAGGGTTGTCCAATCTTGGGCCAACTCTATAGTATAGCCATTGAACCGCTACTCTGGCAACTGAGGAGGGTGCTGACAGGTTTATAGCCTAGCTCTCTGACTTCACAACAGCCTGTAAAAGTCTTTGCTTATCCTGATGGCATTACACTGATAATTAGATCGGAAAGAGATATCCAGGTGCTAGAGGAGAGTTTAGAAGTTTTAGGCAAAGCTTCATCTGCTGAAATTAATTGGGGGAAAGAGTGATGCTCTCTGCTCTCTGCTCTCTGCCTGGTGGATTGCAGTGGGGGAGGGTTTGATTTCAAATACTTAGGGGTGTTTTTAGGGATAGAAAACTACCTAAGACAAAATTGGGAGGGCCTAGTAGAGAAGTTGTGTGCTTGGCTGTCTCACTGGCAATGGTTGCTACCCCAGTTATCCTACAGGGGGAGGGTCTTGATCTGTGACAGCCTGGTTGCCTTATCCCTGTGGTACAAGTTGATGATAATTGAACCTTTGAAAGATCTAGTAAAGAATAGATTTTTTTGGTCTGGCCAGCACTGGGTAAGGGCACCAGTATTATACTTACCCACGCAGGAAGGATGTCAAGGTCTGGCAGACATTAAACTTCTCTGTAGGGAGAATGTGAGCTGGTCTGGGATTACTTGTGTGGATTTGATCAACATCTTTTTCTAACGAACATTAAGAATCTTGACATGATAGGAGTAACACCTTTCTACAGGTGTGTTCTGAAGGCATGGACAACACTTAAGTTCTCTCGGGAACCAAATGCTGTGCAGGGTCTGTGGTTTCAGGACGAGCCACTATTATGCGACCCTGCACTGAACATAGGTATCTTGAAATCAGAATCCCTGAGGAAGACACTGTGGGATGCAGGTATGACTAAAGCTGGACACTTCATGAATGCAGAAGGATGGATACCTGCAGAAAACCTGTCTGTTAAGCTTGGCCTGAGGTCAGATTGTCTAGCACAGAGACTCGTAACAGAAATATCATCCCTTTTCCCACCAGACTGCAGACCAACACTGGAGAAGCGTGATGGAGTGGAAGACTTGTGTTCATTCCCGAAGCTAAGAATATACTGCAACCACAACCTGGCAGGAAATAGAGGGGGGTCAGCTTTCCCCAAAAACACCTCAGCAGAAACTATTTAGTGATACCCATAAGAAAGCACTCTATACAGTTTGTATAAAGGTGCTATACCAGCAATCGCTTGGAACTATTAAAGAGTCAAACTGGCAGGAAGTGTTTGGACAAGGCATTTCCCCTAGAGGTAGCTGGAGGACCTTGTACAAAGCACCTATTGAGAAAAGGACTGGCGATCTGCAGTGGTGTATTGTGCATGGTATAATAGCTACAAACAGACACAGAGCACACCTTGATCTACAGGTAGGGGTGGGATGTCCTTTCTGCAATGAGCAGGAAATTTTCTTTCACTTTTGCTTAATTGTCCAAGATTAGTTCCATTGTTTGAAATATTGCAAGAGTGGTGCAGGATTTTGGGAGAGGTGTTCACACCAGCATTTTTCATATACAGACCTAAATACATGAAGAGTAGGAAGGATGTTCATGTGCTATTGAATTTATTATTTGGAGAGGCAAAACTGGCAATATGGCTTTCAAGGAGGGGGAAATTGACTGGAAAAGATCCAACTGAAGTTGTTCCAGTTTACAAAGGATTAATAAAATTGTGTGTGAAAGAAGAATATGCTTATTACCAGTTGGTTGGGGACATAGAAACATTTAAATGTAAATGGGGAATAAAGGGGTGCATTGGTGATGTTGATTATGATGGCATTCTGCAGTTAAAAGTTTGAGAACTAAATGGAAATGGTTTGTTTTTAATCTTTGGTAATGAAGAGTCCTTAAAGTCAAGTCTCTGACTCTCTCTCCCTTCCCCCCCTTTGCTTATCCTCCTCTCTCCCCCCATCCTCTTCCTCTCTCGCTCTCTCTCATTCTCTTCTGCTTTTCTCTCTCCTCATGCTCCTTTCTGTTTCTCTCCGTCTGTCTCTGTATCTCTCCTTCTGTCTCTCTCCATCTCTCTCTTTCTTTCTGTCTGACTCTTCCTCCCTCCCTGTCTCTCTCCTCATCCACCTCTCTCTGTGTCTCTGTTTCTGCATCCCTGTCTTTCTCCATCTCTCTGACTCTTCATTTCCCCACCCTCCCTGTTTTTCTTCTCCAGCTGGAAACGAGTTGTTTCTCCTCGGACACAGTGTACCCGTGGCCGTGCTCGGAGTTGGAATTCCCATCGGTACGTTCCTCCTCCTTCTCCTCACAGGTGCTGCTGACCAGATTATTGTTAGTGCACTGAGCCTAGGGTGTGTGTGTATGTGAGAGAGAGAGAGAGAGAGAGAGAGACACTGCATTTTTCTTTATTGCCTGTAAATTCCCTCAGCACTCTCACGGCACAGGTGCAGATCAGTGAAGATTGTGAGCACTCATGTCTTTTCGTCTTATTGCTTTCCTTTTTTTCTCATTTATCCCACACATCTGTCCATTTCATTTCACATTTTCTCTCTCTCTCTCTCTCTCTCTCTCTCTCTCTGTCTCTCACATTTGGGTGTGTGTGAGGGTGTATACCGTGAGAGGGCATTCGTTTGGGAAACATTTTCTGTTTTTCTTCTTTCTTCTTCTCTTTTTCCTTTCAAATGTAAAGGAATATTTGGAAAGTAAGTAAAACAATAGCGGGAACTTTGTTTTTTAAGTCACAGATTGTTTGTGGTGGTCGGGATGGCGTCCCTTTGACAGGAGGGTGTACCAGCACTCTCACGCCATCATGGTGTCAGGTGTGTACCTGAACCCGGCGTGACGGTGGAGGATGTACTGGTAGCGGTGGGGGATCAGATTGAAAACGAAAAAAATATTTGTTCGGCTTCAAGGATGAATAAAGCCATGGTGTTTTTTGTAAAAAGAGGAAAATCTGTTTAATCGCCTAATAAGCAGTGGATTTGGGTAATTGGTGTTTGGAACCAACACAGTTGTCATCAAATTGTTCTGAAGTGGGGAAAGATGAAGATGCAAGAGAGTATGACGTGTTTTCTGATTTCTGGAAGCAACATTTGGGAAGACTGTAGAGGTGAAAGATTTTTTTTCCCAGATGTAGAAAAATTTATGGCCTCAGTGATAGTGTTACAGCATGCGCCAAGTTACGAGGCTTTGAGGAAAAAAAAAAAAAAGCTTTAGCCTGAGGAAAATTTTAATGAAATTGTGGAGAAAAAAAAAAATCCTATTTCACATAAATGAATAAATTACACTGGGTGACTTCTTTTTTACTGTGTTCTCTTCTGCTGTCTTTACTCATTATTCTTTTCTTTTCCTCCATGGAGTGTTGAGAGTAGGCTCTCTAAATATAAATGGGGTAGAAACAGGACAAAAGTAGCAATAATTTTTTTTAAATAAATAAAAAAGTTTTTAAAAAATAAATAAGATGAATGTTATGTTCATACAAGAAGCATATACAAACAGCGAAAATGAGATGGAGCAGGGCAAGTGGTGGGAAGGAAAATGTGTATGTTGTCATGGATCAAACACCAGTGCAGGTGTAGCCATTTTATTCTCTAAAAGTATGAATATACGTATTTTGGCAATTGAGGAGATTGAAAAAGGTAGGATTTTATTAACAGAGATTGAGTATGGAGGTGTTGTTTTTGTATTCGTAAATGGTTTTTGCTCCAAATAGGGGGCCAGAAAGAGTGGAAGTTTTTATGAAGCTGAAAAATGCTCTTCAAAATTTCAATGAAAATGTATGTATAGGTTTAGAGGGGGACTGGAAATTTTTTGTATTTGACAGATTTTGTAGCTGATTGGAATGGAGAGGAGTGTAGTTCTCTCTATAATGGTTAAAGAATTTTACTTATTAGATGTATGGAGAGAGAGAAATATTGGCGTACGACAATATACATGGCTTAAAATAGTGAATAATAAGCTTAGTGAGGCCAGATTAGATAGATTATATATAGGCAGAACATGGAACAATACAGTAATGAATACTTCTATTTTTCCAAATGGATTTTCAGATCATCATTTGGTCACCAGTGATTTTAATATGAAACATATATTACAGCCCAGATACTTTTGGCATTTTAATGTGAAATTGTTGCAGGATGTTTTATTTTGTAATAGTTTTAAAGTGTTGTGGGAAAAATCTTAGTCAATGTTTAAAATCTTAGTGTTTTTGAAAATCTTAGTCAAGTCAATAGAGTTTATTGTCATTTCAACCATATACAGCCAGTTAGTACATAGTGAAACAGAACAGCGTTTCTCCAGGACCAAGGTGCTACATGAGACAAACACAGAACAACACAGAACTACAAGGGACTACATAAATTTACGTAAAGTGCACAAGTGCAAACATGTGCAGACAGCACAAGACAGTACAATGACTATGGTGGAATGCAGGCAAAGTACAAATTAAAAAATTTTGTCAAAGCTATACCTCTCACACTACTGTAAGGATAAAGTCAACTGTACAAAAACTACAAAACGACACTGATAAGTTGGAAAGAGACATTATTAATAATAAGATTGTGAAGAGTGATGTTTTAAACAAGAAGAAAGATGAACTTGGATCGATTTTTGTTGGAGCAGGTAAATGGAGCTTTAATAAGGTCAAGAATTTGCTCCAGCATACACTGATGATATAACAGTTTTTATTTCTGAACAGAGTGATGATGCAATTTTAAATGCAAGTATTTAGCAGTATGAAAAAGCCTCCACAGCCAAAGTTAATTGGGAAAAAAGGGAAGGTTTTATTATTGGGCGATGGAATGGAATCGGCCCCCCACAGCTTCAGAGAGGTTTGAGATGGGGAAGGGATTGCTGGAAAAGGTGTTAGCCCAGTTGTCTAAATGGAAATAGCTATTACCACAATTGTCATACGGAGTTCTGGTGGTGAACTGGTGGCGAAAAATATTTTATGACACAAGGTAATTCTGACAGAAATGTAGCTGGCTGTCAAAAGAGAATTCAAATGAAAATGACATTGAGATGTCAAAGGAGGAGCCTTTTGTTTCTGAAGCTGTGTTTCAGGGCACTTCTCAGGTCAGTCAAACCCTGTACACCCTAAAAGAGGTGAGTAATTTCTTGGATGACACTTTTGGCAAACAGGTTAATGTTAAATATTTTTTTCCTGAGGAGGAAAAGTTTGAATGGTCTGTTGCAACGCTGCAGAAAAATGTAGGTTTTGACTTGCTAAGTGAAAAGAAGTGCTTTTGCTTAAGGAAGCAAAAAAAAACAAGCTTAAGAAAAAAGCTTAAGAAGCTTAAGAAAAAATGTTAAGGAGTAGTTTGGAGCCTAGTAATCAGTCATCCATCACAGGGTGTCCTTTCCTCTATATTACTGCATCACTTGCTTCTCTTCCTCTTTCCTTTCCACATGGACATGCTGAGAGTGGGCTCAACATCAGTGGTGGAAGGAACAGACATAAATGTGCCTCTGTAGCTGAGACAATACAACAAAAGAAACTGCATGGTGTTTTTCTTCAAGAAACACATAGTGATGTAGATAATGAAGTCGAGTGGAGTATGTGGTGGGAGGGAAAGCAGAGACTCCGTCATGGCACAAATCTAATTAAAGGGGTTGATTTTTATTTCATAAACATTTCTGCTCCAAATGTTAGGCTTGAGTGCATTGGGTTTTTTTTCCCTGAGTTAAATAGGACTTTAAGGCAGTGTGGAAATGATGGCTGTGTTGTTGTTGAAGGGGACTGGAACTCCACAGTGGACTTTACTGTAGATCGCACTACTGAGGAACTACACATGCATTCCTCCCTATGTCTGTCAAAACTACTGAAGGAATTTAATCTCCTGGATATATGGGGAGTTAAAAATCCTACAGTCAGACAGTAAACATGGGTCAAAGTCTCTGATAGTACAGTGAGTGCTACTTGGCTAGACCAAATCTATTTATCCAAACATTTTAACAGCAGAATTATGGAATGTTCAAATTCTCCACTTGGATTTTCTGACCACCACTTGGTTTCCCTTACATTAAATATGTCTCAGTTCTGTAGCAGATCCTCATGTTAGCATTTTAATGTTAAGTTTTTGCAGGATGCGGAATTCTGTGAACAGTTTGCACTTTTCTGGGAACACTTTAGAAGAAACAAGAATCATTTTGAGAACTTAAGACAGTGGTGGGATGTTGGGAAGGCACAAATAAGAATGTTCTGTCAGCAATACACTGCACATTCAAGTGTTAGAACAAAGCAAATTATTAAAGTTCTGGGAAAAAACATAAATGGCATAGAGTTGGAAGTGATTAATAGACATGACCCTGTGTTGTCAAGGACTTTGCAGTGGGGGGGAGCTGGGGTCCTACATGAATGAAAGAGAGAATGGAGCCCTGGTGAGGTCCAGCTTTGCATCAATTGCAGATATGGACACACCAGCTGCTTTTTTGTGTTGTGCCACTGCACAACACAAGCAAATGACTCGTCTCCGTCTTCCCAGTGGAAGAGTAACTACTGATATCATAGAAATGCGAAAACACACTGTGATTTCTACTCTGCTCTCTACATGGCAGAAAACTGCAATTCAGGATGTACTGAACTGCTCAGCTGGACTCTGAATTTGGAGCAGCCCTGGACTCAGAGATAACCCTAGAGGAACTCACAATGCCAATTACTCAGCTCTGCTCAGGACATTCGCCAGGCATTGATGGCCTGCTATCAGGCATCTATAAGCATTTCTTGTAGGGGTGATCTCTATGAAGTCCTCTGTGAAAGCAACAGAGATGGCCTTCTACCTCTATCATGTCAATGTGCAGTGTTCTCTTTGTTACCCAAAAAGAGGGATCTTTCATTGTTAAAGAATTGGAGACCAGTTGCTCTCTTGACCACTGACTATAAGATTATTTCAAAGTGTCTAACAATTCAATTCAATGGACATTGTCACAAAGCAGCTTTACAGAAATAAATACATTCAAATTAAATTAAATCAAAATAAATTGTAAATGTGTGAATTTATCCCAAATGAGCAAGTGAGAGGCTACAGTGGCAAGGAAAAACTCCCTGAGACGATATGAGGAAGAAACCTTAAGAGGAAACAGACTCAAAAGGGAACCCATACTCATCTGGGTGATAACGGATAGTGCAATTATAAATAAATCCCTTCTATAACTGTGTACTACATGGACAAATAGTGCAATTGTGCAACCAGTAAATTCAGTACAGTTTTCACATGAAGTCTGGTTTGTTGAACCTATCCACTGTCCATTGATGGAGACCTGAGTGCAAAACTGCTCCCAGCAACCGCAGCCCCAAAGCCACCACAACAATCGCAGTTCCAAGCCATCACAGTACAACTCCCCATATGAGATCCCCAAGCTATCTCCACGGCTCCCATGTGGCACCATCCCCAGCAATCCCAATGATCTTCAGGCTGTTCCATAACTGTGGGGCTTTGTAAGAGAAAGCTCTACCCCCTGCTGTAGCTTTCACTCTTCGAGGTACCAACAAACAGCCTGCACCTTTTGATAGAAGTATGCGTGGCAGATCATAAAAGACCAAACTTTCCCTCAGGTACTGAGGCGTGAGACTGTTCATTGCTTTATATGTCAATAGTAGTATTTTATAATCAATGTAAAATTTGATTGGGAGCCATTGCATGGTGGATAAGATAGGGGTGATGTGGTCATATCTTCTTGTTCTAGTAAGGACGCTTTCAGCTGCATTCTGGACTAACTGGAGCTTATTTATGCAACTACTGGAACATCCAGACAGCAATTCCTTAAATAATCCAACCTAGAGGTAACAAAAGCATGAACTAATTCATTTTTCAGAATTTTTGCCTGATATTTTCAATTTTACCATTAGTCATCACTGCTATATAATAATTGCTTGCATGTTTCTATTGTGGTCTTATTCCTAGTTAGGTTTGCTACAATATTAAATAAGAATCTAGGATTATTTTTGTTATCTTCAATTAGGGTGGAGAGATACATTGATCTAGCAGCACTAAGAGCTTTTCTATAATTCAGAAGGCTCTCCTTCCATGCTGTCTGAAATACTACCAATTTAGTTTGACACCATTTACGTTCTAATTTTCGAGTGGGCTGTTTTAAGGTGCGCGTGTGATAGTTATACCAGGGTGCTAGCTTTTTCTCTCTAATTATTTTTCTTTTAAGTGGAGCTACCTTATCTAGCATGTAGCGGAAGGTTGATTCTAAGCATTCAGTTCCCTGTTGCCAGTTGTCAAGTTCTTCGGGCTGAGACGGTGATCCATTCATGGTTGGTAACTCTGGGAGATTACTGATATTATTGACTCTTTGTAGTTGCTGACGTGAATGTACGTTTGACGCGGTAGCGTGGCAAGATGCATATATTATGATTAAGACACATTATAAATGACATGAGGTAATGATCTGAGATAGCTTCAGACTGCAGAAATGTGACTGTATTTTCTATATTTAATCTGAATGGTAGTATTAAATCAAGAGTGTGACCACCACTATGGGTGTGTCCTATTACATTCTGATTAACCCCTACTGAATCTAGAATGGACACAACCTCTGTTCTCAGAGGGACTTCAGGGTTATCAAAATGAATATTAAAGTCTCCAACAATGAATGCTTTGTCTAAAGAAAAAAACAGGTTAGAGATGAAATCCGCAAATTCACAAAGGAATTCAGAATATGGCACTGGGGGTCTGTAGATTAATAATTAGGGGAATCGTCTGGGTAGACTTATTTTTTGTGGCTACGTATGTTATGTTAGTATAAAGAATTTCAAATGCATTGAATTTATGACTAGGTTTTTGTGTGATGCCTAGATTATCGTTATAAATAACTGCGACACCTCCTCCTCTGCCTGTTAGACGGGGCTGATGTATGTAACTGTTCCTGATGTATGTAGCTTCATTTAATGCTACTTACTCATTTGGTTTAATCCATGTTTCTGTTAAACACAGTACATTAAACTCCTGATCAGTAATAGTTTCATTAACAATAAGCACTTTAGACGTAAGAGATCTAATATTTAACAGTTCTAGCTTCAGAACAAAGGTGCTGGCTGTGCATTTGGTATGATTTATTTTTATGTTATTTAGGTTACTAGAACAAACTTTCTGATTATTTCTACATTTTTGTTTAGCTCAGGGAACAGACACACTCTCAATATGTTGGAACCTAAGTGACGACTCAGTGCAGCTACGGTCCATTTTGCCTGCTTGTCTGCTCCCTGGCCTTGGCTCTGGATTGTCACTGATTAACTAGACCTGTTCTGAGACTACATGCTATGCTGCAAGAAATGAGAGCAGCACCTTCCCGAATGGGATGGACACTGTCCTGCCCTAACAGGCCAGCCTTGCCCTAAAAGATAGTCCAATTATCTATAAAGCCACGTGTTAGACATGTGAAGCGGAGAAGAGTGGTGGTCCTGTGGGCAAGCCTTAACGTTAGCTTTGGCTTTGTGATTATGCCACCAAGTTGTCACCCATTCGCCCCGCTGTGAGGCCTCTAATGCCGGAATTGGGGGATTGCTAACTCCACCTAAGGCATCCAGACTTCCCCCTACAGAAACTATGCTGCTCTCACTCTCACTAACCCTCTCTAATATACACTTAGCACAGATAAAGCTATTACTAATGACAGAGACAGAATGACTAAACATCCTGCACTCGACACACTGAACAAGCTGAATGTTTGCCATGTTGTTTAACGTACCTTAGTCGAAGATTAGTTGATACAATTTTACATGGATCTGGTGTGGATGGCCTCCACTCGCTGTCTTCAGACAAAAAAAAAAGAAAAGAAAGTGAAAAATACAGCAGATGAAAAACGATAGTGCAAAATTATTGTTAAAAAAGAAAGAAACAGTATAGTTTAAACACAGACACAGGCAAGAAACTCACAGCAAATTAAGCCTGATTTATTAATATTGGTAGGGACATCAGAGTATTATCTGAACCTCTTGAAATTTACCAGAAGGCATCTTCAGCTAAAGTCAACTAGCATAAGAGTGAGGCTTTATGGGCAGGTCAGGTTCAAGTAGAGGGACTTACACTTTTACCTGGGAACCTGAGGTGGGGCAGAGAGGGTCTAAAGATTTTGGGTGTTTTTCTAGGGACAGAAGAGTTTCAAAAACAGAACTGGGAATGTGTAGTGGAGAGAATGTGTACCAAATTGTCTCAGTGGAAATGGTTGCTACCTACAAGGGAATAGTTTTGGTCACCAATAATTTAGTTGCCTCGATGCTCTGGCACAAACTCAATGTGCTACAATCACCTGCAGGACTTTTATAAGAAATACAGAGAGCATTGGTGATGTTCTTCTGGCCAGGCCAACACTGGATTCAATTAGCCATATTGTATTTTCCATTACAAGAAGTACGACAAGGCTTTGTGGACATCAGCTCCAGAATTATGATTTTTGTCTACAAGCTGCTCAGAGATTGTTGGACAACAGGTCCCTCGCTTGGGGCTCACTGCCACTTGACCATCAAGCTTTCTTAAAGGACCCATCTATCCATGCACAATGGAGGGATGGCATTTCTTATGACATTCCTGCTCTGGATGTCACGGCTACCATGGGGGAATGGAACAAGGAAGCTTTTAGCTTTTAAAGCACTTGGGAAAAAAGCTCTCTACATAACTTGTGTAAAGGTCTGTCATGCACATCTCCTGAAAGGAGTTCCATCGACTAGGTGTCTGGAGTTCTTGGCACTGACTCTTCCCCTAAAGGCTGCTGGCAGTCCCAGTATAAGCGCCGATCAACAAACGGACGGCTGACCTCCAGTGGAGGATAGTACATGGGGCAATAACCACAAACAGAAATCGGGTACACCTCGATACTACTGTTGGGTTAGACTGTCCTTTTTGTCCCGAAACTGAGTCCCTGTTTCATCTCTTTACACAATGCAGTCATTTACATAACCTGTTCTTAACCTTAGACAGGTGGTTTTCATGTTTAGGTGAGGTTTTCTCCCTTCAGTTGTTTATCTTTGGGCCAAAGTATACAGCAAAGAGGAAAGTGTTTTGATTTTGCTGAATATCTGATCTGGAACAGCAAAGCTAGCTATATGGAAAATAAGGAAGATCCAAATGTCAGGACAGGGAGCAATGGACATAGTAGCCATGTTCAAGTGTTTTGTGGTGGCATGTTTCAGAGTCGAACACACATATTGTGCTTTGGTGGGGAAACTGCCAGTGTTCATGAGTATTTGGGGTATAAAAGGACTGCAGTGTATGCTTCGTGACAAATTGACATATGACATATATTGACATAATTTTGAATTTCTAATTGTGTGCAAATTTTTTATTTTATTAAAGAGGGGCCTTGCCTTTTTTCTTTTTTTCCCTTTTTCCTGTTTGAAATGGATTTGATTACATTTTTTTCTTGTTCCTTTCCTTGTAATTATTATTATTATTTTTTTTATGTTATAATGTAAGACTTTGTAAACAGTATCTGAGTATTTAAAAAATTCTCTCTCTCTCTCTGTCATGCTCTTTGTGTTTCTATTTCTCTCTGCCTCTCCCTCTTTCTTTGTCTCTTTCTCTCTCCCTCTGCCTTTCTATGTCAGTCAGAACATTTCAGTGTCTCATACTGTAGCTCCTTCTTAGTGTTTAACTCACAGAGTGCTTCAGTTTAACTATTTTATCATTTAACAATCATATTTACTTCTTGTCATTTAATAGTTACATGCATTCCCTGTCTTTACATGTACTTCCTGTCATCTGTGCAGTGGCGTTCGTGCTGCTTCTCTCCGCTTCCTGTCTGATTTATCGTAACTGGAGACTCAGGAGCACCAAGAGCATGAACTTTGACAACCCTGTGTACCGGAAGAGCACCGGCGAAACTGAGGAGGACGAGATCCACATCGGGAGGAGCGAAGGGCTCGCCACGCACCACCACCCTTACCCAGTGCCTGTGGTTGGCACGGCGACGTGTCCGCCGTTCATTGCTCTGCCTCTGGGTGGTGCTGTTACAGATCCAGTCCCGCACTGGTACACAGAGCCGCCCACCATCACCAGCGCCAAGTGAAAGTCAGCAAGGACTTGGTGTGAGAGTCGGGGTTTCCATGGGAACAGTGTTTAAAGTGTGTAACGAGACACTGAGCTGAGGCCGAGTGTCAAAAGTTTGTACACCCACTAGATCATACGTAGCAGGGGTGTGTCTCTCTTGAACGATCCGATGTGTGAATGATGAATTTTAAAAAAGCAGTAATGTAAAGATATGATTAGATGCAGTGCTGTAGAGATGCAGTAGCCCCACCTCCTTTACTCAGAAGAGAGAGAGAATACTAAAGGAAATAAATAAATAAATATAAATTAGCTGAGCACAGACGCGATCGATCTTCTCACCATCACTGATACACAAAAAATATCAATACAGCTTTTTTTTTTTTCATGTTTAGGACTTTAACACAGACTGCTGCAGGAACAGTGCAGATTTACGGCTGAGTTATCTTCTGTTTTTGAATGTTTTGAGAGTATTTACCCAAGATGCTACTGTACTTCCAATATTTAAAAAAAGCGCACGTTTCACAGACAGAGAGAACACTGACGTCGTGTCTCAAACACTTCCTGAAAGTGCAATCATTTAAAAATATTTTATATAATCCTTCTTTATAAAAGCTGCTGTTAGTTTCTCTGTGATAAAATATAATTGTAATACAGAAAATCATGTGCAGTGTTTTACAATTTCAGTCGCCGTCCGTCTTTTACTTGTTGTTCACTGTGCAGACTCACTGAGACAGAAGAGCCACGTGCATACGGATATGACGGGTCGATAGTAATTAGTGCTTTGTATGTCGATAGATTCCGTCTGTTCTGTTTTTTTTTCTCACTACATCATGTTGTGGGGAAAAAAGTCAGGAAGTTTAACAATAAACATGAAAGTCTTGACAGAAATGCGCTAACCGTTACTTTTTTACAAAACCTATGCAACAGCAGGCTGCTGCAGGAAGTAAAGGAATGTCATTAAGTAAAGCTTTTTTTAATCGCAAAATGTCTGATTAAAGGAAACGAGGTGCTGGAAAAGCAAAGTTCGCAAACTTTTTTTTTTTTTTGTCTTAGTGACTCAGATTTCTGCAGCAACAACAATAACGTAGTTATTTCCACTCTCTGCAGCCATCGGTGCTCATATTGTTTGAATTTTGACCCCACTAGTACACGCTATTACACCCAGAGTGACATCCTTTGCCTCTGATAGTCCCACTGAGGCTTTTTCAGCTTTATTTGATGGAACAGTCCATTATATTAATCAGAAGGGGGCGATTTGTAGAACCCTGCAGAACTCTGTTTTTCTCTCTCTCATGTCTCTGTCAGTCTCGTTTCTTCCAGACTGCAGTAAAGGAGGGAAAATTAGCACTGCATCAACTGCTACATTAGCATTGTAATAAAATTAAGCTAAGAAGTTGTTTTTTAGTCAGTGGAACACTCCGTGTGTTGTGTTGGTGAAACCTGTTTACAGGAAACAGGTAGTGCACAGAAGGTTCTTTACCTCATGTGTGGACTGGAGTGTGCAGTATTGTCTCAGGGAGTTGGTACACTGTGTGTGTATGTGTATGAGTGTGGGTGTGTGTGTGTTCAGTATGAGGATTACCAGAAGAGATCCCATGACAATAATATTTAAGCATATATAAAGTAAAAATCTGCTGAGTTTTTTGTTTGTTTTTTTTTTTTTTCATTTTAACTAAATCTCTGATTCTGATTACAACAGATAAGAATTCGGACTCATGCACTGATCTGTGAAAAGAACCACAAATCTATTTTAGTCCAAACTCACTTAAGAGTAGCTGATGGATTATGTATAAACCATGAATTCAAGCCTCCAGTCAATAAAAGAACAATAAAGGGCTGAGGATGAGACAGACGTGAGAGAAAATCTTACCAAAGCATTCAAGCATGTGTGTGAGGATGCCTACAGATGATCACCATTGTGCATTTCGCTAACAGTGAAGGTAGATGCACTCTACAATTGGTAAGAGTGTTTACCGCAAGGCCATCAAAACGTGTGAAAACATACATCATTCATAAAATTAGTCCAATCTGCATGTTTCTAAATCCAGCATTTATCTAAATCTCAATCAAAAAAACGGTTCTGGCTTTGGGAGATAAGAGAAAACACGCATCTTTGCTACATTCAGTTCAGTACATTTTTATTTGTATAGCACTTTTAACAATGGACATTAAAGCAGCTTGGTCACAAAGCAGCTTTACAGAAATCCGGTTATAACATTTTTATTTTAATTCTATCACATACATCATATATACGTCACACATGACGGCTCATATTATTAGGTGTGCTTTGAAAAGGTAAAGTTGAACTTGAGTGAACTTCAAGCGCAGCACCAAGGCATCAAATCCAAGTGGTGCGCTCCTCCCAAGGCTGAGTTACCTTCAGGCAGAGCAGCACCTCTGGGAAACGATGCGGTTTCATCTGTAGGTGGCTGGATAGAGGATTTGTGGTATACATACGCCATCGCGTGACTACCACAAATACACTGTACAACACAATCTGAAATTAGTGCTTTGGGGATAAAATGGTTAATTTTTTAATTTTCTCTCCATCAAAACTTCATCACATCAAGGATAACTGGAAGGGGGAAGAAGTCTGTGTGTGTGTGTGTGTGTGTGTTTGAGAGATTAACCTGTTTGTGTGAAAGCTGAACTTACTGTAAAGGTTTTCATACAAATACTTTTGATATGATTATGTAAAAATAAATGTACATAAGATTTTAGACGATGCTGTTGGCCAATTAATTTATTTGTATAAAATGATGAGGACTTTCCTGAATATAAATAATTTTCCAAAGTTTTTGTTTTCTTATTCATGCATGTTTGTTTTTGTCTTTATTTTTCCTTTCTCATTATGACACTTTTTTCTATAGCTTGCATTGTTCACTTATTTTGCACAGCAGCTTTATTTTAATGAATGTTTTTGTTTTAGTGCCTTATTTTAGTACATTTCTCCTTTTTATTTTATTTGAATTTCATTGCATTTCTATTTAAGAAAGCTTTAATCTCTCTCTCTCTCTCTCTCTCTCTCTCTCTGGATTGTTATAAAAAACATTCAAAGCTGTGTATCTTCTGTTCTTTCGCTCAAGCGTCTCAGTGAAATCTCTACTGACCATGAAGTTAATGAGATGTGTTTGTGTTTTGGATTTAATGATGCCACACCGTGTGCACTGAAGGGATACATTAATGATGTAGTGCCTCAATTTTCTTTCAGCTCCATTAACAGGAATTGTCACTTCCTACACACACAGAGCTCATGTTGCCTGATGTATTTGCAGAGTAAGGGATCAGACAGTCAGAAGGTCCAGGTAAAGGACACGCAGTTATCCACACACAGGTTAGTGACACACAGTCTCACTGAGGGTGAATAACTATTTGATCGACCAATCAAACACTCAATCACAACGAATACTACTGCATTTAACATTCTAATACGTTATCGTTTCTAACAGCAGACACTTCACATAAACTGCTTTTAAAAATCATTGATGCAGTGAAGTTTTCTGTAATTTATTTAACATTTATGGAAGGAGTCTCCAGTATCAGGAGTCTCCAGTATCAGCAAGAGAAATAAAGAGAGGCTGGTGAGGGAATGACTGTTTATAGCTGCTATAACGTAAGTGAGAACAGGAACTAACTTGTTTGTAGGATATTTTCATGTGAATTTGCTGATATGAGACAGTCGCTAACCACAATGATTAGAATTAGAATTACAAATGAGTCAACAGTTGAGTTTGACAAGCTGTGCATAATCAGAGCTGAATAATAAAATGTGTAATTTAAAGAGACCGGTAGAACAAAATGATGATTATTTTACAGGATATATGGCGAAACTGTAGAAAGTCTTCCACAGAAATACTCCAGCACAAATAATTTACCTTTTCGCAATCTTTCAGTCAAAATCATAAATGAATCCACGCATCCATCTTTCAGGCAAGACTAATAATAATAATAATAATAATAGTAATAATAATAACTGATCATAAAATGGCCTTATTATTCAAATGAAGCAAATTATGACAGAAACATAATGAAAACTGTAGATATTCCAGAATGAACATGCAGAAAGGTTTCTACATGTTCATGGAGCTCTCCACCGAGCAGGTTCTCGTATCTAAGCCATCTTGCATTTGTCATGGGCTTTAGTGTTGGTGGTCCGAGCTTTAAGCAGGTCTGCGATCTCGGTGTGTGACGCCTGTGTGGCCAGGGACAGAGCGCTGCGACTTCCCTGTAACACACAGAGCAGACGAACATTACACTCATACCAGGAGAGAATGACAGGAAGTGCTCTACTGGAAATCAGATGAGAGTTTGAGAAGTTTAGCAAAAAAAAAAAAAAAAAAAGTATGAACCATGTTCTTTGTCCCTTTACTGCAAATGTTATTCATCAGCCAAGACTGAAGCTATGAGGCTAATGTAGCTAACAAGTAATGGAAGTGTCTCTAGGTTACGCATGCAACCATGGTTCCCTGAAGGGAACGAGATGCTGCGTCGAAACGCTTTGAGAACGCCCTGGCGAGACCACGTTATGAAGCATGTGTGAAATCAGTCCAATGGAGAAGCAAGCTGGAGACGTCACGAGCGGGGTGACGTGAGCAACCAGGAAGCATAAAGGCGCACCAGGCAAATGCACATGTTAGCTTCTGCTGAAGCGAGCCCCTCAGGGATGCAGGGAGTATGGCAGAGAGACGCACCGTCTCATTCCCTTCAGGGAACCATGGTTACATGCGTAACCTAGAGATGTTCCCCTTCAGGAACTCGAGCTGCGTCGAAACGCTTTTGGAAGGAGAATACCCACTGTGCTATACAAGCAAGTCCCTGGTGTGTATCTGGCGAGCACATCAAGACGAGAGAACTTGGGACCCCTGGGGTAGATGTCAGGTCCAAATTGTAGAAACAGACAAATGTGTGCGGAGAGGACCAGCCTGCTGCAGCACAAATGTCCCGAAGGACCACGCCTACTGACAAAGCCTTGGAGGACGCCATACCCCTAGTCAAGTGCGCTCTGACCTCTATGGGTGACTGGAGGCCAGAGGACTCGTAGGCCAGTGTAATGGTCTCGACCACCCACCTACTCATGGTTTGCTTGGTCGCTGGAACACCTTTCCTATGCAGACCAAAGTAAACGAACATCTGATCTGCCTTACGCCACTGGGCAGCTCTGTGGACGTAAGCGTCCAGTGCTCGCACTGGACAAAGCAGATTGAGTCTTTCCTGACCTGCTTCCTGGAAGGGAGGAGGACGAAAGGCTTGTAGTACCCCGGGGCCAGGCGAAGAAGTGGGCACTTTAGGGACATACCCGGGTCTTGGGTAAAGGAATGCCCTAACCATGCCCGGGGCAAACTCGAGGCACGATACAGCGAGTGCCTGAAGATCCCCTATCCTCCTGAGAGAGGATATAGCGACCAAGAAGATAGTCTTCAGCGTGAGGAGCTTATCAGAAGTATCTTAAATGGGTTCGAAGGGGGCATTGCACAAAGCCTCCAGAACCACCACCAGGTCCCATGAGGGCACCTTGGTGTGCTGTACTGGCCTCAGCCTCTGGGTGCCACGGAGGAAACGTGTAACAAATGGGTGTCTTCCCAATGACTGACCACCTAGAAGGGCGTGGTAAGCAACTATGGCCACCACGTAAACCTTGAGAGTGGAGGGAGATAACCCTGCGGAGAAGTGCTACTGCAGAAACTCCAGAACTGTTTCAACTGGGCAGTTGACTGGGTCTTGCATTCGCTGTCCGCACCAAGAAGTGAAAAGTTTCCACTTCAAGGCATACAGTTTCCTCATGGCAGGAGCTCTGGACTGGAGTATGGTCTCAACACCCTCAGTTGAGAGACCGGATGCTAGGAGCTGTGCCCCCTCAGGGGCCATGCCCACAGCTTCCATAACTCCGGGAGGGGGTGAAGGATGGTGCCCCCCGCCTGAGAGAGGAGGTCCCTCCTCATCAGAATCTCCAGTGGAGAGCCGTCGAGGAGGGACACAAGGTCAGAGAACCAAACTCGGGCCGGCCAGAATGGGGCTACTAGCAGAAGATGGACCCCGTCCCAGCATACTCTCTCCAGAACAGAAAAGCATACAGACGAAGCCTCGGCCACGTCTGCACCATGGCAGTGTGTCGTTTCCTGTGACGCAAATAGATCCACTTCCGCTTGGCCGAACTCCTTCCAGAGGAGCTCCACCACCTCTGGGTGGAGCCTCCATTCCCGCGCCTCATCCCCTGTCTCGACAGGATGTCTGCTCCCTGAGTGAGGTGCCCAGGGATGTAGACTGCTCTGAGTGAGAGGAGCATTCCCTGAGTGGACAGGAGGATCTGGTGCGCCAGCCTGTATAGGGGGCGCGAGCGCAGACCCCCCTGTCGGTTGATGTAGGAGACCACCGATGTGTTGTCTGTGCGGACAAATGCATGATGTTCCCATAGGTTTGGAAGGAAGTGTTTTAAAGCTCGGGACATGGCCAGCATCTCCAGGCAGTTTAGGTCCCACAGGCCACTCATGACTGCTCCCCAGCCCTTGAGGGAGGCGTCCGTCATTAGCGTTACACGATGACAAGGAGCCCCCAGCACCGCGCCTTGTGACAGGAAACAAGGTTTCTTCCACATATCTAAGGCACGTAAGCATCGCCGTGTGACCTTGATCATGCGAAGCAGGTTCCCCCTCGGGGAAAATCCCTTGGTCCTGAGCCACCACTGCAGGGGTCTCATGTACAGCAGGCCAAAAGGTATCACATTGGACACAGCTGCCATCAGACCCAACAGTCTCTGAAACAGTTTGACAGTGAGTGACTGGCCTTCTCTCACTCCCCTCGCGGCTGTGAGAATTGCTTCGATACAAGCAGGAGACAACCTTGCCTGCATCATTGTCGAATCCCACACCACGCCCAGATAAGTGGTCCTCTGTATGGAGAAAGCACACTCAGGTGCCCTGAAGCGGATGACCGGCAGGGAATGACCAGCCTGACTGCTCTAGCACCCTCACTTGAGGGAATGAGCTTTCCCGTGCTGTACCGTTGCTGGGCGGCAGCTGGGAAATTAGTCCGTTGGAGCTCACTGAACCCTGAAGCACCGGGGGTGGCAGGGGTGTCAGTGCAGTTCTCTTAGGGCACTGAGGAGGATCGGGACCGTATACTGAGGTGTGTACCTCTCCTCCCAGGGCCGTGATTGCGTCGCGATGCTGTTTCTGGGTCTGGCGATATGAGGAGCTAGACGGCTGGGGCTGCTCCTGCTCAGGAGCCCCAAAGACTTGGGATCGGCGAGGGAGGAATCTGTCCTTGTCTTGAAGCTCAGACAGATTCAACCACAGACCGTGGCCACCAACGCTGCCATTGAACGGCCAATGGCTCTGGCTGTTTCTTTGGTGGCCCAGAGCAACAGATCTGTGGCCCAACGTAGTTCAGCGACCACGTCGGATTCCCCTTCCTCCCTTTCGTCCAGGTCTTTTAGCAGGTCGGCCTGGTACGCCTGCAACACCGCCATGGTGTGCAGACACACACCGGCCTGACCTGCCGCTGTATAAGCTTTGCCAATCTCTCCACTTGCGATCCCCACGATAACAGTCTCCGCTGTGCCTCGGCAACAGCGGGACCAGACCCAGCAGGATCGCGAACCAGGCCGCTTTCATCAAAGACGGCCAGGCGGGAGCGGAGCACACGGAGCGGAAGAAGCCCACAGTCATGACAGTTAGCCCCCTCGAGAGCTAACTGTGCATGCTCCGCTCCCAGACAGACAACGCACAAATCGTATCCCCACCCGAGAGATAGCGTGGGCAGGGAGGAACACACGATTTGAAATGCCATCTGCTCGCCACAGACTTTGATTTTCGCTTTGACATTGTCACACACACACACACACATACACAGACGCGCTCGCTGAAGAGCAGACGCTAACGTGCGTTTGCCGGGTGCGCCTTTATGCTTCCTGGTTGCTCACGTCACCCCGCTCGTGACATCTCGCTTCTCCATTGGACTGATTTCACACGTGCTTCAGAACGTAGTCTCACCAGGGCGTTCCCAAAGCCTTTCGACGCAGCTCGAGTTCCTGAAAGGGAACTTATTGCCACCAGATTAGCATTGTACAAACAACCTGCATGTGTAAATCATCACATCGGGACTTGTTCATGTGTTTTCTGACACTGTATCTAACAAAATTTGTGCTATATATTTATTAATTAGTTGTCTCTGATTGATGAGAGAAAGAGAGAATTTTTTTCTTTGTCCTACACAGAAGGCAGTTGTCTCGATGGTTGCCTCTCTGCACTCTCTTTAGTCAGTGTCTTAGAAAACAGTGCTTGAGAAATCAATCAGTGAAGCACAAGAAAGCAGGATACAAACCGGATATAAACTTATTGGTAAGTAAATAATTACAAGGTACTTTATAAACAAAGACACAAGAACCAGATGTGTATATACACATAATTAACTGAAGACAAGTGATGTTGAGGTGATTACTGACTGCGGTACCAATAAACGTCCCAGAATGAACAAAATCTGTGGCCTCTAGTTATATTGCAAAGTTATTTAAATATTGCTGAACATAACCCCTGAGCTGCAACCCTTTTTGCCTGAGAAGTGAAAAAAAAAAAAATGCACTTGACATTGCACTGTACTTTTCTCAAAATTAAGGCTTTTTTTCAGCTTTGGAAAAAACTGTGACAAAAAACCAACACCACAGATTTTCAGGAGGCTGCTTCCTGTAGGAGTTGAGAAAGATAATAAGGTGAGAAAAAACTACAAAAAATTTTTATAATCATAATCCTGAGAGTCAGTTTGATCATTTGATATCTAATCTGTCCAACTCTGCAAAATGAGGTTTCGTTAAAAAAAAAAGTAGTATTTAAATGTTTATTAATGAAGTCAAGTAAAATATTTATTCACGGAAGAATTCATGCCAAGAATAGTTTATGACTGAAATATTTACTTTATAAAAAAAAATGAAAGATAAATAATGGGTATGAGGAGATTTAAAACACTACCTCAGCTGTTTTATATTCAAAATGTAATTCTCAAATTATGCTGTTATATTTAAAAAAAAAAAAAAGTTTTAACAAGCCAGCATCCAAAAACTTTTAGTGTCATTTACAAATATAATAAAACAGTGATCTCTGTCAACAAATAGTTTAAAATAATAAATAAAAAATAAATACAGGTTTGAATTTAAAGCACAGACAATAAGCATCAGGCGTTCTTCAGAAGCTGAGTTGTAACTGTGTCCACTAGGCGGCGCTCACACTCAGCTGAACACTTTCATAATAAAATGTGTTTGAAGGCACTTTATGTTTTCATATACACTGTTTTTCTCCTCAAGCAGTAAATATATTTAGTGTCTAATTTCCCCTGTAACAGAACCCAACTACAATCTACTGTTTCTTAAAGAAAAGAAAACAAGAAAAGAAAATGTATTCGTTTCTACTTGTCCCTCATGTAGTTGATCAGCTGATGTTTGGTGTCTGAAGTTTGTCTCTTTATTTCTGCACTGAAGCTACAAAGCTAAATTAACACACTAGTACAGAAATGAAACCTGGACACAATGAAATTATTTCATTCATTTTCTGTACTGCTAATCCTACACAGGGGAGCCTGGATCCTATCCAAGGAAACTAGGGGCACAAGGCAGGGGACACCCTGAATGGGGTGCCAGCCCACCAGAGGGCACACTCACACACACATTCACACACCACGGGCAATTTGGAAATGTCAGTCAGCCTACAATACATGTCTTTGGACTGGGGAGGAAACCCCTGAAACACAGGGAGAACATGCAAACACCATCCACACAGGGTGGAGGCAGAATACAAACCCCCATCGCCGGAGGTGTGAGGCAAACGTACTGACCACTAAGCCACCATGTCCCCCATTATTATTATTATTATTAATATTATTATTATTATTACTATTATTATTATTATGATGATGATGATGAGGATGATGGGGCCAAGCACAAAAGGTGCACCGTACTGTTATTCTACCTTTTCTTCTTATTATTATTCTGCTTCTTCTTCTGGCTAGGGTGTGTATGGCAGCCCAAAAAACACCTGGTAAAAAGTTATGAAATTTGGCACACTGATTAGGGAGGGTCTACGGAACATTCTGACCAAATTCGGGCCAAGTGTTGCCAACACTCTAGCACCAACATCAGGTCAAATTTGGGCCTAATTTGTTTATGGTCATAAATTTTGTACCGTGTTTGCAAAATTTAAAAGTCAGTAAATTAAAAAATTCCTGTATTCCCTGAGTCGAGATAACACACCCTATGGCCTAATTAGATTTTCTGCCATCTTGGATTTTGTCAAAAACTGTTTTTTCGCTACTTCTCCTACAAATTTTGTCCAATCATCACCAAATTTGATATACATAATATTCAGACCAACCTGGACAAAATTATTAAAAGAATATTGATATTCCAAATGGTTTGCCCATAATGTGCCAACAAATCTGATGGTGACGCTGCCAAACAGGAAGTGAGGCTGTATCTCAGCAACGACCATGCACACTGACACAAATCTTGGTAGGCATATTCAGGACCAGAGGCTATGCAACAAATTTCGTAAAAAGTTACAATAACATGCCTAAAAATGCTTCTGTTTAAATGCCATTTTGCTACTACTCCTCCTCATTTTGTCCAATCTTCATCAAATTTGGCTCACATCATCTTGAGACCTGTCTAAACAAAAATTATCAAAGGAACGCTGATATTCAAAAACCTTTCTACCATAACGGACTAGCAAATGTGTGAAACTTCAAATCACTCTTGAATCCCTTTGCCTATAGTTATGGCTTTGCTTTCCTGTGATTGCTTATGCAACAACTGTAGTGCATCTGTGAATGAGAGGCTCACCGAGTCTGGGTGCTTGGCCCCTGAAAGCTGCTGCTTGCAGCTTTAATTATTATTATTATTATTATTATTATTATTATTATTCTCAATTCACTTTGCTCCTGTTTTGAACTGTTGTATAAATTGTGGTCATTATGTGCTTTTGTTTTACTCTTTTGAAAACTGAAAAGCAGTAATTAATTAAGATTTAACTGACAAAAATAAAATCAAAACACTGCTATTGAAAAGTGAGTCCTTTTATTAAACAAAACATTGAGCAGACAGAATAAAAAATCGTAATTCTCTTGAACTGATGTAATTTGTAAATCATTGTACATTTTGAAACTGGGTATTCAGGCTTTTAAAAAAAATTTACACGGTATTGTTTTCTGGTTAACATTTTCTACATATTAACTAAAAATGTATTTGTTTGGTCATTTACAGATTTATAGAATGTATACATATTTATGGAAAAAAGATTTTGTGTGAGACAGACATCAACCATTTTAATTAGTTACATTAGACCAATATGTCTAAAATTGTTTAAATTTCTTTTTTTTTTCTTTTTTGTTCTTACTGAACCAACTTTAATCTGGACTTTGAATGGTATTCTTACCTTATCTGTAAGGTTCACATCGCAGTCAGGGTCCTGCAGCAGAATTCGGACAATGTCGGCGTGTCCACGGTCACAGGCGCTGATCAGAGCTGTGGTTCCCGCTTGATCCTGAGCATTAACGTTTGCTCCATGTGCCAGAAGGAGTCTCACCATGGACGCTCGGCCGTGTCTGACCGCCAGGTGGAGCGCCGTCTGACCCACCTTTAGGGAAAGTACAGGACGCAGTGTATTAGATGTTTAATAAACGTACCAAATCAATCCCGTGGGGTGATGAGAAATAATAAACGTCAACGGCGCTAGAATTTAAAAAAAAAAAAAAAAAAAAAAAACGTAAATAATAAGAGTGTAACAGAGTGCTGTGGGTTCTTAAAAATGTAGCTGGGCAATATGATATTATAATGTTGATATAATAAATTATCTCGCAATTCACTTTTCTGGGGTATTGATAATGTTGAATTGTCTTACATTTGTCATTTTTTATAGTCTTAGATTTTAAACAAACCTCCTTAACCCTGCATCATTTTTTTTTATCTGGTTTGTAAACATCTGACATTACATCATGCACATTGAGGCTAACATTAGCTACCTGTTGGTAGCGTTCACAGAGACACGTTAATAAAATGAAAATGTAAATTAAACCAAGGAACAACAGCAAAATGTGCATAAACAACTCCAAAATACAAATTCAAATTGTTTTATACTCTATTTGAACTGACATTAAAAAGTTACATAAAAAAAACACTACATTAATTTGAAGACACACCAAAAGTCCAGGGGGATTTTTCCAGACCTGATCCAACTCCTCCTACCTGGGCGGAGTGGAACAACAACCAAAAATAGTCCAGGGGGTGGAGTCAGACCTGATCTAGTTCCTCCTACCTGAGTGATGTCAAACCAAAAGTCCAAGGGGTAGACACCTCTGCATGTTTCAGGCTTGATGTGTGTGTTGATAAGTGTGTTGTTTTGTGTTGTAGAGCGTTTCATGGGTTACGGGGTTAAGTTTATAGGAGAAGTTGGATCAGGTCTGACTCCACCCCTATTCATTTAGTTCTGCAGAGAGGAATCAATTTAAGAATGACCCTATGGAGTAATAACTTGGTGTTCTCCATGCATGTTGTTCCACATCAGCGTGACATCATCTCGCCGCTAAAACAGCATCGTTACTCACCTGACCTGCACGAGCGTTAACATCACCGAACTCCATCAGCTGCTGGACCACCTTTATATCTGTATCAGTGTCCACCGGCTGGAGAGACGCCAACATGACCGCTGTGTACCCAGTCTTATTCTTCAGATCCACGTCACACACACCTGGAGAAAAGAGAAAATCCAGCTGGAGGAGAAAATCTGGTGAGGAACTTCTCTGTGAGTGTATTCAGGCTCTGTGTAAACAACACTGAAAATTACTGAAAGTAAAAGCTTTTATTTCTGAATATTTTAGGATATGGTTTATTAATTTTGGCATTATAGCAGTTTGTGGTTCCAGAGCTCTGTCCTCTTTTTAGCTGAGCAGTAATTCAGGATTGGCTCAGATGCCTTGAACGGTGGTTTGGATGCTTACAGTTGTGTCAGTGTGTGTTCATGGATTTCAGCAAAAAATCCTCATGACTGAAACTTTTCCTAGGAGAAGACCTCTCAGATGGTCAGGGACTTTAAAATATATAATATTTTAATATTTATAGAATAGTTGTAGTAAAAATTAAGTGTAGAACACAAAGTTGAAACAGGACATTTCGGACAAAAGTCCTTTATCAACTATGCAAGTAAAGAGGCTGTAGGAGGTTTTGTTTCTCTGGAAATGTTGTGTACTAACACTTAACTTCCCCTTGGGGATCAATAAAGTCTGTCCGTCTCTCTATCTATTTATCTATCTTACTTTTTTCCACCGCAGTTCTGAATTCTTCTTCTTCACTTTTTATTTTGGTGTATTTTTAGGCAAAGACACACCCACTACTCTCCTATTGGACGAGAGATATGAGCTTTGTTTGTAAAGCGTTGTGGTGAGATCCGTGTGCGTAGATATTGATAAATTGTCAGAGCATTCTGTGAAAACCAATTTGTTACATTATAAATGTAGACAAGTCTCAAAATATGACCTGTAGAAGATGGATGTGATGGACAATGGTCATGGTGATGGAGAGCTTTTCTCCATGTGTATCTGTGATTAGGGGTGTTGTGGTTTGAAATTTACACAGTACAATAACCTAGTCTGAAAGTATCACGGTATCGCTGTATTAAATGAACAGTTGAAGAAATGAAGATATTTATTATGAAATTTTCGCATATCATTGTATATATAACAAAAACACTCACAGAGATGTTCCTCACCAGATTGCATATATAAACAAAAAGATCAGATACGTTAATTGTTCATCTGTTAATTAGTGGTGTGCTGGGCCGCTTAGCCAGAAACAGAATGTTGTTTGGTTTAGCTGTGGTCAGCGATGCCGTGTTTGATAGCCATCTTTTATGATAAAGTTAGGAACATGCTCGGACAAGCTATAGTGTAATTTAAGACACGTCCAGAGGGAGGGGGTGTCACAGCCAGACACAAGGGATGAGAACCACTGGAGTAAGGAAACTGACTGGGTTAAAAAAAATAGACCTTAGTAAAAGGAATTGTATTTTAATCAGTGTTTTGAAAAAGTCAAAGGTGAGGTAAGTGTCAGATCATACACGGTGACTAACCATGACACTGTAATGGTTTTGTCACACGTTTTGTTATCTTTAGGACAAAAACAACACAAAGAATTTAGAATTGTCTAATTAAAGAACGGTAAGCAAATTTAATTAGGAAAAGCAAACTCGAAAGAGAAAAAAGTGACAAACTTAGCAGTATCAAAAAGATAATTTGTGCTCAAGGTAAGATATTATAGTGAGTTGATTTATTGCACTTGATTTGTCACTGACCCGTGTCCAAGAGGAGTTTAACAATGCTGAAGTTTGAGTGGGACACGCTGTAATGCAGGGCTGTGTTTCCATTATCATCCACCATATTGACCAGGAACTGCAGCACTGCGGGGGTTTCTGTGGCCACTTCATTAATGTACAGAGCGACCGTGTCGGCACACGAGTTCTCCTCAGCACACACGTGGAACCACTGCTGGAACACCACAGTCAAAGCCTGCCTCTAGAGGTCAACAAAAGAATAAAAGTGATGGTTGGTAGGTCAAACACCATACCCAAAAAAAACCCAAACGTTTTTTCACTGTGCGGTTTTGTGAGTTACCATTTCATCATTTGGTTCAGAAACTTCATCCATGTGTTTCTCTAAGAAGTGACACGCATTCATGAAGTCAGTCTCCACCCCCCTGAGAAAAACAGTTTTAGTAACACACAATGATTACGTTTGTTTGTGTGAACATATTCACGTGATGTTGTCTCACCTTCCTCCTTCACCATGTGATGCTTCTTCTGATCCAGCTCCTGAACATGTGCCATCCTGCTTGTCCTCTTTTTCTACTGCCTGATCTTCTAAACATTTTGCTTCACACATCCTGTCCTGCTCTTCATGATGTTCTTCAGCCACTTTCAAGTGTGTGGTCTCTGCAGTGGCTTCTCCGATGAGCTCTTGCTTTCTGGAGGTCAGTGTAGAACCTGGCAGCTCTTCAGTTTGGGAATTTTTTTGGTTAAACCCCTCCTCAGCAGGATCCTTTGGCCTCGTGCTGCCCTCCACTACTTTGCTAGAATTGCTCAGAACAAATCTGTAGTAAAATTATTGAAATTACTAACCAGTACCAAACCCAGATGTTTGTAATGTGATATATAAGTGTATATAAGGAGGTTACCGGTCTCTTCCATAGTCTTGTTCAGGACTTTCCCATGTCTTCACCACATATATTTGGTCCTCCATCATGGACTCCTGAGCTTAAATGAGCAACAGTCCAGGTTCAAATAAGAGATACACATTGTTTAACTGTATACACCAGGGGTTTCAAGCATACGTCCCATGTGCTGAGACCGGCCTGATGAAGGTTGTGAGGCAGCCCACCAAATAAATTTAGAATCTGTGTTCTAAATTAAAACTGGACCAGAAGTGTAAAAAAAGATTTAAAAAAAAAACCACACACTTCCACTATGAGGCAAAATAGAGCAATAAACTCAGATACTGACCAAATGTGTTAACGATAAGGAATTGTAAATTAGCGAGCTAAAGTGTTGATGTGATACCCATGTCTCTCGCCAAACAAACTGGTTACCCTTGTTGGGAATGTTCAGATATTATCCCTAAACCATGTACTCTCATAGCTTAGCTGGGGTTTGAATCAGCAATCTCACAACCCCATGGCAAAGCTCATCCACATGAGCCACAGGATCTCATGCTTGTATGATGTTTTATAGGACTTTTTTTAAACTAATACTTTATTTTTAACCTCAACATTGCATTCAATACAGTACAATTTTACTTTTTTTGCATGTTAGTTTTTCATATTTCAGCTGCACTGACAATGATTCAGTTTTAGCTATATCAAGTACATTATACAATAAATGAAAACCTCCATGTATATTTGATAATACAAAATATAGAAAGAGAAAAAGAAGGTAAAAAAGGGGAAAAAAGTAAAAACAAAAACAAACAAATAATAATAATAATAATAATAATAGATTAATGTACAAGTAAAATAAATAAATAAGAGACGGGCGGGTGACTTTGAGGTAGTTAGAACAAGTATGACATGAATTGGACGAATGGAATGAATTATCTTATTGCATTAATAAAGGCATTACAGGGGTGCATCTCTTTAAAAATTTCGGCCTCTGAAGCCATAGTGCATATGTGATTTGTTCCATTTCGTACAGCTCCCACACTTTTTGGATCCAAATATTGTATGATGGAGGGTCAGGTTTTATCTTGGATTCATAAACAGGTATATTAGGTATACACTGGAAATTATTTTCTTAACCTCATGTCCAGTTTGTAGTTCTTTAAAAAAAGAGTTCTACTGGGGAGAGTCTTTTAACATTTTCTAATTCCTTATGTGTTGTAAGGAAAGTCTCAGTTGTAAATATCTAAAAAAAATTCAGTCCTTGGGAGTGTAAACTCATTTCTTATTTGTTCAAATGATCTGAGTTAACCATTATGGGATATTTGATGCAAATAGCTGAGTCCGTATTGAGACCACATTTTGTACAAAGCCCTTAAGATAGCTTATACTAGCTACTGATGAGATTTTCTTAGACAGGCCAAATGATGCTTGTATAGATTTCCAAATTTTCAACATGACTTTAGTCCACTCTCCCATTTGAGCCACATTTAGGGACATATCTGAGAGGAAGAACCTTAAGATATATATCAAACAAAGGCTTTTTTTAATATTGATTGTATCTGTGATTCTTCATCCAAGAGATCAGAGGTCTCAGTTGTGCAGCCCAGAAATAATACCTGAAATTTGGAGGTTCTAGCCCCCATCTGATTTAGATAAATGTATTGTTTTAAGCCGTATCCTTGGTCGTTTACCTTGCCATATGAATTTTGAAATTATTTTATTCAGCTTATCAAATGTAGATTTTGGGTCTTCTATAGGCAACATTTGGAATAGATAGAGTAGCCTCAGCAGGACATTTTCTTATAGTTTGCATCATGTAGTTCTTCTAAAGAAGAGGGAATAAAGATACCTGGGTATTTAAAACCATCCTTAGGCCAATTAAACCTACTCTTTTTTTTTTGTTCTGTTTTGAATTTTTTTTTTTTTTTTTTTTTCAAAAGTTTTATCCATGTTCACTTTATATCCTGAGTAGTATCCATACTGTAAAATTAATTTGTTTTTTTTTAAATATAGAATTGTTGTTTCAGGTTCTGTTAGGAAGAGCAGGACATCACTGGCATATAGCAATAGCTTATGCTCTTCTCCTCCAGTTGTGATGGCCTTAACTATTCTATCGTCCATCATTGTCCATTGACTCTAACCGAAGTGTGTGGGCTTGAGTAGGGTGTTTGTACCCACCTTATGAAAGTGGGACCGAATTTAAAACATTCAAGAGTTTGAAATAAATACTGCCAGGACACACAGTCAAATGCCCTGTGCATCGAGTGATATTTAATATATTTAATACTCTGTGACGGTTATCCTCATAATATCTCCCTGAAATAAATCCAGTTTGGTCCAGATGTATAATTTGATTAATAAATTTAATTTACCCTTTTAGCTAGAATGATCTTTAGTATGCATAAATCACTGTTCAGCTTTGAGATGGGCCTATATGACTGACATTCAGCAGGATCCTCTTTACCCTCTTTGTGAATTACTACTACGGTTGCTTCTCTCCATGAGGGGGCCACCGTGCCTGATTCCAGCACATAATGGTATGCTTTTAGTAGAATCTGAGATTTTAGTTCTTTAAAACTTTTGTAGTATTCAATAATATACCCATCAGGTCCCGGACTTTTGCTGTTTTTCAACATGGAGAGTGTCTCCGTCTCACATTCCTTAATAGGCTCATCCAGATACTTTGCCACTGACTCTGTTCATTCAGTTAGTTTATATTCTTTAGGAATGATGCCAGAGTACTAGCATCGGAGCAGAAAATCTGTGTTTTTATATAGGGATTTGTAGAATCCTGCAAAGGATTCAGCACTTGCATCTGGTTTGGTAAAGGGGTTGATAGAGTTACTAGATTTTATTTTCTGTACAATATTTGAAGATCTTTGCTTTCTTAATCTAATTGCTAATAATCTACTTGCCCTGTTACCATGTTCATAATATATTTGGTTAGTAAATCTTAAATTACCTTCAATCTTCAGGCAACTTTTAGTTTATTTATTAGCTATGGATTTTGGGTTTTTTATACAGTCATTCCAAATTTTTAATTTTTTGCTCCAATTCTTGCTGTCTAGCTTCTCTTCTTGGTGCTTGTGAATGAAATAATCTGGCCTCTAAGGTACAGTATTCTTTACACAATCCCATATTATAAGTGGTGATACCTCTGTGGAATCATTTGTACTGTAATTTAAGCTCTGTTGTGACAAAAGTAATGAATTCTTTATCATTCAGGAGAGATGCATCTAGTCTCCACTGTTTGGAAGTTGGCCTATATCCTATGTCCCATAACAATTCTATGAGTGAATGGGCCAAGACCGTCATTGGCAATATCTTCATATCGGCTATTCTGTGAAGCTCAGCCTTGGGAGTAAAAAGTAATCTATTCTAGAATAGGATGCATGTCTGTGGGAGCAAAAAGTTAAATCTCTACAATTTGGATATTTGTTTCTCCACATATCCACAAGTCCTAGCTCAGAAGATTGGTATTTTAACATTTTACTAAGGGAGAGTGGGGTATTGGACATAGGTTGTCTGTCCATAAATTGTGACATAATACAGTTTAAGTTCCCCCCCTATTAATAATATTCCAGCGCTATGCTGTGTTATTGCATTAAAAACTCTTCTAATAAAATCAGTTTTATCTTTATTTGGTGCATACACATTTATGAGCGAGACATCTATGCTATCTCTTGAGCCATTTAGCAAAATAAATCTTCCCTCTGTATCTTTATGAGTCGTTGCCAAGGTAAAATTTACTTGTCTATGTATCAAAATAGATACTCCTTTCTTTCTCCCAGATGGATGAAAAGAGAAATACCCTTTATCTGCCCGTGATCTCTTTAGTTTCTCATGTTCTACATCAGACAGGTGAGTTTGCAGGAACGCTATCTGAAGGTTAGTTCATTTCAGCTGACGTAGAATCTTTTTCCTCTTCAAAGGGCTATGAAGGCCCTTAACATTATAACTTACAAACTTTACAGACCCCATTGATTTTTATACATGGGTGGAGGGACACATTCTATCCTGTAGAGGGGGAAGGGAGTGAGGCAAGCGGGGAACCCACATATTTGTATGTCTGAGTACATAATCAAGAGGTGTGCACATATATGTAGCGTAGTGTCTATATCGCGGAAGGAGGAGGAGAGAGAAAGAGAAAGGCAGCTGTATAAAGTACAAAGATGTTTCAATTCTTAAAACTAACATACTGGCAAATTTGTGATCATGAGAAGAAACCTTTTTGCATCACTTTCCTTAACACTGAGAGGTCCCAGGGGAACAGTAGGACCTGCATATGCAGAATTAAAGAGAATATTCTTAGACCTCAAGAACATGGATATATCCAGGTAATTTTAGGGACCTGGTTCTGAGCTGCAAAAGAATAACAGGCAGCTATATGAACAGTCCAATAAATGCCAATAAATAGCCTAGTCCCAATAAGACTTTGCATTGGAGGGAGTATTTATATTTGCAGAGATTTGCCGTCATCTACAACGGTGATACTAGTCCTGTGTCTATTTTGGGTCAGTCCATCTCAAGTGGTCCAATAATTGTAAAGTTGGTTGCTTGACCATTTTTTTTTATTATTTTGCTTGGTTTAACCATGATGGGCATTTTTGTGTCATGCCACACAACAAATTTTGGTTATACACCTGTTTATGGAAACCTCATTATCTAGCTCTTTGGAAAAAAAACTGATCTCAAGAGCACATTACATGTACATATATAAACATTTTGCACATTCTTGCTCCTTAGACTTAGAACTTAAATCCAAATGTAATGCTCAAGATTGCACACAGTTCCACATTTAGGGTCAATTTATAATGGGAAGCGTTCGAGTCTCAAGCTTAAGTTTTTTAGGGGGTACCTACACTATATTGCCAAAGGTTTTGGGACGTCTGCCTTTACATGCACATGAACTTTAATGACATCCCATTCTTAATCCGTAGGGTTTAATATGGAGTTGGCCCACCCTTTGCAGCTATAACAGCTTCAACTCTTCTGGGGAGGCTTTCCACAAGGTTTAGAAGTTCCATTCTTCTAGAAGCACATTTGTGAGGTCAGGCACTGATGTTGGACGAGAAGGCATGGCTTGCAGTCTCCGCTCTCATCCCAAAAGTGTTCTATCGGGTTGAGGTCAGGACTCTGTGCAGGTCAGTCAAGTTCCTCCACACCAAACTCACTCATCCATGTCTTTATGGACCTTTGCTTTGTGCACTGGTGCGCAGTCATGTTGGAACAGGAAGGGGCCATCCCCAAACTGTTCCCACAAAGTTGGGAGCATGAAATTGTCCAAAATGTCTTGGTATGCTGAAGCATTAAGAGTTTCTTTCAGTGGAATTAAGGGGCCAAGCCCAAACCCTGAAAAACAACCCCACACCATAATCCCCCCTCCACCAATCTTTACACTTGGCACAATGCAGTCAGGCAAGTACCGTTCTCCTGGCAACCGCCACACCCAGACTCGTCCATCGGCTTGCCAGACAGAGAAGCGTGATTCGTCACTCCAGAGAACAGGTCTCTACTGCTCCAGAGTCCTGTGGTGGCGTGGTTTACACCACTGCATCTGACGCGTTGCATTGCACTTTGTGATGTAAGGCTTGAATGCAGCTGCTCGGCCATGGAAACCCATTCCATGAAGCTCTCTACGCACTGTTCTTGAGCTAATCTGAAGGCCACACGAAGTTTGGAGGTCTGTAGCCATTGACTCTGCAGAAAGTTGGCGACTTCTGCGCACTGTGCGCCTCAGCATGCGCTGACCCCACTCTGTGATTTTACGTGGCCTACCACTTCGTGGCTGAGTTGCTGTTGTTCCCAATTGCTTCCACTTTGTTATAATACCACTAACAGTTGACCGTGGAATATTTAGTAGTGAGGAAATTTAATGAATGGACTTATTGCACAGCTGGCAACCTATCACGGTACCACGCTTGAATTCACTGAGCTCCTGAGATCGACCCATTCTTTCACAAATGTTTGTAGAAGCAGTGTGCATGCCTAGGTGCTAGATTTTATACCTGAATTCAATGATTTGGAGGGGTGTCCCAATACTTTTGGCAATATAGTGTAGGTAAGTATAGTGTGCATGCAGAACATTTCAGGTTTGAGAATTCTCTTATTTTTCTTTATGGGGGCAAGAAAGTGCAAGCAAAGATCATGCTTCACTGTTGCCAATATCAAATGTATTAACATTTTAGACCTCATTGACAAGCATAAGCTATTGTATGTCAGTCATAAACATAACTACTGTAAGATACTGTTCATTTTTATTTGTTATGCTTATGTTACATCTGTTTATTTCTCAAAATACATGTATAAAGTAGGCTTTTCCCCAGATTTCTACTAGCCCTAGCTCTGTAACCAGTGGAATTGGAAACTCAAAATTTGCACAGCAGAATGCTACTGTAGAGGACTTATTACTTTGAAGATTTCAGATTCGTATCTAGTCCCACACCAGAGATATTCAACCCGAAATTGAGGGGAATTTTTTTAAAAATTGCACTTTATTGCCCCTTAAAAAATGAGAAATCTTAAACCCGAAGTGTTGATTACACACTGCATACACACTATACTTATTAGGTACCCCCTAAAAAAAATTAAGACTGAGACTCGAACCCTTCCCATTATAAATTGACCCTAAAAGTGGAACTGTGTGCAATCTTCAGCATTACAATAAAATATTTATATATGTCCATGTACCTTGTAATGTGCTCTAGAGATCACTTTAGATCACTCTAGTGTTTTGGTTCCAAGGAGCTAAGACCATCCTGAGCAGAGATCTTAAGGTTTCCGTAAGCAGATGTATAACCAAAATTTGTTGCGTGCCATGACACAAAGATGGCCTTCGTAGTTAAACCAAGTAAAATAATTTTTTTAAAAAATGGTGGTTTTGCAAAGCCAATACATACAGGTATTCACTCAAAAAAAATTAGGAAAATTAAAAATGGTCAGGCAACCTGCATTGGACCACTTGAGGTGGAATGACCCTTTTATGTTTATTTGCGGTGAGTGTAGTGAATAACTGTAAGGTTTCGGACTTAGAAAGCTGTCATAAAGTTAAATTATTACAGATTCTGCAGGAGCTCTGTTAAAACATGTCTTACTCCATGTCTTGCTCAACAGCACTCCTTTTATAGGACTTTTCACTTTTCACTGTATGCTTATAGCCAAAGCAAAAACATGGCATCAAACCAGGGATATCACACAGCAGAGTCCACAATACTAACCGCTGCACCACTGGTGGTGATAGTGCTTAATAAATGACTCAGAGAGCCAACAATGAAATGTTCAGTGGAAGAGGCAATGGTGGAGGTTCAGCTCTCATCACGTCCTCATAGTAACACTCCGGTTGGTATGCTGTACCTGTGCTTTTTGGGAACTTTAAAAAGTTCCCTAAGGTACTCATTTGGCTTGTCACAATTGTTCGGGTGAAATAACTCCAAATGCAACCATAAACAGGCACATATTTATATGTCTTTGGTTAATCAATATTAAAAGAGATTTTATACACACTATTCATAACCAGAAACCCTACAACCTTCATCTGCAGGAGCCACAACTCTAACCACTGCACCACAGACAGACCCAAGTAGTGCTGCTTTAATGCACATTTGGCTTCATAAATGGCTTAGCATCATGAAAGAAGAAGAAGAATAGTTTATTATATAAGTAGCTGATATCAGCACTCAACATATAATTACCTAAAGCATCTTAACCATCAGTAGCACTCAGTTCTCATATTTGCCACTTTGGTTAAATCCCAAACTCGGTTAGATGGGAGTCAACGGTACGGCAGACTCCAGAAGTAAGCCATTTTGGTTAAATAATGGAATCTGATAGAAGAATAATTTTAAAATGTGACTAGTCTTTATAAACCAGAGCACTTAAATTTTTGAATTTTCCATGCAGGTCTCAAAATCCATAACTCATGGGGTTGCTAACCCAAATTCCCCCTAGACTTCTCTAATCCTGTACCTCACATGCTGCCACATGAGACCATCAGCACTCATATCCTGGAGACCCAACTAGGATTTAAACCAGCAACCTCCTGATACAGGGGGCAAAGCACATCCAACTGAGCTAAATAAACCTTTTTTTTATTTGCAGATGCACTACTCCCAGAGCTGCTGTTATAGAAAATTAATCAACACCTTCTGACTGAAATTCAACAGTGCTGTGGTGTAAAGAGCTTTACCTGATGGTGGTGCATCTCCTGCAGGTGATATATAGAGTGTAAGGAGGTGGACTAAAGAGACCAGCTGTCTTTGGATGGAACAGACTCGTGGGTGTAGATGTTCAGAGGACAGCACTTTTCCTGAATCCTCATTTCTGCAAAGACACTCCCACTGCTCCTGTAGGAGCTCTCTGACTTTTTTCACATGGTGCTCCATGTCTGCTTGTGATCCCGCAGGTCCTGTTGTTGCACAGGGTTTAAATTCTTCCATTAAACACACCTGGTTAGCTTTACTTGATTCAGAGTCAGGTGAGTATGTTTGCACAGATGGTTCTAACTTGTTCTCTATGTCTGGTGTGTTCCTCACGTTGTCTAGTTTAACCCAGATGTTTTCTGCATGTTGTTTGGTCAACTCATTGATTCTCTTGTCCTTGATACGACTCTCCTGTTCCTGTTCCTTAAGAAGATTTGTCGTTTTTTTCAGATCAAACTCAAGATCGTGAAGCTTCTGCTCTAGCATTGTGATTTTCTTCTGCAACTCCTCAACGACTTCATGATCTCTCTTAGTTGCTAGTGAGTTTTTTTCTGTGGTTATTACAATTGCCTCAACTTGCTCAGAGGAAGCCTTGACATTCTCTTCCAGCTGATCATACTCCCGATCCATCCAGTCATTGTTTGCTTTATTTTTTTTCTCCACCATCTTCACCACACCTCTAGGAAAGTCCAGAGTCACAGTGTTGTCAGGTTCGGATTGGAATGTGTGCAGGAGCCTCTCTCGCTCCTCCTGTAAGATACATATCTGTGCTTTAAGTTCTGGTATGATCCTGATCTCCTCTTCAAGCTCACCAACTCTCTGGAGAGCTGCAGTCAGCTGCTGAAAAGTCCCGCTCACGCCTCCTGGGCTGTGGAAGACGTCCTCAGAAGAACCGTTTTCTTGAGAGAGAAAATCCCTCGAACCATTGGGGCTGGTCGGGTCCTCAGTGGAGTATTTTCTCAGTAACACTGTTAAGGGTAAACTCGAGGCCCGCAGTAGATTTGGCCTCACATGTGGTCCCAACGGCTGCTCATCAAACGCCTTTGAGGTTTTGTAGGAAGACTCTGATTGCCTGCTGAAACCAGCTGACTCGCCATCGCTGCTGCACTGAAAATCACACGGCTGCTGGGAGTCTGCAAGTCGAGTTCTGGGAAATGAGATGGTCATTGAGTTCCACTGAGAGGATCTGCAACTGTACCCAGGTAAACTGAGGTTACGCGACAGGTTTCCACTGCTCCGCCCACGCGGTCTACGCTGAAGTTGCACCCTTCTGATTGTGTTGCCCTTTTCGATGTCCTCGACATATTTAACAAAATCCAGGTCCAAGTGAAATCCATAGGGGGTTTCGACAGAATAGGAGGGTGGTTTTCTATGACTTCCGTTTTCTTTTGGGGCAACACCATTCACTGAGAAAACAGGAGAAAAGCAATTATTAAGTGTTGGCTTCTTGACAACCATGGAGTTTAGTCAAGACAGATAAACTGGAGGCTTTAAGGTTGTTACCTTTCTTTGTGTCCATTGTTTGTGGGCCTCAACTGTTTTTTCAGCTTGGTGGAATTTTCATACCTTGTTTAACCTGAGAATAGAAGAATAATGATGACGGACTGATTTCAAAATGAGAAAAGTGGACAATAGAAATACAGAAGATAGAAGGCTCTAATTTGTCGCCAATGTAATCCAAGCCAATTTTTGCACCCTTTGCTATTTTCATGGTCATAAAGGAATGTACTTGCACTGATGTGTCACTGATGTGATTCAAAATCTGTCAGTGCAGTCATATTTTCGAGCTCCTGCTGGTCTTAAAGTGTGCATTCTGAGACCTCTTTGCAAACGTGTGCAAACGCAACACCAAACTGTCTTCCAGAAGTCACCATTTGTTCCCATTTCTGAAATAAATACCACAAAAATAATACTTTCCTTGGAGGCTTTGATTGAAGTCTTGAATTTTTCTCTTTTTCATTGTTAATGCAGACAAAGCTCTCAGGCATGGGGGCTTTAATTTTTCCTGCAGATACTGTCTTGTGTATATCTGAGAAAAAATACAGCAAATATAAAATGCCACGATCTTACACCTTAACTTGTGCATGTGTGCCACGATCACAAATGGGCCCAATGTTGTACGCTGTTGAGAAAACTTTGTAGAAGACTTTGTCCTCAAGCCCGCAGCCCCACCTCAAATGGCTCTCTCTCCATTTCTTTTTCTGTTCCTGACCACACAGCACCACAAAAGCAGCCACAGCCCAAACAATGTCGGCTATGCCGTAAACACACAAACAGCTGAAACCAAACCAACTCAGTCCAACTGCAGTGCTTCTACAATGCTCACTCTATCCTGAACAGAACCCATCTTATCAAAAACCTCCTCCTCATAACATGAGCTCTACAGATATAATCAGGGTGAAGGTCAGACACAGGCAGGAGAACAAGAGCTGATCAGTTCATGGTCCTTCTTGCCTCAATTTAATACTAAGCTGCATTAAAAAAAGGAAAGAAAAAAAAGACTCTGTGATCTTAATTTTATCAGGAAGCGTAACTTAAAACAAAATGTCTCCTGTATCCTGAAGTTCAGAGTTTACCTTCACAGAGCTGTTGTATGGCACACTTGCATTTTTATAGCATCTTCACCAACACTAATATAACTTAAAAATGTCCATGTCCATGTCTCAGTCCATGACTGAGTGCACGAACTCTGAAGGATTATTTGTGGTTAAATTGAAAAATATAAATATATAAAAAGGGTGTAATTAACTTTGTTTATTTAAAGGAAATTATTATTATTATTATTATTATTATTATTATAAACATATTTATGATTTTTGTATATTATTTATATAAATAATAATTTTCTGTTCACATTTTGTGCCAACTCTTCTTTAATATCCTTGTGGTTCCTTGTTTTTTTTTTACCTTAAATATTTTCTTCCTTCTCTCATTTGAAATTATTGCTCCCTATAAGCACATACTTTTGTCCCCCTTCAACAGCCCCCACCACCACCCCAAAATCCCTGCTCTCATATAAATACATTTCTTTCCATGGCATTCCTTCATTCCTTCTCAGACCACAAATTGAATTTGAACCTGTGACAATTCAAAATCTCTTAAACGCTTCAAAAATAAAAGCATAAACAGCGCAGTGTGGGAGGAAATGAGCATTTTTCAGCATTTCAGTAGCATTTCAGTATGCAGGTTGTGAGAGGGAGAGTGGGGGTGGTTTCTGTAATGGATGGGGCACAGTATAGAAACTTAAGAACTAAACAGAGCTTGAGCTCGGTTCTGCTGTAGGTGCCAAACCGGGAATATAGCGTTTAGTTTGATTTGACCGCAGTGATTCAGAGACGTCTAACCGCACGTGTTTATGGTGTTGAACTTCTGCCTGTGGATTAGCTTTTGGAGTCAAAAAATGTTTTCTTTTTCCACCTCATATATTAAAAACTTGGTTTTGTTTATTCTCACACAATGGAGTGCGACAGCAACAGCCATTCCATTCTTCCTGTTAGGGCCCCCTCAGCGGTGTGGTTTCCTCGGCACAGAACCTCATTCCTTCTCGTCTATTTGGAGTTTGGGGTTGAGGACGGAGGCCAAAGCCTGTGTGTGTCCCTCTCTGACCCTCCACTTTATGTGGTGAGGGTGTGGAAGGTCCTAGTGTCTCTCTTTTACAATGAGATCTGTGTCATAAAGAACTGTGTTTTCTTTTTTATCCTCTCTCTCTCTCTCTCTCTCTCACACACACACACACACACACATCTGTTTTTCAGATCTGTTTCAGTACTTTCTTTTCTTTACCACTTTTTATTTTTTCTGTCTAGCTCCATTTTTTCTTCCTTTTTTTTATACTCTATTGACAGAATGTGGACCATGCAGATCTTGGCTCGCTGCCAAACACAATAAGGGCACATGCACAGCGGTTACGTGAGACCTTGTGTGGTGAAAACTGCACCAAACACACACAACTTCATGATCTACACACTGAAATGACATTAAAGGCTGTTCATATCCTGTGCAGCACTGGAGCGGATCTTCCCATTGTCGTCACTGAACAACCACTTGTTCTCATTTGCCATCTCCATGAATTTTTATTTTTTTTTTTTTTTTGTGTACCAGTAACCGTACTGACTTTAGTCATTTCACAAAAATGAGGCATGCAAAAACAAAAACTTTGCACTAAATATAAAACTTTGAAAAGACTTTGAAAATCATTACCTGTCTTCCTACAGGTTTGGAATGAGCTTCCCCTGCTCCCCTGATGGTATGTTCCAGTCTAGCTCCAGTTTGTCATTTTCTTTCCCCCGCACCTTCACAGACGCAGAACAATCTGAGTCAGTGGGATGTAAAAGCTCCTCAATGTGAAATTCTTTGAAAACATAAAGCAGTATTATTGTGTTGAGAGCTGAGAACAGGGAGGATGGACGTGGGTGCTCATGCCTCCCTCTGTAGGGCCTGTCCAATGAGAGGAGGTAGGAGTGGTGAAAACATAACCAGTCGGCCAGTAGGAGTGTGTGGGTGGGGCTTTGTGTGTTGTAGTGCTAAAGAGACATTTATAAAAACAAGAGCCATGTGTCAGAAGTTTTGAGAGGACATATACTAGGAACCCAAAGTTACTTCTATGGTGCACACATACACAAACATAAAAACAAACAGACACATAGTCAGAGTGTAACTTAATACACCACAGATGGCCTTAACATCAACTTTAATCAAAAAATACCACAGGGCTTTAGAGGGGGACCCATGAGCCTGTAAAACCCTCACAGGACATAGCAGTGATGCCGACTACATACCACTTCCCTCAGGGCTTTTTATTTTCAGCTAATTGCCATTAAACTCACTCAGCAATATCATCTATCAACTGTATCTCACTAGCTTGTGCGATACTGAATTTTCCCCTGCTCGTGATTTACCATTACAAAAAAATTCTCTGATGCTGAGTGGCATTAAGTTTATGTGTAAACGACTCAGATATCACTGAACTCACCCTGTAACAGAGAGAAAAGCCCAGGGCACAAACCTTTTGGGCTAGATTTTGGGCTTTTTGTGAGATGTAGCTCGGGTGGACATTTTGCTGAGATCTGGTCAATGCTTGGCCAAAGAGTTAATGTTTAATGAGCCATGCTTCATTTTGTCCCATTCTATCTGGATCACACAAATACTGTGTCATTATTAAATTGAGATGTTCATGTTCAGGCAATGTTTATTTTTGCTGTTTGGAAAATGCATTGTATCGAGACACCACTATATCGTATCGAATTTGAATTTTGTGTATCATTACACTCCTATGGGGCACATGCTTGAAAATGTATTTTAACAAGCTATTTAAGATTAAATGCAAAACTAACAAAAAACCAAAGAAAGAGTAATATCTCATGCACAATTAGTAATATAATCAGAATGAACGTCACTGGACATTTGATTGTATATGGTCATGTAGGAACGACCAATCATTTTATAGCACAAGTCTATATCTATAACAATCCAAAACTGAAGAAATGTGGTATAATTAAAAAACACAGTTTACTGTAATTGCTTAATCACAATTTTAAAACCCAACAAAAAACACTACTACAAAACATCTCATCTGACTCCAACCAAATATTTAACTTTTCTCTAGTGGGAATTTAACCAAATGTATATCTCATGGCCCTGCACTTGCTACATTCCAAACTTTGTATTGTGTACATTGTTTTGAATGAAAAATGCCAGCCTCATAAAATATTCACTGAGGCAAATTTTGATATTTTCTACTAGATTTGTGAAAAATACAAATTTTCCTGAATGGAAATATGTCTGGAATATTGTTTACATGCTTCTCAACCATAAGTAAAGTTCCAGCTTTAAAGTCTGAGTTGAAAAATTTAAAAAATTGCATTTGAAGATTTCATTCCAGTTCTACTAAAAGTCACCGTGCCTACTTCTACATTTATAACCTAATTAACTTAGGGAAATATAACAATACTGACAAATTGTAAAGAATTATAAGTTTACAATGAAAAATGAGTTCTGACTTTGATTATCGGCATCATAAACATCAGTCTCTGTCTCATCACCTGGGGTAAAAATCACCTGTAGCATTTAAACACAAGCCTCGTCCTCATGCTAACATAGGTGGGAAAATAATCACAGACTCATTCATTCACCTTTGTTATGATGACTATATTTCTTATATTTCATTGGATCATTTAAACATTTTAAAACTCTGTTTGGATTGATAAGGCTTATGTATGTTTTGCTATGGTGTCACATAGAGAATCACACAGGTTTTAGATGTCTGCTGGCAGACCGACTGTTTTTATCGTTTTGGTGTGCATTTGTTAAACTGGCTCCTTACACAGCACAATCTTTGCAGGTCGACACGAAGGCAAAGATAGAAAGTAACCTAAATAAATAATTTCTATGTCTTTTCGGTGACTATATTTATGGTTTCTTATAGTAGAGATGTCAAAGTATATTACTGCCAGAAAAATTCATTCAAATTTTGTCATTTTTGGCTGTTCCACAATTCAGCCGTACTGATTTCTGAAGCGTTTTTTTTTATAGGCTGCCTCACAATCCACAGAGCAGAAAGTGTCTACTCATGGCCCAGTGTAAATAAAGACATGCTCTTTGATTACCAAACGAGGTATAAGGTTATGTTTGCAGTTATGATATGGGTTAACATTTAACCGTGGGCTTTCTGTGACTGTCTGTGAAGTCTGTAGTCATGAAACTCAACCTTATTACCTTCCAAAATAAACTTTCTATAGAATGTAAATAAGACCAGAGACTCGCAAGAACAGGTTTGACCTAACAGCATGAAGGAAAAAAAAAAAAAACAGGACTAAGCCCAGGCCTAATGCTCCCCTTTAATTTATGTGGATTTCCTGATAAAAAAAAATGCTAAATCATATGACAACAATAGTTTTATCATTAAAATTAAACAGAGGTTATTTGAAAATTTAATGCATAAGAAGGGTTAGTTACAGATTTATATCCAGTCATTTTTAAACACAAAATGGAGAAATGTTCTGGTTCTGTTTTTGTCGAGAAGTCAAAGCAGTCGTCACTGGCTAACAGAGGTTTATGCTGTCGGACTGACCACAGTACATTAGAGAACACGCTAACCCTCAATTTTCAGAAGGCACACTGCCACTGAAACCGTGGCAGGAAGAAAATCAAATGACATGTTGCATCATCTCATGGAAAAATATCATGGAAAAGTCCATCGAGTAGTTTCTGAAGTGTTTACTTATGACTTTGGGTCTAAAAGGCTTTTAGTGTGTGGTATGATCTCTTGAGAGCACTAAATATTTCTCTGCACATACAATCTTTGCTAGCTTTAACACATGCTTAAAAAAATTGAATTACAATAACAGTTCCTTACACTTTATTACACTGTCCAACTTCCAACATGATCAGGGAACTTATTGTCCTACAGCAAGGTAAATCACAAACATACACATTCAGACAAACCACCAAAATTGAGATATAAGAGGTCGAGGAGCACTGCATCTTTTTACTACAATGAACAATGAAGTTCAATGTGTGCTATTATTTAGAGTTCTCAACATTTCATCGCTTCATTTTTAATTACAAACACACATTACTACTTAGCTAAGATTTCTCTGTAACAGTTTTTTAAATTATCATTTGGAAATCTTTTTTCTTTTCTGACATACTGTATAAATACAGTAGACATAAAATAGGCATGTAAAACAAATTTTATATAGAATGTAGAGTGTTTAATACTTGCAGTACTGTATATACAATAATTCAACAAACACACTAGGACTTTGGAAAATAAAATAATGAATTGAGGTAAACCATTGTACTAACACAAGGAACTCATGTTAACTTGTGTTAAGCAGAAATAAGGTACAGTCATTAATTGTTGAAAGGTTAATTTAACAAAAAAATGTAAAGTGACATGTTTTTGAGGAAAATATAAAATATTTTCTGATTCTTTTTGCATTCCTGTCCAATTTAAACCAATGGCACATCGCTTTATTCTGTTTAATGATCAACCCAACTACAACAGGGCAAATATAAAGGGACTTTGGGCTTCTTTGGACACAGAGAGCTGAAAGATCTCCAACAACAATGAAGCTTGCTCATCCAAGTGTGGCGAACCATGCGACCATGAAGCTGGCCTTGCTACTGTTATTTATGTTATTAACCAATGCTTTCCCAACAGCAGAGGACACTGAGGAGCCAAACCTGGCTCCATCAGAGACTCGGTCAGCTTTTGCAGCTCTGGATGAAGTCCGGCTTATCGCTAATGGCCTCCTGCAGCTAGGTAAAAACCTGAGGGACTTTGTGCAAAAGACAAAGGGCCAGATCAGTGACATCTTGCAAAAGATCAACATTTTTGATAAGTCCTTCAACCAGCTTTCTGTGCTGGCCAGTGAGATCAAAGAGGAAGAAGAGGAACTGAAGAAGACCACTGTGGTGCTCAAAGCCAATAATGAGGAGATCAAGAGCCTGTCTTTGGAGATAAACTCCAAAGTAGAGGACATCATGAGGGAGAGAATCCAGCTGTGGAATCAGGTTGGAGGGCTTGAGCAGAAAATGAGTGGACTTTCTCAAGGTCTTCTCTCAGCAGATCAGGTTGCAGAAATTTCAGCACTAAAAGTAAGCTTATTTGGACTTATTTCAAAGTTTATACTTCTCCTCATTTAGTTATGTCCCGGTAAAATAAGCACTCGGTACTTACCCAATAGTGCCACCAGTCAGAATGTACACCTCCTATGCATTTACAAGCACAACAATAAGCTAACACTAAGCACTGTGGCAGTCTTGCATGTGCAGCGTTGAAGGAGTTTTGGGTCTTTTTTTCCAATTCATCCTCAAACCTTGATCCTGTGCTACCAAGTGGTGCAACAGAAAAGCATTCGCCCTATGTTCAGGAGATCAGGAAATTGAATTGAATTTTGAACTGATATTGCTGCAGTCATCTGTGGTCAGGAGTCCAAGAGAGTATAATTGGCTGAGCTCTCTGGGTGGGAAGAGCATTACTCTGTCCCTTGTCAATCAGAGTGACACTAGCCAAACATGCCTGTCTGTGAGCTCAGGTATGTGGAAGAGGGCAGATAGCACTTTCCACCGAGTGTGTTACGCTGCTCTGTGACTCAGCATGAGCAGCAGTTCGAAAAAATGTGGTGGCTTCATGTGTCTCAGAGGAAGCACATGCTAGTCTTCACCCTCCCCGCTTTGGTAGCTGTTGTGTGTCAAATGGGAGAGAATTGGCCAATGACCGAAATTGGGAGAAAATGGGTTAAAAAAAGACTTGACCCCAGCTGTAGGGTGCAGAGGCTCACTCAGGGACAATCAGTTATAAATGAACTGATATCATTTAGATGTTTATAAAACTTTTTGGGGAGCAAAATGCAGAACTGATATGGTGATCAGTTATATGGAATGATATCAATCCAGGAGGTAATCCAAGCCCAAGAAAGGAGTATCTCAGACCTGCTGAAGGCAGTGAAGGAGCAAAGTGAGCACTTGAATGACCAGAGAAACAAGATCAAAGGTCTGGAGAATAAGGTAGTGTTTTTTTGTCCAACTAGGCTACTTATATGTGTAAATCTTTTAAATAAACACAACCCAAAACATCTGATGCAACACTCTTTTCACTTGACTTCTAGCTTAACTCTGCCAGCCTTCAGGAAACTTTGTCTAAGTTTAGTTGGGATCCCGAAATCTACAACATGTCAGATTATCTGTCCAACTATTCCAATGATGGAAGCTTTTCAAGTGGTGAGAATTCCAGTGACATAGACTTTGAAATGTTTTAGCAATTCTTTGTACTGAATGTGTGAACAATTGTTCTGTAGATTTCCCGAGAGACTGTGGTGAGGTCTTCAGCAGTGGAGAGAAAACCAGTGGCCTGTATCCCATTAAGCCAAATGTATCCGAACCTTTCTTTGTGTACTGTGACTTCACAGAGGGTAAGAATACACACAAGATACACGCAGCATTTTCTACTCCTACTGTAACTCTGGATAAAATTCTGAAATATTCTCAAATTTAATAGGTGTAGGCTGATGTCCTGATAACATGAACTCTGCTCCCCACAGAGGGAGTGTTCACGGTTATTCAGCGCAGACAAGGTGGCTCTGTTGATTTTAACCAGTCCTGGCAAAGTTATGAGGATGGATTCGGAGACTTCAAGAGTGAGTTATGTACTTGGAATGTTGGTGCTCCTTGAAACTAAAAATACACCAATGAGAGTTTAACTCAATGCAATGACAGAGACAGGCTGAAGCACAAAGAAGCTCATTTCTGACAGCTCGCCTTCAATAATGAGTTTATCCCAAAATACTCAGCAACAACAACTGTTTGTCATATTCAGTGTTCCCAGAAATAGACACTACACTGTCAGGTATACCTAGGGTATAACTCTTCTTTTTTCCAGCCTCCTTTAAGGCTCCTTTAGTTTCCTAGGAAAGTGATGGAAGTGTACCTTTAAACTGGACCATAGGAACCTGTATCTGTAAAGGAAAACTCCACTTTTAATATTTCCATATTGAAAAATTTGCAATGTGTTTAGCAAAATCTGGTGCTAATTTGTTGGTTGGTGCTGTATTTTCATTATTCTGATGTCACAGGGGACTTTGTTATTGCTAGCTCAACAAGAGAAAACAGTCAGGTTTGTTTTCATGCTCACCATTTTCCACATTCAACAATTTCATGTTCAACATCATATGAATGAGAAATCCAGTGTAGAAGTAGCAGAGACATTGTGCAAGGTCCCAGAATGCAACATAGCTATATGACACTGAGTTACAGCGGAGACTCAGCTCGGCTGGTTAGAGATGTACAAGATGACGAGTGTGATGGCGTTGACTGCAGAATTAACCTGAAAGTTGAAGCTTTGGAAGCTGATCTGTTTGAACAGAGTGTACAGATAAGGAAGGGAGACAGCTGGACAGACTAAAGGACTAAAGCGCTGCTGCATTGTTCTCTTTAGGTAAAGGGAAAAATCGCACTGCACCACTATCAGCAAGTAGTTGAATGGCATTGTGGGTAATGTAGGAAACCATTACCCAGAGTGAAAATTTACCATCTTGCCAATCGAAGAAGTTTAAAATAAAAACTGCAGTTGCAGTGACATCACTGCATTTGGTGATTAAAACTTGTTAATTGTGCTCTGTAGGTGAGTTCTGGCTAGGTCTGAGGAAGATCTTCTCCATCACCCAGCAGGGCGGATCTCTCCTGCGCATTCAGATGGAGGACTGGAAACAGGAAAAACATTCAATGGAGTTCCAGTACATGCTGGAAGGCCCTGACTCCAACTACACTATCCACCTCAAGTCAGGAGATCTGACCTCAGATATGGACATCCCGACAAGACTGAGGTTCTCCACTAAAGACCACAATGATGGAAATAGCCCCAAAGACCCAAACTGTGCTCATGATTATACAGGTACAGAACTTACAATACATTATGTGTACTAATAAACAGACACTGGGCCCCATTTATCAAGCTAGATACGACTTAATTTATTCCTAAATATTTGACAGGAGCATTTACACAGGGGATGTGAAGTTCAAGAAAATCCAGTTCGTTGGGAAAAACGTTTGAATCCTATGTTTCGCTTCTGAGTTTGTGTAACTTTACATATAATGTGAACCAGGACAGAGCGGCTTCAATCGTATCATTGTCAATGAGTTACTGTAATTTTATATACAGAGTACACTTTCACGTTTAAATCTCATTTATTTCAGTTACACACCAATTTAATGAACATATTGTTCATTAACTCAGTTGCTTCATATTAAAGACTTGAAAAAAAGTGATTCTAAAACCCATCCATAAATTAAGACGAATGAGAATAAATAATCAAATCAGGAAAAGACCTGTAAAAAGAGGAAGAGATAGCGTGTGTCTGGTAGCTGTCACACCATGCAATAGCTAGGCTGGATTACTGGAAGATTTAGCACATGGCATGCTCTTTCACCGTTTATTTGTCATTTTGCCATTGTCAGGTCTCTTTTGTGCTTTTTCTTTTTATGGAGTTTTGTGGGCAGGGCTAGATGTAAATCAGCTGTGCCGTGAATGTGATAATGTTTATCAACATACTCATGTGAGTAAAAATTTTATAAATCTGGCAGGAACCATTAGTTCAGTTTGGCCATGACATCTATGCACAACTTTAATAAATGATTAATAATTAAGGCTCATTTAGTGAGATGCATGGCACAAACTGTATGTACAATCTTTCAACATGGTTCTTCATCGAACATAGGTAATTGCAAATAAATAGGATCTTTTAGAAGCATAAGATACTTAAATTTTATGTGTGGTTCTGTTTAAGGAGGCTGGTGGTTCAGCGCTTGTGGAGATGTCAACCTGAATGGAAAATGCATCCAGAGCCAACCTCGCAGAAAAGGAATCCAAGGGAAGCACAATAAAGGACAGTCCCACTTAAAATCCACACAGATTTCCATTCGTCACCGTCAGGAAGCATAGTCACCCGTAAACCAAAAGAAATGATGTGGAAATGTGCAAATATGTGTTCAGATTTTTAAACCACATGAAACATGACTCTGTAATTCCACAGTGCAGAAAAATTGAGCAACATGTTGTCCATTAAACAAAAAATCCAATGTCCAATTTATTTCTGATGGAACACAACACAGGTCTTGCATTCTTTTTATTCTTAACAGCTCTGCATTTACTTTGACATACCAAACACACACACACAGACACGCACACTTGGTTGGTCATGCCCGCCCTGTTGGATGTTTCCAATATGGTTTTGTGATTTTCATTAGCTTTTTCCAAAGGAAAAAAAAAATCATGGCTCTGACATTTCTCTAATGATTAAACAAAGGTTTTGCTGCTTAAGGTGAATTTTATTTAGGCTTTTGTTGTTATGAAGATCCAGCACTTTTGGCATTTTGTTTACTTTCTTCTGTTGCTCATGTGGTTTGCGTTGCATGTTTTACATTTCATGACTCACAAAATTTCCATATGTATAGAAGACGATGTTGATGTGAAACAGACAGAACTCATGAGAATAACGATGCTTTAACGTGGGATATTTAAACATGACACTGAGCAGGATGGTACATTAAGTGTTTTTACTTAACCACATGTTGTTGAAGAATCTGCTTTCAGCTGCATCTGTATGTCATTTGGATCCTATATTTCACTGAGGAACCGCAGAATTTTGGCAGTTACTTACAAATCCTCAGGATTCCACTCACATCAATTTTACAAATAGTTCTTAAATATATTGTTTTTACAGAATCGGACTTGCAATAAAGTTCTTGAAGAGGTTTTTGTGTATTTTTGTGTTTGCATTAACTGCAGCAAAAAAGTACTCAATACTCCAATTTATCAGGAAGACCCAAGAAAGAAAAGTCATGCTGGTGTTACTTAAATCTGTTTCCTGTACTTTGTTTTGGAATATAATCCTTCTGCTACCACCTATTGTTATAGGAGTGATATAAGGCCAGGTTTGTAAATAGGAAACCCTGCTCTAACACACCTGATTCAACTAATCTGATATTAACGTTGCTTCTGTTCGGACAAACATGGGTGCCCAGAGTAAAGTCATATTTGTATGGCTAGTCTCTGGATTTGATCAACATACAGTATAAAGAAGATCTACATTAATTATTTCAGCGCAGTTAACGAAGAGAAATGACAATGTACAATGTGGGCCAACTTTGATCTTATCGTGTTAGTAAAATTGGGCTGAAACAGAATTAAGTTACAAATCTGTAAAACATACAAATTTCATAAAACATCTTTTCACAATACAAAAGCGACATATCAAGTAAAATCATGTTTAATCAATGAGGAAATGGTGCTAAGGAAAATATGTGTGCACCACCATGTTGTTGTGATGTCAGGTATGTTTATGTCAGAGAACTCAAGCAAGGTGGATGTTGCTGACGGTCCCAATTGGGAATTCTGAGTTGAATTAATTTTCTGTTGCACTTTTTGTGTCAGTACATGGATCGGATTGCAGCATTAGAGCAGAGTAAACATTAAAATGCAAAAATGTGCAGGCCAGGGTCGCCAAGGCCAGGGTTGTGAATCTGTGCACTAGGACAAAGCTTTTGTGACTTTTCCTCCATGATTGCCTTGATTAATGTTAATGATAGTCCTGAAAATCCTGAGAGTCAGTTTGATACATGAACTTTCTTCATCCCTGTGAGGTAGATTCTTAGAAAAAGGATTCTTGAAGGAGGTCTTTGTATGGTTAAAGTTCTAGTTTGGAGTTCTTTCTGATAAGGAAACTGCTGTAGAACCTTTAAGGGCTTCTCTAGAGTGAGTGCCAAAGAACCCTTAAAGGAAAACTGTGCCCTGAAACACATTAAATATGTTTATTTGTGATGCATTTAGAGATTCTGGTGCTAATTTGTTGGTTGGTGCTGTATTTACATTATGCCTTTGAGAAGTTAACAGTTGTGTCCCATGCTGATGGGGTTATTGTTATTGTTAGTGCAGTTAAAATGGCATTACAGGAGAATAAATTTCAGCAATCTGAAACATAAGTGATAACGGGTTCAGTTAGCTCCTAAAAAAGTTATTCAAGAAGATCTTTGTATAGTTATACAATACCTTAGTGCAGCTTTTTATACCATTGATACTATTTTCCCTGATAGACTAGAAAATGTTGTTGGTGTTAGGGGAACAGCCCTCCCCTGGCTCAGGTCTTATTTTACTGTTTGGTATCAGTTTCTAGATGTAAATGATGACTTCTCTATGCATACTAAGGTAAAGGTTGGTGTTCCGCAAGATTCGGTTTTAGGCCCACTGCGTTTTCTTTATATATGCTACTTCTGGGTAAAATTATTTGTAAACATGATATTAGCTTCCACTGTTATGCTGATGACACACAGTTGTATGTTTCAGCAAAGCCAGATGACAGACACCAGCTTAATAAAGTTGAGGAATGTGTAAAGGACATTAGACACTGGATGCTTATTAACTTCCTTCTACTTAATTCTGACAAGACAGAAATACTTGTTCTAGTTCATGTTTTTGTTACCTCTAGGTTGGAGCCTTACTGTCTGGATGTTCCAGTAGTTGCATAAACAAGCTCCAGTTATTCCAGAATGCAGCAGCCAGAGTTCTTACTAGAACCAGAAGATACCATCACACCTATCTTATCCACCCTGCATTGGCTCTCAATCAAATTTTGCATTGTTTATAAAATACTACTATTGACCTATAAAGCACTGAATGGTCTCGCGCCGCAGTCCCTGTGCAAACTTTTGGTCTTTTATGATCCACCCTGCCTACTTCGATCAAAAGGTGCAGGCTATTTGTTGGTATATCTGATATGAATAGTGAATCCTATAGCAGGGGGCAGAGTTTTCTCTTATAAAGCCCCACAGTTATGGAACAGGCTTCCACTCTGCACACAATGTACATATTATTTAACCATTACGTGGCAATTAGCATACCTAACAATCTCTCTCTCCCTCCCTTCCTCCCTCCCTCTCTCGCTCTCTCTCTCTCTGTCTCTCTCTCTCTCTGTGGAGCTACACATGCTGCTGAGGATGGCCCCACAAGGACACCCTAAATTACATGAGATTACTTTGGATGGTACCACTTAGAAACCACGAAGATGGCATTGGACTTCAACTGATATGAGCAGTTTTGCTACGATGGCTTAGGACTACATTTGATACGATAGCATGTGCATGACATGTGCAATTCCCACAAACAGTTGTGCACTCAAGTCTCAGTGAACAGTTGATAGCTTCAACAAAATAGACTTCATGTGTAAACTATAATGAACTTTCGTGGTTATACAATTGCACTTTTTTTTGACCATATACTATACAGTCATAGAAGGGAATTATTTATAATCACACTATCTGGTGTCACCTATATGAGGATGGGTTCCCTTTTGAGTCTGGTTCCTTTCAAGGTTTCTTCTTCATATCGCCTCAGGGAGTTTTTCCTTGCCACCATCGCCTCTGGCATGCTCATTAGAGATAAATTCATAAATTTAAAATTTATATCCTGAACTTATATATTTCTGTAAAGCTGCTTTGTGGCAATGTCCATTGTTAAATGCACTATACAAATAAAATTGTATTAAATTGAATAGTTAAGGTTTCTTGGCTTCATCTTAGGGTTCTAAGTATCTTTTCTGATAGAGAAACAATCTGTTCCCCAGAATGGGTTTATTTTTCACATATGCTTTACAGTACAGTGAAATTCTTTTCTTCACATTACCCAGGAATGGGTCAAAGCCAATGATACGGCTCTCTCCTTGAGCAGAGAGGGTTAAGGCCTAAAGGGCCCATCAGTGGCAGCTTGGCGCTGCTTCTGATCAGTAACCCAAAGCCTTAACCGCTTAGCCACCACTGCCCATACGTAGAACCTTTAAGGAACCTGAAGGGTTCTAGATCTTTTTTCACCAGAATGTACACTGTTAGGAAATCAACAAATACATATTGAGGCATGTCACAACTCATAGGGTGCCAAAATTATTGAATTTTATTAGCTAATTCACTGCATATCAGGGGGATTAGTCAGTGATTAGTTGACTAATGCAGCCCTGATGAGGCATCTTCTCTGTGTAGTCAGTGTGAAGTGTGACAGTGATGCCCCTGCACATGTGTGAGGAGGAACTCGTCTTCTGTTACTCTCTTCCACTGCCAATTTATTTTTGGATCCATAATGTCCTGCACTGCCAGCTTCTGGAATGCTCCGGCCTGCTTTAAGGCTCTTCCCTCCCCTCTGCTCTCGCTTCCCATTCCCAGTGCCCTGACAGAGCAGTGTGCAGTAACACTGACCCCACTTCCACTGAGTTGTCGTTGTTCTCTCCGTCTCTCTGAGCGATGGAGAACAGTCCTCTACAGGTGCTGCATCTCGACACCGCTCCGTATCCTGACCAGAGACCCGGCGCCAGCGGCCTCAGGAAGAATGTCCGTGTTTTCCAGTCCCAAAGGAACTATCTTCAAAACTTCATCCAGAGTATCTTCTCCTCCATCGATCTGCGAGACCGCCAAGGCTCCACCATGGTTGTGGGAGGAGATGGACGTTACTTCAACACCAGCGCGATCCAGGTCATAGTACAGATGGCTGCGGCCAATGGGGTCAGTTGCTACCTTTTTATAACCTTCTCATGATTGTAATCTGCATATTTGTTTTTCTACACTTCAGCACTGTTTGTTTTCATTTCTTATCTGTCTCACACATGCAGCCTGTTAAACTTACTTGCCTTTTTAAAGTCCTGTAATATATGCCAAATTTGCTGTCTGAGATTTAATAATTGTATTTTAAAAACAGTTACACTGACAACAATGCAGCATGTAATTTCAAATGATTAGCAAGAGTCAGGTGCAAGCAAACTGCAAAATGATCCTCTTAAATAGAGCTAATTATGTAGATCTGCTTTTGTTGTTGTCTCCTGTCCAACATGGATATTTGTTCTCGACACTTCAGCTGGGGTAGTGATATTTATAGATGGGAGATTGTAAATAAATTATACACCAACTATAAATGTTTTTCTAATTTAGCCGGTCAGATTCCAGCACAGGTGGAGAAACATGAGTGTAACTGCTGTAGTGTTAAAAATCCCCCAGTGGTGTATCAATGAAACGATGCCTTTTTTTTTATTCAATCCAAAGGTCATGGTTTTAAATATTATTTTCCTCTGCTAAATTAATACATGCACAATGTAACTGGAGATAAAATAGTGATGACTTTCAGAAGGTTCTGTATTTTCTTTTACATTTTATCACTATCAGTGCTACAGACAAATAAGAAATTTACAGCATGCACAAAAGATTTACAGAATTACAGAAGGAACAAAGTTTAAAGCTTTTAAAAAACAATTTTTTTCTCCAAAGATCTAAATATGTGCATTTTAAGGATTTTTTTTTTCTGATCCTAGTTGGATGATTGCTTAATTAAAGGAAGGTCAACCAATTATTTCTGTAAATAAAACTCTTTCAAGTGTAACAAATGTATTTTTTACATGTAAATATTGCAAATTTTGTTCAAAAATAATATTCTCTATTATTTTGTTCATCAGTATTAAATATTATAGACTTGAATGTTAACCATTTTTGAGCAGGAAAATGGATGTGAATGATTGTGTTAGTTTAGGTGAAGTGATAGTATATTTAAGGTGATTGAAATCCTCTGCAGCTCACCTGTCCTCTATTAATTACCTGTCTCAGATAGGCCGTCTGGTGATTGGTCAAAATGGCATCATGTCCACACCGGCTGTGTCGTGCGTAATCAGGAAGTTCAAAGCGATTGGTGGATTTGTGCTCACTGCCAGTCACAACCCTGGAGGACCAGATGGAGATTTTGGCATCAAATTCAACATTGCTAATGGAGGTAAAATGATACCTGAGTAGCAAATATAAAAATGAGTTTTATATCTAATTACATAAAAATAAATATTTTTGTTTTATTTTAATCTGCCTCAAAGGGCCTGCTCCCAACGCTGTGACAGATAAAATCTTCCAAATAAGCAGAAGTATAGAAGAGTACGCCATCTGCCCTGAACTCACAGTGGATCTGACAACACTCGGCAAACAGAGTTTCGACCTGGAGAACAAATTCAAACCGTTTACAGGTAGGTGAAGGCATTTCTGGTGGCCTGGATACACTATATGGCCAAAAGTATGTGGACTTCTGACCATCACACCCATATGTGGTTCTTCCCCAAACTGTTGCCACAAAGTTGGAAGCACACAATTGTATAGAATGTCTTTGTATACTGTAGCAATTTCACTTAACTGGAACTAAGAGGTCCAAACGTGTTCCAGCTTGACAATGATGGTCAGGTGTGCACATACTTTTGGCCGTATAGCGTATTACATAGATGAGACAACTGCTTCACTACTGATGAGTGGATCAACATCTTAAAGATCATAGCACAAGTCGACTTGCCTCAGATTACTACTACCAGACATACATTTCCATAGATTTATTCTATTACTTTAATACTAAAAATAACAGGATGTCATGTTATAGTAAAATACCAAGTGATAATGTGACTGTTACTAACATTGATTTTCCCATTAAAGCAGGTACCCCAATTGTTTTATTCCTCTTATACCACAGCAGCGGTTTGCCATTGATTACAATGTTTTACTTACTAATGAACAGCACATCATACGTTTTATCTGTTTGTAATTACATTTAATGATGTGGAACGTCCATGAAACAAGATAGTTCCTGTTCTCACTTACAATATAGCAGCTATAAACAGTTGTTCCCTCTCTTTTTCCTCGCTTTTTTTAATAAGAAAAAAAATGCAGCTTTTCATGTTACAAAGAAACCACAAAAAAGAAAAAACTCCTCTGTCCTGAAGATGGCGGAAAACTTAAGTTACAGCTTTACCTCTGACTGTTAAAAACTTCACCATATCAATGATCCAATTAGTCTGTTTATGAAGAGCTTCCACTGTACAAGTCCCTGTGAATGAGATGTTACTATAGAAACGATAACTTAGGATTAGGATGAGTACATTAACTCATCAGTGCTGTGGTGTAATAAACTAATACTACCTAATACCATCTAGTACTAGATGGTTTATAAATAATGTTTTTTCTGTTATCTGCCTCCTCTGAAGTTGAGATTGTGGACCCAGTGGAATCCTATGCCAACATGCTGAGGAACATCTTTGACTTTGCGGCGCTGAAGGAGCTTCTATCAGGCCAGAACCACATACGCATCCGGTTAGATGCCATGCATGGAGGTAGGAACTCTACTGTTGTGAAAGTTCTCTTCTTTTAACCATTATACAGATCAATATACTGATGCATACTTTTGAGGGCTGGTTCATCTTGACAGAGTTTCCAGCCAGCTATTAAATGATTAAGAGGAGATGTCTGACAAAACACTAAAACCAAAGCAGGATTTCCCCTTTCACATAGGAAGCCTGTAGCATTTACTGCACTCTTGAAATGACATTTTAAAAAGCCAAGGCAGCCAATTCTCTGTCTCTGATCCAAAGTGAAAAATTCAAATAGCATAGTGTGTGAAGGGGGGATGGGGCTGGGATGTGGGGGTTCATCTGGTCATTCATTTCACTGATGAAAAATGCTAAACAAGATGTTATCACTCCATTTCTGATGCAGGATGTTAAATAAAAGAAAGTTTCTGTAACTGAGTCAGTTCAGATCTAATCACTTGCAACAACAAGCGTTTCAAACATCTAGCTGGAGTCTGGCATACTGTATGTGGACCTGGCACAAAATATGTAGACCTTTTTTGTTTTATTTTGTTTTGTTTGGCAATATTAGTACTGCCTGGCCTCATGACAGTTCTAATATTAAAACTTCAAGATATATTCCTCAGCCATTCATAGCAGTTTACAATATCACCAGTACATAAATTACTACATGTTTAATGATAAACATATGTTATTGTTTGGAATAATGTCTTTTCTCAGGTCTTTCTCATATTTTTTTCTGTTACATGAAACTTTCATCAACCGTACAGAATTACATGGTTTCTAGTTTAAAAAAAAAAAGATCAAGATAAGGATCTTGCCTTAAGAATAGTTTTTATTACAGGGGCATAAACACTGAACAAAAATGCTTCAAACCTGGATGACAATATGTAGAAGTGTTCACAATAACAATATTAGGCATTTGAATATCACAGTGTATCAATCAACCACATTCCTGAGTCTGGGGTTCCTGGGCAAGATTGCGAGACTGACCCTTCCATCATAATCTTACCCTGACCTTAGGAAAATATGTCCAGACACATAAGCAACCATAGTGCATGTTTGACAATTTATTTATTTGCTTGTTTAGCATAATAATCGTGCTAGAAACTGTAATAACCAAACATCTCTACCTACTACCTAGTTTTGTAATGTTAGGAAGACAGCGGTTTAGTCAAAGAGACTCTGGGTCATCAACTAATAATAATTTAGATAATTTGACCTCTGGATTGAGAAGGTCTCATTATGAAGGAATTTCTTGTACATTTTTGTAAATGAAAATAATTACAACTAATAAAATAGCAACTATCATAAATCACTACTGATAGTTTAGCTATATATAGTAAACTAGGACACAATGCCTTATCTAGGACACTGCCACAAGTTCAATATAGCTAATGTTAAAGTGCACAAAAGTAATTTTTGTAAACTAACTCTCATTCTCCTTTAAATCTCCATTTATGACTGTCTAATATTGTACCCATCACCTTTTGGACTTTGTCTTCATGTCCATCCTGAAGTGGTTGGCCCATATGTGAAAAAGATCGTGTGTGAGGAACTGGGTTCTCCTGCCAACTCGGCCATTAACTGTGTCCCTCAGGAAGACTTCGGTGGCCAGCTGCCAGATCCGAACCTAACTTACGCTGCAGATCTGCTCGAGACCATGAAGAGTGGCCAGTTTGACTTTGGAGCTGCCTTCGATGGTGATGGTGTGGGTGTTTTTAAAGAGCTACACCATTATAGATTAACAGTTCATTCTCCAATGCCTTTAAATATTTTCATATGAAAATATGTCAGTCAAGATTAGTTTAGGAACTAATCATTTTCCTTGCAAAAAGTCATAGAAGTCATGTGACCACCAAAATAGCAAGGGTGTCGGTTACCTAGTTAATCTCAAACCCAGCTTACCCTGTGTCTCTTTCTCTCCAGGACCGTAACATGATCTTAGGGAAAAACGGCTTTTTCGTTAACCCCTCAGATTCTGTTGCTGTAATTGCATCAAACATCTTCTGCATCCCCTACTTTCAGCATATGGGAGTGAGAGGCTTTGCCAGGACAATGCCCAGCAGTGGAGCGCTTGACAAGTAAATATAACCTTCATAAATTAATGTGCAACTTCTCATTTATTCTAGCACTATGATGGTTTTTATCATAGTGCAAGTAACTTTAAAAAGACCACACAAGAGTGAAAATGGTGTATAGATTTGAGCTGCAGTCACACTAGAAATTTGCAGTTTGTATCTCCTTGTAAAAAACAAGATTGGCGATGATAATAAAAAAAATATCATTTGGTACACACTGCAATTTATCTGTGACTTAACATTCTGGTTACAAATTCAAGGATTTATTCTAGTTGCAGCATCAATGTACATGCAGTTGAGCTGTTAATTTGGTTGCTAAATCAAGTTCTAGATCAGGTTTTGTTGATTGAGAGAATCTATCTAGCTTGGTATTCTGTTTGAGCTCATTGCTAGCAAAAAAACACACAAATGTAACAAGACAGTTATAGCATCTAATTCAACTTCCCAACCAACTGCGGGCCAGACATTTTTATGGCCCAGTTTATAGTTGGGTTGGGACGTATCATGCCTGCACACTGCTAAAATTAGCGCTTTATTCATTTTGGATCTAATGCACTGAACTACAAAGGGCCATCTAGTCACAGCTCAACATGGGTACAGTAGTTGTGCTACTGATCAATGATATAAATTCCCATGTTACTTCAGCACAGAGGTTTTGGTCAAGAACAAAAAGAATTTCACTAAGCTGAATGTTACAAAAGGCTATCGTGACTTTGTCTTTAATCTCGTTTTGATGGAACAATGAGGTCAGAAATATAACATAGCACTCGTTCATTGCAGTGTGGCCATAGCAACCAAGATTCAACTGTATGAAACTCCACCTGGTTGGAAGTTCTTTGGAAAGCTGATGGATGCTGGTCGCCTTTCGCTGTACGGAGAGGAGAGCTTCGGCACAGGTAGCTAACGTAATGAATGCTGTGAATGGTTTATTTATTCATCCTTTATACGATTATAAAGGCTCTCAAGTGTGTTCCATGAAGCTTAGCCAGAGGGTCCGTGATTTTTACAGTGGTGGACATCACAACACACCATTTTAAAAGTTATTATATTTATTCTGTTTGATTGGTTACTTGAATTAAATGAGTTTAATTCAAACTCAAATACAATTAGGCCTATAAATATTGTCAACCTGGACCTAATGTATACTGTCAGTGGAAACTTCAGGAATAGCAATCTCTATAGCACTAATAAACAGACAAATTATACATGTTTATATAACGAACTAAGGAAATTAATCTACTGGAGGGTGTCTGTGGAGTTTATATAGTTAAATGAGGTTCCCAGCTGCAAATAGTTTGAGAAACCCTGACCTAGTGGAGGATGGGTTCTCCATTTAAGTTTTTTAGGCTCTTAAATCATTGATTTTAATCAAGAAAAGAAGTTAGCATGAGAAGTTTTGATAATGTTTGATAATATCAGTGACAACGATTTTTTTCCTGTATCTTAAAATGGTGCAGTTGTAAATTTAAAGACCGTTAATATGCTGATATGAACTGGTACACAATCACACATCACATCAAGCTTGTTTTCCTGTTTTCAGGTGCAGATCATATCCGTGAAAAGGATGGGCTTTGGGCTGTGCTCGCCTGGCTCTCCATTCTTGCTTTTAGAAAACAGAGTGTTGAGGAAGTCATGATCGATCACTGGAAAACCTATGGCAGGAACTACTATACCAGGTCTGGGGTGATGAGGATTTTAAATAAACTCTTGACATAAAAGAAAAAAGTGAGAAATACAAATACAAAAACAAAAAGGTGCCCTGAGAAAGATACCTAAACTAATTGTGGGTGTCATAAGAGAAGTGCTGAGATGGATGCAAGTGCAGTTGAATTTCTTTTTAATAAGAGAAAGGCAAACAAATCCAAAACTGCAAGTTCAAAGTCAAGAAGCAGGCTAAGGTCAGGCAGTCAACAAACAGGACAAACAGGGCTAAGGCAAAATCAAGACTCAAGAAACTAGCAACAGGTCAAACCAGATCAGCAAATACAGAACAGAAGGCTTGGTAACATCAGTAGTACAGGACAAACTGAGAGTATACTTTGAAAACTGTGGATGAGTGAAAGTCTCTTTTAAAGGGTGCTCGTGTGTGTGAGATTGTGAACAGATGTGCTCAATCAAAACTCAGGTGACTGAGAGCAAGACAGAGGGTGTCATTCTGGGGAGTGCACTTGAGCAAGACCCTTAACCTTCAGCTGCTCACTTGTATAAATAAGATAAATGTAAGTTGCTCTGGATAAGGGCATCAGCCAAATGCCATAAATGTAATGTAACTTTAAATTTGTAATGGGGTATGAATTTGGTTCATTGTTACATTACATGAAATCTCAGGTTCATTGTTCTAAGATCTAGGCAAATACCACGTCCTTACAGGATGTTAAGGCCTCTAAGAAATGCAGAGTGTACCAGATTATAGAGCAATACATTTTTTTTATAAAGAATGCAGCTAATTTATATATCTGTGCATCAGATATATTTTGTATGTCCTAGCCCATTTTTTCAGACCAAATCACACACCAAAATTAGTAAATACCAATAACCTGTAAATATCAGTAAAATCACCTTAATTGAGAAATGTAATGACAAAATTGTATTAGTTTTTATCCTCTTGTCTCAGTTCTCAATGTGGTATTCTCTTCTGTACCTGGCAGGTACGACTATGAAGACGTGGAGATAGACATAGCAGTGGACCTGATGCTGGATCTCGAGGTGGTCATTTCAGACAAGGCATTCGTTGGACAGATATTCACAGTAGGAGAGAAAACGTACGAAGTGGAGAAAGCAGACAACTTTGAGTACAACGACCCTGTAGATGGAAGCGTCACAAGGAACCAGGTAATGCAAATCATTTCTGTGTACCACTCCTAAGAGAAACAACATAAAATCCTGCTGATCTACTAATAAATATCTAAGATATAAAAACAAATCTTCCTTTCAATAGGGCCTGCGAATTATATTTAAAGGTGGCTCTCGCATTGTTTTTCGTCTAAGTGGAACCACACTGGGTGCCACAATACACCTCTACATCGACAGCTATGAGAAAGATGAAAATGAGATTTTACAGGATCCACAGGTAGTTTGAGCTGCATTTCATTGTTACTGTATTAAATATTTTGTACGCTATTTAGATGTTACTTGATTTCAGCTTCACATTAGATTTTTAAACTTTACAAAGACAAACATAAATTGAATATGAATTCAGAATAACTTATGAATATGACTTATGAATAACTCCAGAATTATTGGTTCATGAAAATGAGCAAACATTAGTAAATAAAATGGATAACACATATAATGAGTGATATTTTAATCTACACTATTTGGAATACTATTTACATTTAACAACATTTTTTCAAACACAAAAATTTTTCTTGAGTAATTCAGTATTGGTTTTAAAATTATCTGGACCCCATAATTAATTAGTTTTATTTATTTGTTTGTTTGTTTGTTTATCTATTTATTTCTTGTTAAAGGAAATGTAAGTTTTTTGTTTGAGAGTATTATTTGATACATACAATCAATACACAGTAATTTTGGATGCCAGTATGTCTCAAACTGACTATAAATTTTAGAATTGTGTTTATTACAATTTAATTTAAATTATCTTGTACAAACTAAAGGATTAACTTTAGTTATTCTGAGTAGTGAATACAACTGACGACTTGTCGGTTAAATGAATCCCAAATGACTCACTTCTCCCTACGCAAGTGCACTACATTAAATATGACGTAATGACGTTCTACGCCCTACATAGTGCACTGTGTATCCTGTAGGCAGTAGTTTGGAACACAAGCTAAGACCGCCATTTTGATTTAACGGTCGGTTTATTTTTTATTTATTTTTTATTTACCTCAGGTGAAGTTGGCCGACCTGCTGAACATAGCGCTGAAGTTGTCGCAGCTGCCTGAGAGGACGGGGAGAACCGGTCCTACTGTCATTACATGATATATATTTGTGTTTTTTGTCTACGTTTTTTTGTAATAAAATTCGCTTTTTGAAAAAAAAAAAAAAGTTGTAGTGGCGTTTTGTCATGTGTACTCACCTCCTCGAGCGCGCGTCTGTATGTTCGCGCGCCAGTTTCTGTCCAGTGTTGCTAGGCAACGGCAACAGAACGTCGACACGCGCCTTGTCAAACATTAACATCCAAATGTAAGTGAAGTTTCTTAGTGTTTTACTCACAAAATTACTCTAACACAAATGTAAAACAAACAAAACGTTGGCAGGCACGTAACATTTGAACTGTAATAGCTTTTTTTTATAACTTATAACTAGCTGATACTACTAATTACTACCCAATTCCAGCAAGCCCTTGTCTGTGATAACTTATTTTTGTTATAAATTTCCATGAACCATGAAACAATGAAAAGTTAGCTTTATTTGTAACTGATTCAACTTCTTCCTGAGAAAACCTCACCTGTACATTTAGGGTTGACTTCAGTTTATACCTGTCTTTGTGCTTTAGGCTGAAATCTGTCCAGCACTTCATAACCTTAAGCTTCAGAGTTCCAGTATGGAGGTTGCTGAGACTCTCTCAAGCCAAGTCCTCAGGACCAGGGGGCATGAAAAAACCAGAGACAGGGAGTAAGAATGTATTCACAACATTCGCAACATCTAAACTGTAATATTGAAGAGGAAGGCGTCATTGCAGTTTATACAGAAAAAAGTTTTTTTAAGTGCTTTAAGTCTGTACTGATATTCAATTCAATTCAGTTTTTTATTTGTATAGCGCTTTTCACAATGGCCATTGTTACAAAACAGCTTTATAGAAATATATAAACTCAGGATATAAGTTACATATATTTATATATGTAATAAATATATGTAATATATGTTTAAATTTATACATAAATTTATAACTTACAAATTTATTAATTTATCCCTAATGAGCAAGCCAGAGGTGATGATGGCAAGGAAAAACTCCCTGAGAGGACATGAGGAAGAAGCCTTGAGACTCAAAAGGGAAACCATCCTCATCTGGATGACACCAGATAGTGCAGTTATAAATAATTCCCTTCTATAACTGTGTACTACATGGTCAAAAAGTGCAACTGTGTAAACAGGAAATTCATTATAGTTTTCACATGAAGTCTATTTTGTTGAAGTTATGAACTGTTCACTGATGGAGACTTGAGTGCAAAACTGTTCATGGCAATTACAGTCCTAAAACTATCATAGCAAATGTAGTCCTAAGGCTGTTAATATCAATTACAGTCCTAAAACTATCATAGCAAATGTAGTCCTAAGGCTGTTAATATCAATTACAGTCCAGAGTCATCTTCATGGTTTTTAAGTGGTACTACCCACAGTGATGTCATTGCTTTTTAGGCTCACAACAAGTGACAATATGATACTGAGTTTTATATTTAAGATGTCATGGTGTTTAAACAGTATCTTTATTAGATTGCAAAGATGGCTGACCCGAGCAAAGTGTAGACATAAACGCGTGTGTCTCCGTGCTCACTGAAGTACTCTCATGCACAACAGTTGCTTTGCCCTCTCACTTCACAGCTCCATGCTTGTGAATATCTTTGTGTGAGTGCAATTCCCACCTGAGCCAAGCCTTGAACCTCCCACTGATGTATTTATTCCAGGGTTGTGTGCAGAATTGCCTTTGAGGAGTATCTCAGCGAGTGGGTTAAAATCGCCACCACAAGAGCTGGACATTTGATGGGGAAAGAATGTAAGTACGATACATAGCTACAATGTTAACAGAACACTTACCAGTGCATTACTGAGAAATGCTACCATGCTCATGGAAGACTCCATGACTGACAGGCACAGAGACTGTACCTCCTTTACTGCTGATATTTCTATTTCCCTCCTAATTTTCCCTCATGCACGCCATTTTGGATATTGAGATATATATTAACACCAATACACCTTTATTTACATAAGCACTTATCTTTCTGTCATTGATTTTTCCAGCGCTGGATGAGCTGCTCAAGCATCCACAGAGGTTTGCAGCCCGTTACGGCTTCTCAGGCACTGAAACCGATGAGCTTGTTGAAGAACTGCGCAAAAAGTGAGCTCCTTGATCCAAACAGTGACTTTCACTAAAAAAAACTAAAGCTGGTTCACGCCATCTCATCTTATGGTTGGTCGTTTGTAAAATCAGTCAAATAGTGTCTTCTTTAGTAATGAAAAGTACCAGACTCTATAATTAAACCTAGAGACATCTCGCACTTATCACAAATTCACTGGTGAAGACAACAGGGAAATAAAAGTGCTGATGTACTGCCAAGTCCCGTGTTAGCTAGTTAAGAGTATTAATACACTCCAAGGCTGTGCATGAAGGAATAACATTTACAGACAGAGAAAATGAGTTAGTATTTGAATTTCCAGAGAGGGATGACTGTCACCTCCACATCCATAAGGTGAATTAAATATTTCATTTGTTTGTACAGTGCAATTTGTCTGTCTCATACAGCACCTAGTGCAGCAGGGTTTGATTTATCTTCACCTGTGGTCACAGATTTAAAGACATCACGTACGGCCCAGGGCCGAGGCGTTCGAAGAAACGCAAGAGCAGACAGAATCAAGTTGAACAAATGAGACGCATCTACCTGCTCTGTAAAACTCCAGGTGATTCACTCATGCAGGAAATAAACTAATGCTAAAAATACCACATGCAGATACGTGGTATTTAGACGTGTGTAGTTGATGCTCATCATGATACAAAGCCATGCCTCATTCACAGTGACGAACCCATAAGGCCATGCCTCCTTTACTGGAGCTAACAGTTAAATAGGCCACGCCTCCATTACTGGAGCTGACAGTTACACTCGTTCACTGTAATTAACAGGCACGTAGTCCAGGCCTCCTTTACTAGGACTGACTGACACATAGGCCACACCCCACTAACTAACATTCAGAGGCCATACATCCTTCACCAAGACAGGTACAGAGGTATCGCCTCCTACACTTAGACAGAGGCCATGTCTCCTTCACCGTGCAGGACAGGTACAGAGGCCACACCTCCTTCACTGAACTGACTGATGGACGGTATTACATTTATATTTATTTTATTAACTAACACTAATAAAAATATTATTACATTGTATTGTATCTAATCAAAACAGCCCTCCTATCTGTTGTATCTTTTATTGATCATACAGAGATGCCGGGATATCGAGAGCCACACCCCTGTTAAAAGTATCCATGTGATGTTACAGAACAACGTTTTGTTTTATGTTTAGACACAGCAGCTCCTCAGGCTCCGGCACTGAGAGAATCTGTCCATGATGCAGAGCGACGGGAATTCTGGGAAAGTGAAGTGGACAAGCTGGTAGCATGGACATATTCGCTGTCATTTGAGGAATTGGACAGACCATAACTCAGACTCTAAGCAAAAGAAAGATTCAGAAAGAAGCCAAAGGGAAGATTCAGAACAGTCTACAGTTCTGTACTGATTTCATAATAGCAGGAATATTAATCTTTATTTGTGTCGCACTTTTAATTTCCATGGAATCATAAGGAACTTAGAAACAAAAGCAGTACCAATGAAATAAAAAATCGTAAAAATGATTCAAGTAAAAAAATAAATAACCCACAAAAACATTCAGTGACGAGCTTTTTTTTTTTTTTTTTTTTTTTTTTTTTTTTTTTTTTTGTAATACAGAATATTTTCAGGATTCTGTATTAGTCATTACCTACATGATTTTATTCCATTACAAATCAGAAAACATCTGTAGTTTATAGACTTCAAAAAAGTAATATATGCTAATTAGGATTTGGAAATCACCATTGTTCTTTATCCTGCTTTTCAAATACATCTATCTTCATGTCATGCCATTGGCTGTTGCCTGTTTCAGTCATCCAATCACAACATGGACCATCTTGCTCAGTGAGGTTTACTGTCTTGAACTGGTTTGAAATGTTTGAAATGAGGTCCCTAATTATCACAGAGCAAAATAACAACTGCAGTAATGTTCGCTTGGTATAAGCAGACAGATTTTTTTTTGTGCTTATAGCCTGAGAATTACAGTGGGTCTTATAGTATGGAGAATACAGTAATTATAAGAGGCAGTCTTATACATGAGTTCTGTACATGCTGATTTACTTCTAGGAGTGTATTGCATAAGAAAAAACAGGAGGCTTTCACCAAGAAAATAAAGAGAATTTTAATAATGTTTTAATGAATTTGACAAAGACGTCAATAACAAAGCAGCAAACTGGAACATCACGTTTGATTATTGATAATGTCCAGAACCCTATACCTGCTATTTGACGATTCTGTGCAAACTGCAGAAGTTAACATGACGCATAATTTAATAGATCTATGTAAAACATAAAAAAATATACTTAAAGGCAAAATGGCAATGGTATAGTGGCAGTGGTGTGGTGGCAATGGAAGCCTGATTCTGCCACACATGGGAAAATATTACACAGATTATCTCGCAACTGTGACTTTTTATCCTGAAGGTTAATCTCTCACATTTGCAACTTTTTATCTCACAATTGTTAATTAGTGTGACATTTTGCTTTCGCTTATTAGAGTATCCTTAACCCATAACTAAACTATTTATATCCCTTGCTTACGCACTGCTGCGTACGCTTGTGTTGTTGTGGTTTGATTATTGGAAACGGAAGCACTAAGTCACGTGTGTGTGATATTAACAAGTAGAAAAAAAATAACACAAGTACTAGATTTAAAAAAAAAGTCGCAAGGGCATGATATTACCTCGCAACTGCAAGATCATTTTCTGCATAATATTTTCTCATATGAGGTAGAATCAAGCTTCCATACCAGGGAGCGTGACAAATGTTAAGTGTAAAGCCGGGATGTGCCAGTAATCGATTATACATCAACTGGCACAGGAGGAATGGGAAGAAGCAGATTTTATAGGTCATGGTGTTTATCCCAAACTCAAATCTAAGTATGCGACAGCAGCTGTCTTATAATATCATGCCACTGTTTCGCATAATGCAGCACCACAGATTTTTTTCACCTGATTTATTAAATGTTAAGATCAAGTAAAAACAATACAGAAAAAAACTCCTATGGAGAACTGCGTCTTTCACACAATCTGTTTTTGTAATTTGGGGTAGTTTTCACCTAAAAGTTTAAAATAGTGTGTGGAGTCAAGGCGAATAGATTAATTTATCACCTGACATGAAAGTAAGGAACAGAGATTGTGTGTAAAATACAACTATGACCATTTTTAAAAATCATTTCTCCAAATTATGTCTCAGCATTCTCAAAAATAACCAATTTCTCAAAACTTAACTTCGAACAATTTTGTTTCACACTTACACCTCCGACATCGAAAGCATTTTAATTTACCTTATAAACACACATGCTAATATCTGCACTCTTATTTTACATTCATATTTAATTTTGAACAGCTTTCTGACTCACTGCCTTTAACCAGCATTATACTTGACATGTAATTTCAATGTAGGTTTAGTTTCACTCTTACAGATGTCTCTTTGAGACCTGAACTCACAGCTATCGAGAACAATTAGCGCACACAAAAATCCTGTTTAAATATTGCTTCCTTCCCTGACTTAGCACATGATGTTATTAATGCAAACAATAATTTATAAATCACGTCCCACTATATGCACACGCAACCACTATATGCTAAATACACAGGCAAGTAATAGATAAACCAATAAACTGGCAATTCGTAACCAATAAACTGGCAAATTGCAGACCATGCTTTATTTAGAAAAATTGTTACTTTTTTGTTTGTTTGTTTTTTAAAAGTAAGAATGTAGCTGTATAGAATGTAGTATGGTTCTTGTAAAACTAGTGACACTGGGCTAAATCGACTTTAAATCAGTTACATACATTCATTATTTCGTACACAGAACAATTTTCCTCCACTGTCTTTGTACAGAATAATGATTTACACACCAGAGCATTTTACTGTTTAAAGTAAATCAAATAAATCTTAGTAACTCAGTCTGATTCTGTCGTGACATACTTTAAATAAACTGCCTTAAAGGCACAATCAACGATTTTAGCCGGGCTGTTTCATAAATCAAAAGGATCTCAGTGTCCTCTCCAAAGCCATGCCCCTTAAACATGCACGTGTACTGTCCAAATGCTAATGCAAGCTGTGGGGCTTTCTTTGTCCTGATTGGTTAATTGTCGGTGGTCCACATCTTGTTTCTTTTGTTTATATTCTGGAGCGCTATGGAGGTCAAAGTTTCTCCTCTGAGGAGATGTCCTAACTCAAAGATCACTGATTACAGCTGTAATGTCTGAAAAGACATCCCTAATGAGTGAGTTTGCTTAAAATCCTGCAGAATAAGAACACTTTTAGGGTATTATTGTGGACTTTTATATGGATATATGAACATGTAACATCTAATGTAAAAGTATATCACCCCAAGGATAATTATTCTTCTAATTATTTTTAATTTGACCAGATTCTGACTGTTTAAGTGCTCAGAGGTCTTCAGATGTAATAATACAACCTGCTCTATTGCCAATGAATAATTTTGGATGAGTTCAGGCCTTAAAAAAAGATAAGACACGATATGCATGACAGTAAAAGTATTAAAAAGTGAGCGATTTAACAGCTGTGCACTAAACTGAGTTCTTCGCTCGACAAGAGACGCTCGAACACCTCGATCAGGCCTTTGAAGTCCACACGGTCCTCTGGAGCGTGAACCCAGCACCTCCGCATCTGTGTGTACACCTGCAGAACGTGGACAAGGAGAATGTGAGTACATGGAGAGGAAATACATGGAGAAGGAGTGTGAGAATGTGGAGACGGGGAAAGTAGGGAAGGAGAATGTGGAGAAGGGGAACTTAGGGAAGGAGAATGTGAGAATGTCGAGAAGGGGAACTTAGGGAAGGAGAATGTGAGAATGTGGAGAAAGAGAATGTGGAGAAGGGGAACATAGGGAAGGAGAATGTGAAGGAGGAGAAAATGAGAATCTGGAGATTGAGAATGTTGAGAAGGAGAACATGAGAGTGTGGTGAAGGATAATGTAGAGAAGGAGAACATGATAATGTGGAGAAGGAGAACATGAGAATGTGGAGAACATAGAAGAGGAGAATGTTGCTTACCACATCTGGGCAAGATGTAGGACAGGACAGCCTCCAGCCACCTTCCAGAGCCTTCACCAGTCTCGCCATTGTCATCTGACCGTGCGATCGGCCAATCGTGTTCAGGAACATCTTAGTGAGAAGAAACAAAATGTGAGACCAAAATTTCCACAAAGGCAGTTTGGTGCTACCGCGAAAAAACCAAATAAATAAATAAAAACCTGGATGGAACCGTTGATATGGTGCAGTTTTCTGTCATTTAGTTAACATTTATCAAAGAAATCTATAGAGTCTCCAGTGTCAGCGCTTTGTAACTGTCAGATAAAGCTGGAACTTTAAGTTTCCCGCCATCTTCTGGACAGAGGAGTTTATGCCTTGCAGTTTCTTGGTAATATAACAAGCTGCATTATTTTTGTCTTATTAACTTAAAGACAGAGAAAGAAAATATGCTATAATGTAAGGGAGAACAAGAACTAACTTGAGAACGACATGAATATCATAGCTTCGTGATATGTTACCTCAGGAGGACTCATCTTGCGGTCACAGTAGGTCATGAGTTCGTACAGTGTGACTCCGAAAGACCAGACGTCTGAGGCTTTGTAAAACTTTCGGTGGATCAGACACTCAGGTGCGTACCTAGATAAACAGATAGATAACCAGTTTTGGAATTGTCTTTGGCTTCATAATTGTTAAATCAGAAACACAGACCATTTACATACACCAACACACACAAAGAAATATAACAAAAAATACAGAACAGAGAACAAAACAGAGATAAAAGACCAAAAAAAGAATAGATGTACATTACATTTAATATTTAATGTTTAGAACAAGGCCACTGCAGAGAAAATCTATTAAATGAAAAACTGAATTAACTGAATTATCACTAAACATGTTCAAGGTGCTGGTTATGTGACAGGAACGTCTCGGAAAAGCATTTTAACAACTTGGGGCTGTTCAATGCGAGAGTGAGAACACAGTACCGTCTTTATACACTGTTCTTCACGCCTCTCCATCAGTACGAGTCAGTACAATGCTCTCGTTAAAAACTCTGCTCGTTGTATTTAGCTAGCTCACCAACTACTATCAGGTTTGTTTAGATTTGGGTGTAGCGTATCTCGAACGCTGTTAGCTGTTGTGTGAGTCAGTCGAGCACTTCAGCACGACGTTACTCTGACTTCCTGTTTCAGAAGGAAACACATCAACATATGGAATCGAATCATAGATCTCAAGACATTTCACGGGGACGTGAAAAGCGTTGTGGGAGTATTTGAGTGCTCACCAGTACACCGGACTGTCCTGCTCCTCCCTGACCGTGTAGTACTCCTCATTGTCTTTGATGCTCTTCGTCAGACCGAAGTCTCCGATCTTGACCAGTGTCTCGCTCTCCACCAGCACGTTACGAGCCGCCAGGTCTCTGTGGATGTAGTTCTGAGAGCCCAGGTAGTCCATTCCCTATACAACACACACACACACACACACACACACACACAGGGGTAAGCTGATACTATACTGGTAAGTTACTATACTGATCCTCTGATGATGATGATGATGATGATGATGACGATTTCAGTACCTGACAGATCTGGATGGCGTAGAGCAGCAGGCGCTGTTGGCTTGTCTGAGCTTTGTGTCGGGGCAGATAGTCCTTCAGACTCCCAGCAGGCAGATACTCCATGATCAGTTTAATCGTTCTCCCACCTGACACACACACACACACACTTACATTAACAGATTTAGCATTAAAATTTTTACTTTTACTTTCTAATCCAATGCTTATTCTGTTTTCATCCTTGGTTAGGGGAATTAAAAGAAAGAAAGAAAGTTCTTTGTAAAACATTGTTGAGTTTGAAAAATGACCAAGTAATCAAAAAATTAATAAAAAAAAAACAATTAAATAATCACTAATTAGAAAATAAATGTAATGTTACTTTTCAACAACAAAAAAATGCATAATATTTTATTAATAATAATAATAATAATAATAATAATAACTATTATTATTTTATATTTATATTTTTTTTTTATTGTAATATGATTTGGTGTCATTGAATTGTGTTAATAATAATAATAATAATAATAATAATAACAATAATAATAATAATAACTATTATTATTATATTTATTATTTTTTTATTATTGTAATATTATGATTTGGTGTCACTGAATTGTGTTAATAATAATTATTACTATTATTATTATTATTACTATTATTATTATTAACACAATACAATGACACCAAGTCATAATAAATAATGTTATTAATGTTATTAATGGATTAGAAATGAAATGAAGTTATATTATATTAAACCATAAAATTATATTATTATTAATAGTGCAAACTGAAATTTATTTATTTATATATTAATTTATTTATTATCTTTTTTTCATTCATTCCGTAAATCAATACAGTGTGCTGGTGTGTGGTGTATGTATTTCTGTAGATATGTACCTTGAGTTTGGGGGAGTGTGTGTGTGTGTGTGTGTGTGTGTGTGTGTGTGTGTGTGTGTGTGTTGGCTCACCTTCCTCAGTACAGATGCCTTTGTACTTGACGATGTTGGTGTGGTAAAGCTCTCTCATGGTGCTGATTTCTCTCCTCAGGTTGCTGCTCTCAGGTCCATCACTTTCAGACTTCAGCGACTTGACAGCCACCATCTGACCGTTGCGGTCTCCGTGTGGGTCGTACTGACACAGCTCCACCTTCCCAAAGTGACCCTGCAGCAGCACAGCAGCACTCTTACACACCTCGTACCCGCCTCTTACACACACACACACTACAAAGTGTTGCTCAGTGAAAGGAACGGGCCTAAAGTTCTTTTAAGAGGCTAAGAACCCTTAATGATTGAATGTGTGTGCAACGTTCAGCAGCTGTACCTCTCCCAGGTCCCGTATTGTCTTGAGGAATCTGCTCTCAAACAGCGTGGGGTCGATCTCCTGCACAGGAACACCACCTGACACCATCGCCGGGTCTAAGGAGAAACAAAAAAGGCGTGATGAGTCCGTGTCTATGACACAATGCAGCTGCCAGTGTAAAGGATTTGTGAAATAATCTTCACTCACTCTGCTCCTTGATACGGTCCAGTTCTCGCACTATGGCTCTGAAGAACGGTCTCTTCTTGGGGTCATAGTTCATGCACTGGGTGATGAGCTCGGCCAGTTCACTGCAGTTGGGAATCACCAGTGTGCCCTTGGCTTCATAGAACCACTCCTTCTGCTCACAGAGACACACACACGCACAATGAAGAGTCAGATGAGGATTTAAATACGTTTAAATACCCGTTAATAAAAAGGAAATAAGCTCAGAACTGTTGTTAGCAGTGAGACTGAAGCACCTCGGCACGTTTCTTGTCCCTGAGCGGCACTTCTCCGTTGTAGCAGATCTCCCACAGCGTCGTCCCGAAGCCCCACTTATCCGCAGCCACGGTCTGTGCTTTAGGGTTCTTCACACACTCCGGAGCGATCCATGGGATCCTGTCGATACACTCTGTCACAACACACAGCAATTATTACATTGCTTACTCATAAAAGATATAAATAGAAACAGTCACGTAGAAGCCTTATTCACTACATACATCACACCAGCAGTCCACTGTGGGCGTGTCCCAATCCACACACAGTATTCACTATCATCATCAGTCCACTGTGGGCATGTCCCAAATCACCAATACCCTAATCACTATGCTCATCAGTCCACTGGGGGGTGTTCTAATCCATACACAGTATTCACTACCATCATCAGTCCACTGTGGGCATGTCCCAAACAACAATACCCTAATCACTAAGACCCTAATGACTACCATCATCAGTCCACTGTGGGCCTGTCCCAATCCATACACAGTATTCACTACCATCATCACTACCATCATCACTGTGGGCATGTCCCAAACCAACAACACCCTAATCGCTATGCTCATCAGTCCACTGTGGGCCTGTCCCAATCCATACACAGTATTCACTACCATCATCATTCCACTGTGGGCCTGTCCCAATCCATACACAGTATTCACTACCATCATCATTCCACTGTGGGCATGTCCCAAACCAACAACACCCTAATCGCTATGCTCATCAGTCCACTGTGGGCATGTCCCAAACCACCAATACCCTAATCAATATGCTCATCAGTCTACTGTGGGCATGTCCCAAACCACCAATACCCTAATCACTATGCTCATCAGTCCACTGTGGGCATGTCCCAAACCACCAACACCCTAATCACTATGCTCATCAGTCCACTGTGGGCATGTCCCAAACCACCAACACCCTAATCACTATGCTCATCAGTCCACTGGGGGGTGTTCTAATCCATACACAGTATTCACTACCATCATCAGTCCACTGTGGGCATGTCCCAAACAACAATACCCTAATCACTAAGACCCTAATGACTACCATCATCAGTCCACTGTGGGCCTGTCCCAATCCATACACAGTATTCACTACCATCATCACTACCATCATCACTGTGGGCATGTCCCAAACCAACAACACCCTAATCGCTATGCTCATCAGTCCACTGTGGGCCTGTCCCAATCCATACACAGTATTCACTACCATCATCATTCCACTGTGGGCCTGTCCCAATCCATACACAGTATTCACTACCATCATCATTCCACTGTGGGCATGTCCCAAACCAACAACACCCTAATCGCTATGCTCATCAGTCCACTGTGGGCATGTCCCAAACCACCAACACCCTAATCACTATGCTCATCAGTCCACTGTGGGCATGTCCCAAACCACCAACACCCTAATCACTATGCTCATCAGTCCACTGTGGGCATGTCCCAAACCACCAACACCCTAATCACTATGCTCATCAGTCCACTGGGGGGTGTTCTAATCCATACACAGTATTCACTACCATCATCATTCCACTGTGGGCATGTCCCGAACCAACAACACCCTAATCACTATGCTCATCAGTCCACTGGGGGGTGTTCTAATCCATACACAGTATTCACTACCATCATCATTCCACTGTGGGCATGTCCCAAACCAACAACACCCTAATGACTACCATCATCAGTCCACTGTGGGCGTGTCCCAATCCATACACAGTATTCACTACCATCATCAGTCCACTGTGGGCGTGTCCCAATCCATACACAGTATTCACTACCATCATCAGTCCACTGTGGGCATGTCCCAATCCATGCATGGTAATCATTATTTTTTCTGCACTGTATGTAATGTGTTCCCACCAGAGGGTGATGTTTGTGTAGTATTAGCATGTTTAAGGTCGGCTTTTCGTTACCTTCTCGGTTGAGCGTAGTGATCGGGACTCCCGGCTTGCTGAGCTTTATGAATGGAGCTTGTTGTCCATCCAGACCATCTTTCACTAACAGGATGTTCTTTGTGCACACGTAGCCATGGACGAGCTTCTTATCCTCCTGAAAGAGATCACAGAATCATTCGTACACAATATTAAAAATACGCAGAAGAATCGACCACTTCAATAAATTTGGGAGCTTACAACGTGAACAACTTCAATCATTAATATCCTTTGTACATTAATACGTGATGCTAATTCGAATATTGCCATAATGCTGTAGTATGATAAATGTATAACACAGTGTGTTCTGACTCACCAGATAGCTGAGGACGCTAGCGAGCTGCTCGGCAACCTGAAACTTCCAGGACGGCGTGAGCTCAGCGTGATGAGCGCGCATGAACAGATCCAGAGGTCCGTGCTTCACAAACTCCTCCACCATGATGACTGACAAAGACAAACAGCGTTAATTCGTTAATGGACAATTTCTCAAATCCACGAGACTTATGTTAGCCTGCGTGCCGAGACACTTACTGTCCATGCTGTACATGCAGATGCCATACAGATGTGTCATGTGTTTGTGTGAGATCTCACGCATCTGACTCACAGTTTCCAAAAAGGCCTGCGGACAGAAACCGAGTCACAGCATTACGCTAGTTAGCTAGCAAGATTACACAGATAAAGTGTATTTTTGACACACACACTTACTGCAACGTCCTTAAGTCCTGTTCCGATCACCTTCAGGACCACAGGGACATCCTCAGTGCTGAAGCTGATCAGACTGTCCTCATCGCTCTTCGGCCTCAGCGTGCCCGAGTATATGTTTGTACGAGTTCCTTTCCCCAAGTGCTTGTCCTGTGGAGCAGAGAGAAGAGAGAGACAGAGACACACACAGAGAGAGAGCGAGAGAGAGAGAGAGAGAGAGACATCCTGTTTGTTCTTCATTCACATTGAGCTGTAACAAGACCCAACCTGTCTCTGTGATGTTGATTGTTAGATAGTTTTGTGGTTAATGGTTAATGTTGATTTACTTTCATAAATTTCTAGTTTTGTGGTTAATGGTTAATGTTGATTTACTTTCATAAATTTCTAGAAACAAAAGTCATTTTCTGATCCAAATGTAACTGATTTCCCCAGTTCTTTGGAGGTTGACTCAGAGCCCTAATATTCAGTGATCCAGTAATTCAATGACTCAGTGATTCATTGCATACAGGTGACTGAAAAGAGCAGCGCTGTTACTAAACCGTTAAATCTGATCAGCGCCACTGCAGCGGAAAGCCCAGTGTTTCAGCTCACAGTGACTCAGACGAACATTATGAAATCTAATTACAGATCAGATGCCTGAGACAGAGCTCAGTGTCAGGGTTAATAAAGAAACAGTGGGCAGATTCTAACCTGTACGATGTTCTCTTTCTTGATGGGGTTTAAGACAAGGTGGCTCACGGAGGGTGGAGTGATGGAGTCCGACCTCGTCACCATCAGGAGATTAGACAGCTCTGGAAAGCAAAACAGCGCAGAGAAACATGAGATCAAACCAGCAACAAAATAAATTAGCAAAACAGACAAAAAGGAGTTATAAAATATATTTTTTGTTAGTGTTAATTTAATAGACACTCATAGACCACACTTCTTTCACTAAAACATACAGGCCACACCTCCTTGACTAGGCCACACCTCCTTCACTAAAACAGACAGGCCACACCTCCTTCACTAGGCCATGCATCCTTCACTAAGACACACACACAGGCCACACCTCCTTCACTGAGAGACACACAGGCCACACCTCCTTCACTAAGTCACACACAGGCCACACCTCCTTCTCTAGGCCATTCATCTTTCACTGAGACACACACAGGCCACTCCTCTATCCCTGAGACACACACAGGCCACACCTCCTTCACTAAGACACGCACAGTCCACACCTCCTTCTCTAGGCCACTCCTCTTTCCCTGAGACACACACAGGCCACACCTCCTTCACTAAAACACACGTCACACCTCCTTCACTAGGCCATTCCTCTTTCCCTGAGACACACACAGGCCACACCTCCTTCACTAAAACACACATCACACCTCCTTCACTAGGCCATTCCTCTTTCCCTGAGACACACACAGGCCACTCCTCTTTCCCTGAGACACACACAGGCCACACCTCCTTCACTAAAACACACACAGGCCACACCTCCTTCACTAGGCCATTCCTCTTTCCCTGAGACACACACATAGGCCACACCTCCTTCACTAAGTCACACACAGGCCACACCTCCTTCACTAGGCCATTCCTCTTTCCCTGAGACACACACAGGCCACACCTCCTTCACTAAGTCACACACAGGCCACACCTCCTTCACTAGGCCAATCCTCTTTCCCTGAGACACACACAGGCCACACCTCCTTCACTAAAACACACACAGGCCACAGCTCCTTCTCTAGGCCACTCCTCTTTCCCTGACACACACACAGGCCACACCTCCTTCTCTAGGCCATTCCTCTTTCCCTGACACACACACAGGCCACACCTCCAACAATAAAACGCACACAGGCCACACCTCCTTCACTAAAACACACACATCACACCTCCTTCACTAAAACACACACAGGCCACACCTCCTTCACTGAAACACACACAGGCCACACCTCCTTCACTAAGACACACACAGGCCACACCTCCTTCACTGAGACACACACAGGCCACACCTCCTTCAGTGAGACACACTCAGGCCACACCTCCTTCAGTGAGACACACTCAGGCCACACCTCCTTCAGTGAGACACACTCAGGCCACACCTCCTTCAGTGAGACACACACAGCCCACACCTCCCTCAACGAGACACACACATTTTCCCATATAAGGTGTTATGAGGTGATTAATAAGGTAAGTGTTCTACCTCGAGGCTGAGGAGGACAACCTCGTGCCAGCTTCAGAGTGGTGTTGTCCGTACTCAGACACTGACCACACAGCCGGTCGGTCAGTTCCCTCAGTGTGGGTTTCTCCACGTCCGTCCCACAGAGACGAAATCCACCCTCAGTCCTCTCGATCTGAAAATTCTTGAAGGTCTTGATGATCTCACCTGAGACATCTCTCTGGAAAGAGAAGCCCATGAAGACAAAATAAGATCAGATGGTTTTTAAATAACACAGTTACTCTTAATAACTGTTATTTAACAGTTATCTGTTTTGATCTGTTAGGATCAATGGGATATCCATTTCTAAATAATCTGTACATCACCACAATGGAATTGAACTGAAGCAATCAAGATGTGATTGAAATGTAGACTTTCAGCTTTAATTCAAGGGGTTTCACAAAAATATTCTATTAACCGTTTAGGAATTATAGCCATTTTTCACATACACCCTCCATTTTCACAGGCTCAAAAGTAATTGGGCAAACGAACAATAATAAATATTAGGATTATTTTAATACTTGGATGCCAATACTTTGCAGTCAATGACTGCCTGAAGTCTGGAACTCATGGACATCACCAAATTACCAAAGTTTCCTCCCTTGAGATGATTTCCCAGGCCTTTACTGCAGCCACCTTCAGTTGCTGCTTGTTTGTGGGTCTTTCTGCCTTCAGTCTTGTATTGAGTAAGTGAAAAGCAGCTCAATTGGGCTGAGGTCAGGTGAGTGACTCAGCCATTTAAGAACATTCCATTTCTTTGCCTTAAGAAGCTCTTGGGTTGCTTTTGTGCTATGTTTTGGGTCATTATCCATCTGTACTATGAAGTGCTGTCAGTCTTGCAGCATTTGAGTGAATCTGAGCAGAAACTATAGCTCTATACACTTCAAAATTCGTCCTGCTAGTTCTATCAGCAGTCACATCATCAATAAACACCAGTGACCCAGTTCCATTGGCAGCCATACACGCCCATGCCATAACACTTCCTCCACATGTTGGACAGATGATGTGGTATGCTTTCCTTCTCCATACTCTTCTCTTCCTATAGTTCTAGTACAAGTTAATCCTGGTTTCATCTGTCCAAAGAATCTTGTTCGAGAACTGGGCAGGCTTTTTTAGATGTTTTCTAGCAGTCTATTTTGGCCTTTCTGTTCTTGAGTGTCTCTTGATGTTAGACTTTGACAATGGTATGTCTACCTCCTCCAGAATGGTCTTGACTTGGCTAGATGTTGTGAAGGTGTTTTTCTGCATCAAGGAAAGAATTTTGCAATCATCTACTTTAGTTGTCTTCCGTGGCCTTCCAGGCCTTTTGGTGTTGCTGAGCTCACCTGTGCATTCTTTCTTTTTAAGAATGTACCAAATGATTGATTTGGCCACTCCTAAAGTTTCTGCTAAAGTTTCTCTGATAGATCTGTTTTGTTTTTTAAGCCTAATGATGACCTCCTTCAGTTGCATCGACACCTCTTTGGACGACATATTGAGAGTTCCCATGAACAGATACCAAATGCAAATTCAATGCTTGGAATAGACCTTTTCTCTCCTTAATTTGTCAAGAAATAACGAGGAAACAGGCCACACCTCGCCATGAAACTGCTTATCATTCAATTGTCCAATTACTTTTGAGTCTGTGAAAATGGAGGGACTCTGTAAAAAAAAATTGCTGTACTTCCTAAATGGTTAATGCAATATTTTTTTGTTAAATCTCTTGAATTAAAGCTGAAAATCTTGATTGCTTCATTTCAAATCCATTGTGGTGGTTTACAGAGGCAAAATTATAAAAATTGTGTCACTGTCCAAATACTTATGGACCTGACTATATATAATTTATAATTAACTTTTTTTAAGTTATATAGCACCTTTCATAGTGTGAAGTAGAACAATACTAACAAACAAGACAGTGAAAAATAAAATGGTAAAATCAAGCAAATAATAAAAATGCAGCAAATAATAATACTGACAGAAAGAAGAAAATAATAACAAAAAATATTAAAATACATAATAAAAATGTGTGAAATAAAATAGAACAAAATTATAATTATAAACTAACATAAAAGTAAAGTACCTGTAAAAGTCCAGGGAACAGCAAATAAAAATGTTATGAATGGTATAGATAATAATATTGCTAAAGTGAAATGATTGCTAAAGCAAAATAATTGCTAAAGTTCTTTACATATAACATTATTAAAACAGAAAGGTGCCAAAACTTTCACCTTCACCCAGCGTTATAATCAATAAACCTGTTATTACACTTTTATATAACTTTTATAAAATGCCAAATACGAAATTAGTAGTAGTAGTACTTTGGAATGCTAAATTATCTATAGTAATTGAGATGAAGATAAATTAATATTAATATTTAATTGTTTGTGCAGCTAATTGAGCTTATTTAAAAATAATTTTATAGTTAAGTGCTGCAAAATCTAAATAGACATTTTATAACACGTATAAAATAAATGAAGGTTTTAATTCTGGAGTATGGTTTTAGTTGATTTGTTAATCTTAAAGTAACCAATTCTTTAAGGCTAACAAAATCACTAATCATCTAATCGCTTAAATCCGAAACCACGTTTAACCTCATTGCAGATGACGGTGAGCAGGACGTGGTCGTAATGAGCACAGCTCCAGCGCAGGATGTACATGCCCTCCTCGTAACCTTCCTGTTTGAGCTTATGAACAGCGTACTCGGTGCTGCAGGAGACAAACATGTCACGTACAGTCACGTCGTCATGTGTGCATTGCGAAATTTTCATTAAAATGAAAAACATTGTGGCTTTTTACCTGATTGGTCCGTGACATCCCTCACGTAGGTTGGTTTCTACGGAGACGGGAGCGACCTCAGTGCACAGGAAGTGATGTGCGTCCACAGTGAGCCTGAAGTAGCCGTCTATCAGGCTGGTGAAGGCCAGGGCCTCCTCACGGCCAGCGAAGCGCACTTCCTGTTACGTGAAAATACATATAACACTTTATATAGCACAGCACATTTTTGGTACCATCCAATCACACATCACTTGACGTAGACACTAGAAAAGTTTACATGCACATTTTCATTCTTCGTATTTTAGGAAAAACATGTTGCGTACAGGAATTAATAAGAATGCGCGCAAGTAAATGTTTCTAGTCATCTACATCTTAACTACAACAGATGAGCGCCATCTCAAGCGCCTGGTAGTTACCATTACTGTAAAACCCTTATATACACCATGCCAGATTCTACCACGATGCACTTAGACGCTTCAGTGTATGTCCATGTAATCAGGTTTTTTTCCCTGTTTTTTTATTCCTTCTGTCCAAAACATTTAACCAAAAATATCAGCAAAAATATGGTCAAAAAGGTTTTTTTTTTTCAGCCGAAATATTTTGCCGCCATCCCTAATAAATAAATAAATACAGTGAACTACGTACTTGTCTAATATGATCCAAGTCAAACAAGCACGGCTAGAATTATTTCACGTTAATGAACTCGAAATGTTCTCCATTTACTGCATCAGAAAGCAAGGATGCACAGTTTCTTTCAAGTGAGATAATCAAGACAATACAACAAGAGATTGACAAAGATGGAGGAGGCGGGGCTTCCTGGGTGTCAGTTAATATCGGGGAGTTCAAAACACCTGCACAGCTGTCAGTCATTCCAGATTCATATGCTGATTGGCTCAACTGTGGTTTTTGCACTTTTTTTTTTGTCTCAGCGCTCGCTGCACTGAAGTGCTCACTCTCTCTCTCTGTCTCATATCAGGCAGTAGTGTACACCAAGCTTACGTCATCTGGCATTTTTCACAAGTAGGAGTAAACAGGACTGATACCCAATACCTAATTATGACCCAGAACTCTACTTCCTGGTTTCCTGTCTTGTTTTTTAAATATGGACTCCTTTTATTCAGGTCTTGTAGCTCCAAAAAAAAAAAAAAGTGAGTTTTGTATTAAATCTTTTTTTCTTGTCCATAAACGCATAGGTGCAAAAGTTCTGGGACAAATAACAATCTCGGGAAACATCAGAAGGAAAAGTCCAGCTCTAGGGTTCAAACCCCAACCCCATTTGTGTCGTGGTGTTGAAACTAAGATATAAATGATATGATAAAAATACCAAAAATGATATCATTAGTCAAGTTACTGCATTTTTTAAATGTGTGAATGTTTTTAAAAGTTTAAAGTGTACCCTTAGGAGGACCATGAATTTGAAACACACGTACCATCCTCCTGTCGTCTTGTCTGTAAACCGTGACCAGCGTCTCCTTGATGACGATGTGCGTGATCTCGTGGAAATCCGAGAACGTCGTCCAGTTGTCTTCTTTTCTGACATCGCTGAGCTGACCCTGTTGACTTTTGTTCCTCTTTGATTTCTTCCTCTGTAGATTTGGGCAGGTCTTTTTTTAAAAAAAAACAAACAAAAACAAGCAGAGAACATTATAGGAACAACGCCAATGCTTATGGACTTCGACCAAAACCTATAAACACAATACAGTGTGAAGTGTAATAGTGAACAGAGGGCGTTGGCAAGGAGCGCCAGTCTAAGAGTCATGTAAACATTCAGACTTCGGAGTGCACCTGTAACCATCAGAGGACAGAGGAGTTTACACTTTGTGGTTTCTCGGTGACGTGACAAGAGAATAAAGAGAGACTGTTTACATCTGCTATAACGTGAGAACTGGAACTAGACATTCCACAACAGTAAATGTAACTATAAATGAAAAAAAGTGTAAAATGTCTTTCTTAAAAAAAAATTAGCAGTGAAAGGTAGGCAGTGAAAGTGTTTTGAAATTTTAGCAGCTAATTTGAATTTAGCTTTAGCCCTTTGAAAAAAATAGGTAATAGTTATAGTCTTATTTTAGTTCTTTTGGTTACGGTTAGTTTTATTTGAAACAAAAAAAAAAAAAAACAAACAGCAATTTTAATAAAAACACACATGCGGCTATGGCATGCAGCAGAATCTAAAATACTTCTCCAAGGTGTGATTGGATGGAAAATAGTTCAGCAGTTTTGTAGTACTACTAAAAAAGCACCTTCAAATTCTATCGTATTTAATCAGTGCCTGTTTTATATTATTATTATTATTCTAGAAGGAGAGGTAGCACAGGGTGTGTGTGAGTGATGGCAGATTTCCCTATGAGGAAATAAAGAGTTGTGGGTTCTCATACAACAGACAAATATGGAACTATTCAAATTCCCCTTCAGGCAGCAGTCAAGATTACATTTCATGACGTCTGATCACAGAGGAACCAGAGTCACATGGAATCCAGCAGAACTGACCAGTCCGGTCATGTCTCTCGTTTAAGTTTATACACTACATTCATTCGGCTGTCATTTGATACGAAGTGTCCTGCGTGTGAGGCACAGAGCACAGAGACGTTAGGGATCTCGCCTGAAGGCCCTGCTGTGGCTGTATGGAAATCACGGGGTTTGATCTCATAACTTTCCAGAAACAGATAAAGAACTTTATCCACTGAGCTGTTTTTCTACATCCGAAAACACGACATGTGCTAAGTCAAGGGAAATACAAAACAAAAGAAAAAAAATGAAAAAGAGGAAGTAAACAAACTGTAGGAACTAGAGAACATAACCAAGACAAGATAAAGAGACCACATTTAACAGGAACCAGACAAGGAACTACAGTTTGGCTTCTACAAACATGTGAATGAAAACAAAACTTAACAAGACAATACAGAAATGGCACAAAGTACAGTTAAGAAAAACAAAGCAAGAACAAGAACTACAAGAACTAGTCATGACAAAAGAAGGCCCGGAATGATGAAACCACAAGCACGACTCCTGGTGATGAAACGCTCAGTGCTCGCTGCCGGGAACCGATCCTATAAATCATCATTTTCCGGGTAAATCGTCTGTAGTTTTTACAGAGCAAGAAAAACCAACAGAAACATGAACACAGGTTCAGACTACACTTGCTGCCATGGTTACATTCAAACGAGCCACCCATGGACAACGGAGCGTCTGCTACACATGTAACACGGTCCACACATATTAACATAGCTGCCCACACTGTTGAGCGTAAATAAAACACTAAACATGCAGACACGTTCGCTGGTTAAATCTGTAACACTGACCACACCGTTCACTGTTTTAAGAAATTAAACACATCATGAACATTCAGCTCGAATGCAGTTCAAGTTAAGGTGAATGCAGCACAATTGTGTTACATCGTCAACATTTACGCGTGTTACATTGTTGTTTCTTACACATTACGTTGTTGTCATATACGTGTTACATTGTTTCTATTTGTGTTACACTGCTGCCATGTACGTGTTACATTGTGATGACTTACGTGTTACACTGATGCCATGTATGTGTTTTACAGTGTTAACATTTATGTGCGTTACACAGTTACCACTTACATGTTACATCGTTGCCATTTACATTGTAACGACTTCTGTGTGTTACATTGTTAGCATTTACGTGACATTGTTGAAATTTACTTGTTACATTGTTGCCATTTACGTGTGTTACATTGTGATGACTTACGTGTTACACTGATGCCATGTATGTGTTTTACAGTGTTAACATTTATGTGCGTTACACAGTTACCACTTACATGTTACATCGTTGCCATTTACATTGTAACGACTTCTGTGTGTTACATTGTTAGCATTTACGTGACATTGTTGAAATTTACTTGTTACGACAGATTACCAGGTTAACATAGAAAATATCCAAAACCAGCACAATTTGGTATCTAGTCTCCGCCTCCCAACGTTTCAAGGTGAAATTGAGTCATACGATGGTAAATTTCTACTTTAAATAAACACGTAAATATGGTTTCGCTTCTTTTGCTGCTATTTTAGTAAGCTGTATATTTAAGAAAATATTAGATAATATAATATGTTTTATAAGTGAAAACAAAAGTCTTACCTCAGGAGACACGCTCTGCCACTCAATGCCGCGGGTTCCGGAAATGAGCACGCGACGCTGAGCTCCGTCCTCTCTCGCAGAACTGCAGGGAACCTCGTCATTCTCGTGGATACTGACGGACAAGGGTTCGTACACCTCACAGCCAAAGTGTCTGGTCAGAGTCTCGAGAGTGGAAATGTACTTGACCTTCAAGTCGTGATTGCTGACGCTGTTCTTCAGCACCGTGTTGTCGTTGAACTCCTCGAGAAACGCCTTGAAGACGTTGGAGATGCGCAGGCGCGTCAGCAAGTTCCTCTGAGAGATGGAGCGGTTCAGACTGACCGGGATGTAGTTCTTGTACCTAGAGGACGGGACAGGATGAGACGGGGTCACGTGACTGGCTTTTCCTGTCCAATATTCACTGTAAGATTTTAATTTTTAATTTTTTATATTTTAATTTTATTTCTTGTAGCACAGATTTGTGGAGTAATGTCCTATTATTAAAAGATCCGACATTACAAAAATAAAATAAAGTGGTTTTTGTTATTATTACTATTATTATTATTATTATTTTACAGTTTTTTTTTCAAAGCTACCAAAATAAACTAATTATTAAAACAATATCCAACAATACTACAAGCTAATTATTAATACAAATAAAGTAATAATTCACCATTTTGCATTTTCAGATTGTATTATTTTTTACCCTGGAGTTTTCCAAATTTCTTTTTTTTTTTTTCTTTAAAATTTCTTCCTGCAGTGTCTAAACACAAACTTAATAAAGGTCTTACTTGAATTTCTTAGCCAGTTCCCGTGCAGGCAGGTTTTTGCCCATGGCATCATGGGAAATAGCCATCACTGCCATTCCCAAACACTCATTCTCCATATGCTGGGCATCTTCCTCGCTCTGAAAGCTGCGAAGTGCTGCTGAGCCGCTCTGGAAATCATATTGACTCTGAAAAACACAAACTTCAATTAGCTTTTAATTAAATCCCATACAGAGTAAAACACAAACACAACCCACTCCAAATGTTTCTTGTTTTGTATGACTAATAACACAATAATAACAATAATACACCTGTGCGTACCTGTGCGTATAGGTAGGTCAGTGACGGTGAGTCCAGAAGAGCCGTCCCCTGGTTTCCTGTCTGTTTGAGACTGTGTCGCACGACAGCTAGAGGTTTCTTCCTGGTCCCGTGCCAGTTAGTGAAATAAAACCTGCAACGACACAGAGACATATTTATATAACATCAAATTTTCATTCAGTACTGAAATCTGATTATTAATGGATTAACAGTGTTTATGTAAACACACTCACAGTTGCATCCAACATTAACGTATCCACATTACACACACACACACACACACACACACACACCTCATGCGATAGTGCAGCCTGAGTCTTGTAGTCTCGTCTACGATGAACACATGATTTGGAGGAAACCATGTCCTGTTTGTTTCATTGTACAGAGCAAACAGACTGCTGCATAATGGAGAAAGACCTGAAAAAAAAGATATCAAATAAAATATAATATATATATATATATATATATATATATACATACATACATAGATAGAAAATATGTACAGTGTCTGTGCATGTGTGTGTATATATATATATATATATATATATATATATACACACATATATACACATATACACACACATACACACACACCAAGATGTGATTGACGTGTAGACTTTTGCAGGGGCGGAGCTTAACCCAAACACGTGACATCACTACCGGCTTTTTCATTTCTACGACTTCAAGAATAAAATACCGCTTTTGATTACCCGACATACACCAAACGCAAAGCTAACCAGTTTTCTTTTAGCGTATTTTCTGTCATAGTATATTTTTAACATCGTAGCATGTCTTCAAACATCGTAGCGTATTTTATAATTTCACAGCATATTTTAAAATATCGTAAACCTTTTCTGACATCAAAGCATATTTTTAACCTCATAGCGTATTTTTAAATATAGCAGCATATTTTCTAAGATCGTAACGTAATTTCTAACGCCATAGTGTAATTTCTAATCTCGTACCATATTGTCTAATCTTGTAGTGTAATCTGAAATCTTATAACGGGTTTTGTAATGTATTTGTAGTGTATTTGTAGTGTATTTTCTCATGTCGTAGAATATTTTATAAACTCATTGCATATTTTATAGTCTTTTAGCATAGTTTTCAATGCTGTAGCATATTTTCTAGCTTGTTACCTATTGAATGTTAAGTAGATAACTAAGTTCACTTGTGGAATTAATCTCAGGAGCCAAGTTCAAGCGCAAGCTAGGTAACATTAGGTAAATGGTCACATGATCAGGTTTCTGACTGAATGATCAAAATGAACTAAGCTCCGCCCATGCTGGCCCAGAGACGAATCACAGCAGTATTATCCATCGCCAGCCAATCGCAGTATAGCACAGATAACAGAAACTCACCCAGCTTCTTGGCGGCTTCGGTGCACAGCTGCTCGGCCGAGTGACAGCCTTTCAGGTGGATGATCTGTTGCGTGTCTGCCAGGTAAAAGTGCACCTCCAGTCCTGGCAGGATCACAGCTGACATCAGCTGCGACTTCTTCCTCCTCTGCAACTTCCCCAGGATCTGACGGCCCACTTCCATTTCTACGATGTTCACACCACACTCTGAAGAAATGGCAGTCAATTCAGACGTTTTTATACGCAATGACATCTGTTTCTTAATCCTCTGCTTTTTACTTTACTAGATTGGACTAGTTTAATTACTCAGTTTCAATCTGGCAACTCTATAAATAAGCATATTTTTTAATCTCTTAGACTGTTTTCTAATCTTGTACAGTGTTTTCTCATCTTGTAACACATTCTCTAATCTTCTAACATTTTCTAATTTCATCTTGTAACGTTTTCTAATCTCATAACATATTTTCTAATCTCGTAATATATTTTCTAATCTCGTATCGTATTTTCTATATTTGTAAATATTTTCTAATTTCATAACTCATTTTCTTGACTCATAACGTAACGAATTTTCTAATCTCGGAACGCATTTCCTAATCTCGGAACGTATTTCCTAATCTTGTAACTCATTTTCTTGACTCGTAACTTACTTTCTATCTCTTAACGCATTTTCTGTTCTCGTAACGCATTTTCTAATCTCGTAAAATATTTTCTGATCTTGTAACATACACTGCCTGGCCAAAAAAAAAATTGCACAATCTAATATTTTGTTGCACTGCATTTAGCTTTGATTACGGCACGCATTCGTCCTGGCATTGTTTCAGCAACCTTATGCAACTTCACAGCATTTATTTCCATCCAGAGTTGCATTAATTTTTGGCTGAGATCTTGCATTGAGGACAGGAGAGTCTAACCACTCCGTAAAGTCTTCTCCAGCACATCCCAAAGACTTTCAATGGGGTTAAAGTCAGGACTGTGGTGGCCAAGTCATTTGTGAAAATGATTCCTCATGCTCCCTGAACAACTCTTTCACAAGTTAAGCCTGATGAATATCAGCATTTTCATCCTGGAATATGCCTGTGCCATCAGGGAAGAAGAAGTCCATTGACGGGAAAACCTGGTCATTCAGTACATTCAGGTGCTCAGCTGACTTCATTTTATTGCCGCACAATGAGGCTGAGCCTCGACCTGACCAGCTGATGCAACCCCAGATCATAACACTGCCTCCAGAGGCTTGTACAGTAGGCACTGTGCATGACGGGTGAATCACTTCATGCATTTCCCTTCTTACCCTGACATGCCCACTGCTTTGGAATAGGGTAAATCTGATTTTATCAGACCGCATGACCTTTTTCCATTGCTCCACAGTCTAGTCTTTGTGCTCCCTAGCAAATTGAAGTCATTTTTTCCGATTAGCCTTACTAACAAATGGCTTTCTTGCGGCCACATAGCTGTTTAGTCCAAATCCTCTAAGTTCTCATCACACTGTGCGTGTGGAAATGCTCTTACTTTCACTATTAAACATAGCCGTGAGTTCTCCTGTTGATTTATTTACGATGTGACATCACCAAGCGTTTTAAAGATCTCCGATCACGATCATTCAAGATTTTTTTCCGACTACATTTCATCAATCTTCAGCAAACATTTCAAAGTTGATGGCTCACCACTATCCTTCCAGGCTTTAATAATGCGCTGGACATTTCATAACCCAGTTCCAGTGATTTCAGCAATCTCCTTAGTTGTTTTCTTTCCTTGATGCGGGACAACAATTTTCCCCTTCAGTAACATCTTTTCCACGACCATGGGATCCGTAATCTGCCATGGTTGTTTAAGAAATGAGAAGCTACACACTGCATCAGTTAAGGTTAAAAGAATTGTTGCCAGCTGAAACATATTAATCACTGCAGTAATGATCCAATCCTAGGCTTTTAAGTATTTGCTTATTTAAACCCAAACAGCGACTTTTTTTTGGCCAGGCAGTGTATCTCTTAACGCATTTTCTAATCTCGTAACGCATTTTCTAATCTCGTAAAGTATTTTCTGATCTTGTAACATATTTTCTAACCTCATAACGTATTTTCTAGTCTCATAACTCATTTTCTTGACTTGTAACGTACTTTCTAATCTGTTAACGCATTTTCTAATCTCTCAACGCATTTTCTAAACTCGCAACGTATTTTCTTGACTTATAATGCATTTTCTAATCTCTTAACGCATTTTCTAATCTCATAACGCATTTTCTAAACTCATAACGTATTTCTAAACTCGTAACGTATTTCTAAACTCGTAACATATTTTCTAAACTCGTAACATATTTTCTAAACTCATAACATATTTTCTAAACTCGTAACGTATATCCTTGACTTATAACGTACTTTCTAATCTCATAATGCATTTTCTAAACTCATAACGTATTTCTAAACTCGTAACGTATTTTCTAAACTCGTAACATATTTTCTAAACTCGTAACTTATTTTCTTGACTTACAACATACTTTATAATCTCTTAAAGCATTTTCTAATCTCGTAACTCATTTTCTTGACTTGTAACTCACATTACACCTCTTAACGCATTTTCTAATCTCGTAACGCATTTTCTAAACTCGTAACGCATTTTCTAGTCTCATAACTCATTTTCTTGACTCGGAATGTACTTTGTAACCTCTTAACACATTTTCTAATCTAGTAACGTATTTTCGAATCTCTTAACGCATTTTCTAATCTTGTAACGTATTTTCTAATCTCGTACAGTGTATTTAATTCAAGTGGTGCAACACGTAACAGCACAGCAGTACAGTAATCTCATAGCGTGTTTTCTAATCTGACGGAATACTTTCTAATATTGTCATTAATTTTCTAATTTTGTAGCGTACTTTCTAATCTCGTAGCATATTTTTTACTGTTGTACTGAAATTATTAATCCTGTAACATATTTCCTAATATCATGTTTTCTAATGTTGTAGCACATTTTCAAAACTCCTGTGTTTTTGTACCGTGTTTTTTGTTTGTTTGTTTGTTTGTTTTTTAATCTTATAGCGTAATTTTCTAATGCTAATCCCTGACATTATGGTAATGTATTAAATGTACAGGGATTAACATCAAGCTCCTCAATATAAACCATGGAAGTGACTTTTAATAAAATAACACAATACCAATAAATAATAATAATAATAATAATAATAACAATTTAACAAACAATACTTTGTTATTGTAAAAAAAGAAACAATTATGGTACTGTATTAGATTTAAGAAATATATCCACTTTCACTGGATAATACATATGATTATAATTATAGCAATAATACTTGTATAAGATATATTTTGCTACTCTAGGCCAGTTTCTGTTTATAATGATTAAAAAGTCATGACACCACAGTTTTGATTTCAGAATGCAACACTAAAATGATCGATTTTATCTGACATACTGAACAACACTGGGCCACTCGCTTGTAACAAACAGGTAATAAGGACTTACAGGAACAACATCCAGGGCTCCGTCTCAAACAGTATCTAACAGCACTAAAGAGTGTATCTACTTAGTGCACTACCCTGGGGTTACTTAGTTACCACGGGAGGAGTCGTAGTGTGAGTGTCACTGCGGTAGCGAGCGGTTTGGGACAGAGCCGCAGCCTTGTCAAAAACCACCGTGACTCACTGACACAGATAAGAAAAATATCGCGACCAACTTACCAGTGACGATTTATTTTCATCAGCAGAGCCTCGGAACAGCGTTCTATTCACAAAGACATAAAAATAACACCGTTTAATGATGAATTTCTGTGTTTATATGACTCGTTTTTACGTCTGTACCGTCCATTATCACACACAGCTAGCCCTAGCTTCCAAGTAAATCGTCGCGGAGTTTCTCGTAAACGACGCGATCCGAGCTCGAACCCGATTGGCTGGTTGGGACTTCCGTGTTGTGACGTCAGCGCCACCCCCCCCGGTTCTTCTGAATAGTTGCGACGCAGGCTGGGAAGTCCGGCTCTATTCACTGAGTCGGATCATGTGATTCGGCTCATCAGTGAGAGTCGACTCTATCAACTCCCGAATGACCCATTGCCTTTTTTCCCCTCTCCATATTATCATCACTTTACCTAAATATGGCTGAAATTGTTTAATTAAATCTTAGTCTACTCTCTAATTAACAAAATTACATTACTTTGCATTGTATTTTATATATTTCTTTAATAATCATTAGCCTAAATCAGCAATACAAATACGCATTGATAAAAACTGTAAGCATGTAATTGTGTCTTTTATCTCTGTGCTTTATTATAAAGATTTATTTCCATTAATCTTCATAATTAATCACCTCACAATTAAGCCCACACACAGCTGAGAGTAAATAAAGTGCTGTGAACACACTATATTTTACTGTAATGAAGTCATTAATTTATAAGTATTATCAATCACTTAAAAATAATATAGCTTTTTATTGCATCAGATTATGAACCACACTCAGCTCATGCAGCTTAAAGGAAATTAGCATTAGCGTAGAAAGTATCCTACATAACCATTCAACATGAAACTACTTAAAATTAGACTGTACACATCTCTTCATGCACTATATGTGTCATATAAAATCTTCTTTTTATATATTAATTACCTGTAAAACTAAGCTAATAATCATACGCAAACTAGCTGATTTCTCAGAATGCATCACAATATTATTAGAATTTTTTATAATCTTTCATGTGTAAAACAGGATACTATTATAAACTTTTGCCGGCAATTGTTTACTCATTATTTTACTTTTGTTGTGATTAGATGTGACATTTTCAGTGATTTTCCAGCTCAGTGGGTGAACAAAACCAGCAAAAATTAGGTCACAGAACATCTTCATTCAAATAAATGTTAAATACAAATAGCATTCAAAACTGTCTCACTGTCTTTATTTATACAAACAAATGTATTTATACAAACAAATGCATTCAAAATTATCTCACTGTCTGTCTGCCTCACTATCCGCCTCACTGTCTGTCTCACTGTCTGTCTGCCTCAGTGTCTGCCTTAAGGTTTGTCTCATTGTCTGTCTGCCTCACTGTCTGTCTGACTGTCTGTCTGCATCGCTCTCTGTCTACCTGTCTCACAGTCTGTCTGCCTGACTGTCAACTTACTGTCTGACTCACTGTCTGTCTCACTGCCTGTCTGCCTCACTATCTGTCTCAATGTCTATCTTTCTCACTGTCTGCCTCATTGTATGTCTACATCACTATCTTTCTCACTGTCTCACTCGCTATCTGCCTCAGTATCCGCCTCACTGTCTGTCTCACTCTCTGTCTGCCTCAGTATCCGCCTCACTGTCTGTCTCACTGTCTGTCTGCCTCAGTATCCGCCTCACTGTCTGTCTCACTCTCTATCTGCCTCAGTATCTGCCTCACTGTCTGTCTCACTCTATATCTGACTCAATGTTTGACTCATTGTCTGTCTGCCTCACTGTCTGTCTCACTGTCTGTCTCATTGTCTGTTTCACTGTCTGACTGTTTGTCTCATTGTCTATCTCACTATCTGTTTCACTGTTTGACTGTTTGTCTCACTCTCTTTCTGTTTCATTTTCTGTCTGTCTCAGCGTCTCTGTCTTTATTTATTCAAACAAGTGTTCAAACAAATAGATGCAGCATTCAGAACTGCCCCACTGTCTGTCTGTCTAACTGTCTGTCTCAGTGTTAGTCCATAATAAACCATAACTATAATAAAACAATATAATATATAATATTGTAATATTGAATGAACCATTAGCTACATATATCCAGCTCAACACTGGCTCAAAACTTTGTAAGAATTTCTTTTCTTTCTTTGAGGATTAAATGAGTCGCGGCTCCTTTAAGACTCGCTCCAGGAGGAAACAGGAAGTTCTGGGCTATGAACATTTAACACAAAGAAACAAAACGAAAGAAATTGTGTGACATGGCGGGGATAAAAGGTGATTTTAAAGTCCAGTTAATTCACTTTATAGCTTTTATTTTTTGTTAGCACGAATGACATATTGAGACTTTAAGTTAAATCTAAGTTTATGAAACTCAGAGTGACGCGTTTGTGTGAGTCAGTGTGTGTGTGTGTGTGTGTGTGTTTACTGTTTATTCCTCCAGTTGTATAGAAATGTTTAAAGTTATTAGAGATTTTGGGTAGTAGATTTTGGGTACAGTGTCATGACAGGAATAGCCTGAAATGTGTTTATTATGGTGACCAGAGGTAGCAAGTCAGCTCTTAATACATTTAAATAATTAACATTTTATTTGAACTAATCAATTCATTACATTTTAAAGACCTGGGTGAAATTTGCAGAACAATTCTAAAAATTGTTTTTGGTGACGTTCAAAGTTTCCAAGTTATTTTTATGTGTCTTTACATGCTGTGACCTGAAGGGGGCAGCAGACACAAAAGTTTAGCCTGAAGCCCAACACTTCACATTTTTATCCATCAAATGTTATAATATTATACAGTACTGTGCAAAAGTCTTAGGAACACTATATATTTTTTTTAAATACAAACTTTTTTATAGATTTTTATTTTATGACTTTTACATTATTGATTCAGTACAGAAACATTTTAGATTTCCAAACATTAGTTTTCCAGCACAAAATTAAATGTTACAGAAAAATGTTTGTATGTCAGTAAAGAAAGCAGCAGATTCCATAAGAGACACTTTTCAGACAAAAAAACAGAATGAAGGCTGCTGGGTTTCGCTGCAGAAATAAGAAGCGAGTCGACAGTCAAAGTCTCCAGAAGAACTGTGGCTGGTTCTGCAAGATGCTCAGTAACACTTACAGCTCATTTCCTTATAAAACTGCACTACTCGTACCTGAGACTACTATTTTTTTTAAAAAAGTGAATGATCGTCACACCAAATATTGCCTTTGTTTCATTTATTACTGTTTACTGCTCTTTATAGTATTTTTTTAAATGTAGAAACATTTAATTTCATTATTTCCGAAGGCATCTTTGCTCTACAGCATTTCTTTGCATGTGCCTAAGACTTTTGCAGAGTACTGTATATATATCTAAAAAAATGATCCACTTCCTGTTTCAGCTCTGGTCAGTTTGTCCTTCAGCGGTGCCCTTGGACTGACCTTTCTGCTTTTGGGCTGTGCGTTGGAGCAGTTTGGGTACGACATCTCTAGACTGTTGGTGTATAATGCCCCAGAAGATGTGACTTTTTATTTTTCACTATGTGTGTGTTTGTGTGTTTGGAATTGATAGAGTCTATTGGCCTCTGTTCGTGCTGATTTTCTACGTGATCTCGCCATTGCCGTACTTCATCGCCACCCGGCTCGGAGACGACACTGATTCCTCCAGCAATACATGCAGGGAACTCGCACATTTCCTCACCACGGGGATTGTGATCTCAGCTTTCGGGCTGCCTATCGTACTGGCACGTATAGAAGTGGTAAGAGAAGGGTTTTTTATAAATTTTGCATTAGTCTGTGGCAGTAATTCCACCCTGTTTATTATTTTTAAGGTTACAGATGACTCAGATACATTATACCTTAACTCTAGGAATCGTATTCAAATGACTCCGATACATTATAACATAACATTAGAATTCGTATTCAAATGACTCAGATACATTATGATGTAACACTAGGAATCATATTCAGATGACTCTTTTATATTAAACCTAAAGTCTAGGAATCATATTCAAATGGTTCAGATACATTATGATGTAACGCTAGGAATCATATACAAATGACTCTGGTATATTATAATATAACACCAGGAATCATATTTGAATGACTCTGGTACATTCAACCTTAATTATAGGAATCATATTCAAATGACTTAGATACATTATGATGTAACAGTAGGAATCATATGTATATGACTCTGATACATTATAATGTAACACTGGGAATCATATTCAAATGATTCAGATAAAGTATAACATAACACTAGGAATCATATTCAAATGAATCAGATACATTATATTGTAACACTGGGAATCATATTCAAATGACTCAGATACAGTACGATGTAACGCTAGGAATCATATACAAATGACTCTGGTATATTATAACGTAACACCAGGAATCATATTCAAATGATTCTGGTACATTACAACCTAACACTAGGAATCATATTCAAATGACTCTGATCTAGGTTCACATTCAAATGAATGAAGTATCGTATAATGTAGCTCAGTGAATCAAATTCAAATGACTTGTACGTTAAAGTGCAACATGATAAACCAAAATTAACTGACAGATGCTGGAGAAAAAAAATCACAGTGACACTGATACAGTGCATTCAGTGTGAACCAAAGACACACTGTGTGATATGTTGTGAATCAAATTCGGACTCATATACATAAGGCATTACTCTTGGTATGACTCATTCACTGAAATGAATCACTGACTCACTTCCTGTTCTTAAACAGATCAAATGGGGAGCCTGTGGCTTGGTGATGGCAGGAAACAGTGTCATCTTCGTCACCATCCTGGGTTTCTTCCTGGTGTTCGGGGGCAGCGATGATTTCAGTTGGGAGCAGTGGTAAAGCCGTGGCCAAGGACGGGTTGCCAGGTTCAGAGGAAATCCTAATATCTGCTTTTGTAGAGGAGAGGGAAGTGGGTGCAATACAGGAACATTAGGGCTGAGCTTCACCAGTAACATTAATGACAGTGTTGTTGAGGGAGGGGATACTTTAGGGGAAGAAAAAATGAACTTCAACGTTCTTCGTATGTTTCACTGAATCACTGAGTCTCGCTTTAAATCAACACACTGCTTACTAGAACTGACATTCATTCCTAAATGTAGGCCGCTTCACATAAGACTTCACTTGATTCATGCTAGATTCATAATCAACACTATTTTCAAATCAATGCTTAAGTACTTGTGCTTCTTTATAACTATATTCACATGTTTACTGAATTAAAATGGTAAAAAGAAATAAGCTAGAACATTCCAGATAAATCCCAAAACCAAAAAAGTAGTGAAAAGTTACGGAAATGTGGGTACATTTAAAAAAAAAAAAAAAAAAAAAAACACTAGCTGACGTAAAGCATAAAGGAGCTCTGTGTCGAGACAAAGCTTCTGTCATATCAATATGTCAAAAGAAAAAAAAATCTGGACCCCTCACTGCCCTTTAGCTATAAAGAACTCTTTTATAATCTATAATTCAGACATGTTGGCTTAACAAAGCTTCTCATTTAGGTTTAGTATTAATAATCCATTCATACTTTCTCACCACGACACACAACTTCAGCTTCTGGTTAATGTTCCTCCTTCTGAGTGAATGTAAAGATAAATGAGCCATCTCTGGTTAGCGTCAGGCTGCTATTCCAGTTTTTGTCCACATTTGTCTAAGTCACATCTCTTCATCTTTCGTATGACTCTACTAAAATATGTGCATTTATTTACGCTACAACTTGTGACCATGAATCACATTCAAATGACTCTGATTCAGTGTACTTTAATCAAAGAATACATCTCCTTCGTACCAGGAATCACATTTAAATGATGAAAATGACTCTATCTATTCAAATGATTCATATAAATGATTCTTTACAATTTCAGATGGCTGTTGCTTTTATGTCATGGAGGAAATTCAAATAAGTTTGAAAGAAAGGCCTTTTCATCATGAATCAAATTCAAATGACTCATAGAAATGCGCTTTTAATAAATCAGTAAATCATATTTATATGACTGATGCACTGATGTACTTGAATTTAATTGAAATGACTCTATAAATGATTCTACACCACGATTATAATTCACTTTTAATGAACGAATCTTAAATGACTCTCATATGGTATACCTATGTTTAAATGAATGAAGGAATCTTAAAGGCAGCATGTAAACAGTTTTGGAGTCATTTGCTGTATCAATTTAATTTAATTTAAATTTGATTTTAGTAAGTAAATGATCTTTATTATCAGAATCATTTGGATTTGATTCATATGCACTGTATCACTCGTATGAAATTGAATCATTGGAATGTATTCACCACACACAAGTGAAATATTGTAAATTATAACCCGTCCACTTCGCTAATATCAACCGAACTTATTTTACATCCGATTTATTGATCGTAACCTCACCCTAAAGCCTTAACATTCTGGATTTAAATAAAAACTACCAAAGCTCAAGCCTTCCTCCTGCATCATCATCATCATCATCATTAAGCGTATTTAGGTTAGGTTAGGGTCAACTTTACTGTCATTGTCAGAGTACGAGTACAGAGACAAGCATCCACCCAGTAGTGCAAATAACAAATAAGTCAAAATGAGGTAACAAGGTTATGGTGCAGTAAGTTACTAGAGTACAGTAATGCAAATGGCAATGAAATTAAATGAAATAAATAAGAATGATGGTGCAGTAAGTTGAGATAAACAGTATACAGGTAGAGGTAAACAGCATGATGCATGTAATATGATGCAGTAGATACACCATTTAATATAAACAGATAAAGAATATTGAAGGGAAAGCCATAGCAATTTATACATTTATACCTTGGGTGTTGGTTTTCACTGCAAATAAATATATATCATTTTCTAAGTATATTTTTAACCACAGTTTACACAATTCCTGTATGTGTATCTGAATATAAACATATATGAAGACTCATCTCTGCAGTATGTCAAATACTACACGTATATTTATCTCTTTTATCTCTTAAGAGTAATAATTTCACATTTCACTGTATCGTAACAGGTTAGTCATGGTGTAATTATTATTATTTTCCAATTTCCGACACAGCTCATCTGTTTTGTGTGTGTGTGTGTATGTGTGTGTATATTGAGCAATAAAGCACTTGTATTTTGATGTTTGGTCTTTCTTTTGCTGTCCTGTTCATTAATAATAATAATAATAATAATAATAATTAGCAGTGGGACAGTAGAAATTCACACTACGTTAAAGTGTAAAAATCTACTGTACTAAAAATATTGACTTTGTCTTTTTCTATCCAGTTTTAGTGCAACTTTGACGTGTTTATATGAGAAACGTTTTCTTTCACCTTAAATTTTCCACCCACATCAGAGGACGTCTATTTCTGAGCTAAAAAGCCGCAGCATGAAACATAAAACCTGCTCCTGTGCCACCCACCCACCCACACACACACACACACACACACACACACACACACACACACACACACACACGCGCGGGCCGATCATCCTACTGCTATTTGTTGTTCTCCGGTGTTTTTACATTCATTTGGATCTGCACAGATAAAAACATCACCATCTGAATGATCATACAGAAATCTGCTGCAGAAAGAAACAGGCTGTTGATCCAGATGTGACACGCCGTGTGTGCTGTGACATGTTTATAACACACTCTCTGGAAAAAAAAAGGTCACATCTAGAATCTTTAAGGGTTCTCCAGTTGTCCCTCTTTGGGGGAATTTCAGAAGGTGTGAGTGTTTCCCTGAGAGAGAGGCTTCCACCCTACAACCCTTTTAGGAGGCTAAGAAGCCTTAACTATAACAAAGAACTTTGAAAGAAATGAAGAAATGAAGAAATTAAAAAAAAGAAGGGCAGAGAAAGGAAGAAGGCATACAGCAAAAAATAGAAGAGAAAGCAAGAAATAAGTAAGGTAAAGAAAGGAAAATGAAAGAGAAGGAAAAGAAAGGAAACAGTAAAAAAAAAATTAAGGCAAGAAAAAAGGTAGGAAACAAAAAAGAAGGGATATAAAAGGATAGAGTGGCAGATAAGAGGGAAGAAGGAAAAGAAGAAAAACAAGAGATAATTAAATAAGAAGGAAAAGAAAACAAGATAGAGTAACGAAGATTAAAGAAAAGGGAAGAGAAACAAGGGAGGAAGGGAATAGAGAAATGTTTTTGATATTATCCAGCTCTTTCCATTTCTGTTATGAGCTCTGTTCCATTTTATTTATACCTACTGTCACTGTGAGTAATGTCCTCACTGTCACACACACACACACACACACACCTCGGCAGTGTCCAGTGTCCCTGTGGAAAGTGCAGGAGATAATGCATGATTCAGCTACTTTAGCATGATTTAGGTGAACTGTAATCATTGCTAATTGGGATGTTTGTTGTCGACAGCTGTGTGTGTGTGTGTTTGTGTGTGTGTGTGTGTGTGTGTGGATAATATGGCAGTGCAGTGAAAAAGTGGGACCTTCCATTTGTTCTGCTTCCTTTCCTCTAATAAATGAGGTAATTTCTGCTCATTTAATATTCCTAACTGTTTACCATGGATCAAATGATTCTTAATATGAAGCAAATTCAAATAACTCTAGTAGAAAAAACTCAATCATCTGAAATAAATGATTCTTACTACCATGAATCAAATTCATGGATATGATTCTTTACACCAGGAATCAAATTCAGATAAATCTTATATTTGACTCATGCCTTTATGCCATGAGTCAAATATACAGTAATTCAGTCTACTGGAAAGGATTCTTTACATCATGAATCAAATTAAAATGACTCTGATAGAATGCATTGTTATACCATGAATGAAATGTAAATGTTTCCAACACAGTGTGCATTTATCCTGTGAATCAAACACAACCGCAGTCTGAATGCTATGATTCTTCACATCATGAGTTAGACTGACTCAGAGGGAACGACACTCTCTGTTGAATAACCTAATGTTAAGACAATCAATTTCACTACGAATCAACTTCAAATGACTCAGTATGGTACAGTATCACTCATTTATGGTACAGTATACTATAAATTTCAAACAACTCAAATCCACTGAAGCTTTATTCTATGAATCATTTTCAAAATATTCTGATGCAGTGTACTTTACAAGTCATTTTCAAATAACTGATACAGTGTACATTTACTCCATGAAGTAATTTCAAGTGACTCTGATATTGTGTATCTTTCACTATGAATCCATTTAAAACAACTCCAGTACAGTGAGTCAAACACCATGAATCAAATTAAAATGTACCTGGTAGAAATGATTCTTTAAACACTGAATCAATTTCAAATGACTCGAATACTGTGTACCTTTTTATCTACAAGACAGTTTCAAGGAACACTAAAAATCAATTTTAAGCGACTTTGATACAGTTTACCTATACTCTGTGAATCAGTTTCAAACAACTCTTTTACCTTTACACTATGAATCAATTTCAAATGACTCTGATACAGTGTACTTTTACTCTGTGAATCCATTTAAAACAACTCCAGTACAGCATGCCTTTTCAACATAAATCAAATTAAAATGTGCCTGGTAGAAATGATTCTTTACCTACTGAATCAATTTCAAACGACGCTGATACAGTGTACTGATTCTACGAATCATTTTGCTAAGAATCAATTTCAAACAACTCTGATACACTGTACCTTTAATCTATGAATCAGTTTCAAGTAACTCTATTACCTCTAGTCTATGAATCAATTTCAGATGACTCACATACAGTGTACCTTTGGTCTATGAATCCATTTGAAATGACTCTGATACAGTGTACATTATGCTACGAATCAAATCAATTTCAAATGACACAGTGTACCTTCGTGCTATGAATTAAACTGAAATGCGTGGAACCAAAATGATTCAAATTCAAGCAAAAACACTGTCTGCTGCATGACTATGCTAATGCCTGACTGACTAAATGTCTCTTAGCAGTAGGATGGAAAAGACTGCAGTAATTTGTGCAATTATGGTTGCGCTAATCACAGTTGACACCTGAGAGCCAGGAACGCTAGCAGCAGAACACGGCCCTGGAGAAAACGGCTCTGCTTTACTATAACACTGCCATTTTCATTAACGCCACATTTGAATGAGAGCACGCACTGCTAATGCGCTTTAATTAACACAGCAACAAGCTTTGAGGAAATGTGCTTTCCACTGTTCTGCGCCACCAGAGAGCATGTGAAGACGTCACGTCTGGAGATATTTCATGCTCCATTTATGGAACTGAAAGAGCAGACGCAAAGTGACAGGGTTTTGTTGTCTCTGTGCCTCCTGTGGGTCGAGCGCCGTTGGCGTGTCGCTAATGACCTCCATCCTCAGGGAGCCTTCCTGTTGTTAAGCAGAATAAAGTGTGGGGAACATAAAGAGAAGATGGATGACACTGAGGCATTTAGAAGATGGTCCTGGTCCTGATGCCTGCTGACTTTAATTACACAATAAAATACTTTACCTAGCATTAGCGAGCTGGCTAGTCAACTCATCCCAGTGCTTTTATTCTGTTATAAAATTCTGGCTACTTAATTATGGCTACTCCTTTTTAACTAAACAATAAAATTCATCATTCAAAAATATAATTCTGCTTTTAATTACACCATGAAACAGTTTACCTAATTTTAGTTAACACACTAGTAACAACAGTTTTTTTTAAACTAAACAATAGTGTTAACATAGATTGTTAGCAAATTTACCTGCTAGTTTCAATTACACCATAAAATACTTTAGCCAGCTGGCTAGTTTGGCTTCTATATAACACTTCAGCCAATAGCTGTTAGATTCCTAGTGAACTTTTATGCTTTGATTGTGTATTAATTACACAATCCAATAGTTCATCTAACTTCAGCTAGTCTTTTAGTGAATGTCTGATTTTAAGTACACTAAAAGTTAATCTAACAGTAACAAAACTGTTAAGGAACATCGCTACTGGTTTTAATTACAGAATTAATTATTTTACTTGACATTAGCTAGTTTGCTAGTGAATTTGCAAACTAGTTTTAACTAAATAAAAAAATAATAATAATCACCCCACACTTGGTAGCTTCTTAGCAAACATGAATTCTGGGTTTACTTACGCAATGAAATAGTTTACCTACTGTTAGCAAGCATGCTAATTTAACTGTTGTTTGTTTTTACTAAACAATATGGTTGGCCTTATATAGCTTGTTAGCAAACTCATCTGCTGTTTTTCATTTAGTGAATTTAGATACTGGTTTTACTTACATCGAAAATATTTTCTCTAGTAATTTTAGCTAGCTGGCTAGTTTGGCTACTTTTTTAACTAAACTATAATTATGTGCTACCTCACCCACTAATTGTTAGATTGATATCAAACCTGAATGTTTGTTTTAAGTTCACAATAAAATAGTTAATCTAACATTAGCTGAATTGCGATCTTGGCTGCTGGCTCTAAGCAAACAGCAAAAGCTAAATTTAGCTAGCGTGCTAGTGAACTTCTGGGTTTACTTACACTATAAACATTAATCAATGCTAGTATAATACTATTATTACACATTAGCTAGTTGGCTAGTGAATTTGGCTATTTTTTTAATCTAAACAAGAACCTAGCTAACATTACTGACTTATTTTTCAATTACAAATTAAAAGATTATTTAATGCACTTAATTGCACAATAAAATAGTTTACTAAGTATTAGCTAGCTTGTTAGTGAACTTAGAGGTTCATTGTAATTACAGATAAGATATGCTAACTTTAGCAAGTAACTTGAAGGTCAGATATCACTGCTGTAGACATATTGTATTGATAGATGCCTGGCTTGTTGCCAAATACTAGAATTTTACTATCTTGTGTAAAAAAAATTTAATTAAGCAAAAGAGATGAAAAAGAAAAGTGGTGATGTCGCGTGATCACCTCAGAGATTCCATGTTAATTTCGTATGTTAGCCAACGCTATCGCTAATTAAGCTCCCGGTAAGTGCCTGAAGCTCCGTGAAGGAGGTGTGTTTGTGCTCATCAGGAGTGCGAGTGTATCAATTGGACAAGGAGACGTTTGGCTCTGAAGTGTGTTGTGTGGAATTGATCCTGAAATTTGAACATGTTGAAGATCTCTGCCTCGGGAAGATCGATGTGAATGAATAATTCATAATTATTATAGAGATACGAGTGTTTGAGGAGTCGATTGACAGGTCGAGTGAAAGGGCCCTCCAGTGGACAGCGGCTCAGGACGAGCGTTGCCTGGAAACAGACTGTTTTTCCTTGTGTTTTTCTGATGTTGAGATCGGCCTTGAACGTGGGCCGTGGAGACATTCTGGCTTTATCTGCTTTGTTCAGTTGTTCATCGCTCATTCGAGCCTGTTCTCACTGATGCTTGTCCAAACCTGAGAGAACATGCAGGAGGAGGAGGACGCCTCATAAATAATGTCTGATAGATTTCATATCAGAATTTATTATAAAAAAAAATAAAAGAATGTGCGGCAACTGGGAAACATGGACACTGAGCATCTCAAATGCTGTACTATACAATATGAACTATACAATAAACTATACTATACATTATACTCTATACACTGTGTACTATACACGATACACAATATACTATACACAATAAAGTATATGCTATACACTATACAATATGTGTTATACATTGAACTCTATACATTGTGTAAAATACACTACAGACTATACACTCTATGCTGTACACCATACAGTATGTATTATACATTATACTCTGTACACTGTGTAAAATACACTCTGTACTGTACACTATACACAGTATACTAAAGACAATTTACAATACTATACACTATATACTACTATACACTATACAATATATACTATACATTATACTCTATACACTGTGTAAAATACACACTATACACACTATACACACTATGCTATACACTACATACAATATACTATACACAATTTACAATACTATACACTATATGCTACTATATAATATAAAATATATGCTATATATTATACTCTATACACTATAAAGTATATATTATACACAATACAATATGTACTATTCATTATACTCTATACACTCTGTACTGTACACTATACACAGTATACTAAAGACAATTTACAATACTATACACTATATACTGCTATACACTATACATTATACTCTAAATACTGTGTAAAATACACTACAGACTATACACACTATGCTATACACTACATACAATATACTATACACAATTTACAATACTATACACTATATGCTACTATATAATATAAAATATATGCTATATATTATACTCTATACACTATAAAGTATATATTATACACAATACAATATGTACTATTCATTATACTCTATACACTCTGTACTGTACACTATACACAGTATACTAAAGACAATTTACAATACTATACACTATATACTACTATACACTATACAATATTTACTATACCATATACTCTATACACTGTGTAAAATACACTACAGACTATACACTCTATGCTATACACTGCATACACTATAGCTATACACTATAAAATATATGCTATAGATTATACTCTGTACACTATAAAGTATACACTGTACACAATTTACAATACTATACACTATATACTACTATACATTATAAAATATATGCTATACATTATACTCTATACACTATAAACTATATACTATATACAATACAATATGTATAATATGGACTATACAACTATGCTATACACTATATACTATACATTATACATTATACACTGTACACTGTGTGCTTATTGACTAACATCCCTATTGAGTGCCAACTGCCAACACTATCATTAGGGCTGTGCTCGAAATATTGATTTATCATTCTTTTATTATATATGATAAGCATTTGGATATTTTACCTTGCATTCACACTCTTGCACTAATATGACACTTGCATGCCTATTAGATGCTTCTATAGCTTTTGGGTGCATTTTGAATAATTAGGATGCCAAAAAAGCTAAACCAAAGCAACCTGGCAACCCTGCACAGGTTCATAACGGGGACATGGCGAGTCAGTCAGGAGTGACTCACTTTACTGATTCGGTTCATCTCCATGTAAAGTGAGCTGAACTTTAGGAGTTTCGGTCTAAAACCCCACTCAGTGCGAAATGAAGAAATATTGTGTAAAATACAGTTATAAATCATAATAATATAGTAGTGATTACATTAAAGATGTTACATTTATTTAAACAATTAAAGAATCGATTCAAATTTTCATTTTACTTTTAAACGGAGCCTAACATATTCATTCAATTTGAAATTTTAATCTAACATGTTAATTTAATGAAAAACAATCCAAAATGTCATAATGATACTGAATTAGTTTTTAATTAGTAATTTTAAAATTTACAGTTACATTTACACTTAAAACGAGAGAACTTGAATCGTTCTCAAGAATCGATTCTCTCGCTTGCTCGAATCACTAAAAAAAAAGTCGACTAATTTCCTTTTGCTTTCTTTTGTCTTGTTGGTTTGTTTGTTTTGTTTTGCTTTGTTTTAGTGATCACTCCACAAGTCAACCACAATTAACACGTTCACAGACAAATGACCTACACCAAACAACATTCAATTCGTGATTGTGAACCGATTCACTCGGGCGCCTTAGTTTAAAGAGTCGTTCAAAGAGTCGTTCATTTAAAAAAGAAAGAACCGAACAGTTGGCGATTCAGCGCGACTCGTTTGTGTGGAGTGAGTCAATGATTCAGAACCTGAGAGAAAGAGAGAGAGAGAGAGAGAGAGAGAGAGAGATGCACACCTTCAGCACATTCCCACCGCAGTTTGGACGGGACAGGAGGCTTTAGAAGCGGCACTCTTTCATTTCATCCCTCCATCACTGGGCGTTTCTTTCAGCGGATGGAGTGAGCAGGAGTGAGCGGAGGTAAGCAGAGCTGTGCGCGCGGGCGACCGC